>NW_026136711.1:28657246-29379677 GCF_905237075.1 Dicentrarchus labrax
TTATCCTCCTTTTGGAGTCTCATTCTTGTTTGTGGAGTTATATTAACATACAAGACTGCTGTTAATATGAAAATAGTTTGAACTAATCTTTTTCCTATTTGTTGTTTGTTCTGCACAGAGACTTGTCCTTCAATCATCTGACTAGACTTGAGGAGACGGCTTTCGTAGGATTAGGTCTCCTGGAGAGCCTGAACCTGGGAGAAAACTCTATCAGCCATTTGGGAGAGGGAGTGTTCAGCGGCCTGGCAAGTCTGCGCACGCTGTAAGTGCTATGTCTTAAAGAAATCTATGTCACATATTTGATCTGAACAGGTTTAATGAAGCTTAGTATGCAAAATATAACCCTTTCCTGAATTGTTCTTGGCTCTGTGCATTCTCATGAAGGCTGCTGACTACAGTAGGTCTGTTTGTTTCACTCTGGATATGTAGTTCTTGTCCTGTCTTGAATACCGTACACTTCCTAAATAGTTAAGAGTAATAACAGTAGAATTTGCCAGTATTTTAAGTCTGCATCCTCTCTAGTCTTTATTGCGTTTTAATCCTGCTTGTCAATAGTCATCTGTTTAGCCTTAGATCCAACCGCCCAATGTGTAATTTCCCTAGAATCCTGTTCTCTTGGTTTCGTGTCCTCTGTCCTGCCATTCACTGTGGTCATTGTGCTGATTTCAAATGAGTTAAAATGTGTGCACACGTGAAATCACATATTCCTTAATTGAATATTTTAGAGGCAACAGCTCATGTCGTTGGTTGTTGTAATATTGTGCGGGGGAGAGAGTAGGCTAGTCTCTACAATGTAGCTGAGCCAGAGGCCAAGAGATGAAGGTTTATCAAATCTTTTGTCAGTGTGGGTAGAGCAAGAGTCCTCCTACTCTGGGAGTTGAGTTTGTTTGCTTTTTTATATATTTCATCAAGCAGGGATAAAGTAATATCACCGTATGGTATGCTCAACATTTCAGTGTCTACTGAGCATATCAAATAACACAGCATTAGTCAGGGAGAGAATTTGACATGTGTTTTCTTGGGTGTTGAATACCATTATATATTGTGCACTGCTCTGTTTGTCAAGTTAATGGGAGTTATCTGTTAGAATAATGTCCTCCTAAACTTACGCTCCACATATCAGTGCCACAAAATGAATTACTTGGTTCAAATATGGCAGACGTTTGCTGCTTTTACCCCTATATAAATGAAGATATTATTATTCCATTCACAGTATTTGTATGCTTGCATAATATTAGATGACCCTTCTGAACCATATTAACGCCATCACAAAAGCATTGAAAATACTGTGTCGCTATGGCTCAGAATAGCCTATGTGAGCAAGCATGTCCTCTTCATCACACATTTATCTGTGAGGTAAGAAACGTTGAGAAGAGGGGAAGTTGTGAACTCCTTATTTGCCACACAGAGTTCCACTTAAGCCACTGAGCTGCTGGGAGAAGGGGTTCATATTTGGAAGCTGGACCATCCTGGGAGCTTTCATGGGAGAGGGGAATTGGAGAGTGCTGATGTTCTTTCAGAGGTAGCCAGGCATGAGGAAAGAGAAACAAAAGAGCCCATGACCCATCCTGTAAACACAAGGCCTCTCTTGGTTTCCAGTGGACCCATGAACTGTCCCAGTGCTAAACAGAGCCAATTAATTTCCCCTCATCAGAACAGCAGGGGCAGCGAACTGTGACACACAGTGAAAGTATGGTGTCTCAGATTGTTAGTCTCCTAAGTGAGAGTCACTGCTACTGACAGCCACAGTGGAGATAATGTGCCCTCTCTGTGGTCTTTAAAAAAAAAAAAAAGAACTTTGCAGGGGAAGTCATTACATCTCCAGTCTCTGTAGAGAATGTTTAATATTGAAAATATGACTCTTTGTTTTTCAGAGATATCCGTAATAATGAAATCTCCTGGGCCATTGAAGACTCCATTGGTGTGTTTGATGGAATGAAGAAGCTGAACACACTGTGAGGACACTCAGATTGTACACATGCATAAATAAATGGGAATATATACAGATTTTGATTTATTATATAATCCACATTTGTAAAATATCTTGCATTTAGACAAATAAAGCAGTTGCATTTTAAATTCTGTATCAATGTTCCAGAAATTTGGCTGCATACCACTTTTCTGATTACAGTGTAAAGTTTTATTTACATAGGTCTCTTTGTACTTCAGTTTTTATTTTGTCCCTTAGGTTTATTCTTACTTGCACTGAAAGGCTGATCGAATGTCTTAATTTAACTTTAACGAAAGCTGCTGACACAGTGGTTCCAGTGTGCAATAAAATTCTGCCTAGCAGCGGGTTTTGTGGCAACCGTTTTACTGAACATCATTTGAAATCTTTTTATTTTCCAGAATCCTACAGCGGAACAAAATCAAATCAATCACTAAGAAAGCGTTTGAGGGCTTGGATGAGCTGGAGCACCTGTGAGTAAAGCCACTGCAACCTTGTTTCTCCACACAGTTGTATTTGTGTCTCAACAGGATCTGTTGTTGTTGTTAAATGATTAAAGATAGCAGAAGGCTTTTATTACCACTGTGCTGTTGTCTTATGCTTGTGAAATGGGATGCCATTTTGATCAAATCACATCATAGGTGTGTCTGATCCATATTTTCTCCTCTGCAGGGACCTCAGCAAGAATGGCATCATGTCGATACACCCTGAGGCGTTGTCCCATACGAAGCTCAAAGTGTTGTGAGTAGACACAAAATTAATCTTACAGCTCTCATAAGCACATTTGGAAGCCAGCTTTTCCCTGTAATAATATTGTTTCTTAGACAGATTTGTTATTAATGCTTTCATTAAAAAGTAATTATAATGATTAAGGAACACTGCAATTAAAAGACATGATTAGCATTTTAAATTGGCATTATATTGTTGTTTGAAGAAGATGTTAACAAGTTGACGTACTAGTAATGAATGGATAAAGGAACTCTGTAACTTAATGCTTTGGGCCTTTCATTTTTGAGACCAATTTTTTTTTGACAGTGATGTTTAAAAAATATGTGTTGCTGAGTCAATCGATTGTTATCTTACCAAAACTGGACATATATTGGCTCAGTTGGACAAGCAGAGATTTCGGATTCAGCTTTTGATTTTGAGATTTTTCCACTTCGTTAGAACTGCTCTCTTTCCTGCCTGTGAGGAAATACAATGGAAATGTTACGTCTGTCACCTTTTTTTGAGGTTTTGATCAGCCCATTTTAGGAGTGTCTCTCAAGCAGTGGCTAACGAAATGCCCCAACAGCTGTCAAACACAGAAAGTGTATCATGACAGCAGTCATAGCCTGTTATTAGTCTGCTGCTTTAATAGAATATAGCACTATTTGCTTGGCGAGTGGATAAAGTGGCTTTGCCTGATAACTTAGCTAGAGGAATATAATGGCAACACCCATGTAATTAAGATTTATTTTAGGATAAAGTGTATTAAAACATGGTTCCGGAGGTGTTGTCAGCAATTTAATCAATTTTCCTGTCTTGATTAAGATAATTTAAACTGTAATTCGGGTTCCCATGGTTGGTTGACTTTTTGATGTCTCCTGCTGACTGGTCTGAAAATGAAAACCCTGGTGTATTTTTATGTTGGTGTATCATTGTTTGTATTATGTTTGTGTTTTTAGTTGTCTCGCAGGATTGTATTTTTATATATCTGAGCTACTACAAAAATTGCCTCAGGGTGGCATTAAAGTTTTATAAACTCACTGTATTTTATAAACTTGTTTATCAACAAGACTTACCTTCGGGGTTCACATGAACAAGGTTGTTTAATCAAGAAATCATCACTCATCATTACAGAGCTGCCAGAGCTCTGATTTTATTCGTTGAAGTAAAATACAGCTACTCGCATGCTCACTGTTACTCAAGCAGCACTGGAATTACTCGGAGTAGATAACGGCCCTCTTTAAATTATTCAGGTAAATTAACCTTCATCTCAAGTAAGTAAACACAAGTTTACTTTTCTGAAATGGCAAATCGTAAATCACTTTCTGAAATGTTCACAAACAAATCCGGGAAATCCCAGATTCATATTAATTTGTTCAGTGGGTTCATCTCATCCTTTTATCTCTACAGTAGTTTGATTATTTCAAACTAATTGTATGATTACTCATGTCACGCTTTCTTGATTACCTTTCTGTTCTCAGTGTCCTGAACACGAGCAGCCTGCTGTGTGACTGCCACATGCAGTGGCTTGGGCCTTGGCTGACTGACAGCCAGTTCCAGCAGTCTGTCACTGCTGTCTGTGCTCATCCTGCCAGCCTTCTTGGACGCAACGTCCTGTCCATCAGCCCGGAAGAGTTTGTTTGTGGTCAGTATCATTCTCTCTTTTTATGCTGTTCTCAGTCTGATCCAATATAGATACTCTTCAGTGAACACAGTGGAAAATGGTTTTTGGTGTGAAAAACAATTGAGTTTCAATTTTGGGTAGTTTTTAAATGGCTGAAATGTGTTGTTGGTTATTTTCACACAGCAAGTTTAATAAATACAGTTGTTCTGTCCTAATAGGTTGAAGCTGACCACCATTTTTCCCATCCTGTGTTGGCGTACTTTATGTTGAACACCTTACATTTCAGTTAAGATGTCTGCTGTAAAATGTGGATTTTCTAAAAAAAAAATCAGTTTTACACTTTCTGTGTCTCTGCTCTTCCACAGATGACTTCCCCAAGCCTCATATCACAACTCATCCAGAGACGTCTGTGGCACTGCGGGGGAACAATGTGACTCTGAGCTGTGTTGCTTCCAGCAGCAGTGATTCGCCAATGACCACAGCTTGGCGGAAGGATGGGGAGGTGCTGTATGATGCAGAAGTGCAAAACTATGCCCGGTACCAGGAGGGAGAGCTGATCTACACCACTGTGCTTCACCTCCTCAATGTCAACTTCACTGATGAGGGGCGCTACCAGTGTGTGGTCTCCAATCACTTCGGCTCCAATTATTCCAACAGGGCCAAGCTTACTGTTAATGGTGAGGATTTTTGTCAAAGAATGTGATTGATGGCTGTCAGTGGGGCTCATGTTTTTCTCTTGCTCTGCAGTCTTACTTTCTTTAAACAGTAAGGTGCTGGTCTTGCCAATATACTTAACACATAGTTCTGGTACAGCTATATTTTTCATAATTTATAATGGTTCTAGTACAGTTGTATTCTTTGTTTGTTACTAAGATTCTGTGCTTTAGAATTCAAGATGACAGAACGCTAAGATTTATTTGCAACTGCTGTTTGATCTCTGATCTCTGCCTGACACAGATATGTCTCTACTTTTCTGGCCCACCCTTGACTTTCTATCGTTTATCTTTCAGAGCTGCCATCCTTTCTTAAGACTCCCATGGATCTGACAATCCGGACTGGGACCATGGCCAGGCTGGAGTGTGCTGCTGAAGGCCATCCATCACCCCAAATTGCTTGGCAGAAGGACGGAGGCACTGACTTCCCTGCTGCCCGAGAGCGCAGGATGCATGTGATGCCTGATGATGACATCTTCTTCATTGCTAACGTGAAGACAGAAGACATGGGAGTGTACAGCTGCACTGCTCAAAATGCAGCTGGCAGCCTGTCTGCAAATGCCACTCTCACTGTCCTAGGTGAGTCACCCCACCTGATTAACAGAGCATATTACTGATGTTTTAATACTGGGTCGTTTTAGCTGAGTCACTAAAAATTAGCTAAAATTAGCTGCTCATTTATGTCTGTCACTCATTACACACCCTAGCTGTGTTTCCTACTCTGTAATTTTAACTAATCATGATGTAAACACAAACGTTATTATACCGTGTCCATGGAAAATACTTAAATCTGGCTGAATGGGCTGTCTCTGACAAACTGTGTGATTACATTTCTTAATAACTGTTTTTATTTAAGCTTTGTGCTGGTATAGCATCAATAACTCAACATTTGTGTTCAAGGCTTTTAAAGTACTTAAACATAAAACACAAGATAACAAACTTGACCTCATACACATCTATCTGAACAGTTTGACATCCTTATTAAATCAAGATCAATTAATCCTCTTCCAGAAACTCCATCCTTCATGCGACCGCTGGAAGACCGAACAGTGGCCCGTGGTGAAACTGCAGTGCTTCAATGTATAGCTGGAGGTAGCCCAGCCCCACGTCTCAACTGGACCAAAGATGATGGGCCTCTGGTCCTCACAGAGCGCCATTTTTTTGCTGCAGCCAACCAGCTCCTTATCATAGTTGATGCTGGTCCTCCTGATGCTGGGAAATATACCTGCATCATGTCTAATACTCTGGGAACAGAACGTGGCCACATCTACCTGAGCGTCTCACCATCACCAAACTGTGACACCGGTACAGGATACGATCAGGACGGCTGGACCACTGTGGGCATCGTGGTGATTGTGGTGGTGTGCTGTGTGGTTGGAACCTCACTGGTGTGGGTCATTGTCATCTATCACATGCGCAGGAAGAGTGAGGACTACAGTATCACCAACACAGGTCAGCATTCTAGACACACAGCCATCTGTGTTATAAAATAAATGTGCCTATTTTGAAGTTTCACCCAGTAGAGGGATGGGTGTAGGGAAACCATGAAATGCGTCTATGGGGATGGCACTTTGTTGTGAGGATAAGACCGTTTCACAGAACTCTATACTGTGTAACAAAATATGTCTGTCTGTTCCAGATGAGATGAATTTGCCAGCAGACATCCCCAGCTACCTGTCCTCTCAGGGTACTTTGTCAGAGCCGCAGGAAGGCTACAGTAATTCTGAGGCTGGCAGCCACCAGCAGCTCATGCCTCCTCTTTCCAATGGATATGTCCATAAGGGCACAGATGGTGAGCAGTCTTCCTTTGAGATTTTGTGAATTACACCATATTTGACTCTCTAACACAAACCTTTTATCAAGATGACAAGATAATTATGTCGTGATCATGATATAACGTGTATGGTTTGCTTGCATGACTTAAGCACACACAATTCTTAATCAGTAATCATTTGTGAACTGCACATATAAAGTCTCTGCTGTCATCACGGCACACACTTGCCATCAGTACAAAATGACATTGTGCTTCCTGCAGCTGGAACCCAGTAACAACTTTCTGTAATATCCCTTTAATATTAATATTCATAGACATATGTGTACTCTGCTTTTTCTTGTCTCTTCAACAGCTAGTTTTACACAAATTTGCCTATTAGATTTAGGTAATTTTAATATTCCAATAATGTAACAGTAGCTACTAATGGAGTCCTGTGGTAGTCAGTGATTCATTAGTTTACAATGTAGTGACTTTTGATGAAGACATAAAGTAATGTCCAATAGAGACTGACTTATATCTGCTGATTATAGATCATATTTCCACATCATAGTCTTGTGAGTTTCTATCTAATGAGTTGAGTTATATTAGCATTGTGATAACAAGAAATCAAAGTTTCGTGTGTCAACATCACAAAGATAACAAAATTATTGTGAACCCACAAAGATACACTACCACTCTTCCTGTTGTCTGTCTGGGCAAATTTTGACATTAAAAACAAACTAAAACATCACATTTCTGTATTTAAATAAAATATAGCTTCTCAGATGCTCTTTTCAGGTTTTCAACACTCCCAAGCCCATTAGGTTCTTGTTTCTGCTTTTGTGTTTTTGGATCAGATATTTGCTGAAATGAGATACTGACTAATTATCATGTATGTCCCAGGTGTGTGTTATGGAGACACGGGCAGCGAGGTGGAAACTGAAGGGAACGGCATGCTGCATTGCAGGGTTGGCTCTCTGTTCACTGGTCGCAGCAGCTTCCACCCTGGAGAGCCCCGTGAGGGATTAGCTGGACTCCCCACAGGTTAGTGTCGTCAGCAAACAAGCAGTTATGTGTTTTTTAAAGATTTTGAAAGATTAGACTTTTTTCTTAGTGTTCATGTGTGTTTTTCCAGGTTTAGATACTAATATATCTATGCTTTTCACTAGTCCTTTCACCTTGTCTTGTAAATATGTAGATGTATTCACATTAAGGTGTAACAAGGTCTCAAGTTTAAGGTGTATATATTTCCATTTAATTTTAATATTATAATATTTGAGCAAATGAAATGAGAGAAAATGCATGCTACAGTTGCAGCAGTACCTGCATAGATTCATATGATGATGGACACATAGTGTAACCACAAAATATGTTCAACACATGTAATAATACTAAACTTTTATATAACACCTCTCATTTAAAAAAAAAAAGAAGCTCAAAGTGCTTTTACCAAACTGCTGAAATTTTGAAATACATTAAAAAAACGATTAATAGTTATATCTGGTTTTAGGAGGCTATATGTAGATCAACAGTGTAAAACAGAAAATTAAATTTTAATTGTAATTCCAGGTCTTTTGATTTTACTTTTTGAAAAGTTTTTCCTATTCTGAAACAAATAAATCAATAAACGGTGATAGTTGTACAAATAATCGTTAGCAATCACTTTATAAGTGTACATGAGGCCTTTTAACAGCTACCGCTAATCACACTGACTGAGGCTCCAAATAAAACCAAGGTCTAGAAAAGGTTTGAAAAGCAAACGTATGGAAAGTAACACTTACCAAGACACTTATTCTGTCTTGCCAGGTGGTGCAGGTTCGCTGGTCATTTGCTCCGACTGCTACGACAACGCCAACATCTACTCTCGCACACGGGAGTACTGCCCCTACACCTATCTGGGAGAGGATGATCCGCTGGACAAAACTCTACCAGGCCTGAAGGAGAGCTTCAGTGAGCATGCCCAGCACAAGGAGACAACATTGGAGAGCCTCATTAGCAACCAGGACTGTGACTTTCTCACCTCACATGATAAAAGGTTGAGCAGCCACACTCCCCCAGACTACGGTGAGACTTGGAAACATTAAAGTCCAACACCATCCTTTTTCCTAGGTGCAAAATATCAAGTCCTACCTGCTGAGGTGTTTATGGGTAACACCATCCTGCAGCTACTGAAAAGGGGAAAAAATTGTAGAATTATTAGATAAAATATATATTTTTGTGGCAGTTATATTTTTTTTGCAGATGCTCAGGAATGTTTACTTTTAGCTTGCCTTTTATATACAGTATACACACTGAGGTCATTGATTACTGGAGCCAGTATTTTACAGATGAGACATTTCTCAGTGAACACAAGATCTTATTTATTAGAGACATCAGTCTTCCAGATCTGATCTGTTTAGATTCATAGAGGCTTGTTACAAAGGTTGCTCAGGTGATCGAAGTATTTGCCGCTAACATTATTAAACTCTGATGAAATTAGATAAGAAACAACTGATTAACTGTAAACAGACTAAAAATAAACTGCTTAAATGTTTTTTTATCAGTCATTAAAAAGTACATTTTAATGATTATTTTAACTACCGAATAATCTATCACTTACTTTTTATTTGTTCTTTAAAATGTCAAAAAATGAAAAATACCAATCACAAGTTCTGTGTAAAGGAATATCTTCAAATTGCTGTTTTTGTTTAACCAATACTTTAAAATCTAAAGGTATTATTGTCTTTGCAGATTCTCTTAGCAGGTGCTTCTGGGGAGAAGGGGGCGATCCGTCATCAAAACCCCAACCAGGTGCATCCCAGCACCCAGTGACTGTACACAGGACACCTCCTCTGACCTCCAGTGCCGACGGGGCAGAGGAACAGAGTGGCGCAGAGGTGGACTGTTTTCCCAGCCAATGCACGCAGGACCACAGAAGTGCCTCTAATAGGACTAACCCGCAGGAGCATCCTGCTCCCACATAGGTCCTTACAATCCACCCACGTTCTGCCTCTGATTCCTCGTTGCTGCACCCCCCACCCCTCTTCACCCACTACCTCCAAAGAGACTCCTCACATTCTGCCAAAGATGCTCTCTTGTATGTTTACACTCCCCTTTCACTCAAGAGGACATGCTAACGTTCTCCATTGTGGAAAGACTGCGGTGTCAGGCTGGAGAAATGGACTGCGGTGATTAAAGTGACCTCCTCCTTGACACCTCCACCTCTGCAGGGCCCAATTTCTCCAACATCCTCCACTCTTCTTTGTTCTCTTTCCAGAGAAAGCTATGAATGTATGCTTTAAAGAGCCATGTCGGATGCTGCCACGAGACAACGCCGAGACATGGTTAAGTCTTTAAAAGCTCTCTCTTCCGTCCTGCTGCTGTGGGGCTGAATCTTCTCTCATCATTCCTGATACAGACACCTGTTGGAGCAGCCTACATGACTTTGGTAGAAATTACAAACCACGTATTCCCAGGTGGGGAAAAGGGGGTTTAAAATGGGACAATTGTAGTTCCCTGACCAGCAGGTTGTGGTTGTTGATATAGGAAGGAACATTGAAAACATACGTCCTAAATTCCCACAGCCATCCCGAATTACTCAAAACTATGCTATCTGGTATCCTGTTATGCAAATCCCAGAGACAGTGACACCAAAATGTGGTGTATATTATGAATATATATGAATATATCCTATATCATCTTTATCTTTTTGTCCTATGTCAAATGCATTTTATGTCTTCGTTATCATGAGCAGTTTGGGGAGAAAGCGTACAATTTTATTTGCACATGTGACAATCATGGTTTTGCTGGCTATTTTCTTATGGTTGTCTATTGGATGGCCTTTTTTTTAAACAAGCATTCTCAGTAACCTCGATCAGGTGACGTTATGGGTTATATGTACAATATGCACTGATTTGTTTTCCCTTTTATCATATCTTACAGGCACTTAATTTAATGGTGGTCAACTTTATTATGCAGTGTGCATGCCGTTTTGAATTGTGAGGATTTATCGTCACAGTTTTATCTCAGAAAGTTCATGATCCTTCCGTAGATATCGATTGCCTAGGTTTTCACTTGGGACTGTGAAAAATGAGAATGTATTGTATTATTTTATACATGTATGTGTACATAAGGATAGTAATCTATTAAATTCCATGTCCTAGTCCATGTGCAGAGAGGTTTGCGACATATTGCTGCAGTAATTTTAAGCTTTTATCGTCCCTGTTTTTACCTGTTGGTTCAGGTAACGAGATGAACAAATTTGGGTTTTGTTTCCCTCATAAAATACAATAAATAAACAGTTTCATCAAACTGTATTGTTTCTAAATGTCAGCTGTTTTAAAAATGAAAATGCCTCTCGTGTAAAAGAATGCGCTCTTGTTTTTATCAGGTTAATTGCCTTAATTATTGCACTTCAGAGTTGCTCAGATGTGATTGGCTTTGTTTGGGACTCAGAAAACTCACATTTGCTCAGTATATTTAGAGAATTACACCGGTTTATTGGGTTCACCTAACTCAAACTAATGCTGTATGATTAAACAGTCGCGCAATAAATCCTACCTTCATAAAGGTTTTTAAGAGGTGTTGATTCAACTGTATGGTCTTTTTGGAAGATTGTATTGCATTATACTGACTGGTGTTTCTGGTATTTCGTCCACGCCATTTATATCAATGAGGGTAGATTAAATAACAGAAACACCCCTCTGCAATAGACTGCATGAGTTTTAGCTAGGTGTAACTAATAAACTGGCAGCTGAGTGTATATCTTACTCATTCTTCATGGTTATGTCTGACAACATATTTGAATGTTTATTTTTGTTATTGTCATGTCCGTTTCGTTGATAATCAGAACTGCTACATTCTGCTCTTTTACTTTTGACCAAGAAAGGCTTTATAATGTTCCTTTTCTCCCTTTTTTGTGGCGGTGCAGAGTTCAGACACTAAAAATCAATAATGCTGAGTTGAAAATTTGTAATGGTGTAGCTTGATGCTATATTTTCTTTGTAATGTTTTACGTTACTTTTTATCAATAATTTCTCAAAATCGACTGCGTGTACGCGTTGAGCAGCAAATGGTATCGGTACACAGCCGCCTCCTCAGTGGCACATGCAGATATGAATTGCATGTCATTCTTGCACTCTTTTGTTTCTAGCTCCTAGCTTTATTTTGCTAATCATGCCTTTGATTGCCACATCAGCACATTCCAAGCCTTTCCCTTCTGAAATGGCATTACCTAGGAAGTTGATGAACTGTTATTATTTTTCAAGTCGAGACTTAAACCAACCCTGAGTTCTTCTGTATTTTGACACACTCCCTTGCTTCAGTAGAAGCAGATATTTGTTGTTTCTTGGTGTTTTCTTGGCCGAGGTCATGAAATTGGCCCCTTTTTTTTTTTTGAGCAGTGAGAAGTAATTCTAATGGAGCTACATGTTGTCAATATTTTCTGCCAACACAGTGTAACATAATCTGCATTTGTATTGTTTTATTCTCTGAACGTCCTTTTATGACTTTATACCAAAGTTTAGCAGTAACTGCTCTGGCGATATCCAATGCTGCTTTTTTGTATTGTTGAAGTTTTGCATTTTGTTTTTAGTAGTATTTTTTTTTTTTTTTTGACCTTGTTTGCCTGTACATTCTGTAAAGCATGTCTAAAGAGCCTTTTTGTTACGTAGCCATTTCTCAAACATTAAACATGAATTCTGATAATTTGGTTTGGATCATGAATGTCTGCCTCAACACTTCTATCAAGTAGAAACAAGATCATTTTTCATTTACAAAAAAGTTGTTCATTATTTTCTTCTTCAAGGTGAAATTTGGTTTGTGAAAAAGTGTTTGGTTTGTCCAAAAAACCCTAGATACTGAATGTGAGAAGCTGGGACAAGCAAATGTTTTGTTGAATGACTAAAATGTTTTATCGCTTATCAAAGTTTTTCTGTTAATAATTAATCAAGTGATTGTTCCAGATTTCTGTGACGGCATCTGTCTGACAGTAGGGGGCTTGACTAAGAAATTGGAGAACATGCTCTTGCAGGATTTGATTTTAGGTTGCATGTAATTCCAGGCACAGGGGGTCTTAACCACAGCATGATTTCTGGAATGATTTAAAAGGCCAAGCCATCTGTAATCTGGATTTAGTCGTGTCAAGCCAACACAAAGCCAGCTAATATGGGCCTTAAAAAAATGTTAGTCCATCATCAGTCTTGACGTTAAGAAAAAAGACCTCATTTTTCAAAGTCCCTCCTACGTGAATCCAGCCGAATCCCAGGAAACACTGGATACAAGTTGAATCCGACAGTGCTTCGCCCTTTTAAAGTCTGCAGTTTGTTTGGATCCCTGCTCCCCATCAATGACATGATAGCATTGTTAATCATCCTCTACAAGGGTATGAATTATTCAGCACAATGTCCAGGGTGGCAGCTCTGTATTTAAACACAGACTTCTAATGCATCACACCCAGTGAACAGAAACTACTGCTGCTTTATAAATACTACAGAAGGTGTGTCGCCTGCTTCGAGCCACAACGTTAATTAACTCGACAACATGACGCTGACATGTGACTGTCCTGTGAGTCAACATGCTCAAATAGTCAAAATCCATCAGGCTTTATTGGAGAGGTTTTGGAAAAAGCAAAGTGTGCGTCATTTATAACATGCTATGAAACACGGATGGTAATCTCCAGAGGTTTAATTAACTTCCAGAGCTGCACTGAAACACCTCTTCAGTTTGGTATCATCTTCAAGCATCTGAAACATCTGTCATGAAACAAACATTTAAAGAGCTCTTATATCTCATCAACAGCTTGATTCCAATGCACAGATGTTTATGTAAATGTATGAGCTCATGCAAAGCAAGCGCTCGCAGCCCATTAAAGGTTCTGCATGTAGGTGGGAGAACATTTTCCCTTTAAAGAAAAGGTCAGATTTTTAACACTAGACCTACTTGAACGATGATAATTTATGCATGAACACAGTACTAAGGTGACAAGCAAGCGTGTTTTGTATAAACAACTGGATAACAAAGCTGTGGTGATAATGATTAAATCGATTCAAGCATCGTCTTATAGGTCATGCATGGATAAATGCAGTTGAATGCAGTCAGGCGTGCTGGTATGTAGGTATGCATGTGTAAATCAAAGACCTCAGGGAGGGGATGAACTGGAGCAGCAAATTGTTTGGATTTCTCTGATTGTGTCGGTAGGTGGCGCTGTGGAGACACTTATTCTGATCAACCGGAATGTACCTCCCCGAGAATACTTACCTCATTCTGTACAAATTAGGAGTCTTAATTAGGTGTAATTTGTTTTGCACGCTTGATATTGGGATTACATGCTCTGTGTGGTTTTAGTTAGTCTTATATGTTCCACTTGTTCGACCTAATGCTCTCGACAAGTCCCGTGAACGTTGAAAGAAAATGCGGATAAACATTGTCGTTAGACATGTTCGGACGAAGACTGAAATGACAACAAGTTACAGTGAACATCGCTGGACTCTACACAGTCTGTTTTTTTTTTTTTATCATTTAGTACCACAACACACCGGAGGATGGAGCCAGCATGAGCGTCTGCCGCCGCTGAGCGTAAAAAGGGGCGTTTCGGAGCTTGGCAACATCTCTCTTGGCGGTGCCAGGTGTGTTCAAACCTGTAGCAGACAAACGCTCGCAGATGTCTCTCAGCTCAGTCACCATGGGCTGGATTCCAACTGCATAAACCGCCTACCGGTGATCGCTGCCGCCCGTCTATTGTCAGCCTACCCACAGGTATGAGGGATTTCTCGTTGACGCACTACATTTCAGCGACAAACACTCCACAATCTACCGCCGACTGAGTAAAATCCTCTCTGTTTACATTTTTCTTTTGACTACTTGGCGTCGGGAGGCTCCTCGAGAGACGAGGCAAAGCGCGGATATGGTTCCAGAGTGGCGATGGAGAGCATGAAACCTGAATTGTTCCCTTTTTAACCATCTTGCCGCCATCAGCTCTCCTGTTTTTACGCGCAAGGAGCGCTTGGAATTATTGCAACCAAGGCAACTGTGCGCACACCGGAGCGATAAGACCGTGGGATGACAGAGCTCAGTGGCAGATTCATGGGTGAAAATCAGCCTCCTAAATGTCAGGAAGATGAGATTCCCAGCAGGTCGGGAGAATAACTCAGGAGGATTTATTAGGCCGCGTCACTTAATGTTCATTTAACGACAGCGAACCGAGGCGACTGTAACCGGGTAGATCTTTAGTTGTTCGAAAAGGGAGTAACCATGTCCAGAACACTGAAGAAGAAGAAACACTGGTCCAGTAAAGTGGTGGAGTGCGCGGTGTCATGGGGGAACCTCGGGGACTTTGGCTCCGTGGTGGAGGTCCTGGGAGGAGCAGAGCTGGGACAGTTCCCTTACCTGGGCCAGATGAAGCTGGACGTGCTGGTGTGTCACGTCGGGAAGCTGCCCTACTACGGGGACGTCTTGCTGGAGGTGAACGGGACGCCCGTCAGTGGACTTACAAACCGTGACACCCTGGCTGTCATACGCCACTTTCGGGAGCCGATTCGCTTGAAGACGGTCAAACCAGGTGCGTCCCCTTGCTCTCTGTTCCCACCGCTGTGTCACCTGAGCTCTGTTTGTAAGATGAGCGTTTTGATATGTGGAATTCACCAAACACAGCAACCCTGATTATACATACCCAGTAATCTAGGGATAAACAGAAACATTGACTGTATTACTGCCGGTGTGTGATCAACATCCTCAAATGAACATTAAAATATCATTCATTTATAGATTTATCCATATCGACCCCCTTCCTCGTGTAATTCGCTATAGGTGACATGGATTTATACAGTTCAGTTAAAGTTAAACCACAACAAAATAGAACAAAAGGATGAATAAAGTGAGTTCAGCTGTATCTACCCACCACTACATCCATCTGCTACACTTCCCAAAGGCTATCCCAGACTTCTACTGTAAACCTCTAACTGTCCTATAACATCTAATTGGCCAGTTCTCTCACCACTTTGTCAGGGAGATCGAATAGTGATAATGGTATTAATGGCATGTAGCCCAGTTGGAACCTTCTAGGCTAAGTGCACTTACTTGCATAGAAATAAGGCCTAATTACATCCTCCATTATTCAGGAAACTTTGCTGCCCATTGGCCACAGAAGCCCGGGTGGTTAGCTGTGCTGTAACTCCTTGTCCCATCATTCCACATCAAGCTCTCCAAGGATGTTGGTTACTACATCCAAACACTCTGATAATGAGTTCTAATAGCTGTGACGGCTTGGTGATGCTGCTGTTGTATACTGTATACTGGTTCTGACCCAAGCTGTGAGTGTGTTTATGGGTGAGAGAGATGGCCTTACTTTGCTTGTATGCTGTACCTGGAATGTCTAAACAACAACTGAGACTCTTCAAAAGGTTACATCAGCAGGAGCAGCAGCTGAGACCAAGGTCCTCAGGCCAGGATTGCTTAAGATCAGCTGTACGTGTGCACATGCGTACTTTTGGCGTGTGTCGTTGTTTTTGTGTGCATAGTCATTCCTAGGAGTTTTCCTGCGTTTTTATTAATATTTTGTTGATTTTTAGATCTTTTATAAGCAAACAAGAGATGGATGGAAGAATGTTTGCCTAGATTTATGAGTCTGGTGCCTATTAGTGAGCGTGTGCACTTTAAGGTGTGTGTGTGTGTATTTCATGGTTCTACACTCCCAAGAGCTCCTAACACCACGCTCTCTGCCCCACTAACCAAGGATGATTAATAAAGGGCATGGAGGAACGAGAGAGAGAGAGAGAGAGAGACACACACAAAGACAGAGGGAGAGAGAGAGAGGCATGGGGAAAGAGACAAAGAAAGATGGGGAGAAAATCGGCTCTGTATTTGGCTCCAGGCTTAACTCCCACGCGAGGCTGTTTTTGCTCTTTAAAGCTCACAGCGAAGTAATAGGTGGCAAAGATTGCAAATCACCTATTTCTTTGCTGTCACCCTAACCAGTCTGGCCTAGATGTCCGTATGCTTTTTCAGTCATATGTAACGTTACAACCGGTGTGAATCAGCTCTTCAAGGATCTGTTTGCAAAAAGGCCTCACAAAGCCCCTCTGGCATCAGCATACAGATGGGGTTGTTATATTGTATGATTACGTATCATGCAAGTGTGCACGTCTGCACTGTGTGTATACATTCCTGTGTAGTAGCCTCATGTTTAATTCACACTTCTTGCATAATTGAGTTTGCCAGTGGATTTTCTCCACTCTGATGGGCCTTGAGGATCAGCTGTACCTGGAAGCCCGGGAAGCGGCGATGACATGATGGCGGCCGGCAGCGACGGACAGGCTCTCTGGGTCTACCAGATGTTGCCCTGTGCTCTTCCCAAGATCTTCTTGTGTTCTGCCTGCCTTGCCCTCTGGAGCTGGTGGGTTTCCCGTGCTGCTGCTGCTGCTGACAGCTGGGGTGGAGCTAGGAGGGAAGAGATGCAGTATCTGCAGAGATGCAAAAGCAGAAATGGGGATTTGAGGCGAGCATAGCGAGAGACAAGAATGCACGATGCAAGCCTCTGTGGAGGCTATTATCTTTCTCAGCCACTGATCGAAAGGAATGTGAGCTGAAAGAGTTGCACACTGCACTTCACTTACTTTTTGTTTTTCTCCTTCTGGTGCATCATATTTTCTCTGGGGACTGAGTAGTCTTATCTCACATGTATACATCCTCACATACATACCCTTTTATTGCTTTGAAATGGAGAAATTCACACCAAGTCCATGCCAAGATTTCATGATATACCGTGAGGTGGATGTGCGCATGTTCCTGCTATCTTTGATTAAGCTGTGCGATGCCTCTATCAAAAGCTCTGTGCTTGGTACAGGAATCTATTTCTGCCAGTACCCCCAGCTAAGGATCGGAAAAGATGCCTGATGAAAAGCTTTGTGAATGGCATTGGAGAATTCCTTTTCCGCTGCTCAGTTATTTTCTGCTGTGCCTCCTATATGTTTGCAGCTTCAATCACTGAGCAATCAAAACATACGTACAACCTGTAGCCATTTATATGCAGCTGAATGGATGATGCCTCTGACATCATATGAATAATGTCTCATGCAGCACACAGTGAAGCGAGTGCAAAAAGCTGTCTTTCATCTTTTAGACCATTAATAGTAGCTGTGTGAACGTATGAAACATGAATACAAGCCCTTACTTTACAACTGATGCACAGATCTTTGTGTCTCACTGAGTCAGTTGGAATGAGCTTTATGGTATTTAATATAGTCTAACAGTAGTCACCAGATTGTAGTTATGTTTAAATTAAATGGTAATTCATTGAAATACTCACACATCTTTGGGGTGTGGGAATAACAGTATTTGATTGGAAGATAGTCATTTTATCTTTTAATGGTTGATAATTATTGGTGTGATAATGAGAACATGTCTGCAGAGTGGCATAATTGATCTACTTCTGGAACATACTGAGTTTCAAAGCTAATTTTGTTCGTAATTATCCTTGAATATTGAAGTCAAATTGCATAATCGCGTATGTATAAAGCAGCAGTTGATTCTGTTATTGATAACAATTTACTCCAGATTAGATTTTGAGTTACCTGCTTCTGCTCACACATCAGCATATTTTCCATTACCTGCTGATCATGCCAATAGAAAAGAATACAGAGTGACATGAGCCCCTAAGCCCCTGTATCAAACAGCAATAGTGAGTGTGGGTTAATCACATTAATGCACCTCTCATATCAGGAAGTGCCTCTCAATGGAATCATCCTCTTGACAGGCGATGCTTTGTCACTGCAAAGAGATTTGCAGTCGGCTGCAAAAAAAAAGGAGAAAAAAAATGGGGATTGAGAGTGAGAGTGGGAATACAGCAGCCCAGAGAGCCTGGTCAAATAACTAGAGACATCTGTTCTCGCCTTAGAGATGTTTCTGACAATCAGCTGAATGGAGCAGGAGCGCCATCACGTAGACTGCTCCTTTGGCACAGAACTCATAACAGAGTAATTTAAGGCTGAATGAGCTCTTTCTTAGTGATTGTAAAGTGATTATGAGTGTTTTTTTATGCAGATTCAATAAGACGTCGGCTATGTTTTGTTTTGCTAAGATCTGTTTAGGCTTGAGCTCTGATCCTGCTGCTCTGCTATTGGAGCATTGACTGGGCACTTACATTGCTACTTTTGCGCCTCTTTGTGATTTTAATTGCCCTGTTGCCTAGTATGCATGTTACTGTATGTTGTCTACAACCGTCTTGATACTGCTTTCTAGGCCAGGCGTCCCTTGGAAAAAACATTCTTAATCTCATTGGTGCCAACTGGCTAGATAAAGGCTGAATGAACAAATAGACACATAGATAAAATGATTACTGTACACACAATGAACTGTGGGTGGTTGTGAATTCTCATTTGCATCGTTAATAATTTAAAATGTTAGTAACTCAGAATATAAAGCTGAAACTTGGCAAACCTCGAGACACTTATGTGAAATATAAGCAGAATGTTGCGTCAGCCACTCTGCTGCTGTATTTATTGAAACACCACAGCGCTGATGTGCCACTATATGGATGAGCTTAAAAGACCATACCGGTGTCTTTTTGCATGTTTCAGCCCATTAAATGTAAATATGTGTACTCTATATTACTGCTGACCATCTTCTAAAGCACGTCGTAGAGTTTTATATTGAGCGATGTGTTTTTCATACCTTCCAGGCCTCTACTGTTTTCACTTCATTTCACTACAATATGAAACTTTCGTTTAGGAAATCCATCACAGTGGACACCATGCCTGCTTTTATTGTCGTCGTAGTTATAGTTGTGTGGCAATAAAGCATAGATTTTCCACTCACAACTGCACTTCCACACAATCATAATGTCACAGTAAAAGCAGACTGATGGATGCTGATGGATTAGTCTCTGCAAGTTGTTTTTTATACCAAATTGTGTCTCGGAAACAAGTAAACATGAATTCAAAAAGTCTAAAATACTGTTTTGGAAAATGGCAGGCAGTAATGTGAAGTTTATATTATTTGCAGAAAGTTGGATAAAGGAGTTTTTACAGAGATTTCAATTGTAGGATTTCTTCTCTGGAAACAATATGTACAAAATTCTGTGCCAATCCATCTGGAAGATGTTTTATTTCACATTATAAGTGAAAACATAGACCTGTTGGTGGCGCTAAAGGAAGGAAAAATTAATGATCTTTTCATTTGTGATTCATTCATTTGTGATGAGCGTTTGCCATCACTGTATGAATATGTGTGAAAGGATGAAAGTGGCATCTAGTGTAAAAGCACCTTGAGTAGTCGGAAGACTAGAAAGACTAGAAACACATTTGGAACCTCACTCTTGGTGTCAATGAAAGTGTACTTGAGCTCATTCGATAAAGCTTTGGGGGTACATCAAACAAAAAAGGCTGAGAACCACCACTTCTAAATCTTACTCCAAGCAGGTGCTGATGATTTGACAGCCATGATACTTAAGCCCTACTAGTATTTTAGACGAGGAGCACAGCAGCAAACACTCATTCACAAGCCCTCCCTGTTTTGTTAACACCACCAGGCCTCTTGCATGTCATCATGCTCATCAGCCAGCGTTGGTTTGTTCGTGCTATGCAGGGACACTTGAGCAAGATTGTCAAACTGTAAATGCAGTACGGTTGCCTCAGTACCAGAGCATGACAATTAGCAGGAGTGCTGTTCTATCGTTGTTCTCAACCTTCTAACCTCACCTCATTAATGTCTTACTAACTTTCATTGCTGTCGCTCTCCACCTCTCCCCTGTTCACTTTGATTCAGAAAGATATAATGCAGGGATTTAGATCTTCATTAATGCATTTTTATTACATATTTATTGTGCAGAAAAGTGTGAAGCCTTTAACCAAATCCAATTAAAAGTGTCTTTGTTATTATAGGCCTACAAATGCCAAAAAATGCTGGGTTGCTGGTAGTTCTTAAATTCCTGTTTTGAACTAGGTAGAAAGGAAGATATGTCTATTTTTCTTTCCTTTTTATTTATTTCTTTGCAACCACTCCATGCTTTTTGTATCTGTTTGACCTTATGCTATATCATCCTACAAAGCATTTTGTTGATATACAGCTTGTTTGTCCTCTGTGACTCTCATCAAGCATCTCCCGTATGTGCCCGAGGCAGCTGTCAGACTTGTACTGAAGTGCTGCTGTCTTACCCCACACACACACACACACACACACCCACACCCACACACACACACACACACACACACACACACACACACACACACACACACTGTGCAAAATGTCCATCTTGACACATAATGTGAATTAAACTGAGACCTGCCACACTATCCAGGAAAAACATATTTTGCTGGTTGTGGCCAGCATTATGATTAACAAATGTGACAGAGTCAGTTTGACTTATTAATATCAAGACTGATTAATGACTTTTTGGGGGGTTTTGCACTGCACCACTGCACCAGTTTCCCCATAACACCACTGCAAAGCAGAGCTGCCAACATCCCATAGCATCTTTGTTGAGAGCCCACTCTCCCATGCCTCGCAGTGTGTTTGTGGGGGCAGAGGAGGGGGGGAGTCGGTGGGAGGAGGCGCAGTGCGATTACAAAACAAACGAGCGTAAAGTTGCTCCCAACCCTACTCTAAGTTCTCAATAATTCATCAATACTAGAGCCGGATACTACACCCATGTGCATGTGTGTGTGTCTGTGTCTGTGTGTAATAACTGGTGATATTAGAGTAAAGCGGTAGGCTACAGTCAAAAAGCATAGCATGACTCCTGCTCCACAGCACGCTCTCATTATTCCCACTTTAATCAAATTGGCGCTGCTTTTCTCGCACACTCCAGCAGCACCTGCAACGATCGCAGCGTAAACAGCATGCTTGATGAGATGGTTCGGAGTTGGAACCCTACATTGTAAAATTGATAAGTGTGTGACATAATGACTGCCTTGTAGAGGTGAAGTATATGTGCATTTTTGCTTCATGGATGTCATTATAGCTTATATGCAGTGATATACAGGTGGATAGAATAGCTGGTAGACCATGATTTCTAGTTGATTTCAGCACATTATGAACAACCACATTAAGAAAGTAGGAATATACTATGCATTAATGTCATACACCATCTCTCTCTAAACAGGTCTGTTTGTCATTACTGCATTCTGCAAACAGAAAAAGATGGTACACCTGAGTGTATGGGTTTATCCTTCACACTCCTGTTTATATTCACTGAACTAGAATACTCCATGCCATTAGTCCTATAGCCACATGTAGAAACACGTCTTTTTAGTGTATAAAAAAGACATTTGTGGAGCTACACCAATGTAAGGACTGACTGGAAGTTGCATTGTAGACGTTGATTTTGTTCCTGACATCATAAATGACTTTGCCATGGCGAGGTGCCTGGTCAGGACTGGGGCATATTATGGTGATCACATACCCAGGGAGCTGAGAGTGTTGGACACAGGTCATAGAGGCAGTGTTTAATGAGCAATAGTGTGTGTTTGTGTGAGAGAGAGGGGTGGTGAGGGGATGGAGGGGTCATACCAGTACAAGCAAACAACATAATCTCTCCAACTCAAATCTATGCTAGTGGAAAAAGCCCATTATGGGAAGTTGTATCTTCAACATGGGAGAATTAACTCTAATTGCATCGTCTATAGTAGTTTACAATAGCATTGGTCATAAAGCTGTAAAGCATACAAATAGCATTTGGGTGTTTACAGTATGTTGAATTTCCTCTGGGATATTTTTTTTTATCAGTGGGAGGTTCTGGGGGATTTCAGTTCCTCTGTGCCTTCAGCCCCTGTTCCAATTAAAGACCGCGCTGTCGTCTTAAATGCCTGTTAGCGTCCGTACAGCAATATAATGACTAATTCTAATCCTGGCCCAGTAAATATGTATTTATTAGGGGTTCATAAAATCATTTGCTGCATTTTAGTTGTATATAGGGCTCTAACAGTGGAGGAAGATTTGCAGTCGGGTGGGTTTCACTGCTGACTGAATAGATGAGGAGTAATGGTGGTTATTTTTGCTTTGACCCGCATCCTATTTGCCCCCATTACCTACAGTTTTTTTCTGCCTGCTTTGTGGAGAGCTCTGCTTTTCTCTGCTTCTCTCTGGCCATCACCACAACTGTGAAAAATCTGCTGAATGCTCTACCTGGAATACAAATTTGTCATTTATCGCAATTTTCTAAATGTATTATATATAGTCTTGTATCAGTACAGTAGATCCAGGCCCAGATACTCGGCATATAACCCTATAGCTGGTTGAATCATAAAAATGGATTTAGTCTTATCATGTTATCCCCTGGAAGCCGGAGAAACACCTAAATATATAATCGTGAAAATAGGATCCTAACAGGACCTCATAATCCCCAAAAGGTGTTGATATGTGATATAGCTACAATCCAAAAATACAAGTGTGATTTCCTTCTGCTTTTTGCCCGCTGTCTTGCTCTTCAGAGTGCATCAGTCACATCCTGTATATGTAAACCAGAATTGGGGAGGGGTGTGGGTGGGGTGGTGTGGGTCATCCTTTGGTTGAGCATCGTCTCTGTCAGTGTCTGAGAGCAGATTGGAGGGGACGGCTGGTGAGGAGTCACTCCTCGGTCTGAGAGCCTTGTTTATTTTACCGGAGGCACAGCGCCCATACGGCGACTGACTGACCCAGCACTGTCATGAAGGACGTTATCTTTATGCAACGATGATTGCTACACGCTACAGTCCCTCCACCCACCTTCAGCTGCGATCAGTGATTGCACACTTGGCCAGCGTGTCACTACTTTCCTATCATCCAGATGTGCATTATGCTCCAACTGGTGTTTATCACTGCAAGATAGGGGCTCAGGTCACCTCTAGACAGCTCACAGGTAATGGGCCTTGACATCTGAATTAGTCTGCTCTTTCAAAGGGTGATTAGCAAGCAGCTTAGGATTCTAGGGGGATGTTGATAGGCAGACATAAACAGGCAGGGGTGATGGACCGGTGGGGTGCTGCCTCTCTGTGGTTCATGATGGGAGGCTTGCCAGTAATACGGCTCATCATGAAGTGGTCACGGTGTGGTTTTGCAGATGACAGCGGGTGGGATGGAGGGGAGGACTGGGGCCAGTGTGATTATGCATTTGCACTGATGATTTAGCCACTTGAAGTATATCATTTTCATTAGCTGCTACTGCAGTGTGAACAGCGAACCAGACTGCTACCCTCTTAAACTTTATGCATAGCAGAGCTTTCAAATTTTATACCAAAATCTTTTTTCTGTGTCTTGGCTGTGTGACTGGCTGGCCCAGCTGTTCCGCTCATCCCTTCCCCAGCTCTTTTATTATTCCTTGGCTGCGTGATTCGCTGTGTGCTTGTGGCGGCAGGGGAACGGCTGGCTTTGTAGAATCTTAATAGTGGTGAGCTAGCGCCAAGCCTTCCATTCGCTGCTTGCTGGAGGCGTGTGACTGAATGCCAATGAGACATTAGGGGTTGAGGCAGGATGAATCAGGCCAGGTTGTGGCAGGCGGGATCTGAGTGGCTGTAGAGCCCTTAACCAGGTGAGGAGCGCCCATGTCCACTCCCAGAGGCTGCACAGCAAGAGGCGCTCTGTGTCTCAGGGTTATCTCAGCGCACCTAATCGCCAGGATGCGCCCTCTCCTGTGCTTTTCTGTCAAGAGGGAGATAATCTAAGTGCGTTCTGTTCGACTTTGACTTTGCGCCGCTTCCTCTGTAACATACTGCCCCAGAAAGAGAGGCTTTTAGATTAGACCTGTTAGATTCAGATTTGGGAATGACACTATGATAAATGACACTGAGGCAAGGGACACCGTGTAGAGTCTCTGCCTAATCTACAGAGCTATCCTAGATGACCACAAACAGCTCTTCTCTACTTTTCTCTTCTTTTTTGTTCTCTTCTCTTTGATTATGTAATTTGCACGCCTCCCTTTGGGTCAGGCTGAATGTTAAAATATTATATTTTTCTTAATTTCCAGTGTATAACATTATTTGATATATATATATATATATATTTATTATTTTGCTTTTTCTGTTAAAAAAGCATGAATGTGATGTCTTATTTAAGCCTCGCTTGTAATAACACTGTTTATAGTGCAGCATTTATTCAGTATAATCTCCCCTTGTTTGTTTATCATCACAAATTATTTATTATTGCCTCTGTATAATTTTGTGATGACTGAATAAACAATACATTGCCGAAGACAGTATTATGAAACAGCAGTGGTAATCCAAATGCTTTTTCACACATCTTATATTGCCCTGATACTTGATTTCCTGTTGCAGCACAATATATATCCTGCATCACCTTTATCAGACAAGAAATATCTGAAGAGTGTATGTATGGATGTGTACGTCACATTTTGAACATGGAGTTTCCTTCATTCTTGAGGTGACACAACAATACAGGTTGTTACCAACAACACAGGCACTGTTAGTCTACTATAAATGGAGAGCTGTAATGCTTACGGTGTCTTGTACACACACACACACACACACACATACCCACACATCAGCACATTAATCTGTCGCTTTCACAGCATGCACATGGTTCTCCACATGACGCAGATGTTGCTAGCAGTGGGATGGAATGATGGGTGGATGCAGAAGCCCCAGTCACCCAGTCACTGCCTAATCTGATTACAGACAGATTCACACAGTCCTCCCGACTGACGAAGAGGAGACATCAGGGAATGGACAGATGGACGAGCCATGGTTGTTAACAGCTGTGGTTAACTCTGTTGTGTAATATACAGTTGTGGTGTTCAGAAAGAGGAAGGCATGTGATGTGATAGCATTCCACTGCATTATATTGTAACGGTAGTAGTGGGGCTGTGTAGTGGCAGCTTTGAAGCATTTGTGACACAGAATTCATCCATATGCGTCAGTCTATCTGGATGTTGTACTGCCAAACATGTTATCATGTCCTAAAGTTTACAGTAATTATCGTCTATCATCAACCCTTTCTCTTAATACTCGCAGTATGGTTTGGCCATAGTCTGTATTTCCAGTGTGAGATAGCCAGTATGATCCGTAATGTTCCCTGATAGTACAGAGAGTGAAGCAGGAAGAATAACGTGTGTTTATATCAGATTGCATATAGCACACGTTCCACCACTGATTAATTAAACTAAAGAAAATCAGGAAGCAGAGTGGCTCATGCTGATTAACGTCACGTTCATTATGATTTTTAGCCTCTCCAGCCACCCCTACCCAAAAATATGTCTTCATGGCAGTTTGTAAGAGCAGCAACCAGAGCTGAGTGGTGCAGCTGGTGCTGGAGGAGCTCACTGTCAGATTTGCAGGGAACCAACATACAGGAAATGGGCTGGAGGTGGCAGAGCTTAGGCTATTTTCTGTTCAATTTTAGCTCTCTATGTAAAGCAAATATATAGGAAATAACAAGTTGATTACCCTATCAAACTGATTGGGATTTTTGGGGGCTTTTATTGCCTTTATGATGGTGACAGCTGAAGACAGACAGGAAAGGGGGGCAGAGAGAGGGGATGACACGCAGCAAAGGGCGCCCAACTGATTGGGATTTTTAAACCATCATAAATACATTTTCCCCGTCACACAAAAAATAAAGGGGCATTTGTAATTGTCTCTTCACATCAAATATACTGTACTAGCTGCAACTTATCCTAGTCCTTAGTCTATTTCAAACCAACAATGCTCTACCTACTTTGATCGAACTCTGCTTTCCTGCAACGCCTGCTGCTACTGCTGATGTTGCATTTGATGAGCAAACTTGCCTGCCAACTGCCTGATCAGTCTTCAGGATGGCTTTGTGGAGCAAGTAAATGTATTCGGGCCTCAAAACTTGCACTCAGATCTGGAAACAGGAGTGTCCTGTACTGCTGTTGGCAGCTTGGAACCACAGCATCTCTTCCCAAAGGGTTCATTCCCTTGAGAGTGCAGATGCCGGGAATTACAGCTACACTTCATCAAATTGAAAAGATTTGCTGCGCATACTAATATACATAATGTGAGCCAATGTCTTTGCTTTGTTCAGTCAGTGTTTGTTTCTTTCTGCCTGGCAATATCAGTTAGCTAACGTTCTGAGGTTGGTAGCTGGCTGTTTTATTGTTCTCTTGCAGATCTTGTGTGCCATGTCATGGCTGCCTGTTAATTTCTGGTGTTATGATGCTGCTAGCGATGTGCAATTAATTTGCATTGATATTAATTATGAATTAATTTCTTGTAGTGGATTAGATTCTTTTTCTTTTGTTATGTGATCTGCATTATGGTGCTCTCACACTGTTAATTTAGGTATGACGTAGAAATACTCTCCAGGGTTGTTGTTGCAAAGTGAATTTATACAAAAGTACTGTGATAAAAACTGATTTCCACCTCTCTGAATGCAGTTTTTAGTGTTGAGGTCAGTTCCCTGCAGCCTATTTAAAATGTGATGTTAAACTGCAATTAAAGCACTCATTCTTTATTAGTTCATTATGATGATGAGCTTACTTTATTAGATTTTTTTTGCTCAGTTGAATGATTTGAATGAAAAAAAATCTTTGTGATGCTTATTTCTTCAATAAATTTGACAAAATGGCCGCAGCATTAAGATTTGCTCACTGACGAAATAAAAAACAACAAATATAAAAAGTATATAATGCATTAGAGTATTGATGGAAAGAAGGTTACCGATGCGATATGGCCGTATTAAAATCCAACAATGTCCATTATTCTAGTTGGGGGTCATGAAAGCTTTCTTACTGTGTTTAAGCTTTAAAGACTTTCATCAGCAATGAATCCTGGTACTCATGCTATCTCGAGCTCCGCATTTCTGACTAATTCAAACTCATAAATATGAGGAAAGCTTTCCTAAAGTGGCCTTTATAAATAATGACATAGCAGTGACTAAGCCTTTGCATGTCCAGAGAAGCAGACTGACATCAGCATGCAAGGTAAAATGATGAGTCAGGTATTTACAATTTTTTAAAAATTGTATCTCAAAGCACCAAAATAAACAACAGCTGACATCTAAAGGATTTGTGCTGATGCAAACAAATTCCCATAATCAAGAAAAGCAGGTTTTTAAAAAACAAGGACAGTATTTATTTGTTCCTCGACTCAACATAAAAGCAAGAAACATTAAAGTTTGTTTCTAAGGTAAAAGCCTACAATAAGCCTTTGAAAAAGTTTTCATACTGTGGAATAAAAGAGACAGCCATCAATTAAAATCCAGTTTGACACCAGACTGCTGCTGCTTCCCTTTTGTGTGCTTATAATATGGGAAAGCTTTGAAGATTTTTTTCTCACCCTGGAATACGACCTCTTTCATTCATTTGCATTTCAGACAAACTTGAGATCATATAGCTGCAATTGCGCTGAATATAAAATGTTGGTTGCTTGTATGCATTCAGTGGGGGTTCAGGCAATACACGTCAACTTCGGCAGTCTCTAAATTACAACATGACTGCTCATACGAGCAGGTGTTGCTGACAACATCGGCGTTTATCCTGTCTGGGCTGCAAAGAGGTCAGTAAAATTTAACAATCAAACGCTCTACTCTGTCAACTTTTTTTCAATTGTTCAAGGACTTGCTGTTCTCTGCTCTGTTGCGCTTTGGTCTTTGTCTGCAATTTCATGCGCAACACCAGTGATGTGTTCACAAATTGTGGTTTTACCTCTGAAATTTTGATACAAATACAGTTTCTCATCTTAAGTTACAATAACTACTGTCCTTTTTTTTGAGACCTGTTTTAAAGCAAATAAAGAACCTTATTCGGGCATCGGGTGCTTGAAAGTTTCAGGTTCTTAGGACTGCAATTAACAGTTACTTTCTTTCTACTTATCTTTCATTATTTTGATGATACATTTATTAACAATTTGGTCTATTTAATGTCAGAAAAAAGTACAAAATTGCCATTACAATTTCCATCTTGTGACATCTTCAAATTGCTTGTTTTGTCCAACCAACAGTCCAAAACCTAAAGTATTTACTATCATAGACGAGCAACAGAAAATTATCTTTAATGACAGTAATCATATATCAGAATCATTGCCGATCATATTTCTGTCAGTTACTTACTAATCTATTATGACTTAATAGGCTTCAAATTGTTTCAGCTCTACACATCTATGTTGTGTTTTTTCCCAATAAATATACAAAAATATAACATATATGCAAAAATGGAAAAAAAAAACTTTTCCCCTTATTTTTCACCAGTTAAGGTTTTTGTGAAAGATCTATATAAAAACATCAAATCTCAACATAAACTTTTATGTTTTTCCTGACAAAGGCAGACTTTGTGAAACCTTTAACATAGTTAGCTACCAATCCTAACAGATTTGTTAGTTTTCATACAGGGTTTGAGGCTGTGCTTTGGGCTTCAGGCCAGATGATGTAGTATGGCATCATGATCTCTTCTGATTCATTACAGACTCAGCCAGTTTGTGTTTTGACATGGCTGACTCTGACCCCGAGCTCCAGTCTGTCTGGATGGCTGTTTTTATACCTGGCTGAGCACCCCTGCCATTGGCATTCACCCACACATAAACGTACCTACAAACAAACCCAAAAAGACACACTCACATGTGCACACAGACGCACGCACAAAGCTGTTGGTTTGAACGAGGTGAAGGTGGAATTCGATAAAAAGGCGGTCCTGCTGTCCATCAAGCTGAGGTAATTTGTGTAGGATGATAGGTGTTTTTACTTTCAAATTAGAATCAAAGTCTGACATTAGCAGTATTAATTTTATTATGGTGGATGTGATTGTGGCTGTCTGCAGGTTGACATTTGAACAGTTAATAAAACAGAAAAGGTTTTCACTGAGTAGACTAATGCGGAGGCCAGCAGAGACAGCGCTTCTAAAAGTTAATTTAAAATACGGAATGAAAAAGATGATGAAAATTACATTTTTAGCTCCCCCCAATATTGTGAAATGGATGTTCATACCCATCCTTTCCTTGTTTGGTGCTGTCATTTTCAATAATGCAAAGAATCACTTATGAGGATACATTTTTTGCACATTATTAAATTAAGGGAAATATAATCTTGCATGGGAATGAATCACGAATTACGCACCCTTCTCTCTGTTTTATTTTACAGTTCATATGATATCCAATTAACAAAAAAAGAATGAGTTGGAAAGCTCATATTGTTTCCTCGCTCCTCAAAACACAGCAGCAGCCTTGCTTGAGGAATCCCGCTGTCTATTGTCTGACAGTGTTGTTCACATGAATGTACTTAAAATTACATCATTGTTGTCTGTGTCTCTGCAGTCAAAGTTAATTATAAACTCTCTTACTCACTTAATATGTGCAATTTGTATGATGAATGTGTCAGGAGATGCAAGAGTCCACTGCAAGACTGACTAAATCTGTTTTTGAATTTTCAAGCACACTGTTTCATTTTGGACTTCTGAAGCACCAAAACTCCATAAAAGAAAACACTTTATTCGTGGATGGATGTGTGAGGAAAAAAACATGATCCAATTCTTGTATTGATAAAAATCCCATTTATGGTCCAGCATGGCAGATATATATTTCTCTATTTGTGAGTCAGATGCCCTGGAAAGACCTCTGCCGTTTGAATTTTTATGTTGTATTAACAGTAAAAGGATGTAAAATTGAAAGAACAATGCAGCCCAGGAAAGCAGTTAGTTTTGGCATGCTCTCTCACACAATGTCCCAGGCTCACAGCCACATACCAAACCAATTTTGTTACTCTGGCACATAGAAACAAAAATTGATCTGTGTAAATAGACTGGACTGCTGTCGCACTGGAGGAGCCTAACGGAGGAACACAGACAAATATATCCACTTATCCATCCATCCATCCATCCATCTATCCATCTGTCCATTCATCCATACAGCCAGACATCGGTTTCCCTGACAGGGATGTTGCTCAGTGTGACAGGCTTATTGACAGGCCAGAGAGGAGCTTGGGATTATGGGACTACAGGACGACGCGAGTGCTTGTCAGGCTGATGTGGAGGGTAAGGCTTACACGCTGTCAACAGGCTGAACACACCTCTGTGGCATGCATGGAATCCATGTGGCTGCACCTCGACAAAGAGAACACTTTTTGATGAAAACCAGTCAGACCCGTAGCACCTCTGGACATGCACGTCGCTGCATGCTTTTTATTTATCTGTCTCGCTCAGGACAGGGGCAGATGTATGGGAGTTGATTTAATTGCGTTGCTGACCTTTAAAAGGGAAAGAAAAAAGCTATTAAATTAATTCATTTCATGGTCTAGCTGGTAAGCCACTGAAGGGAAAAAAAATTGTCTGTACATAAAGTATCTGTTGTATATTCATCTACAAAGCTTCATCTGTAAAGCTCTGCTTTAAATAGCAACAAAAGTGGCTATTCTTTATCAAGGTATCAGGAAATCTCCTTTTTTAATATTTTGCTGTGTGAATTGAAGGAGTGGACTCAAAAGTTATACCATACCTGCTTATCTTTTAAGAGTTAGAAATATTAGTGTTATAGAAAATGTTTTTCTTTGCAGTTCTAGGATTTTAAGAAGGATAAAAGGATAAAGTACTGAGGGATAGCCTCCAATGAATGAGTTCTTCAAGTCAAACATACATTTCATTTTTCCAACAAAATGTTGTAAAACCATTCTGTGATTAGGTTTTGGTTATTCCTTCATTTGTTCTGCAAAACTTTATATTTGACTTTAAAAAGAAGGAGTTGCTTCCCAGTCTAAGCTACTTTCTAACCAATCCTTTATAATCCTATTCGCAATATTTTAGAGGCACTAACAGCTGACTGGAAGCCAACTGGACCTGAAGCTGTATCTTGGCATTAAAATTTGAATAAAATGTTCTATCTATATATAAAATATGAATACACATGCAATATGTACTCCACCGGCAAGTAAATCTGTCTATTATTGAAATGTATTTGGAACCACACTGTGCATTTTATGCATTATTTTGAAAATATGTTGACTTTGACAAACATACCTTTTTATCAAGTCAGAAATTTTAAGCATGTTGTTGACCAGGACATGGATGACTGATCACATTACTTTTCATCTCCCCTCCAGGACACAAAGTCCTACCTGACACTACATATGACTTGCAACATTGCGGACAGAGTTAGCCCTGGGTTATTTGTCAATTCTAATGTTCATATGTGAGAGGACACTTGTGCACATTTGAATGTCTGTGGCAGCCGACAGAAACCTTCAGTGTTTTCACAGGATTTATGTCTGATCTCCTTATGTCACTAATTGGTGCAATTCTTGAGTAAACACCTGTTTAGATGGGCAAGACGGAGAAGCAGGTGTGGAGAAATAGACTGGATTTGTTTTTTGACCGTTTATCCTGATGGTTGAATTCCACAACGTGTCTGGACCACAGGTGTGGAGAGGAACAAGCTGCCACTACAAGGCCCTGCCTGCCTTTGTGCACAGAATGGGTTGAATCATCCTGTTTTGTAAAGCTAGTGATTAAGGCATTGGTATTCAGATCCACCCAGCCACACCAATGATGTTCCACAGCTTCATATTTAAACTACACCCTCCTACGACAGGTTTAAATCCTTCATGCAATGTCTTCCTCTCAACCATAAACATGTTAAAAGCCTGCAAACAATATAGTATCCAAAAACTTGATTTGAAACATTGCAGCGGCATGTGCAAATGCTACGTCATATTATCACTGCTTTCACTTTGACGCCTATTATAATAGCTTTACACAGACATGGGAAGAATCCCAGCAGCCTATTACCCCTACCTGCATTCAATTTACGTCAGCTCTCCCTGAAATGCTAACCCCACCTTGCCCCATGGTGAAAGGGGGAAAAGGAAAAAAAATCTGAAAAGCAGGGAGGAGTGAACATAAGTATGTGTATAATTAATACTTAGACTATACTCTGAGAGCTTAGATGTAAATTCTGCAGATGGCATTTAATGGATTATTTACATCCAAATATTTCCTATATGAAAATCTTTGAGAGATTACAGTTTGAGAAAATGAACACCTGGGCACAAACAAGTTAAAGGATTTGCCATAGAAAGAGCTACATTGCCTGCAGTCCTTTTGTATTTTGAAGTTTTCAAGTTAGCCATTACTGCGTAGTTGTTATTGGTTGAAAACTGAACCCCAATGTCAATATTTTGTTAATGCTGGAGATGGGATTGGATGTCCAAACCTTCCGGTCACAACATCCTCTTTACAGATAATATACAAAATACTATAGGAAACCAACCAAAGAAACCTGTGATGTATAGGCTATCTTTTCTTAAAGCAAGTAACTTTTATTGAACACCATTTACTGTGGCTGGAAGCCACAATTACAGGATAACAATAAATATCTAAAGTAAACATTATCTACCATAAGCTGCTGGTCATATACCAGATCAAGTAAGGTTGTAAGCAAAGGAAAGTGTTTTGAAAGGATGCATTGTGTTTTATTGATAATGAAGTCAACATTTTCCATTTCATTTGTAAGAGTAAGGTTGTGTGCACAGTAATGGAACAAGTTATGCAAGAAAATACCAAAGAAGGCAGTAGAGAAGAAGACTTATAGCAAGTAAACATGGATATAAACAATGCAGGATTCAAAATGTAAAGGAAATTTGCTTTGCAAATGTTTTAGGAGTACGGAAATTCTCTCGACATTTTGTTTAACCTCGAAGATGCACATAATTCATTTTGGTGAGTAGTACTGACTGTAAACATAACTTTTGTTTCGTACAAACTCACACAAGGCACCTTTTAAAGCAGAGCGGTTCTTTTGGCAGACAGATTTTAAAAAGCTTAATTATGTAGCCTAATTATGCACTGTGCAGCTGAATTATGTAGGATTACTCTTTACAGACTATCCTTCATTTCTGATTCCTCTGGATGGAAGATTATATAAAACTTGGGATAGGAAGGGAACCTTTTTGGTGGCAGATTGTATTTGTAGAGCCTGGGACAGAAGACAGAGTCTTGTTCATATTGTTCATTTCATAATTTGAAAATCTAGCTCAGGGGACTCCAGACCCCATCGGCCCCTGGACTGTGTACCTGGTAGGCTCATCGTGTTATTTGACCCGTGGCGCCTGTAGAAATAAACGGCTTATTTTAAGGTAACAAAAACATAACGATTACTCTGTTCAGGTGATTATGCACTTATGAAAACACAGTTATGCATATCATATTAAATTTTTCCCTATAGAGCCCCTGAAATAGGAGACACACTGGACCTTTAATAGAACATCCAGTGTGATCATAGAGTCTTCTGAAAGCTGTTGGCAGGACATTTTTGTAATGTGGCCTTGTCAACTGCTCTCACATCAGATCTTTTTATCTTAGAAACACTTTGTTTATAACCCTTGGCAGTTGCATCGGCAACACATTTAGAAACAAAGCACAAGCATGGTAAAATAAACAGGGTAAATGGGTAAAATTAGCCATCTTGGATAATAATCTAGACTCAAGGTACAAGTTTCCATGGTAACAGTATTGAAGTGTGCTCTGTGAAACAAAAAAGTTAACCAGTCTTTTTGAGATAAATCAGACTTCACAAAGGTTCTAACTTGGCATGTTTGGATCAGCCCCTGAAATGGGTAGCTGTCGTTGAGAAAGCTGACCCCTGGTCACCCCCTTGCCGTCCTTATGCATCAGTTTGCATGCAGGAGCTCCTCCCCTTCATGCGGGCATTTATGCCCGAACATTTCTATTATTGGGCTCTCCTGCATTCATCTGTCAGTGGATGCTCTGTGATACGAGGTGGCAGGCCGCAGAGGCACCGAAGCATTTCCGCTCCAAGTGCCCTCTCTCCCCATTTCCCCTCTTCTTCTCTTTTACTATCATCCTTTTATATTTGGCTCTGTTCATCTCTTTTGCCCATCTGGCCCTACCACAGATACACATACTGTACACACATGCATTGTACTCTCAGTCTCACACACACACACACACACACACACACACACTCTTGCATTGCCATAGGGAGCATTGCAAAGGTATGTGTCTCCGTCGAACCACTTGCCCCTAAGTCAAGGAGTACATCACTCAAGGATTGCCTGCAAAGAGGAAAACGGTACTTCTTTTTGTACTTGGAGCTCTTAATGCATGCTTACATTGTGCTTACATGGAATCTAGAGCTGTGCGGTTTGTGTGTGTGTGTGGGTGTGTGAATGAACATGCCCACATGTGTCCTGGGAGCTGACAGAAAGAGAGGGTTTAGATAAATAGTCCATTGTCTGCTGCAGAGCTGGACGGGAGTACACTGCTCTTGTTGCAGGAGTAGGAAGCCGAGGTGGATAACTGGATGTGCCTGCCTTACTGTTGATTTAGAGGGAGGCTATGAGGCACCACTGGCTAGTTTCTGCTTCTGTCTGAGCTGGTATTTCCAGATCTAAGGCGTGTCATTTAACAGAACACGTGAGCAGCCATGGGTGCTCTTGTATTTGTGTACTTAGAAGCAGTGGTGACAGAAGAGTTCAGCTCCTTTTGTTAAGTAAAAGTACTAACACCACAGTCTAAGCTGCTCAGGGACAAGTCCTTCAGTCAAAATCTCACTTGTGTAGACGTATTGTCAGCAAAATATACATCAAAAGTAAAGTTACTTTTAATGCAGAAAACTCCCTTTTAGGTGTTCTACTTTAATGGAGATACTATTAGATTATTATCGCTAATGATTATTTTCATAATTTATTTAATAAGTAACAATTTTATTTTCTATAAAATCTCAAGAAATGACTAAAAACTATCCATCTCTAATTCCCAGATCCCAAAGTGACATCTTAAAATGTCCTGTTTTGTCTGACCGAACAGTCTAAAACCTAAAGTTATTTAGTTTTCTGTCATAAAAGCAGAAGAAAACCTGGACATTAGACATTAGAAGCTAGAAAAAAGAAATTATTGCCATTTTTAACCATTCAAAATATATTAAAACAGATTTATCAGTTATTTTTTGTCGCTAATTGATCAGTAATTAGGAACTTTTTATGTGTTCTCTAGAATATTTTCTTTAACGTGTTGTGCGTCTTTTTGAAAGAACTATATATACAATGCATTATTATTCCCATTATCGTCATTATTATTTTTATTTGTATTGTTTGTTAGCCAGTGTCCAACATATTTGGTTGAAAAGTAAAGGTGGACGGTGTAGTCGTGGACGATGTGTCCATTTGTGTTGTTTGGTCTGAGATGCTGGTGCTCTAGTGCTACATCTAGTGGTTCTGGATGTTGTATATAGCACCTTTTAAGTAAGGAACAAATACCTTAAAGTACATGTACTTAAGCAGATGTCCTCATGGGGGTCAAGAGATTGGGCAGAGTGAGGACAGTTTTTCTGGTTTGCATTTCTTCCAGAGGGTTGTTGAGTGGATATAGTCAATGAATATAGTCAGTTATATAATGCGGTGTGCATATTTAGATGTGTGTATGTGTGTGTGTCGCTGCTGGCAGAGTGAGATCTTCCATCTTATGTGTTCCCTTGATGGATGACAGAGACGGAGATGAGTCCGTCATGTACACATCCAGGTCAATAATCAGGACTATTGCTACTATGAGCTTTATATATATATAATCAAATACAGCTCAGTTGTTCAGGACCCACGTTAAGTTACGAGGCCTTAGTAAAATGCATTTGAAAATATATTTAGCGTTTTATTTTTAGACCACTGAGTTGCTGCATTAAAGGGTTCCCATTATGAAGGAAACAAATGTACTCTAGGAAATGTAAAAAATCACAGGAAATAACTAAACCTTTTTAAACTGATTATCATGTTATACGTCTGTTTTCACTGCCACATCAGAAATTAATACATAGACAATTTACATATAAATGGATGTGATATGAAGGATTGGGGATCGATAGCATCTTATCAAAGCTAGTTCCAGTATCAAATCAGATTATCTGCATCCTTTTAAACCTTATATCAGATCTCCTCAGGCTAAGCTGTTAAAAAGTTATAAATAACTGGAATTTTTAAAAACTCAGATTGACATTCAAAGAACTGAAACATTTCATAAGAGATTTGACTTTTTAGAGCTTAATGAATCCAAGTATTTGATTAACTTGGAACTGGATCAAAAATTTAACCGGCTGTTTGAACCTAACTGATATGTCAAACACTGACAGTGACACTTTAATTTGCCAGATGTTGAGATTTCTGTCTGCAAAATTCTACAACATGGAGGCTGCAGATAGAAGTTATGAAGCTTGATTTTTTTTTAATCTTTTATTTCTGTTACTGTTCCTTTGTATACTATTTTTTTTAGTTGATCTACAGCAGTCAACTGCATCCTTCTTGTACTCCAAAAAAATAACCATTTAAAATATATGCTATATATTATTTATGCATACATCATGAAATACTGTCTCAAATGGCAGCCTCAGCAGAGTTTTTTTTTTACAGTGAAGATATTCCTCACAAAGTTTGTTAGTTATCAGATATATCCTTCAGTGATGAAAAATCTTATTTCCATCTGCTCTGTCAGGCTGCTAAGATCCTGCTGTAGATTTCATGTACAATCAGCATGCTTTGAGCCACCGGCTCACATTCAGTCTTTGAAGTAGTCTGCTTTCCCTTCCCTGGTCCCTTCTCCCTTGCTAATACTCTACCTCCCTCAAAGCTGTGTTCCCATCAGTCGATGCTTATAACTGGGGCATGGCTGCAATTGTTGTGCAGAGTTTTATACTGAATAGTGCTGAGTTTCGTGATAAATGCAAACATCAGGATTTCCTCTTATGTATGCAGTTTGGAATTTCACCACAATATCTGTGTATGCATGCTCGCCAAAAGAGAGAAACATTTTCACTGATATCCATACCGTTCATTGCTCTTACTGCACAGAAAGATGTGAAATGTTAATTTGCATATAGCATTGTCTTGTGCTTGACAGACTCTCTGTGTCGGCAGTGTACATGTGAGATGGATTGGGATTTTTTTCTGGCTCTTAAGAGGGGCTTCTCCCGTGGAGTGCTTAAATGCAGAATTGATCTGTTTACTTCGCCCTCGAACACAGAACTGGTTCAGCTAGAGCTTGAGCTGATGGAACATCTTGGAGTCAATTGCACCAAACTGAAAATCACTAAACAGTTACGTCTCACTCTCTATGGATGATTGAGTCACCAACCTTTTATGTAAAATCATTTCCCTTGTAGATCATTCAGAATTATACGGCATGTGTTTGTTTTAAGGAAGAATTCTTGCAAAACAACATTTGTCAAGCAAAAATACCAAATGTGTCCTCGACCCAGCCCCTGAAATGTGAGGATTAGCTGTTGTTCTCTGTTTTATATCAATGTGAGTTAAATTCCTTTTGGTTTTGGACTGTTGATCAGACAAAAAAAAAAAGCAATTTGAAGAGGTTAACTTGGCTCTTAGCAATTGTGATGGGCATTTTTTTTAAACTATTTTCCGACATTTTATAGATCAATCATAAATAATGAAAATCATATTAAGCTGCAGCTTTAAATATATTTTATGTGAAGATTAAAGTAACTTACTTCAGTCTATTGATTAGTACAGAAGTAGGTGTGAATCTTTCCTAAATATGTGAGTGGACATCGACTCAGTTTAGTAATAAAAGTCCAGCCTTAATCAGACCAGATTTAACGTTTTACCATCGTCATCTTGCCATCTAAATCACAGCTGGCCTGTTAGAACTACTCATCTGTCCTGGTGGACTCTCTGCTTATTGACTTGTGAGACTCAGTACATGACTTGCATAGCATACGTGTCTAATAGATTTGCAAGGAATCATTTCCAGCTCCGGCTGAAATAATTAAGTTGACATTCTCTCCCCAATGCAATTAACAATGAGCACTGTCCAATCTGTGACCTGTTAGATGTTTGATTTCATGGGCTGCATCTTACATTACAAGCCCAAGACGCAGAGATCTTTCTAACAGGAGGCAGCATGTGAAACTCACCAGAGATACATGGTGTTAAGAGGACGCTGCCTGTGAGGCATATCTGGTTCACTTAGCTAATTTTCTTGAGGTGTTGTGAGCTCTGCCTGCTTATGTACAAATTACTGTCACGTTGCTGTGCTGTTGCTGCAAATTAGCTGGCTTGCAGAATAGATTGTGCTTTTAATGGTGTTTACAGGACTTGACTCTGAGTACGGGTGAATATTTGATAACTTTTTAAATTCACACCTGATGTATTGTATGAATGTGTCGCCTCTTTTTCTTTCTTTGCTGTTTTGATTAAATGCGTTCGTGTCTCGTTGCACATCTGTGACATTTTATGTGCGCGCGCGTGTTTGTCTGTGTGCACATGCGTTACCTTGATGTACAGTAGATCAAGCAGCTCCTCAGATCAGATTGAGCGGCTGAGAGCAGGATGCTGTGAAATTCAGATGCACCATGTGCTGGAAGGGAGGCAGCCTCTGATGTATTTTTAGATGGGCTAAATAATGAATGCCTGAAAAGACTGCTAGGACCCCAGCTGCCAAACCTTCGCCTTTCCCCTGTGCTCACCTGTTCTTCCTGTACGCGCCTTGAGAAGGAGGGTAAGGAGGAGGGCGTCTCCACCTTCACCAAAGCAACCTGCTGCCTCTGTCACCAGCTGTCACTTGGAATGGCAAAAGATCACTAACGTGTCTCATCTGGATTCAGTTTTAGACTATTACTGCTCTTAAAGCTGTGGGAATGTGTGAGAAAGGGGTGAGATTACAGTGCAGCTTTAGCTCTTTTTGTTTTCTAATACGTTGGCATTTTTTAAAATTAGACAATTAAGGCAATTGAACCATCTGGTTATACTTAAAAAATAAAATCCTTATACAGGTTTAGTTTTATTGCTAATCAAAGAAGAAATTTCACCCAGTTCTCACCCAGAGATTTTAAAAGACAGAACACAAGATAAAAACAGCATTTTAAGATAATTAAATATGAAATATACTTGTTTATATCTGAGAGCATGTTGTTTGTATCATCAGATGATTCATTGATTATTCAAAAAGCAACAAAATGTACAAATGTTTTGAGAATTTATTAATTGTTGCTGGTTAAATGACATTTTAAGCAGCAACAATAAATAAAGATGCCCAACATTGGAAGATTCCAGCTGCTCAAATGCTTCAGATTTTATCATTGTAATTTGAATTTCTTTGGCTTTTGAACTGTTAATCAGGCAAAACATTTGATGTATGCTTGAACTGTAAACTGAACTGTGATGAGCGTCATTTCCTGACATTTAATACACTAAGTTATTAATCAGTTAATCACAAATTCACAGTTCAGACATTGGTGAAAATAATTGTCAGTTGCAGCCCTAGTTTTAGTTATGAAACTGATGCAGTAAAATATTGTAAAATTGCACCATTCATGCTATTACAGATTTGTTCTTCCCTCCACTTCCCTCAGACTCCTCTTTAAAACAACCCTGGAAGGGATGAGCTCTTACTTAGAGTAACTAAGATGTTTTCTTGAGTCTTTTTTTCCTCCACAAGGATGTGACCAGTTTGCCAGTATCAGCAGAGCTATTTTTAAATAAAAAGTTGTCAAGTAATTCCAATCACTCAAGCTGCACCACCCCTTCGCACACAGACCAGCCACAGAGTGATGGAGGATCAGATTATAAAGATGCCGTAGGCCTCTGGGCATGGCGAGGGAAGCTCCATGAAGAGAGATGATTAAGGAAGAATGGATGGAAGAATGGGAGATACAGTACAGAGTGTGTGTATGAACAGTATGTGTAGTTGTGTCTTCGGATGACAAGTGGCAAAACTGGGCCCTTAGAGGAGGAACCTAGCTGAGCTTCTTCACAAACTAAATGTCTTAAATTCCACTCCATAAATGCTGTGGGGCCGATTAAAGGGATGATTACACAGGCAGCAGGGCACTCATTAAAATGAAAAAACTAACAATGGCAGTGTCACCATCTATATTCCAACTGCTATATCACCACCAATTTATGGGTACATATAGAAAAGGTGAACCTGCTGATTTGTAAGGAAACAATCTGTTTTCAATATTGTTTTTTTTTTTATATCACCAGAAGATTGTGGGTTACTGACTTCCTCAGTAATGTGTGCATAGATGTAAGAAGCCCTGGCTCGGGGTTCAACCCTGACTTCTCAGCTGTGAAATACAAGCTTAGACTTGGTAAATCTCTCATCATGAGCTCATTAGTCAGTGTTGGAGAAGAAAGATCAGAGATGTTTTATTGGCTCTGTGGGAACCCTAGAGATGTGTGTGTGTGTGTGTGTGTGTGTGTGTGTGTGTGTGTGTGTGTGTGTGTGTGTGTGTGTGTGTGTGTGTGTGTGTGTGTGTGTGTGTGTGTGTGTGTGTGTGGGTTGCTTCACTGTCAGTCACAGCTTCCCTTGTGTTGGTATTTTGTGCTAAGATTTTGTCTCCATTTTCCTCTGAAAGTTTTATAGTTGGATGGATTTATCATTGTTGCCATGGCTCCAACTGACCAAATGAGGTCACTCAGACAGGTTACAATGTACCTGTGAATTTTTCTACACCTGAGAAACTTGTTCTCCACAAATAATGTGACACCTTAACAGGGTTTAATTGCTTTCTTTATAGGCTAAAGTATTTTTATTACAAAAGTAAAGTTTGTATAAGTGATGATTTAAAATATTATATTTCAGCCGGTGTCTATTTTGGTGAATAAAAAAACACTCATTAGTCTCTGCTGTCTTAAAATGAATGTAATTATTTACCATAATTGGTACCAGGAAACAGACTTCACACAGCAGTGGCAGCCTGGAGTTTGCTTGCCAAACAGTCTTTCTAACAGTGTAGTTACACCCAAGAAAACAAGGTCACAAATAGAAGCGTGTATGGCTTTTCTTAGCTATCTCGTCTGAACAACAGGATCCAGCTTCCATCCAACATTTCAAGAAATTGAGAGACCCCAATTTTTTCCGACTAGACAATCTGAGACCCCTCACAGTTGCAGTCCTTTTTAGTCCAGTGTTGGAGAGCCATGTTGGAGGGATGGTAACACAAATAGGGAATATTGAGCGAAAAACCACAGTAACTTTGGAAGACTTGATTTGCCCATAATCAGTATTCAGTATATCAAGTATTGTTTGAAGATAAACTTTAGAGATAAGATCAGATATAACTTTAAGGTGCTAATCTAAAATATACACAATGCCAAAAATATAAACAAGTTAAGGATCAAACGCCCTCGTGAAATGTGAACCTATCCTTTAATCCCTTACAATTCTTTCTTTCATTCCTGTTGCTTTGTCTGTTATATTTATTCTCTTGGTTTTAACCCTGTGGCTGAGTCTTCTTATAATTTCATATTAATGTTATTAATGATGTTTCGGATTTTGTACTTTGGCTTAGCTTCATTAATTTTTACTAAGCCATCCTTTGCCATTCTTTTTCTTATCCAGCTGTTTGTGAACACAAACAAAGTCATATGTACAGTAGTTAGTGCAGTATAGTAAACTCACTATTTATAGCTTTTAAGCTGAATTTCTTGCTTTCATTTTAAATCTTTTCCACAATTTATCCTCCTCAAAACATTGTTTTGGGATAATTTTATATATGCAACACCTGACAAGGACTTTGTAATATAACCCTGAGGTCTAATTGACAAGTGTCTCTGTTTATCAAAACAATAAAAGGAATCAAACTTTGTATTCATATAAAAATATGAATGTGAATATTCACACTTTACTATGGCTTTTTCACAATGTTATTATATTCAGAAATGATACACAATGCGACATAGGCCTTGCTGCATCTTCACAAGAATAACACACAATTAATTTATAGATGTCTTTGTAATCATGGTCAATCAACAGTCCAAACACATTATATGCGATTATTCAACTCAGAGCTAATCATAACGTCATGAATCAATACAATCAATCCATACAATGTACATTCAAAGGCAGCAATCATTAGCCTGTGTAGTCTTTGATACATTCTGTACATATTAGATAACAGTTTGAAAAACTACACGGAAAATGAAACCACTGTTGTGCATAAAACCAAAATGAGGCTAATGGGAGCAGTAATTTTTCTCAGTAGAAGATGGTCTCTGAATCAATAGGTGCTGTGTCGTGCTTTCTCTGCAACTAGCAAACAGAATCCTCAGCTGCTGTTTCCTCGTTTCACTTATACCAATATGACTCCTTTGATCTTTGTTTTTTAGAGCCATATCTCTCGAGGTCGGCCTTTCTCCTCATTATGTCCGTGTCAGCACTTCTCTTGATGTAGTGGAGGAGGCCATGTACATGTCCTGAGGGCTCTGTCCAACTTTTGAGCCTCACTAGTCAGAACTAAACACCTGTCACTTCGACACTCAACTTCCGTCCCCTTGTCATCGGCAGCACAGGGGGTTTTGATGAGCCTTGTCCCAGCTGTTTAGTGTCAAAGTATATGAAACTGGAAAGACTTTCCCCTTCTTTTTTCCCTTTTAATACGAGAACACACGAAATGAAAAAGGGAATCTGAGATTTTTTTTCTGTGTGTCAAGTTGTATCAGGCTCACTTATGTTCAGTGAGGATTTCTTCCTGCACTAACTGATTTAAATACAATTTTGATTTATGATTTCTTTAGCGGGGTAATCAAGAATCCTCTCTCTTTGCTAATACTCCTAAAGAAATTAGCTTCAAGTGTCCAGAAACAAATTCTCATCATCACAGAGCTGAGAGCTCTACAGCTGTGCTGCATGATTGCTCTGATGACAGTTTCAGCTGTAAGAAATCGCATCATGGCAATAACCACCTTGTACGGTGCATGCTTTAATGCACATAAGGATATTTGGGGCTATAATCTGCTTATCCCATCACAACATCCCAGAGTAGCTGGCTACTAAGTTAACGTCTTAATACCATAAGAGGAGATTTGCTCGGCTTGGCTACAGTGACCAGCTTTTAGCTTGAAAACCTCTTTACTCCGGCAACAGTATCTTAAGAGTGAGGATGGAAAACATTTTTGTTTGTGCTAAATATTACAGTATCTCTCCCTAGTATTTAACTTGGAGCCAAAATGTTGTACTTAGGGTAAATTTGAAAGGACAGAAGCAGGGAATTGTAAATCATGTGAGACCAAATTATTAATATCCAAGAAGAGCATGTTTGTGTTCAACAATGAGCATGGAAACAAACATCATAATGCACCCAAGGATGGAAAACATCCCATAATCTCCTCATGGTTCCATAACACATTTCATCACACGAGCAAGTGGTGGACAGAAAAGTGTAATTGTCTGTTTGTCTTCAGGGTTACATCTCCTTTAATGGTGTCCTTAAATTTAGCTTAAAAACGTTGTGTTCTTGTCCCTGCTGCGGTTGCCATAGATACCCAATGTGCCCTACAGGACAGAGACAACACTCGCAGAACACACCACAGGAGCAATGAAGTACAGAGTGAGCAACCACCTAAACTGAAAGGCTCTCAAACATCATATTTTACACATTTCTGTCGTCCAGTGAAGCTAAAAGTGTTGACAAGGCTTTTATTAGATGCAAAATAAATGGAATATAATATTCATAAGTATGTTTTCTTTTGTGTATAATCACCTGACTAAAGAAATGGTTGTGTGTTTGTTACCTTACACCGTGGGTCACCTTCCATGGAGTCTGCCATGTTCAACCGCCATGTTCCTATAGTAGCCCTGTATGGACAAACCAAACACTAACTGAGTTTTCATGGCCTCCATAGTTTCTCCTGCACATTTCACTGTCCACCGTCATTTCCAGGTTGTCAAATACAGAAACAAGCTGTGTTCAGTTAGTTGCAGTCTACAATTTTACTGCTAGATGGCACTACATCCTACACACTGGTCCTTTATTCCAACTGAAATCACCATCATTAAACCAAAACAGTGATTTTCAAATGAATTCCTAATTTAGTATTCCTATTTTCACTGGAGGAAAGCAAAAAGGTATTTTGGGATACATCAGGAATACCCTCCAAGCCTCTGAGTGACTGTTGATTGATAGCTGAGCCGGCAGGGGCACCAATTTATACAAACTTGCTGCAACTGTAGCTTATGAGGCAAGGAAAGACCTGAACAGTCAGTGAATCTGTACCTAAATAACTGTGGAGAATCCTCTTAGTGCAGAGTTCATCAACTACATTCGTCCAAGGGCCAGAATTTTTCTAAGCAGACACTATGGGGGTCAGACTTTCGAATGAATCAATTTTATTTATTTAGGCCCATTATTGTTTACAAAACTGTTATTTTTAGGAGCCTATATCAGTATCAACAGACACCTAAAAAGCATAGGAAATCCATAATGATAACTAGATACTAAGGTAGAAAATGCTGTCAGACCTCCAAGAAGGAGGCAGCTCACTGACGAGTGATGGTTACAATCTATAATACCGGATACATAATTGCAGAATACAATCCTGATTGGCAGGAAATATTGATCAACTTTAACTGGTTTTGACGCTATTATGCAGTCACCATTATTGTGCATGTGACAGCTGGTCGTAACAGCAAATGTGGTTTAATACTACAGATCACAGAATACTGGGGGCAGCAAAACAAACTATCATTTTTATTAAAGAAGTCAGACAGTAATTGGCCTTTTTCCATCATTCTGTGAGCAACTGTGATCTTATTTTATGCAGCACACAGCATGAGACTGTAAACAGCAAAAGGAGTTGGTTACATTGCTGAGGAGTTGAGGTATGCAGCCTGTCCAAAGTGCTACAGCTGAAAAGCTCTATGCTATCTGGCCTGCCAATATAGGCTTTAACCAACACTTTTCCCTGGTGGATATTTGTACGGTAGCTCATTCAGTAAGCCAAAGTGCAGGATGAGACATGCTTGTAGATAAGAAGGGGACATTAGCTAGAAAGCTCAAAGTGTGTTATGTAGAAGGCTGCAGTGTGGCTGTTTGCCACTGTCACCGTCATGCAGTCATGGAAATAAAGTTAAAATGAAATGCTGTGTAGAGAAACAATGGCATTTTGACTCATTTATACATAGACAATTTAATTAATAAATAAAAGCAATTAGTATAAACCCACTACAGTGTATTAAAAAAAAAAAACTTTAAGTTTTACATAAATGTATGTATTTGCCATTATTCCTGTCAGTCTCACTTTCTGACAGACTCTGGGATGAATTCAGTAGACTCTATTCATAATTCCAGCAGCTCTCTTCTCATGTAAGTTACAGAGGCAGCAGCAGTAGCAATGGCAGTGTTGTGTCAGGCTATCTGTCTCTTCCAGACAGACTAGCCATGCATGCGGCTCAGAATAGAGCAGCTGGGCTGGCTCTTAGACTAGGGCAGTGAGTGCTGTCTGTGGTCAAAGAAGAGCAGGCAGAGATATGCCCTGTTAAGCTGAAGCCAGACATGGCCCTGCTGAGAGCCTGTATCAGCTATTCAGAAAATCCAGGGCTGTGAGCGGCAGTGGAGTAACAAGAGACAGATAGAGACAGCCACCAGATGCAGAACGTGACTGACGGCTTTCTGGATACATTCCGGTAGTTTTGCCTGTCTCCATAAGTCATATAATCACATAAAGAAAAAGACTTCAGAGAAACATAAACAAAAAAGTGCATACAGACTACACTGTCTCTGGGACGCGCACCAACACACACTCATTTTACACCCCCTGCGTATTTTAGATGTAGCGTCCACGCAGTGCATCTTTCTGGAGGCACAGGTTTGAATCTCTGCTGGAGTCTGGACATGCTTGTTGCACCAGAGCGCAGGGCCACAGGTGTCCTGACAACCACACAAGCTGATGGATCAATTAGGAAGATAAATAATCCTCCACAAACTCTGTCCCAGCTTGTTCACTCTATGATTGATTCTCCACATGCTACCAATAGTTAGAAGGGATTATTGGTTATTTGATGAGCAACAACTTTATGTTCTACAAATCTTCTAAAAGCCAGCTCTTTATCCAAAATAACATATATAAGAACTGAGAATATTGATCCCTGGGCTGTAATTCAGTCTGACACAGAGTTATTAAAGTGGAGTTGAGTTATGATGGAACTGCTGGTGAATGGAGGAGTCACTGATACTCTGCTTCAGACCTTCTCTCTAATCTGAAGGATCTCTATTCTCCTTGTGTCTTTTCTCCACACAAAACTGTTGCTCTCTCTTTCCTTTTTCGTTCTTATCCATCACATCTATTTCTGTTTATAGTGATCGCCTTGTTTCAGTTTGGTTACTCAACATAACTGGAATTGAAAAACTTTCCAATATTTCTTTCAAAACATTTGAATACCTCAGATAGAAGCTTATCTGTGTGGTAGAGCCACCCAAATCTGTCTTTGTCACAGAGAAAGGGACTAGAGACTTTAAAACTTTTTCAATTACCGAATTGATTGGTGCTACGTATTTGATTCAAAATGCTTAAAGATTCACTAATTGCCTCGAAACTGATGCGGCTTTGTTTGTCCGATCTTTTATTTATTCTGGACAAAAGTCAGGCCAAACTATGCAAGAGAGAGACGTGAAGGGGTAGGGCATTTGTGGGGGTGAAATGTGTATTGAAAAAGCTTCGGCAAACAAATGAAAGAATCTGTTTTGTACTGCATTGTCAATACTTGAGTGAGTGAGTGCTTGCACACACATTAAACATAAAATCTCACACAGGACAGGTTAAATGCTCACAAGGATAATCAAAGAGCAAGATATTGATGCACCTATTGCACTCTTTCTCTCACAGTGCTGATTACAATACTCAGGGTATCTTATAACCTACCAAACCAATACCAGTTGCCTTTTCTTTTTCATTTAAAATCTGTGTAACTGACTGAGTGATACTGGTTGAGATCACCTTATCAGCTAGTGAGGCAACATGAGGCATGCACTTCTGCTTAAGTTAATTTAACCCTATTGGCAATAAAATGACTTTGTTAAACACAAAAGATTGTGTGGTTAATAAAACAAACAATTATGGTCAGAGACAGGGTTTGGTTTTTGGCTTGGCGTAAGGTTTTGAGAGAATTTGACAAGGGCCAAGTTGTGATGGCAACCCAGGTCATAATGTTATGGCTGATCAGTGTATATGCTAAGCTAATTGTATCTTGATTCTAACTCGATACTTAACACACAGATATGAATAGATATGAATAGACGGCAAATAACTTTATTTCAATGTTTTTTTTAATTAGTTCTAGCACTCAATCAAATGTATGTACCCTACAAATGTACTTTAAGTTGAAACTTTCATTCTGTGAGTGACAGTAGTCTTGTGAACATTTCACCATAACACATTCTACTTTTATTTTCAATCCCTCCCACGTGTGCTGCTTTTTCTGGCTGGAAAAACACAAAGTGGGGCCAACCCTATAACTGCAAAAGTCTGTCTGACTTACTGAGTGAGTGATGAAGTTACACCATTGGTTGGTCAAGTGTTGGCCAACGAATAGGCCACAAACAGTCCTCAATTACATCTTCGGGAGGCTTTTACAGTGAGGTGCGGCTGATTCTCAATTATGTCCTCGGGAGCCCATTGCCCATACAGTTATACAAGGTTTCCATAGTTTTGGGTGATGCTGCTGCAATATTGATCTAGCAGTGCCTGGGACAGCTAAAGTTGCTTGCAGGACTGTTGAACCACACTTTCTTTTAGCATTAGCCAACAGGAACATCACTATTATGAGACTTAGATCCCTTGTCAGAATTGGTAAATGGGGGGTACCTTTTGAGCAACTGTACTACTTCATACTTTAAACGTGCATTCGCCACAGGACTAAGACAGAAGCTATTTTTCTCAGGGTGAGTGCCCCCCCAACCCCACCTACGGACCAAATAGGGTCTGCCACTGTTAATTCATCTTGACTTTGGAGTGGAGTCGCTTTATACAACCTTTCATTAGATCAACAGAAAAAGGACTGAGCTCTCTCCGGTAACCTTGACCACACTGACCAATCACATCGTAAACAAGCTCTCTTCTTAGGCATGTTTGTTATTACTTTGGAGGCTGGCACACTCAAGTAATAACATCAGAGCTATGGTGATTGTCTCTCTTTGGGGCAGACAGCAGACTAATTGGTCCCATCTCCTCTTGAGTAGATGTTCCAAGAACTGGGCATAATCTCATTAGGCAGAGGCGAGCAGCGACCGCCGGGCTGTGTGGGGAGAAAAAGGAGGTCCCCTTGTCCATGCTGAGCTGGCCAGAGGCAGAAATCCTCCTATGGAGACCACTGGGCATATGGAAACTGTGTCAGCTAGGACTTTCAGGCTGACAGCTCTTTGTGTGTGTACATGTGTGAGAATGCATTCATGTGAATGCAAGAACCAGAAATGGATGTTGTTATTCTTTCTGGGCAAAAGCATCTCCTTATGAATAGAACAGGTGCAGCTGAATTCTGCTTCTGCCACATTGACTAGGTTTGCTATCAACTTTAAGTATTTCCTTTCTCAGTAAAACTACAGGTGCCAGAAGGCTGAGTAATGCACAACGTGTCTGAGAAATTATTTCTGAACAGGCCATCCAAAGGTTAGCCTTCCAGCTTAGCCAAATTTCTCCTTACCATAATTGTACTTGAAAAACAACCTGCTAAAAGGCCCATTGACTTGGCAACACTTTAGCTGGAACATTTCATTAGAATTTTGATGTGACAGCCTATTTTCATCAGCAAGTTTAATTAAGGCAAAGAGTTTTTTCAGGAGGATATAACAGGAAAAAAGTTTAACTTTAGGTAAAGGAAAACAGAATTATTTTAGGACTTACTGCAAACATCTGAATCAAGTATAATACTGTGGGAAAAAATGCCACAATATGAATACAGAATCACAGTCTGTGCTGGCACTAGCAGCACTCAGAATGACAACTAAAGTTGACACCACCCATTTGTCATGCATGTTAAACTCATTCCGGACATGAATTATGTCTATACAAATTATAGAGGGATGCTTGTGCTGTCATGTACGTCTTTGCTGTTTCTTCTACGTGCAAGTACAGGAGATAAAGCAGAAATAGACTTGAGTGGCAAATACCTTCACCATTGAGACATCACTGAGAAAAGACTACTCTGACACAACTGACTCTAGACAGTTCTTCAATTTACACTGTGATGATACAGAGAAGCTGTTTCACTGAGCCCAGGAACTGCTTGCACAAATCTTTTTCAAGAATTGTATGTGTATTTTATGTGCAGTGTATTCACTGGGGGTTCTACATCTATAAACACACCCTTGGTTTTCCCATCAATTATTAACAAATGTGTTTTGCAAAGAGCATACTCTTCAAATTTCAGCCCCAGTCCTGTCGCCACCAATCACTTAAGATATATACTGTGATTTCCCATTCTTATTTCTAATAAAGCTCCTCCACATCCCTTGCCCTTACATCTAAAGTTATTGCAGTGTCAGGCAGCAAACCATCATCATCACTAATCATTCTCTCGGCCAGCATGTCTGACTAAGTACTCAGTTGAAGCTATTAAGGTACTTGTCAACAGCACTTTCCAGAGTGTGCTGCCTTTGGCTTTCAATCTAATCAACACTGCTAAGAGCCTACTGACACCACGCAGGATATCTCCTCTTCACCTCCAGCTCATCATACGATGGCATTAAATGTCTGTTTATCATCACCTACCCGCATGATTAGACATGTATATAGCTTTCTTATTCATCTCCTTTTTAATTGATTGAGCTCTTATATGAGGAGTTGTTAATAGCCTGGTGTTTGTGTTGCAGAGGCGCTGAAGAGCTCCAGATCTTTGGCTTCATTATAGCAAAGCAAAGGACTCCGTCAGTGAGTTATCTGCCTCATTAGACTTCTATCCATCTGACAACAAAGATGGACAGGCAGCTCTGCTCTATATCAGCGGACATGAAAAGGCAACTAGCATCAGATTACAAACAAGATTTCCTGCAGTCCTTCTCTCTTGGCTTTCCCTTGGAGCTCTTGCCAAAAGCGATGTCACTTTAATGCCTCTTATCAATCTCATTGCAAACGATAGCTGAGTTCACAGTGAGGTTCTTCCACTGTTTTGCCTCCCAAGTCTGTCTCCTGGGCTATCTCTTAATCCTACATTTGAGCAACCACACTGATTCCAGTAAAAACAATGAACGTAACTGTAAAACCTTGATGAAGGCTGTTAATTTCACATATTTATGCATTTAACTTCTTTTGGAGTGGGAGAAGTAAAATCACTTTTCCTTGTTTTAGTTGTATTTGATTCAGTCAGTGTTATTTGTTTACCTACATAACAGCAATTAGCATGTCATAGCCAAGTTGTGAAATACAACCGTTTATTGACCTAATCTGGGGGTGGGGTGGGTGGATAGCCATGGATGGATGCAGTTTTCAGTGGAAAAGGAGAGACTAAACACTTTTGGGCAATATTCATGAAACTGAGCAGAGTGCAAGACTGCGTGTTGCCAATGGTAACTGGCAGAGACCACTCAGCCTATTAGAAAAGGTATACTAAAATGCCAGCAATGCTTTTTACAAGGTTCCAATGCTTATAATAACACACAAGGACTTTTACTACTCTGCAGTCAGATTTTATTGCCATTGTCTTATTTTTCTCAGTTGCCAGCACAACCTTTGATAAAGGCTTGAATAAGACAGAAGACTTGTAAATGAGTTCATTAAACTTCTGTATCAATTAGACATATACTTTACGTACACTGTAACAGAATCTTATGCACTAAAACAATTCTTAAGGTCGTTTTTACAGTGCAAAGTTTTTAAATGTTATGAATAATATGCCTATTCTCAATAAAATTAACAACTCATAACATTTGCATTAAAGATGGTCATTGATTTAATTCATGAGACCCAGCAAGCTGATTCTTTACCATTACTTAAATCATCATTTAAATGAATATTTCAGTCACAGTTAGGGTTAATATGCCAGCCTTTTGTGTCTCACCTTATCTGCACATTAATCAACATGCCAGCATTATTAAACGTCTATATTAGCTGTTCTTCTTTTACCATAGGAGGTTACTATCATACACTGGGACGTGCCTCTTCCTTCCGTTCCACATCTGAAGAAGTGTGTTGTTACCATGGTAACCACAGCCTTATCACACTTACATGAGCATATTTTAAGCTGCCAACGTTTATTAGAAAAATGCAGAGTTTAAAAGTGCAAGTGTAAGTCAGAGGAAACATGTTGAGGCATCTTTATATATTTCTTAACTGTTAATTACTTGTCTGCATAATTTTGCCCGTGTATATCAGTCGCTAATTATAACACAACAGCCAAAACTGTTATTTATATAAGTAAGAAATAATTAAATGAGGTATGCATTATGCAGTTTCAGCTATTCAATAGATTTGTGTGAACTGAAATGATTATAAACAGTATTATAAAAAATATTCTATAATTTTGAGAATATCAATGTTAAATATATGAAAGGAATATGATAAACTGAAAAGAACTATGTGAACCTTCAGCATGTATGCAAAATTGCATAATGAGATCTGCAGGGAGATATACTCTGCATACATTATACTGTATGTGGGCATCTACTGCAAATTCAAAGTTTCAACCACTGCTGTCTATTCCATGATAATCCAAAATTATGAAAGAGGACAGAGATGCCATGATCTAGCACCATCATCCTGTTTGCTAGGACTGTACAGTCAGGAAATATTCTACAATCTGACAATTACTGATTCAGAATTATGTAATTGTTCGCCAGCATTACTGCAAGATTCTAACTGCGCAGATGTGCCTATATGTGATGGATTACACTAAAATGATTATCACAGTGTTTCTTGGCCCAGCCATGTAGAGCCAATGAATCCCTAAAAGCAAATCTTTGGTTGCAGTGATGATGATGTTTTAGCACTTCTTCTGCCTGATTTTTTGTTATTCAAAAATGTTGTTTGAAGTGCAATTATGAATACTTACGATACAAAACTCAACTATAAAATTAATCATTCAGCAAGGTAATTTCTGAGAGCTGATATAATAATGGAAATGACCCTTCTTGAAATGATTATTTCCTATTATTGTTAGAATTAATAATCTTAATTGTTATGAGCAAGAGCAGGTCTTTTCCAGTTTAGTGATTTCATTTCAAAGCACAAGAAAACAGCGGTGCACACACATTTGTAACTACTACACAAGACACACAAGGGAGAAGGAAAGCTTACCTACACCTGTTAAATCAATAAATGGCAGGGGTTATGGATTTGGAGTTAATATGAACAGTTGACAGATGGAATGAACTTTACCTGAGCAGCAGTGAGTCAAATCAACAGCACAATGGCTTGAGGATTAATTGCCAATTTTATCTTACAGGTTACTGAAAGCTCCAGTTGCAAACAGTTATTAGATGGTTTGTGAAGATGCTTGCGTGCACTCTGGGGAGTTTTGATGTGCAGCTAGTGATTCTGTTGGAGCCTTATTCTTGTTTAGGGTCAAGTGGACTCATCTAAGTGCAGTCCACTTTTTTTTCCTATCCTTTCTCAGCTAAGGAGTTTTTGTAATGATTTGGTCACGACTGCCACAGATGACGTGTTCTGGCAAGTCGTGAGGCTCGTTATGTTCTCAGGGTTGAGTCACTCTTTCTACTGTCTTTTGATTTTACATTTTGGAGCATAGGTCCTGCATCTGGAGGGCAAAATTAGCAGAAAACAGTTAACTTACACTGAATAGCACTGAGAAGGATGAATTAGTCTTTGGACAAACCACATGTTTTTCAAAACGGATTTTACTGAAAGTTGTTGTTGTTTGGTGCTTGTGTGTCACTGGGGCATATATTTTGTTGTGCAGTAAGTCTGGATGCTGTTTTTCCTTGACTAATTGTTGCAAGGCTGCATTCTTGGGGCCTGGCACTGACTTGTTTATGCCTGCATTGCTTGTGCTCGTTTGTGTGATGATCCACATCGGCTCTCATCCAGTGTTTGAATTCCACTGAAACATAATACAGCTAATGTTTCAATATTGGCACCAGCTGACTTGTGCACTCAGCTTGTTCTGAGGTGGTGGTGAAAGCAAATGTTGAGCTGATGTTTACCAGGTTTCAGTAGTGATCAGCTCACACTGTGAGGTGAATTGAATTGTTTAAGGTGCCTATCTGATCACTGGAGGTGGTCTGTACATCAAAGATGGCTCTGCCTGGCTTGTCCGCAGGCCACCCAGGAGATGAGAAGGGTCTAGTTATCTTGACACGGGTTATTGCCTGGACAACCAGATCCTCTATGTTTTCTGACTCATGTTGGCCAGCATCATGGGGGGCTGCAAAGTGCTGGTGATCCTGAGGTGCGGGAAAGAGCCCTCTTACACCTGGATTCAGCCTTTGTAAGATCTCTGCCAACATTAGACATGCAGAGAATGACTTCATCGGTACATGATAAATGTCTAATGTAGATCGCTTCAGTGAAAATCAGTTGATCAGCTTAAACAGCTCGTTGTCTTTTACCCTAAACTGTCTGTGACAGTAATGGATTACTGGTGTTATATCACTGTAGATATATTGCTGTTGGGGCTGGGGGACATTTCAGTGTTGACTTTCAGTGGAATTGTATCATGATGATCTGATCTGAATAATTGTTTAGTCAATTGACAGAAAATTGAAGATTTTGATAACCAGTTAATCAGCTAAGTAATTTATCAAGCAAAGATTTTACATGTTGTCTGTTTCAAGCTTATCCAATGTGAGCATGTTCTACTTTTTATATTAAAACAAATGAATTCAATTGAATATCTTTGGGGTTTGGACAATTAGACAGACATCAAATCAACATATTCGTCAATAATGAAGATCGTTAGTTATAGCCCTAATCTTTACATCATGTTTAATTTAAAATTTTATTATTTAATATTAGAATATTGCAGACAGTGTGATATCCGTATTAGACAATGTCCTTCATTAATATTAGGAGGCCATGGCAATATGGTTACTGTTTTTAACTAAATGGCCGAGCCCTAATCACTGTATTCGCAGTCTTCATAACAACAGTTTTAGCTGTAGCTTTATATCAAAACTCAGCATTGGGTTTGGAGTATGTTCCTAAATGTCCTATCCCTTAATATTAGCTTGGAGATCCTCTGGTCCCCCTCTGGAGCTGTATGAGTGCCTTGTCAGGAATCCGTTTTTGCTGCTTGTTGGACCAATTTGTGGCCAGCATTAGGCTTTCATTACAGGCCTCCCAGTGCACGCACACCTTGTAAGATGGGACTTAATTAAGTTTATGCTTTCCCTGGCAGACCCAGGGGCTGGCTGCTTGCTTCTGCTGCCGATTGTTGATTTATGTTGAGTCCTCAAGGACAATCTGCTTCCTCTGCCACAGAGCAGGACAGAAAACAAACGCTAGTTCATTGCCAGCTGTTTGGGGATCATATCTCCCAAATACTGTCTCAGTATTCCATTTTTAATCTTGTCTTGTTTCTCTTTTGCTTCCCTTTAAAGAGGGTTTACTGAAATAACTGAAGTTATAAACACTTGATCCTCTGGTTGCTGTTAAGGATTCTGTGCTTATTAAGTGTTTTTTAGCCACTTTACAAGATCCTTCTGTCAGCCAGTTCCTGACAGTGTTCATGTATTCTTGTCATATATCTGAGCTGAGCAGGTAGTATGCAAGACCAGTTTATGTCTTTGCATGTCATCGCTACATGAACCACCCATATGAAGAACGTTTTCAGCTCATGCCCTGGAGGCCATCGCACTTTTGAGACAGGAAACCCAACCTGTTCTTGGTATTTAGCTTTCACACAGTATATTCTTTGGTGTCAATATCTGGGAAATATGAATGCAATGCTGCAAAAAGGTATGGTGCCCATTTTGATTGACAGAAAATTTAACAAACAATGACACCCGTAGCCAAAGTGCAAAAGATTTGGTTTCTGTGTATTAGTTCATCAACTTTTTTCTCCAGCTCTTGTAAAAGTAAAAAAAAAATAGAATATTAATCAGTAAAATGCCTTTTAATGTGACGTCTATTTTTTTTCAAAGTATTGTCTTTGCCCTATATCTGTTTGGCTTCAGTGTTTCCACAAGAGGACCTGCTTCTCGTTCATTATAAAGAAAAAGACGTTTGTCTGTGTTGGGCTCCTCTTTGATGTGCACTTCCTTTGCTGTCAGCCACAATAAATGAGATTCATCTGAGAAGCCGAGCAAGACAAATAAATCCAATAAGGTTTTGTCACTCACTCTGTGTCCTTTAGTGACATCCTCTTCGCCTCCTTTCTCATGTGCTCTCTCTCTCCTTTGTGTTTCTCAATCTCTCTCGTTCCCTTTTCTCTTTATATCTGCTTCTTTTTATAAACTCTTTGCCACTCCCAAGCATATTCTTTACCTTTTCAGATGGAAAAACGGTGCTCGATTTAATAAACAAATGTACCCCTCTGCCACCCCACCACCCTGCCACCTCGGGGAGTCTTAGAGAAAGCCTGACTGCTTAGCATTTTTGTCTGTTTTGGAAGGTGCTGATGCTTGTGCAGCGCAAAGCCCAAAAGAGTGACAGAGTAGCAGGATAAGGTCTGCCAGACGCCACATGCCTGAAACAACAGCACATCCATCAGCTGCCTTCCTGACACGTCTGCCGTGCCCAGGTTCTTGCTCGGAATTCTGGCAGGATCCTTGCAGGTTGTTGATGTGCCACATGACACTGGGCATGGGTACAAAGGACGTCTGCTGGTTTTCAATGCATTCAACTGCTACATGCTCTTGCTACGTTCAAGCACAACCTTGGCATAGGCTCAAGAAGCAGGAACAAACCTGTAGATTCACCAGGGAGACACAGCAATGAGGAGAGAGTTGGGTCCATGCCCAGAAGACTCTGTTCCTGTCACAGGGTCACTTGCGCAACACGTTCTTACACTCAAAAAGAGGATTCAGAGGGAGAAGGTAGAGTGTGACAGGTTACACGGATTGGTGTGCAAACTTTGAGCCCATCTGTGATTAAACTGCTTTTTGACACTAATTAGATGTGTTGATGATAACGCAGCTGGGACAAGACTTGAAGGAGTGGAGCTCTCTGCAGGCAAGTTAGCGGCTGCCGGTGCAGCTGAGAGGTGAACCGTCAAGAGCTTGTTGTACCCCACAGTGCACCAGCACATCCTAAACATATCTGTAGGAGTGTGACTGGCCTATGTCCTCCCCCAGCAGAGAATTTTTATCTTACTAATTAGCTTTGATGCTTAGGCATACTCTAAGCTTCTTTTAGCTTCTTTCTAAGGGCTGGTGTTTGGTTTAAATCTGGTGTTTGGTGCCACTGAGGCTGGCGCTGGGCCAGAATTACACACATTATTGTTTTGAAAATGCATTTTCTTCTGGCTCACTTATCTGTGACTAACTGGTCTCATTTGTGAGTTGGGAATAACAATAAAGTATAGCAACATGGGGATACTAGCTGCTAAAACAATATGATTCCTGTAGACTGGTTTGATAGAGTAATTAAACAAATCACATCCTTTAATTAATTAGTTTTCTCACAGAGAAGTTTGGGACAGATCGTTTTCAGAATGTGATAGAGAGGCTGATAAAAATCAGTCTCACAGTGTTAAAACTAAATAATCATTTAATAATTTTAACACCATTTCCAAAAGCATGTCTTTGACAAAATGGCAAAATGCTTTTCACAAAAAATCATGAGCAATAATCCAAACTACTCAAACAGCAATATTGTGTATGAGGCATTAAAATTGAGCAAAGACTCTGGTGTTGTGTGATTGCTGGGAGCTTTGTAAAACTTATTGTAATGAGCCTAAGAAGTTTTTCTTTGAGGTGAAAACACTGCAGGCTGTAATGATATTAGAATTCTAAATAATCTCAATTGAAATTGCACAAAGTTCTTCAAGCGTGTGTGCACAGGAAAACTACATTGATTTTGTGATTAGCTACGAGTGTAGATTGTGGATTCAGCTTCCCTCCCCGGGCTCGCTGAATAAACCAGATGCACATCCTTGCATGTCGGTACAACAGTAAGAAAGCCTCCGAACATATCAAGAGACACAACACCCACAGAATTAGGATCCATTAATCAGACTGAATGAATATGTAACAGGGGCTGCTGGGATGCGGAATGCTGCCTGTCTGGCTAACAAGGCTGGCATCCTGCAGCTTCCCTCTGAAAGAAAGATATATCTTTTTCAATGGACTGAGCTCTGAGCAGCAGGCGTATGTGCTGTTGCTCCGTTAGCTGTCTCACTCACTTCCTTCTGCCTGCTTCTCTCATTCCTCCTCTTTATGCTGATGCTCACACTTATTTATTCACACACTCCCACTCTCACTTCACTCACGAACAGCATCACTGACTATCAATAGTGGACTACATTCTTTGGTATTACAAGACAGGTATTGTGATAGTGTTTAGGTGCTCTACTGTGCAGGAGACCGGTTGCATGAGCACAGTGAAAACCCTGGTCTTCAATGAAAAGAATTGAAAGAACCATACCAGTGGTTTTGCATATTTTAGTACATATACTACAAATACTGTACAAATACTACTGTTTTAGATTTTTAAGGGTTTGTACCCACCTCCATCCATCACAGTGATCATCAGGTCAGGATTAATTTATGCCAATGCTACATTATTGTGGCATGGTGATGAAGTGAAGCTTGTTTTGAAAGGTATTTGCTGCATTACCTGAAATACTGCTGTACATTGAGTTCTCCACTGTGATGGATTGCACAACTCAAGCAAGTCTCTGAATTGATTTTTGTGCTGTATGGACATTTGTAGGCCAATAGAAACCTGGAATAGTAGGAAATACATCACAATATCAAACTGAACAATTGGTTTCCAACATCTGGGCCTCAAACAATCGTGCCGTGAGGAAAACAATTTGACTCTGCAAAAAAGGAAAACATTTAATGACTTGACTCCATCACCTTTTAGCATTCATTCTCCTGGATTAGTTGACTGACAGAAAGATAAGCGACAACAGTTTTGATGATCATTTCAGCAATTTATCAAAGAATAATGTGAAACATTCTCTGGTTCAAGTTTCTAAAGTGCGAGAATTTACTGCTTCTCCACGTTTTTAATGATTGTAAATTGAATCTCTTTGGTTTTATAGTAAGTCAATTATTCAGTGTTTTAAACTAATGAAACAAATAATCTCCAGATGACTTGAAAATAATCGCTAGTTCTAAAACGGCACAGCATGCCTTCGAAAATGGTCAGCAAAAATGTAATTACTTTCAAAAACCTCTGTATGGTCCTTTTAAGTGTTAAGTGATAGACTCTTTCTTCTTTTCTCTGAACTCTTCTTTATAACTTTGCAACACTTTTTCTATATTTCAAAAAGTATGTCCCAATTAATATTTACTAAAATCTAACCATAGCTAGATCAAATGAATTGAATAGAGCCTCAGCACAAGATGATCAGGCCTCATACCGAGCTCTGTTGCAGCCCTTCCTTCAGGCTACAGTGTACCGATGAATCTTCTGTAGATGCCTGTGACCTTCCTGCCCTTAATGTGCTAGCTGTCCAGACAGATAACAGTCATTCTACATCAGTTACATCTGTTGCAGCAATACTGAATCAGAGATGCGACGTGGAGAGGGCCAGGGAGAGGTCGCCACTGTGTAATAATAAATGTTAGATATGGCTTTAATTGCTGGCATCAGTCAAGGTAGTATTAACCTGGTTAGAGGGAACAGTCATAAAGCAGATTCTGGGCTCCTTTCATACACCAGCCAATAAGGACTCGGTCCCCTGGGTGCTCCGAGGAATGCTCTTTCTCAGCCACAGGGCTTTTCTGTGTTCAGGACTCCAAAACCTGTGTTATTGAAAACGCTATCATCTTCCTTCTGCCTCTGGAGTCTGAGTCACATGAAAACACATAAGCCTGGCTTTCCATGTAAATCACTGAGGATTACATCCAAAGTGACACAGAGATGATCAATATGCCTGTGTTGTCCTCCTCCCAACTATCTCACAACATGGCTTTTGTAAGTTCATCATTTCATATTCTCCAGAAAAAAAACTGACCTACTTAAAGTTGACTCTGAATTCTCTCACTCTTTCTGTGAGGAAGAAGGGGAATCTGGGGGTGGGCAACTGCAGAGCTCATCTTCCATGCATTTGTGTTTCATGTGCAGTCTCAAACTTGTAAGTGGCACAGTTTTTTTTATGTGCACGTTCTGTGATGTGCACCTGCCTCCAATTGAAATGAATCACAGTTAAACCAGGTACCTTTTTGCCTTCATACTGCAGCTGCTTACTTTTAGTGAAAATCAGCTTATTTACTTCACACAATGTTCATTTCTGACCACAGTCACTTTGAAAATGTGCCAAGAGAACTTTTTTTCTCTCTCATAACGGGAGACTATAGTGGATGCTATTCTCTTTGTGGTTCGCTGAAGCCAACAGATTTTGATCTATGCTGTTATTGTTATCACATTCGCCAGATGGGCAAACACAGAGTAGACACAGCAGCAGACATGTGACAGGAGCACCTATTATGCTGCAATTCTCCTCAACTGCTGAGACACGCCATGGCATGAGGGACAGCACTGTCATTTGCAAGATCATGCCATAATAAAGAAGCTTTCAAAAAAATCAACTATCACACACTCTGACATGCAGCCTTTTGATGCAAGGTTGAGACATCATCCATTATGATGCTAAATTTCCAATTTGGATGGAAACCGATTAAGATGTGAGGTTGTAAGAGCACTCATGCAGACGTGTACACATTCAATCAATCAGGTTGTATTCATCAAATAGACTAGAATAAACGTCCACATACACAGACATTCATCACAAATGTGGTATCCCATTTATTATGGCAGACGGAGTGAGTCTCACCATCTTCATAGACATCTGCTATAGGGAGGAACTGTGTGCACTGTGTGAAATCCAACACATCCTCTGGCTGTGATGAATCAGACGGTGAAGAATGTGTTGGTAAGTTCAGAGACAACAGGTTTTAACCCTGCCCTGTACGATAACCACCACAGGGACAGTGAGCCATCCATCTACATTATATTGCAACCACCATGGCTGAGGGCTGAAGCCAGAGCAGAGATGCTTTAAGTTTGCAGGTACTCTAATGATTGGCTTCCAGAAAAATGACTATAGCTGTAATTTAGTGTTCATGTCACTTCTACTGTGTGTCTTGAGGAGATTTTATGGGTCATCTTCTCTAACCATGATTTACCTGTTAAATTTCAGCTTTATTGGCCAAGCCTGTGTATACATACATGGAATTCGACTGGTTTTAAGTCGCTCTTAATGTACTAATGTGTAGACACCATTCCAATAATAATTTGTAATAATTTTCCATATAATTTTCCTCATAGATTTAAAGGTAGAAATATTGCTACAGTTTAATATTAATAATCGCTTCCTATTCAACATACTATAGGTAACAGTTATTTCCAGGAGGTGCCATTGTGTCATTGTCAGTAGGTGCAAAATCAAGTTAGGGATTTTTTTTTTTTCTTCATCATGTGCTTCTGCAATTGGTGCAACAGTAATGCCTATTGGGAGGTGCAGATTGGCAAGGCCACAAGTATGCAAACACTTATGCACCTTTTTACAGTTGAACTTTCATTTGTGCAGATACTGAAAGGCTGGTCACAATGTTCTCTCTATGTACTGTACTGATTTTATACCATCACAGCTTGTGTTGTAGATACCATCAACGTTACATGTTAGAAATTGATTCTTATTTTACTTTTGTACATATAACTGTGTTAGAATGTATGTTGTGACTCTAAACTGTTTTTTATTGTCAACATAACTGTTTTGGCTAGTGGGAAATGAAAACTCATCGTGACTTGTAAATTGCAATTCTAGTAACCATTTTACATTATGGTCCTTGATCCAAAAGCGCTATTAAACGCTTGCTTTACAGCTAATTGAGACAATTTGTTGTTGAGTGAAGCATTCAAAGACAAGACACCATGATTTCTGTGGCTCTACCTAAGTCCATCATTAAAACCACATCACCTTGATGACATATGCATCATTTTAGCACCTAATAATGCAGCATCAACATATCATATTTTATTATTATTGGAAAATGGGATCTTGATTTCAGAACTGTGGGTGGTCCAGTGGTCCACCTTGACATCTTCCACTCCCATACTTGAACATACTGGTGTATGTGTATGTGTATGCTGTGCTTTAGCCCACCATACCCAATGTCCGGTTCCGTCAGCCCCACAGCCAGAAGACAGCATTATTCCACTGCTGTGAAGGTTTGAGCTTGAAGGTTGTTCTGGGCCTACTCAACAGGAATAACCTTTGGCCAGATGTCAGTTGACCGTAACCTCTTTATGCAGCCATTGTCATTCCCTCTGGTGATGCTGCCAAAACAATAAAAGTGAACCGCGGCCTGCAAGTGTTTGGCTGCAAATTTGTGAATTTGCAGGGTTCATTGCTTGTTAGTTATGAGGTGAGTGAGAGGGGTGCTGTTTCAGTTTAGTCAGCCATGACAGAATTTTTTTTTTTTGGATTTTTGCTTAGTACAAATAGACACCACACATTTTGTTCTTGTCATTTCTCCATTTGTAGGAGACATTCAGCAAAAAAGTAATGGAGTCCCTGTGGAGACAGGCAGCAGATATGGCTCTCCTGTGGGGAGAGTTGTACTGGATGGATAATGTCACGGACCACTGCTTAGAGAGAGGGAGGAGGGGGATAGGAAGGACTGTGGGGGTGGGTGAGTGAAAAGCACATAGAGACGGGAGGAAATGAGAGGGTGTAGGAGTGTGGGACTGCAGGTAGCAATCACAAAAAAGAAGAGTGCGACGCAACAGTGCCATACACATACACAATGTACCTTGACACACACTCTTTTACTTGTCAAATACCCCACAGTGCTCAGGTGGTGAGTGTTAAATTAAGCAGGACTGTCAGTGTCACATGCTGTCACATGCACAGAATGTGCTTATTAACCTTAATGTGCATTGATAGTGTCTCAAAATAATTTTCTTTTTAATCAGTGATGAGGGGATTTTACCTGCAGATTGATATTCAATCAATCGAACGTCTGTACTAAATTAGAGCACTGTCACAGTTAGGATCACAGTTATCATGTTTTATATGACAAACAACATTTACAGCTCTATAATATACTAGGCCTCAAAAAAAAAAATTCACTTTGATTTTATCTTCTCTTCTTATTTTCTTTTTATTCAATTATTTATCAGTCATTAGGAAGCCCTGAATTCATCATAACATTTGTTAGTGAAGAAAAATATGGGTGACATGCAAGAAAGGAGGCTTTGATGACAATATTCAGGGCTTATTTTGCATGTGTTTTGTGTAGGTGTACGGGTACGTATGTGTGCATGTGTATTAGTCCCAGGAGAGGTCTTGCAGCAGCTGCATACCTCCCAGGGAGCGTAGAGAAATGGGGGCGGCATGCATGTACTTGTTCTCTCTTTTCACAGATGGGAAAACATCACTCTACAGGTGACGCAAACACACGCATTGCAGCGCCGCGCCTTACTGTAGCGGCAGTTAGAAGTGTTGTTGTTGTTGGTGTGTGTGTGTGTGTGTGTGTGTGTGTGTGTGTGTGTGTGTGTGTGTGTTTGAATAAGTAGGTCATGCATCCAAACTGAGAAAATAATAGATTCACATTCAACTTAAGTCACAGAAAATGAGTTGGGATTCTATCCCCTCTACGAGAAATGTTTTTCAATTACCACGTAGAGCGGGCTGCACGACCAACTCAGTGGGGCAGCTTTGATGCTCTGCTTGTGTTCGTATGCAGATGCATGCAGCTGCTTGTGTATATATTTCCGTCTACATGTTATATTGTTGTCTTGTATGTGCACTAAATTAGTTATGTCCTGACCAACGCTCGGAGCTTGTTTTTGCTTTCCAGGCACAGATTCTCCCAGGGGTGGAGGGAGGACGGGGTATGAAGCTCTTATTTGACAGGCTCTATTTTCACATAAAATGAGTTGCTGGAACTCACAGATATTCAAGGCTGAGTAGAGGAGACATCATAGAGAAGACATTACCTTTTAAGGCACTATAGTGATGATGAGGACCAAAGCATATTGCAGCCTCTGCGTGTGTGTGAGTGTAAAACAGAGAGAGACAAAGAAAGCAGGGAAAGGAAGTCAGGGTTAGGGTATACCATATTATGTTAATACTACTGCATAGTTTAATCTGCTTCTAGTGATGGATATGGGTCAGACAAATAATTGATATTGCGGTATAATACGTTGTGATATATAATATGTTCTCGTTATATTTAGGCAGAAAATGTTCTTCCTTTTAAGACATTTCAACTCTGAAACATTCTGCATTCCAGCAGTTCAGCTTATTGTGTTATTTGACATTTGACACAGTCTGAGACAATTTGCACTTTAGCGCTTTCATCTCAGTTGTCTATCATACTATAAAACTCTATGATTCAGAAAATGTCACAGTGTCTTTTACAGTTATTACAGTTTTATTTCCACACATTGAATGCACAAGCTGAAGCTACAATTATGTTTTAATAAGATAATTTCTGTGTTAATATGGAGCTAGGTACTGTTCCAGTCTTTTGTTTAGCTGGGCTGACATGCTATGTTAACGTAGCAAGCAAGTGTATTTCTGTAAAAACTTTTTTTTTTTTAAGACCCAGCTCAGGTCAAGAAGGCAGCATAAAAGCAATACATATAAATCTGTCACACAATGTGTATAAATAATATCCAGTTATGTTGCACAAACATGTATTTAATTTTCAAATCAGCGTCTGGAAAAATTGGAAACGAAAGCACCTCTTTCAATCTCACATCAGTGCTTTTTCACCACACAGCATTTAGTGTGGAGTTGCTCTTTGAGAGCTGTGTGTTTGGGCTTCATACACTGATCCTCACCAACACCGTCAAGCTGCTCAGTTTAAGTCTTACTGAGAGAGGCAGCTCTTAAGAGTTTCAAACTGCAGAGGAGCCTGACAGACTTGATATTCTGTGATCGGAAGTACGAGCCATCCAGCCTAAAATATTCTATAAGTGACCGATAAACCAGTGTTAACAATAAGCACCACTCAGTTGAAGTCCTCAGTGTAGTTTTTTTATGGCCACAGTAAAGGTTCTCATATTCACAAATACTGAGGAGGCCGTCCTGGTGCATAGGGGAATAAATTCTTAAATGGAGAACTGTCCCTCATTATGGGAAGTGGTGGAGAGAGACAAATTGTCATGTCTCGCCTAGTGACAATCCACTGTTAAATGAGTTTTCTCTGTCAAAACAGTTTGTAGTATTGTTAGAAAATGCCTTTAGGCACTGCTGAATATATTCTGTGTGATTTTATGCAGTTCTTTGGCAAGTTCACCCAGCAGCTATTCCACCTAAACAAGCACCAGTGTGTGTTGACACTGATTCTGTTCTGCAATACGTTCTCACCTTTTTATTAAAATGCAGACGCATTTGACAAATAACTATCATGTTTTATTTTACAGTGTAGGCGAGAAATTCAATTAAAATGCTTCTAATAATTGCGTGTGCATAGCAGTAGTGGAAAATCAAAGGACCGAAAAAGAAAGTGTGTGGGAGCCTGTTAAAAAATGTCCTATAGTGGTGTATAAAAGGTTGGCTCCCTTAGCGATGCTCCGGGATTGTTGAAAAATAAAAATAAAACATTACAGAAAAGGAAAGTTGAACAGTGGCATTCATTCTCCCTGTGCTGTTGCAACTACTAGTTTATGTTCCATAAATGTTATTTATATTTTTATTTTCACTGGAGAATTTTTCAGGTGCTTGTTTAACTTTTAGGCTGCCAGTCCAGTATCTGTTGAACCAATATATTAACCAAAATATGTTTTTCATCACTAGTACCACATCAGGTTTGATATATAGTTAAGCAAGGATGTATAAAATTGCAATTGTTTTTCAGAATTAACAATTCGTAGTTTTTATTGCTCTATTTACTGGAAAGAGATACTTAGGCAAAGGTGTGTTATTGAGAATACATCACATGCAGCTCTTTATGTCTCCCTTAGTCTATTTAATTAGGAAGAAAATCACAGTGTTATTGCTTCTCTTTGTTTAAATTTGATTCTCAACTTATGATAAATGTTGTTTTGAGTGAGTCAGAACCCTCTGCTGTGTGCCAAATCGGCTTCTTGTAGTAGAGATGTTTTTGGGGAGAAAAAGATTTTCTCTCAGCTTTTATCGATACTGTCCTCTGTGTTCTTAGTCAGACAGGTGTAATTGATTGAGAGCTCAGTGTGCTAGACAGAAACTGCATGTACAGTACTCTTAAGACTACTTTGAAAAGTGTAGTCATTTTCACACTGAATCTAGACAGATACAGTATATGTATCATTCTAGTTTTAAAGTGAGTATCACATCTGTGACATAAAACCTGATACTTGTTGTTTTTGCGACTTGCAATAAGCCACATAAAACTCTTTTTGTCTTCTGTTGAATAGCTGTTATTCTGTTCACTAGCAAAGAAAATGTCATGTGGAACGTGAAGGTTGTGGGTCCCAGCCCATTTCAGCCAGTATCAGCCAGTTAACACCTTAGTCGGTCTTAAAGGTCACCTCCCTTACAAATCTCCTCATACATATTCATCCCTGCTTCTCTTCGAGACTTTGCTGAGTGAGAGCTTAAGCGTTTCTTTTATCCCCTCATTCCTTTCCCTTAACTGGAGGAAACCAGCCTCTAGTTCACATCCTCCTTCTTTAGGGCCCTCATCTGCTCTCATCTCAGCTCCTCAGCAAGCCAGCTCCTCTGAGAAGGCTGAGTTAGCACCCTTGGATAGTAAAATGCCTGTTTGGCCTCCAGGAAGAAGCAAAGTGAAGAAGACTGAGCTGAAAGTGGGCTGCTGAGGTAGTTTGCAAAGCGATCTACGATCTAAGTCCTCTCTCTGCCCTCAACATTACTTAAGCACCAGCAAACTATCCCCTAATTAGCAACTAATCTATTATGGATGAACCTCTAATGCATCTGTAGGAATAACTACACGCCCGTGCCTGCATGGGTGTTTGTGAATTTTTTGTGGATGCAGATACTCAATCATGCTGTGTCAACCATGCTTGCACGGTTACTCGTGCTTGCCCACATCCAACACACGTGTGCGTTATCATGTGGTTCCAAGCTGTTGGATATTGCCGTGAGCGTTAGTATCTGGTGCTGCCCAGCTCATTAAAAGCACCCTGCACTCAAACCACAGGCAAGAACAGAACAGTAGTGGATAATCTCATGAAAAATGTAGGGGAGCAGCAGTCTTATCTCTCGGGCCCTGTGCTGGGGTGGTTTGTGTGCTGCTCCAGCCCTTTGATGTAGTCCATTGATCTCCCCTTGCTGACATGTTCTCCCAGGCCCATGGCTGCACCAGCCGGAGGGGTGATTAGCCTTATTAGTGTAATGGAGGGGAGTAAAGGGCTTTAGAGGTGGAAAGGATGGAGGAGAGAGTGAAGGCGGAGGAGGAGGAAAAGAGGGAAGGAGGGATGTTTGGCCATTGCAGAAGATGATGATCAAGCTGTAGCCCATAAGTTTCTCTACCTGTAATCAAAGTGAGGGAGCGAGAGTGAGGAAGGGAGGAGGCCGGCTGCAGCAATGCGAGCCGCTTTGTGAATGGGTTGGGTTAAAGTGCAGCACTGCAGTCCTTTGTTGTACTGCATGCTTCACTGCCGTGATTTATCGTCTGTCTCAGAGGATGAGTGCTACTGTAGAATGCAGAATTGGTTTTGACTTTCAAGGAGGGGTCGAGGGGATTTGGCTACATTTATGCTGAAAACTATGATAAACACTGGAGCACTGTGGGTTTTGGCTTAGCTGCCAGCTGGTGCTTGTGAGAGCAGCGTGCTACAGCAGACATCATTTAATACGAGGAGATAGGTCAGCAGCAGGAAACCAAATGAATGACAGCAGAACACTGTAGGGGTTTGCTAGTGGACCCGTGGTGACGTCAGTGTTATGTTGGCAGTGCTGTGTTCTGTTAAGGCATGTGGAGAGGAATAAACATCAGGATATATTCGTTATCTCTTTACGTGGCTGTGTAACACACATATTACACAGATAAGCTGTTAACTTTGAATGTGTGTTTTTTTTCTCTCAAGCATGAGCCCAGTTTGAACCAAATCATTTCCTCTGTGCCATGACAAGGCTGACCACTCCTTCCCAATGACTTTCCCATCATTCGATGCACAAGTACATGGACAATGAATGTGATTTACTGCCATGCATTACACTGGCAATCCACCCAGAGTAGCTGGTCTTAGTGAATTCCATTAAAGCGCTTAGGTTACAGTGAGAAAGCTGAGCGGGTCAATATCCCTGCTTTCCAGACACTGCACTATCACACAGAGACGCTCCATAAGCTACTGTGAAACTACACATCTGCCTCACCGTGGAGAAGGTGGCTTGAGAGAGAAGGTCATGGTGGAAAGAGGAGCAGGAGCTTTAAGGGAAGGGAGAGGTTGTTTGCAGTCATGGTGTGAGTAAACAGTCTTGAGGGGGTGGGAGGATGCTGAGGTTTTACAGACAACCGATGATGAGGAATCGCATTGTCCTTTACTGATTTCTTCAGCTGTCATCTCCTCCCTCTTCCTCCGCCGCCATGTTTTTTGGCAGCTGCTTTGGGCTCAACTGCTTCTGTGTGTACCATGTCCGCTAGTGCCACAGTGCCAACAGGAGGGGTGCATCAGGCAGCAGAGGGACAGAGCTCATGTCTGCGAGAGTAAAGTAACCTGTTGCTCACACCTTCAGCTTCCTCACCAAAGTCAGCCTCAGGCTTGATCAACCTCACATTGCACATAGCTGCACAAACCTGGCACCTCTGTCCAAACATTTGAATCATTGCACTAGTGAGAAACCTTCACTTCTGCTAACATCAAAACCAGGGATTAGTTATTATCAATGTCAATATGGCTTTATCATGATCATCATCATAATTATTTTTCCAATATCTTGATTAAAACATAGCAACTTACAGAACTGTACATGTATACAAATAAAACCTATAAGTCATGCATTTACTGTAACTAGCTCTACCTGTGTGTGTTCTTCTATGAGTTACTGGCCAAATTATAACCAGAACAGTGCAAGAGTTAATTATGGATTTGATTTAAAGAAACCGAAACCAAATGGAGACATATGTAATGTATACTAATAATGAGTTCTACACAGGTTCCGAAACATTTTGAGTATGTAATTCCTTCTTTATCTTTATATTTGTTTAGAAAACAAATTATCATAGTTTTGATCATTGATACTTTGAGTAGTTTTTGAGTTTTTTTGTACTTTTACTTAAGTATTTTTTAACACCAGTAGTCTTTCTTATAGTTGATTGACATTTCATCACTGATTTTAGTACTGCACCACCACTGACTAGCACATGCATTTGATTCAATACACATTCCTGCCATTCTTGTTCCAAAATATTTTTTAAAATATCTTATTATATTAGAAAAGAAATGCATTCAACGCATTTGTTAGGCCTCAAGGGCATGTTGTCATTTGTGAAAAAGAGTTTGTTTACAAAAAAAACACAATTGCAGTGAAACTGTATCTATTAAAATAAAATGACCAACAAATATGAAGTAATTACTTTTTAATCTGAGTTATCTACTGGTAATTAAAATACAGCAAGCACAACAAAGTGTAGCCTACTGGCAGTTCTAAATCGATTTTTACCACATCAAAGAGATTCATCAGCATTAAACAGGATTGATTGATTGTTTGGGAATTTTTAAAGCTTTCAGGTCAATAATAGCTGTGGTCATACGCATTGCTTCATTCGTTTTTTCAGTTACTTACACATTCCTGTGTCAAGGTCTTCGAATTAGTTGGTTGTGGAACCTTGGAAAGATTTTGTCTGACATTTTTCACAGCTTCAGCTGCTTCACAGACAACTTTTGGTTCATTTCTGTGCTGCAGAGGTTGGGATGTGCTTTCAACTCATTAGAAAAACACATCTCATGAACCAGCAGATTAGTCCTGTAGGGGTAATTACACTTTCGGTACTCCTTTAAACACATTGTAGATGGAGAATTTGAACATTAATTCTTAATTTTCAGCCCATATAACGACTCTGAGGCGCTTTCTGTAACACGAGAGCACATGCACCATTGAAAAAGAACATCTGGTGTTGTTTTGTCAATAATTGCAATATGATGACCAGTTTTTTCAAATGTAATTTCTCTAAAAACAACATTAAATCCCGGCCAATACCTCAACCCCTTCTGCTTTCTGTGCTCATGTTCAAAGACTCTTTTTATCTACATTTTCTGTGTCTGCTTCTTTCTCACCACCACACATTCACAGGTGATGACACAGTGTTAGAATAAACAAGTCTTCTTCCCTCAGTTGTTTTCACTCTTCCTGTCTGCCCAGTCATGCACCCCCCCCCAACAAACAGACATCTTGTCGCCCATGTTGCTTTATCACCAATAGACGTTGAAGAGAGACCTTTTTTTTTAATGAACACAGTAAACACTAACAGGACAACAATCTGTCTCTGTTGGGGACCTTTTCTTTTTCCAGCAGACTGTCAGGCTCTTGCTGTATCACACCTCAATAATCTCAGGTCAATTGCTTTGACCATAGCACCTGCTGGCTGCAAGATTGCTGCTATCATTTTAATGGATCACCACTCTAGATACACTTTAATTATGCCTCACTGCTGACACATTGCACAGAATGTCAGTCTTTTTAAATGGTTAAAGTGCAAGATAAGCAGGAAGTTGAAAAGAAATGCTCTTTCTTCCCTTTCCTCTTTAAATCTGCATCTGACCGATAGCACAGGGAGTAAATATTTTCTAAACTATGACATCTTGTTTCTTCTCCCACAGCTATTTTCTCAGAGACCGACCAGGCTCTTGCTGTGACGAGATGACAAGCTGTGTCATGGCTCGGTAGCAGGCCATGATTTACACACACGCATGAGGACACTGACATGCAAAGGCCACATGTTCAAAAATGCACACACACACACACACACACACACACACACACACTACATGCATACACAGAAGCATAAACACACTTGTGGTGAAAGGAAAGATGCATATACATACACAAGACTGACCCAGATCTGTGTGTGTGTGTGTGTGTGTGTGTGTGTGTGTGTGTGTGTGTGTGTGTGTGTGTGTGTGTGTGTGTGTGTGTGTGTGTGTGTGTGTGTGTGTGTGTGTGTGTGTGTGTGTGTGTGTGAGACTTTCGTCAGCCCCCAAGCTGTAGACCAGCATCACATACCAGCTTCCAATACTACACACCCGCAAGTGTCGGTGACACACATCGGGCACCGTGGTAACCCCATCTGTCTGCCAGCATCAGCACCACAGTGGGCGAAACATGGGTGGTCTTTTACTCTGAACTCAACCGGTCTGTTCTCCCTCCTACTCCCCTCTTGTCCCTGCTGCAAGAGTGCCGGGAGACGCTTCAATCCCACAAAGTATACTGCCTCCACACGAGAGCACTGACTCATTTGGTTTTTATTGCAAGCTAGTCTGGGTTGGTTGTTGGAACCACTGCAGGGTAACAAAAGTTCAAGTGCCAATAATCTGTTTTATTTTTAACCCCGAGATATACACTGGGTATTTGATTTTAACAGCTCTTTCACTGTGTTCAATATTCACTTCCACTTTCCCCCTTTGTTTTATATTTATAAGGAGGTTTACTGGATGTTTTTAATCTCCCCCATCAATGGTAAGTCAACTGTAAAAAGACAGAGGTCTGGTTTATGAGACGCAATGTCTAATGAATCCTGAAGCAATTTACATGCTGTCGGGTGGTGAACAGAATGGGCAGAGCAGAAGAGCTCTGAGGTGTCTCGGAGGAAATTTACTGTTATAACGTAAATGACAAACACTGAAGGGGCAGGGTGTCTTGATAACAGCAGATCATCACTCCACCCAGAACAATGCTTGAAGATCATTCAGTCATAGCCCAGCAACAGTATTATTTCTATGTCGGAGTTTTCATGGTAGTGGCGGTGTCGAATATTGAGTGAATAATGCCAAAGTTGGGTTTTTGTGTGGAGGGGAAGAGTTGACATAAGGGAACAGTCTGTGTTGTGGTGATATGCTCTCATATCGTATTCTGCCTGTGCGAACGGCTGTCATCCAAGGCAGATCAGGAAGACTAATTCAAAGGGCTTATGCATGCTTAACAGCACTCTGCTTGGTTTTAGCAGTTTATTTACACACTGTATCTGTGTGCATAAAATTTTTCCTTTCTAGCCGACCTTCAGACTGCAAATGGGGACTGTTTTTGACTCAGATTAATGGTTTTCTAAACCATTTTATATTGCTTTCAGAACATTTATGTTTGTAAGAATTGGATAGAAAAGGACATTGACGTTTTAGAATTTATACATTTTGGGTCTTTATCTAGAGCGATGAGTGGAACGTTAAGTGTCCTGCTGAAGGACACTTGCATCAAACACATTTTCCCTAGTGGAAATCAAAATTTTGCCTATTTTTATGAGCTGGTCCCTGCAGAATGCTGTTGAATAGCAGCTATGACTGAAATAAAGCTGTCTGTAGAATCAAACATTTATTTATTTTTTGTAAAATAAAGTATGTGAAGAGCCTACTGAACAGCATTCTGCCTCTTTTGGCTTATTAAATACAATATACTGCCTCCTCACTAGCTCTACACGATGCAAATCACACACTCACATTCTGTATCTCTCTTCATCTTCATTTTATTCTTCAGTATCCACAAGTGGTTAAAAGCTTTGCCTGGCAAGGCTTGAGATTTTCAGCGTTGTCCACCATTGCCATTCCCCCCCTCTTGTCTTCATACTGAAGGGATTCAAATTTTCGAGCTGAAATTAAGAGTTGAAGTTTGATTAGTCACATGAGTAGTGAAAATGTTGTTTTCTTGCATCCCACACACCAAAAATACCAATATGGAGGTTGAATTGGAGGCACATATCAAATCTCTTCTCCATGACTGTGTAACCTTGAATATTTTAGGCCTGCAAAGCTTTCACAGTGAGTATGATAGATTCTGAAGGTGTGAATTGGACTTTTAAAGCGATGCTACACCGGTAAGTGATAAATGAGCCTGTATGACATGCAACACCCCAGGGACAATCAGTTGCTTAATTGCGAAGAGGGAGAGCTGCGCTGGCACGCTAAAACCAGAGTGGTGTTGATCGCACAATACACTGCATGGAATCATGTGACACAGAGATCATTATCTTAGTGTAATAGAATTAATTATAACCAGCAAAATTCATTATGGTCCTGCTTAAGGTGGCTAAATAACTCAAATAAATCTAAAACAAAATCCTCAATGTAATCTCTTCCTGAGTTGCATTCACTCGTCAGTGACCCTTTTTCACTTTCTAATTCTTTGTGTAGTGATGTCCTCCACTTGTCATTTCCCTTGAAATTGAAAGAAGCCGTGTTAAAGCTCTGCTGGATGGATAGAAAGAGAAAGCAGTAGATGGAAGGGGAGGGGTTGTGGCCGGAGAGTGCCCTGGCATGGGAGGACGGCGATTTGGCAACATTGGCGTTGAGCTGCCTCCCTCTGATCCCCTCTCTCTAATTCTGTCTTCCCACGACAGAGAGCACCCAGCCCCAGTCTTCCATCTATTATGCATGGATGAGCTTTATTGCATTATGTTTTTTTAGGCTAACACACTTAGCAAGCTTGTAGCTTGCACAACCCCTCTCCACCAACTTGGTGAATAATTCAAGGCCAGGGCATTAGGCTTGGAATAGAGGAGCTTAATCAAAGGCTACAGCTTTCAGTGCGGCTCAGCGCCGCCCCATTGGCAGTTGTAACCTCGAGCTTGGCACAACATAGATTTTAAATAGGAAGTTGAATTATCAGGCCAGAGGCGGACTTTGGAGAACTGTGAGCTTTGAGAGACTCTTGAGATTTTAATGCAATTCAGAAATCTTACATTCAGCAAACCTCCATAGCTTGTATTGTGAGCAGTCAGGACACCTTGTACTATACAAGCTGCAGCTGAACCTGCAATAAAGGCAATTCAGCTCAACTCCACTTTTTTCTATTTCAACTTGAATCCACAATTCTGATTTATGCTTTTTCGAAGATCATTTGCCTATAAGCACTCTGGGAATATTTGCCTACTATTGTGAATTTAGGCAAATTATTTAATAATATGGCTTCATTTCATCTCTCTATACAGCCTCTGGGCCATGTAACATAATGTTACTATGAGATGAAAAAATTGGATTTTCAAAATGTCAGCTTGTCTGCCAATTTTTCAAATTGTAAAGCATTCTTTCTCAATTCAACAAGCATGTATGAAAATGTTTTTACAAGCTTGTGGGACATGAAAATTCTCCCATCTAGATGGAAAACGTTCAGATCAAGCCAAAATACACCAAAACACAAACATCTGCTACAACAGGAGCCGTATAAGTCCTACGCACCTGAGATGCATCTGACCCAATCTGACACACGCCACTGCCTTATATATGCACAGGCAGCAACACTTTGCCACACGGTTACACATCTGACCAGTACTTCTGTTGTAGGTAAAGGTAGCAGCTTTGGGATTGAAGTGAAATTAGGGATATTGGGTTACTCACTTTCCCTCCCAGATATGACCTTTTAATGCACAAGTAAGAATTTCTTGTGCATTTCTTGTTCTTGTTTTTAATGTCCATACATCCCTCTTCCCTTTTCTATTTCTTTTATTTTTTATCTGCTTCGCCCTATTATAAACTTAAACTAACTTTTTCCAACCATATCTTTCTTCCTCCTCCTCTATTTTATTCTCCAGCCTTTTCTACCCCCTGTATCCCTCTCCATCTTCCTCTCTCTGTCTTGCTGCCTCCTCTGTTTCTTTCTTGTTTCTGTATCTCCCTCTCCCTCTTTCTCTCTCTCAATCTCTCTCTCTCCCCTGTAAAATGCATCCAGGCTTCCCTCGGGGCTAATCCTGTTGGAAACGTTTCAGGGAAAGCGGATTATCTGTCGGAGCGGCATGATTTTTGGAGAAAGTTCACTCACACTTGATTAAATTAATCATTGTCCTCCAAAACCCCTTATGGTCTTTCCTTGTGGATATTGGTGAAGATAAATAACCATCCTCAAAACAGCCTAATTCAGCTCTAATTGATTTTGGGTCACATGCTCTCTCTTTAGGTAGAGGGGTGGGTTGTGTGGTCTGTGCGGCGTTGTTGAACCCCAGAGAGTAGGTGGCAGAGCTGTCTAGAGACTATATTGACAAAGCTTTTGTAGGCACAGAGACCATTTTAATCTGGCAGTTTGCAGGTCGATGCAAAATCTTTGACAGCTTGATTTATCCTCTCTTTTTAATTCACCATTGGATTGCTTGAAGGTGGCCCCAGTGTGCTTTTGTTAGAGCTAGACAGAGAGTAATGCCTGATTTGGTCTATGCTTTCATAATTTATATAGAGGTGTCAGAATGCGTCATGCAGCCACCGTGGAGATATGCTGCAGAACACATTAGAGAGAGGAATTAGTGTGTAAATACAGGTGTGTGTGTGTGTGTGTGTGTGTGTGTGTGTGTGTGTGTGTGTGTGTGTGTGTGTGTGTGTGTGTGTGTGTGTGTGTGTGTGCGCGCGTGCGTGCGCGTGTGTGCGTGTGTGTGCGTGGGGCCAGCAGGCAATTGTTGTTTTGTTGTTTATAGCCCATGAAGAGCAGTGTGGTCAATGAAGCTTCACAGGTGGATAGGATACAACATAACCTTGAAATGACGATAAACTTTCCACTTCTTTGCCTACAGCCATCCCTCCTACCCTCCCATAATCTCTCCCTCTTTCTCTTTCTCTCGCATACTCTTTCAAACCAATACCACCCTTTCAAAGGAAAGCCTGCCGAGGCTCCATTTAACAAGAATATCCCCTCATTACACAACTGCAAAACCTTAAAAGTTACCATCCGCTAAGTGGTTTAATTTAAGGCAATGAAAAATTCCCTTTCAAAGGAAATAATTACAGCTGGTTCTTCAGGGGGGCATGTCGCAACAGTGTTTATGGAGGATAATTACTATGCAGAGCAATTACTCTACAGCAACAATTGGTAGCTTTACCCCACATGAGTATGGGGATTAGAGCTGTGATCATCCTTGGTGTCGAGCACTCGTCTGGGTATGATTATTGGAAAGGTCCAAGGTTTGGAGTGAATCAGGAGCAAGGATTTTCTGTCTGCCCTCTGTCCACCACAGCTAAAGTACGAGGAAGGTGTGTGTATGTGTGTTTGCACTGTGCTAGAGATGCAGCTGTAAACTGACTGTTGCTGAAGATATCTGCTGATATAAGCTTATAAGGGTTATTTCTATTAGCAGTATTTTTCCATTTGCATGTAAATCTTTCACGAATATGTCACTTACATTTTTCATGGTTTTCATTTATTTTTAGTTTTGTATATAAAACATTTTATTTTTATATTATTTTATTTAGTTTGAAGTAATAGTGCTTACCAGACTGATATTATTGCTCTGACTATTATACACTATGTATTGCTTCAATGTTGATTGTAGTATATTCTTTAAATATGGAGGTGGAGTGATTGTTGCCAAGGTAACGACTAATGGGTCTCAAAGTATACAATAGAAAAATAAGAAAAATGCTCATTGTATCAACCTCTAGAAGAAAAATCTGTGCATTCATAACATTTTGTGTGGTTTGATTTGTAGACGTGGATAGGTTTGGATGCATGTGAGTGTGTGCACCATGTTTGTTATGCATCCGTGCTGCAGTACAGGTTGCTGTCTGAAAAATGGCAGCCCCTAACATCCTTACTCCTCGTCTCCCTGGAGATTCATCACGTTACATCATGATCCACTTGCTTAGCAGACATCCTGCCTGAAATGCCTTTCAGGTTTGACTCCTCAGGTCTGGATACCATAGTCTGTCTGTTACATAATTTGTCTGCAGGAAAGATGTGGTCTATTTTTTTTCCTTGCTGCTTTCAACTCTACGCACATACCTGAGGTTGTCTGTCTTCTAGAATCAATGTATCTGCTGCAGATTTCACTGTGGACTACGAAGATGAGATTCAGACTGCAATGGATTTGCATGCTTTTTGAACTGGGCCATGTGCAAATAGGGGAGAGAAAATAGATTCTGGTGTCTTGTGCACAGCCACTGGTTTAGAGAGGTTATTGTTTTTACCTCACAGACCGCTCCTGCAAACCACTTCATCTGTGGTTTGTGTGGGGATTTTGTGTACATGTGAATGTGTATGGGCAGACGCTTGAATACATATATAGCTTCTGAAAATTAAATGAAAAACCTGAATGAATGAGTGGAGAAACATGACAAATTCAGATGCTTTCATACAGGACATAAGGGGCCATTGAATGGTTTGATGAGAATGAAAATGATGTGAATCAATTGAGCACCTATGGGAGAATAGAGAGGGTTCCAGAGAGGAGGAGGAGGAGGTTTGTGTTGGTTTGTCCTTTAAATTGCCACCCATCTGTATATACACGTGTATCTATACAGTATATACAACAGATATATCAGCAGGAGTGAAACAGTTAGTTGATTAATTGAATAGTTAATCACCAGATTTTTCTTATTTTGCTGATCAATTAATCATTTAAATAATATTCCAAGCAAAAATGTCAGTAACTAGTTCCAGATGCTTTTGTCTGTCTTCAATTGTTGTAGATAGAAAATCCTTTGCTCCAACTATTGGTTGGACAAAAAAAAAGCAATCTGAAGACAATTAATAGATTTGTTAATGAATCTGAGAAATTATCAAGAGATATTGAAACTATTAATGTTGGCTGTATGTCAGAATAATTATCAGTGCAGTAAAATGCAGTAATAAATATTTTATGGGCTACATTTTTGGGGGTATTTTTGACTTTTCCTTAGCTGTTTCATTTTATAAACTCTTTTATTTTATTGATGCACTGTAAAATGTCTTGTCACAACACTTTAAGAGTTTTCTTGAATTTCAAAGACTTTGTTTGTGATGTATCTGTGTCAGAATTGTATTGTAGTCATATCATTCTGAGCTTGTTGAGACATGAAAGCTTCATTAGATGGTTGTTTGCATGCATATGTTGAGTCTCTCCCTCTTTTCTGTGAGCTACCTATGTGAAATTATTGACAGGTCAATGCACACACCTGAGCCAGATTGTCATGCGGTTGTCTTGGGGACTGTCAGCATCCATGGCTACTACCAACAGCATTTCCTCTCTTGCTCTACTCACGTGTTACCTCCTCTTCCAATCAACTCCAGGCTGTGCTGACTCACTCTCCCTTCTGTCCTGACAGCATTTGAGTGTGTCTGAGAGCTAACTTTCCCCTAAGCCACAGACATGTCAAAGCTTACCCTCCATGCTTGTCTCCATTGACTTCTCGCCCAGTAAGTGTCAACACAACTGGCAGAAATCCCTCGGCCTCTGCAGCAGACTCTCCTTCTCTGGCCGCTCCAGCCCGTGTCCTTCTCCCCTCTTGTCCCCCCTCGGAGCCGATAACTGATTTCCCTGCGCTCGTCGTGGGAAATATGACGTCTCTCCTCTGTCACATGAGTTGAGAGTCAGCCCGAGAACTTATAGTGCATGCGTCTAGACAGCCCTATATTTGTACACTGCAGGTTAACTGGATTTCTAAAAACTTCATCCTTCTTCCCCTCTTTTTGTTTCTTGCCTCTTCCCTCTCTTTTTTCCTTCTGGTTTTTCTCTTATTTTTGAGTTGATTAATTGTTGTTTTTAAAGTAAAAATTATTATTTACTGCTTCCACTTGTCTTATATAATAGTAAAATGAATATATTTAGGTTGTGGACTGTTACATAAGCGATCGAAAAACAGTGGACAGTTTTCCTCAGTTTTTTTTATGTTTTATAAGCAGAAGGATTAATTAAGAAAACATTTGGCAGATGAATCTGTAATGAAAATATTTCTGAGTTGCAGCCCTAGTTTTGATCCATCCATCTCATATCTGCAACTACTAAAGTACAATTAAATTAAATATAATTTAACTTTCACAGGTTTAATTTAATTCTGTGGAAAGTAGTTCTGAGTTGTGACTGTAATTTCTTAGTGTTGTAAGCACCACTAACAAAACTCCATTCACCTCCATTGTATTGAGATGCAGGCAGAGAGCTCAGAGGACTTTAGGACCCTAAGTAGGGGTAGACGTGAAATTCCTATTTGATGATTCCTATCCTTTTTGATACTCTAGATAAACTGAAGGATTAAAAACTATTTTGCAGGTTTAGACAATTCCCATCATTGTCTAAAAGAAGCACTCTTGGGAAGTGTTGTTCTTATTCATGAAAAGTTGACATTACGGAGATACATACATGCACATGCAGTGTGCTTTAACCTGATGAGTATAATCTGAAATTTTCTGTGCTGGTTATGTTTACTGAGTTTTAGTCCAAATGCCAAAATTATACTATACTCTTTTTTCATTTAACAAAATAATTGTCCAAAGTTAATAGTTGTCTAAACACAGGGATACATATACAAACAAAACAGAAAAAGAGGAAATTACAGTGTAAAATTCTAATTTAAATCAGAAGCTTTCTGTAAAGAAGACTACAAATAAGCATGTGAGGGCGGCTTTTGGTTTTTATTGGACAGCTGTTGATACGTTTTGAGGTATTGAGGTCTGATACCTATTCTTACCCTCACCTACCTTAGATCCCTCTTAAACAAAAACTTAACTCATACTATTTCTGCACAGTCACTAGGGAATACAGTTAATAGTGTCCCTACCTGAATACATACATAAATACATACATTATATGCTAGAGTGGCTGGCTGAAGTACTCGAGGTTTTCTGGCAGTCCTACCTGTGTGGCTGCTTTTTGGTTCACAGAAACAATTTTTATATTTTTCAGAGAGCCACCAACAGAGCCTGTATCCCTCAGCACCCAAATCCTACAATCCTTCAAACTCCCTCAGCCTTTTGCCAATTAGGAGTGCCGCACATTCTGTTTCCGACCGTTTCCCTGCAGACTCCCCTGCTGTAAATGGTAGTTATAGCCAATATAGCCTCATGATGGGGGTGAGCAGTTAATCCCCGACTGCAGATACACAAACACACCTCCACAGTCTAATCAGCATGGGCTGTTTTCACCTGTGACGAAATTTCTCTGCCACTTTTTCACACCGTCTGTCTGTGTAATATTCTGGCATGATGCCAAGACATTGCTCACAGTGCAGGAGGTCAAGTTCTAAATAAAAGCATCATTATAATTTGTGTGGAAGACTGAGAATGGAAAAAGACTGCAAAGCGCTTTCATTGCTGTTTAAATAAATATACATTAAGCAGACATTGATGCAGAGATTTAATTGCAGTTTATAACATAAAGCAACAGGGCCTGGTGTATAGCTGTGTTGCACTTTAGTTATTTTCCAGTGTCAAAGCTGATGTAATCTGGGTGTCCTGTCATAAACACCGCAGGGATGTATTTTGTGCTGTCCTTTTTATTACTTGCATTGTTATAAATGGCTCTGTGGGTCCCTCAGTCAGCAGGATTAGAGCCCAGGATTAAGATTCTGCACAGTGAGCCAGTGGGTGTGCAGTGAGCGAGGCGAGTTATTGGAATTGCCATCATTATCCTCTGGATATCTCATCATGAACTTCTCACCTCAGTGCTCCTCCAGCTGCACTGTACACTGCATTTGCTGAATGCACACATCTGCTGAACATTAAATTTACAGATGTTCAAGAAGTTCCACTTTTCACCACGTGTTGGCTTAAGTATTGTTTGTTTTTTTCTTCCTCCTCCTCTTCTGTTGTGTTATTGTCTGAAAATGTATCTTAAGCAAAAATTTAGTCTAGCTTTATCTCAGATAGTTTTAAACAGGATGATGATGGTTAATTGCATGAAGTGGGATGAGTACACCCTACATTACTGTGGTTGTATCAGTATAGCAAGATACTGTATGTATAGTGCATTGCCCCACAGACAGAGGTGTTCCTCTAAAGGTGTAGTTTTCAACCACAGCTAAGGGTTTGCGAACAGTTCATAAAAGGAAAATCACACTTTGATTAAACTTCTTTCAACTCATACACATGAAGTCTGTGGTCTTGCATGCAGTTTCCTCAGTACACCCTCCCTTTTCAAGCAAAAAACGCTAATGGCCCTATATAGAGCCAGTTTTTGGTTTGTCCTTTCTAGGCTGCTGTAGAAACATGGTGGTTCAACATGGTAACCCCCATGGGAGGCGACCTGTGTTGTGTGTGGATATAAACAGCTCATTCTAAGGTAACAAAAACACAACAATTCTTATTTCCAGCTGTTTATACATACTATATTATGAATATAATAGTCCATTTCTGCCAATAAATCCTCCTAAATGTTACACACAACCTTTAAGGAGCTGTAAGCAAAAGGCTTTTTTGATTTTAATTTGAAGAGTAATTTGCCAAAACATTAAATGTATGATATTGTATAATCCTTAACGAAGTCTATGAATGCAGTAAACATCACTTACCTACTCTAAAAGTGATGAAAGAGCAGAATTTCCTTTAACTTAAACATTCATATTTCTACAGCAATGCCACAAATACTTGGGTATGTGTTTTTAACTGATAGATACTATACTGTTGAGGGCTGTTAGGTAACTGGACGCTGTAGTTGAATGGGACTGTGTGTATGCGTGTGTAAGAGGTAAAACGTATGTGTGCACGATTCTCTCTAGCACAATGCACTTTCATAAGATGCCCTGTTGCCCTAAGGATGCTCTTTGCTCACTCAACAATAACATAAATGGTATTGGAGGCGATGCACTGGCATTTCAGGCAGCACGGAAATGACGACCTTCGCCTTCCACAAAAAGCCGCGATGACAAAAGGGAAAGTGGAAGAGGAGTCTTTGCCTGGAGAGTAGAATTAGGCGGTGAGCTGCCCCTTTTGTTAAGTCTTTGTATGATAACAGACACACCCAGATTGACTTGTCCTTCAGTCCAGACCTTGGGAAGTTACTTTTAATGATAGCATACTGTAATGATCTACATAATGGAGGACTAGAGAGTGCTGAATGACACACAAATTCTCACTCTCTCTGCTCAGGCATACACACACACACACACACACACACACACTGTCTTGCTCTCTTTCGCTTTCTTCCTCTGCAAAATCTGTTGAGGCGGCTGCTGTCTGAAAACAACGAGGCTAGCACATCTCATCACCACAGCAACAATTATGGTTCTATTTCAAGCTTATCTTTTCCTGGGTGTGCGTGTTGTTGAATTAATAATATGATCCTACTCTGTCAGTCTGTCAGTCACTTAAACGCCTCTCAGAGAGAAAGAAACAGAGAAACCGTGAGTCAGAGATTTCCCTGATTCCCGTCCCCTACCCTGTGATGGCCTGCATTAACGAGCACTTTGTAGTTTGACTCCTATCTACCGCCATTGAGGAAGATGACTGTGATAGCCCATATTTCTCTCATCATTCCCTAACGGCTGGCAGGATTAATGGAAAAGCTTCAGACTACGTCACTCAACAGCTATCTTGGGTTAAGGATGACTCAGCCCTTTTTGCCAATTGTAGACTCATTAAACATCAAAAGGATTGCCTGATGAGCTCGGTAGTTGAAATAATGTAAAGAATTTGTTACGCAGTAAACAGTATTTAAAGGGGTCCTTTGTGGAGCCAATTTCAGGTCCTGCTACTGCATTTCCCATGCAGAGTGTCTGCTAGTGTGTTTCCCAGTGCACATTGTGAGATACTTGTGTTTACAGTGCCTTGGTGTGACATTTTAAAGAGAAAAACAGACTGCCATTAGGTCTGAGGCAGATGTAAGTGGTGGTGGGAGATTAGAAACCAGGCTTTTGTTTCATGTTCCTGACTGCCTGAACATGTTGGTCGGCTTCCACCTCATTTCAGTGGCTAATACGTTCCCTTTTTTACTGTTTTCTCCCGCTCTCAATAATTGAATACGTCTGGCCGAGTTCTTCCTCCACAAAAAAACATGACTTCACTTTTATGGAGACATGATTTGACAACAAGTTTGGGATTAGACGGGCCCTCCCACAAGTGGAGAACAACACAGCTCACTTGAGTCACACTTGTTTTTTTTTAGATATAACTTGAAAATTCGTTTCTCTCAAGCAGGAACAGTGTTTCCATGCACTTGCAAGAAAGATGTAGTTTTGCATGTGAAACAGATAAGAGTGGAGAGAGGGGACGAATAAGAAATGCATGCTGGGTTTCACCAGTGGTTTCCTAAACTGAGTAGCATAGAGCCGGGAGGATGTGCATGACTAGACAGTAAAACGTGCATTGGAATAAAAGCTAAATTAATCTGATTTATTTGGGAACAATAAACAAACAAAGTGCTCTGATGCCAGCATGCCTGTCAGATTCAGTCGAATAAGATTATTTAGAAATCAAAACAACATCTAAAGTACAAGATGGAAAGATTTTTGAAAACCCCTGGTGATGTGTATTGATCACACAGGTTGATCAAATCCAAAATAGGAAAATGTCTATCTCGCTCTCAAGGGTACTGTCAATTGTGGGAGAAGATTGCCATTCAATTTGGTACAGACACTCATGTCTGCCTCAGGGTGAATAGTAAGTTGATTATGTCTAACTTTTCATGTAGCACCACCAGGAGGTCAACATTTTCACATTTTCCTGTACTTTGGTTTATGACTAAATACCTGCAAAACTGATGATATTCCCATCAGCCTCAACCCACCTTTGTGTTTAGTGATAATTGGCAAATGTTAGCATGCTAACAAGCTAATCATAGATGGTGAAGATAGTAAACATGACATCAGCTAAACATCACCATGTCAGCATTGGCATTATGAGCATGCTGATGTTAGCATTTAGCTCAAAGAACAGTAGCACAGCTGGAGTCTTGTTAATTTGCACATACTAGTAAGAAATTGGAAGTGTTATTTTGCAAATTTTTTCAGCTATTTCCCCCAGTATTGTAAATTCAGCTGACTGACATGTCACGGAGGGCTGTGAGATGTGTGCACTTTCACACACACGCACAGTGAGTGAGAGCAAATTTCAGATTTTACTATCATATAAAATATATGTGGTGCAAAATTTGGTTGGATGGATAAATGCTCTCTTATTATGAGGTTTTACAGACATGTTGTCTGAGCCAGATGCTAAGTGGGGACCCACATGGGATGTAAAGTGTGTGTGTGTGTGTGTGTGTGTGTGTGTGTGTGTGTGTGTGTGTGTGTGTGTGTGTGTGTGTGTGTGTGTGTGTGTGCGTGTGTGTGTGTTTGTGTGTCTGTGAGTTCATTCTCCAGCTGTCTCATTTTGCACAGACCACATTAATGATAGAACAGAGGCATGGCCCATAGACTGCTCATTAAAGAGCGAGTAGAGGAAGAAATGTGAAATGGAGAGGAGCCAGACTGTAGAGGAGTATGAGACAGCAAAAAGAGAGAACTAGAACTGAAGTCGGAAGATTTGAGAAACAAAAAAGTGAAGGAACGCAAAAACAGTGCAAAATAGAGCAACAACATGATTCAGCACCTGCAGGGCAACACTCCTCCTTCCTCTCACCACCTCCTCTCGCACTTTCTTCCTCCTTCCATTCTTCCCCCTCCTTATCACTCTGTCTCTCTGGGACCAGGACTTCTTCTTTACCCTCACATTATCACAGCGGCTCTGGCACTCCTGCTGTTGATGCTGCTGTTATTTTGCACAGCCCAGCTCACCCCCACCCCTCCAGTTCTGCTGAGTTGGGCTGATCTTGCCTTTACCTTACAGGAGGAAGGTCATCCCTCCATCTCCCGAGTGGTGATGGACAGAGGGGAGGGGAGGGGATGAAGGGCAGTGGACAGGAGAGGAGGGCATATGCTTAGTTAACTTTAATGCAGAGGCAGATGTTTCTCTCTGTGTACTTGTGAGATCAGTGGGCTGGAAAATGTGTCATGCTATGATCATATAAGAGAGAATTTGTCGTGTTGTGTTGTTGTCATGGGGTTGTGACCCTGACATATGCACATGTGGTCTGTAGTGTTGGTGGAAAGAGATTTAAGCTTTTTCTGCTGTTGCCTTTGTTATGATAACAGATAATACTCATCGCATTTTTTCCATTACTAAAGTAGTCACACAATGCAAATTAATTTCAGATTATTTTCACTCCAAAATGTTGGAGGTTTGTGGATGATTTGAAGTCTGGATTAATATTGTAATTACAGGTGCAGCTGGAACACACCGTTTCTGTCTACAAACTGCCTGTGTGTGTGTGTGTGTGTGTGTGTGTGTGTGTGTGTGTGTGTGTGTGTGTGTGTGTGTGTGTGTGTGTGTGTGTGTGTGTGTGTGTGTGTGTGTGTCTCAAAAAGACTCACGGTCAGAAATAATTGAAATAATTGTCTTGTTATACTTTAATTTGCTGAAGTCATGCCAACATCAAAAACATTAATTTAATCACCTTGCTGGATTTTTATTTTGTCTGGTTGTTTTTCCTACCCCTCTGACTTCATCCTTTTAAGCCGCTTATGCCAGACCTCTGGCCCACTGCTAAAATGAAGTGAAATGACAGAGTGTGTAGAAAGAGGTTTGAGCGTCTGAGACCACTGCCTGTTTAACTTTGCATAGCTCTGTACCCAGCCGGCCAAACAGACCGACTGGAAACACAGCTACACAGTGGGCCATCAGGCGAGCTGCTCCGCTCCTCCGATGCAGAATCCTCCAGCCTTAGTAACACTCCACATGCCAGTTACATAAGTGAAGAGAATTCATCTGACGGTACTGCGTGAGGTGTGAGATTATAAGCCAGGCTTATGGCACAACACTCACAATGTTTTGCTTATCTCAGCAGAGTCAGCAAGATGCCCCACGATCCCAGTCTCACATACAGCTGTCTGGAAAATTGTGCGGGGGCCTGGCTGTAAACTTCATGCTCAAAAGTGCCCTGAGGCAATTTTGTCCCCTAAAATGGCCACAGGAAGCAGAGCAGGATGGTGGAGGTTGGGGGATAGGGGAAGTGGGGGGAGTCAGTCCTGTCAGGGCAGGAGAGTGATGAGAGGAGCCAAACCAGAGGTCTTGCAGGTGTTGGTGCCTTAGCGGGCCACCGTTTGACTGAGTGCCACAGGGGAAGAGGAGAGCCTGATGAAGAGGATGTTGGTGACCTGTCATACACCACATGATGGATGGTGAGGGAGGCCAAGATTGGGGGGCCTACAGTGGCAACTGTCTGCCTGCAAGTAAGCAGAGCACTAGAGAGAGGGATTTAAAAGCACAGAGTGTAAGAAACACCTCAGGGTAAACTCTCAGAATGTAGAGAATGCAGAAAAAACAGAAACATACAGAGAGGCAGAAGAAAAACTGAAAGTATAGCTGTCCTGGGTAATGCTTTACGCTGCTTGGATTACATTTTTATAATGATCATTTACACAGTGCCTTAGTTTTCATTTGTTATATGAATTATATTATATGAATCAGCCCCTGTTGCTGTTCATTTTTCCACACTGCCTGGCAGTATTGTACATTATATATCAGCTTCTAACAATTTGTTGTACATGGAAGGGTTGGGCCATATTAATAAATCCTCTATCACCTAATTATAATATAATTGTATATCACAACAGGGATGTACCTCTGTACATGTGTCACTACTCTCTCCCTGCCATCAAGGTGTTCAGCTCACCTGCACTGACTGGCTCTCAAATCAGTCAACCGCTCTCTCTCCCTCCCCTGGCTTTCATCCTGTTTGATTTTGTTGAATTTAGTTCTTCTTTAGTTCTTTTCTCTTTTAACTATGTACATTAAGTTATGTATTTTTAGTTATAACTCACACATGGTCTTGCCCCTTTACCCAGGTTTGTAGCTGGGGTGTGATAATATATATACTACATATACTATGCAATATGTATAATATAATGTAATATAATACTTTTCTGAAAGAGCCATTGAGAAAGTGCCAGTCTAGCCTATAGTGCAACCAAAGGGAAGTTTACATATAAACAGCATGAAGATGACAAATTCATGTAGTTTCAAGGTATAATGTATCATCATCAATATTAACACATTTCACAGTTATAATACACAATATATTCAGAGTCTTTGGAAACTTTTGGACCGCTACTAGAATTTAAAATTAAGTTTGGTGAGTTTGAACAATATTCAGAGACTGTCCTCCCAAGAAATATGAGAACATCAGCCCAAAAACTACATATGTTTACATTTAAGTGACAAGCCCTCTGGTGGCCATAGGAATTATGACTTATATGCAAAGGGAGAAGTATTGTGACATTTTTGAGCCACAATGTCTGCTGAGGCAGGAGGTGGTGGTGGTGGTGGTTGGATAGGTAAACAAAACATCAAACAGAGGCAGCTGTCCACTTTTTCTTCTTATATTTCCCTAATCCTATAGGTGTTTTTGTACCTAAACCTAACCAAACCATTACCAGTGCATTAGAAAATGCTTATATGTATCAATTGGAGGGCGGTTATAGAGGATGTACTTGGTATACAGTTTTGAGTTCAGATATTTAGCTGCACTCTTAGATGCTCTAGGTTTGTAATGGCTGAACAGGTCAGTCAGGTTTACGGGTTAAGAAGTAGTTAAAATAACCTCCTACTTTTAAAAGTACATAACAAACAACGTATGCCTTTTTATAAAGTAAATTCTAAAGGATCTGTTTCTCCTCTACTTCAAAATGTTCAACTCGTTACACAGTAAAGATCAGATGCCGTACAGCAAGTGTCTGGAAGTCCCTTGTGTATCTATTATAGACAAAAGAAATGAGGGTGTTCAGCCTAATAAATGTGTTACATGTGAGACGCAGAGATTGCAGTCTTTTGCACACATTCCAAGCATACATGTGCATACAATGGCTTTCCAAATGTCTTTGGGGAAAATATGTACAATTTCTGCATTTGGTCTTTCTATGAGATGACCCAGTGCACTGAACAAGGTGTCAGGGAACAGCTCGAGACCTGATGACATATTCCCTATTCAGAGGACTGTTAATTAAGTAACATTCAGACAATAGAGATAATGACCTCCCAGTAGACTTCCCACATGCCTCAGGGAGAATGCCACAGAATGAAATGTCGCAATAGACACCAGGCGTTTGTTTGCTCCTATTCACTGTGTTTGGAAAAAGAACCATTGAGGAAAAAACAAAAAATGTTCCATATACAGCCATGTTACTTCAAGAATAGTTCAACCATCTGGGAAATATGTTTATTTGCTTTCTTTGTGAAGATGTTTGAATGAGAAGATTGATGCCACTCTTGTGTCTGTATGGCAAATATGAAGCCACAGCCAGCACACGGTTAGCATAGTAATATAAATACTGGAAACAGGGAAAATCCCTACTCCAGGCCAAGACACAATCCAGCATGTAACCCCCCGTAAAAACCACAACATGTACTCTTTAAATTTTTTTTTAATTCAACAAATTCATGTATAATGTGTCAATGAGCTTTAGAGGTGCTGCTGGTAGAATTTGGTACCTTTGGACAGACCTAGGCTAGCTGTTCGCCCTCCGTTTACAGTCTTTGTGCTAAGCTACTGTAAAATAACTGGCTGCTGGCTGTAGCTTTATCTTAACCTTACAGATAGAGATAGTCTCTATTTTCTTATTTAATTCTTAGCAAGAAAGTCAAAAGCGTTTTTCCCAAAATGTTGAACTAATCCTCGTGTTTCTTGGTGGCTCACACTAGGAGACATGTTGTGGGTATAAATTTATTTTTATTCAGTTCTGTCTCAGAAAACCAGCTAATCTAAGCCATTTGAATTACAGTATGCAGTTTTGATGAATACAATTCTAATTGATTAGCATATTAAAATAATGTATTAAATATTGTAAAATATTACACATTCAAAATAGCACATTCAAATCTCTCCTTTTTTTTTTAAATAACTGATTTTAGAAGTAGATGAGGTGCAGTGAGGGAAAGTTGGTGTACCACGCAATTAAATTCTCATTTTTTTTCAATTAAAAAATCATGAATATAATTGATGGTAGATTTATTTTCTCTTTCTATATTTTTAAGGATTATTTTTTAGGGCATTTTTGCATTTACTGGACAGTTGGATAGCTAAGAGGCAGACAGAAAATGTGTGAAAATAGAAAGCGGTATGCCATGCAACAAAGGTCCTTACCTCGAACTGAACCGGTATTGTTTTGGTTATGTGCGCAGTAACCATTTGGCTCCCAAGGCACCCCAATTTTCCATTTCCCTTTCTTTATTGCTTACAGTGATTTCAGTACTTCACTTTAGAAGTGACATGATTTCTTTTCAGTCTCATTATCTTACATTATCAGTTTCACAAAGTGAGAGTGCATTTTTCAGTAGCATACAAACAACAGAAGAAATTTCAGTCGATGACATGTGCTTGTGTGTGAGAGCGAGTTGTGTCTTGAGCTTGGAGTGTTAATCTAATTTTGTGGCTTCTGAGTGAGGTGTTGGTCTAAGTGAGGATGTTAACAGTCTGTCGCTTCACTAGGGGTGCCAGGCACTGCTTCCGTCACTGCAGATATTTTTTCTGAGCCTCCAGTTTTTGAGAGGAGGAGTACTGCTGATGCCAGGTGAAATGGCAGCAAGGTGCTCAAGGATTCCTGTGGGGGACCTTGTTCTTTTCTGACACATCCTGTGCTGTCACTTCATGCAAAAAGGACATGGTAGCAGAGACGAGCAGAGGATATTCAGAGGACTTTGAGTCTAAAGCAACACTTTAACTTAAAGGGATCCATCTGTTTGATTAGTCTACTCTGATCCAATGTGGGGGAAGAATACAGCTCACAATATAAATGACAGGAAATAAATTAAGGACATTTTTTTGACATCACAATGACTGCACTATAGTGGAATAAAATGAAGAAAAGAAAATTAAACTGAAATTGTAAAAGTTGAGAAAAGTGAGAGATTTGTGAAATTAGACCAAATGTCCCCTCTTTTGATTTTCTATTGTTAAAAGACAGTTGCTGTACAGTATGTTCTGGCTGTAGAGGAATAACCTACAAGTGAGTGGATGGCTGATTGGGCACAATAGAGCCCACTGAGTCCTCATCATCACAGAAAAATGAGGCCTGCTACAATAGCAGTGTTATCTGTGGGGAGGAGGGATGAGAAACTCTGATGTGACAGCCTCACTAACAATCTCTGACAGGTCCCAGGAAGCCACAAAGACCACACTGTATAACTGTACTTGTACCACAATGAACAGATCAGAGCAGTCTGTTTGTGTGGCTTTGTGTGTGCATGTTTTTTTCCTATTATTTATCCAGTGAAGTGTGACTGAGCATCCTTGCTCTACTGTCTTACACTCAGAAACACAGTTTACACCTGGTAGCTCTACTGTCCAGCCACAAACATCTACTGCTGAGGACTGTTGGGTACTGATTGTTAAGCCATGATGTGGGCATGTGTGAATTAAGGAGAACTGTAAGAAGATTTTATCTTGCTTTCATCATCAAAGAGACAGTTTCATCATCACAAATGCAACGTTTTTAGCCTGCAATTAAGGGTTCAATATGTAGAGTAATATTTGATGTGGATGTGGTCGTGTTCAGGGAGATTTTGAGAACAGGAAAAGATCAAAAACTAATCAAGTCAAGTTTATTTTTTAAAGCCCAAAGCCCTCACATGTAACGTCTCAATTGGTATAAAAGCCCTCAACATCAATGATTCCTGACCCAACCCAAGCTCTAAAAGAAAACAGCTAAAAAGAAAATAACTGTAGGGAGAAAAAACTAAAAGAAGGCACCTGAGGAGGAAAATTCAAAGAGAAAGATCCAAGACATAGAAAGGAAAAAGACATTTACAAAAGAGTAACCATGTCATTCGAAGGGTATGGTTTAAAAAACTTACCATGGCAGGTGTTAATTTCTGTCTGATTATCAGTCACATCTTTTCTCCCCTCACTTTGTAATGGCTCAGGATTTGCTATTTTCTGAGTTGTCTGCCTCATATCTGAGGCTGAATCATCTGCATCAATACAAGATGTCAACAAAGAATAAGAAAGAGACAGTTTTCAGTCATGTTGAAAGGTCTTCTAAAGATCAACTGCACAGCAAATACTATGACTCAATAGAGTAAACATCACTGGAAAGCCAGCTGACATGCCACAGATGATTTGTTTAACTTTGTAAACCCAGGATAACCAACAGTTTGATGAAGATGTAATTACCAAAAATCTGGTATGTTGTGGTTGTAAGACAAGGCTATTTTATTGATTTGAAGCTAACTGTGTTGAATCCTGCTGTATCCCTAGCCTTCAAAAAGCATATGGAGCACATGTAGTTTGTTGAAACGGCCTTGTTTTCCTCTTAATTCCCTTGTGTGGGAGCTGAATTTGAACAAAAAGAATATTCTGGGACAGTTTTGAGATGAAGCTGCCAGATTGGGCCTTGGTTCCCCAGCCTCAGTCTGTTTGTCTGCTAGACCAGCTGTGATGCAGCCCTCTTTGGAGAGGCAGACGGAGAACATGCAACCTTTATTCTGAAAAGCCAGGCCCGTCGGGATGACGGCTCCTAAAACAGAGTCATGGCAGCCAGGACTGTGGACATGTGGTGCATTTTGATGTGAGTCACAGCCTCCAAAACTTGAATTGACAGTAAGTTTAGAACACAAAATAATAGGTTTGCTGTGGTGTCACAATAATGTCCTGTGTTGGTTCCTGACTTGAGTTGAGCAGAAAAAGAGGATTTGAGGGCTGAGAAAGCTTGCTGAAATATTCCCAGAGCTCATCATTATTCTATCACCCCTCTGTAGTCAAGTACATCTCCCCTGTCTATTAGCACATACAGTACTTCTACAGTAGCAACATCTCATCTTTAGTCCTGCTGATTGGTATTCATAGCTATGCAGAAAAGAGCCATGCTGAGCAGAGTTTGGTCTGTGTGTGCAACAGAGAGGGAAAGAGACAGAGAGAGAATAGGGGAGAGAAATGGGGGGGGGAGTGATTACTTCTCTGTAGTCAAACTGTTTCAAAGCCTACTCTCCCCTCTCTGTCAAGTGATGAGGCTCACACTGAAGCTGAGGGCAGGCAGACACCGAAGATCTCTTCCTGTTTTCCAAACTCCTCATCATGTTCTTTCAGAGAAAAACTTTTTTCCCTGCTTGTGTATGACGACTCTGAAGTCTTCCTCTGCCTCAAACTTTGCATGAACTTCCTTTGTTTTTACAAAGGCTTCTGGGAGTTGAGAGCAAAGGCGAAATCTTTTCAGATTTTCTTATGAAAATCTCTGGCGCCTCACTTTTGAGGTTGTGGCATTGCGCATCTTTGGTGAAAAGTTTTTGAGGCTTGTTGAAACTGTACAGACAGTCGAGCATGAACATAGCATCCATCATCTGTCACTTAGCAGTTTGGATTTCAGATTTGTTGCTTCAGATGAATGAAGGCAGTGATGACAATGAGTTCAGCTCAGTCCAGTTTGTTCTTGGTATTTTTAACAAGCTGTTTTCACTCAGATTGGAAAATAATCAGAGAATCAATCTAGTACAGCCTTGTGCTCCCTTTTCCACACCACAGTTTTAAGTGTTTCTAGGTCAAATATCCCTCTGTACCCTAAATCTCTATTTACCTTTAATGATTGAAGTGGATTTCAAAGAAGAGATCAGAGTTGAAAAATCTGTTTAACCTTCGTCCTCCCCCTCAGCTACAATATGACCCTCAGTGATCAAACTGGAATTAAAAGGTGAATTAACAAGGATTTAAACACTAAGCTAGACTGAACAGGTGGTCATACATGCTGTACATACAGGGATAGACTGTATGTATAATGCTGTGAATACTATGTCAACAATGAGTGAAAATCACATGGTATACCAAAAAATATATTTGGATGATTTGGTGAATTTTGAGTTCATCCAAAGGGCTTTGAGAGGGTTTCATTAATATGACCTCATCCAATCAGGAGGATGCTTAAGAGTAACCCAGTGTCACACAATCTGAAAAAATACGCTACGGGGCAATACATTTTTGATAAGAAAGGTGATGGGTTTTAACACTGGATAGCTGTGACCTACTAAAACTGACTGCTGACCTCTTCCATAGAACAAAATCATTCTTTTTTTTTAAATTTTTTTTTTTCGTTTGTACTCAATATGTATGGGTTATATACTCTGTTTTCATATTAATGTTGTTTGCGTGACCTTTAATGTGCCCTCATGGAATAAAAAAAATGGTATTGAACTGAATTTAACTGAATATATTTAAAGGAATCTAGTATATGATATTAAGCACTCATTATCTACCAGAAAATTAAACATATGCTATAAAAGGGTAAACGTTTTGTCAAGTAGAAAACCAGTTCTATCTAGTTCTGTGGTATTGATCACTTTGTGACGGTACATGTCACTTGAATTGATTTCATTTTAGACATAAACCCTAGAGAGAGAGCACCTCTGTGTTTTTATTGACCCTTCATGCCTGTGCCTCTGTTGTTGCAGGTAAAGTATTGAACACGGACCTGCGCCACTACCTCAGTCTGCAGTTTCAGAAGGGCTCGCTGGACCACAAGCTCCAACAGGTCATACGGGACAACCTCTACCTACGCACCATCCCCTGTAAGTACACCACACAAATCTGCACATGTAACTAGCATTCACTACTCTCAAAGCACCTACAAGCACAAAGCAAACCAGGAATGTACAGTATGACCTACTTTCAGTGCATATATGCTTTTATCTGAAGCACCTTATGGGAACAATGAGGATGCTCTGTAAGCTTCACACAGCTGGAAATCCAACCCGCTAGAGCAGCGTTAATGTGTTCCCTTACTTACTTCCACTCACACTGCACTCACAAACACTTTCTTACTGCACTTGCACATTGTCATCCTCTCCCAGCTCTCTGTCACACATTTTACAAAACACACACACTTCAATGTCACCATAGCAACCCAACCAAGGACATCTCTCTAACCCCCATGTAACTTATTTACTTTTGTACCGTATCATCACAGTGATCAAAGTCATATTCTTTCCATAAATAACCCCGCGTTTTCTCTCTGCTGCTCTGCTTTCCCTCGCTGACATTCTGCTCAGCGGGGCCGTCACCAACCATTATTCTTTGCTGAAATCAGTAATGGAGTGGTAAATAAAAAGGTTGGTACTGTGGACTGCCAGGAATCACTGCAAAGAACAGCAGCTGTATACATTTTCAGAGTAATAGTAATTCATACCTAATGGAAATGTCCATTGATTGCACTATTTTCTTAATGAAATATTAGCATTGCAAAACAGCTGTTGGTCTAACAATCTGTTGAATTGCTCATAATAACATACCACCCTTTATCGCTGCAAAGAGTGGAAATGTTTTATGATGTCACCAGTATTTGGAGTTGATAAGTAGTGTACAATTTACCATTACAATGTGATGGAGACAAAAACCTTGTACCTGTAAAGTGTCGCTTTCTTTTTTTCTTTTTAGATTATTCAAAGGGTTTTATAGGCTTGAATCTTGCAATCTTTTAAGTGAAAGCATGCAAATTACCAAAATTAGAGTGACAAGGCTGTTAGTACAGTAAAGGTGCAAATTAATATCCTGATTAATGTTTGTGTGGGTTGCAGAAATGCAGGTTATTTGCCACAATGGTGCAAATGCCTCCAAATTTAGAAATACCATATCTGTCTGCTGCTAATGTAATTTACACTCTGAATTTCCTTTTATACACAAAGATGATTGTCATCTTAAAACGGTGATTTTTATTTCATTTATTATAAGAAAACAAACTAAATTCAATACCTCTCTGATACATTCCCTCATAAAGTAATGCTACTTGATGTTTAAAGATATATTGCAGGAGAAATTACAGTGGTACAGGATCTGTAATTCTGAAACTGTGATGATGTTGACACAGATATTTTGGTCTAAATATTTACCACGTCCTGTTAAAGAGTGACTCTGCTCAGAGGAGCATCATAATTGAGTGTAGTCAAGGTTTTAGTCACATGCAGAGCGACTGCTCCTGAGGCGATGACAGACTCTTAGGCACAGCACTGTCACAAACAAGCAGCATCTCTGCTCTCTACCCCCAGGGGCTGCAAGTTGCTTGTTCAGAGGGGACTTGCATGCACAAGTGTGACATTTTTTTAGGATGTAAGCTGCTTACCTTTCATGTATATTTAATTTGTTTGTTTTTTTGGGTGTGTTTGGATGTTTTTAAGTCTTGGAGAGGGAGAGTCTTACTGACCCCTCCACCACCTCTTCTTCCCTTCTTTGCTTCGTTATCACTGTCTGTCATCACTTCATTTACTCACAATTGCTTTTACATACTTGGCAGTCACGTTCTGAGCTTTACTATTTCCTGGCCAGTTCAGTCCAACTTGAATTGTTATTGAATTTTTCTTTTCAAAGCTCAGTTGCACTGTAATATCTCATTTTAGCTACAGTGGACAAAGGATGATTATAGAGCTCACAAAACCCATGCCATCAGTGATTTCTCTTCCAAGGACACAGCAACCTGTCTTTCTTACCTGATCTCTCCTCCACACACAAATGCCCACTTGCACTGCTTTCTGTCACCTACATTCACCTGTACACACACCCCAATCTTAACTACCACTGCGAACATGGCTTCTTCTTTTTTCATTTACAATAGTGGCAGTCGTTGAGGTTTTATGGCCCGTAACCACCATTCATCATCGGCAGCCAGTGGGCTCGCTCCATGAGTCTGACTCTCTAATCCCCAGCTTGAATTACTGTCTTAATGAGCAAGAGACCAGGACTTGCACAGTGATGGCACCTCCATCATTCACTGGCACGCTTTCAGTCTCCCATCCTTCAACCTCTCTGTTTCACTTTCGCTCTTTCTCTGTTTCAATTACTCTTGTCTGCCTTTTTTTCTTTTTCTTGGTTTACTCGGGATTCCTTTCTGCACCTTACTTCATGTTCATGAGTTGATTTTGTTTACAAAAAGTAGAAACGTAATAGGCATTTTTAATTAATTGGATTAACCATTGTAATATGCAAACAAAACAAAAAATTCAATAATTTCAGTAAGATAAGATCTTCCTTTATTGATCTCCCTCAGGGCAAGTTCAAATTGGCACAAAGAAAGAAAATAAAATACAATCAAATACAATAAAATATGAAATATATACTCTATATACAATAAAATAGAATATGGAAAGCCTATGTATGTCTGTACATGTGCAGTGTTTATAAATCTGCAGTTCTTATGTTAGATTTAGTGAAATGAAAAATCTAAGCTACAATGTAAAATATTCACATCTCAAAATCAGGTGCATTAAGGTCCATATATCAATTTCACCTGATCACCTAAGCCATAACAATAATTACATTAACATACAGTATACACATTACTACACATATTTCCTCAGAAACTTTTAGAATATTTACAACATGCAAAGTCTGAAATCCACTGTGTTTGGGAGCATCAATTCAGTGTGCATTAACTTGCTCAAAAATTAAAAGCATTCATAAAAATAAATAACTACATGCTTTTCCAGTTCCATTTTATATTATACTTACTTCTGCAGACCAAACTGACACTAACCACAGTGGACCACAATGCAAAGCAGACATAAGACAAGGTGAATGTTGAGTAATGGGCTTGTCATTTGCTTTTTACTCAACTCCCAAAACTCACTTTATCTCCTGCTCTTACCGCAGTTATTCTGCTCCAGCAGCTTCACCCTCTAAACGTGCTACTTGACTTTTATCTTCATCTTTTTGGCACTGGAATTTGCAACGTTTTCTTTTTTTTTATTGTGGAAACTTGAGGTAGAATTATACAAGACAGTTTGAGTTAGTAGTGGTGTGCCACAAAACTACAAATTACTATACAAAAGAATTTCTTGAATGTGCCGAACATCACAAATTGCTGATAAATGAGCATATCTGAGGGTGGATTTATACCCAAAATGTGTGTGACAATCATGCAAACAGCAAGAGGATTAGCAGAGGGAGTTTGTGTCACTGTGCCAATGGTCCACTTTACTTAACTACCAGCCACACTGCTGTACTCTCATACAACTGCAGCTAATCTGTGCTGTCCTACCAACACTACAGGGTCAATTCTGCTGAGCCACAGCACTTTGGGCCCATAATGAAAGTATTAAATTCTACTTTTAGGCCAGTTATAAAACCTAAAACAGGACTGTTCAAATTAAAATAAAGAAAGAAAGAAAGAATAAAGACAGGCAGTGAGTGTGGTCTGTAATGGGGGATAGGAGAGAACATGTGAAGCTGGGACACAAAGAGAGCAAGGTCTTTACTGTCTCCTTCACTGGCTCTTGGGATGGGTTTCATCTCATTTGGACACTGGAGGAGGCTCTCAAGAGCTCTGGAGAGGACAAAGGAGGAGGATTTTTCTAAGAGCTCAGGGTCACACACAGTCCTTCGAAACCCCGCTGAGATCAGAGATGGGCAGAAAGAGTTTGATCTCACACAAACGCTCAGTCTCACTCACTTATCGACTTTTGTCCAAACCCTCCCGTCACGGCACCCACTTTTATCAATGGCTCAGCTGTGGACACATTGAGCCAATGTTGGTACTTGGACATGCATGCATGACAAACTGACATTTGATGCCAAAACTGACTGCATCTGCAAAAAGACCAACCAGAGACTTTTCTTGAGAAAATTGAGGGGTTTTAATGTTGACCAGTCGCTCTTGAAAATCTTTTATTCATCTTTTATCGAATGATTGATGAAAGATTTGTTGGTTTGGCAACCTCAGTATCAGTATCCAAAATAGGCTGGTGAAAGATTAGTTAAACTTTGCCAAAAGACCATTGGCACCAACCTGAATGATCTTGCCCATGTTTATCAAGTTAGAGGCTTTAAGAAGGCAACACCCTCTTCATGCACTGTTGACTCCTGCCATCTGAGAGGTACACATTCCCTCGGAGGGCCAAATCAAACAGATACATGCAGTCATTTGTTCTTTCAGCAGTTGGGCTCCTAAACAAGCTGCTGTAGACCTAGTTGCTATTGCAAACATACTTTAACAAGGACTGATGGACTCTTAGTGCTTTTATAGCTCGTTGCTAACCCTATTATGATGACATCTACGGTATATTTATTATAAAATGTATTGTGTTTTTTATTGGTTCTGTTTGTGTTGACTACTGTTTGCAGACCAAATTGCCCCTCGGGGACAATAAAGACCATCAAATCAAATCAAAATCATGCACACACTGACGTAGGTACATGTGCACAGAAATGCAGGGATGAATTGGTACATGGATTGGACTCATACAGCTGTACGCTGAAGTTTCTGCCTGCTTAATTTCAACCATTTCAGTTCTGGGTTCCTTCTTCTCCTTATACTCCTTGTCCTCCGTCAGTTTATTATTATATATTTTATATATATATATATATATATATAGGATTAAAGACAAATGGTAGAATGTTTATATGTAAGTTGTTTTGAATTTCTTGTTAAATGTTAATAGCTATACTCTTATTTCACAACACGACAACAGCAGAGGAAGCTATTTGACACAGCTTTGCCTCAGTGTCTTAAAAGCAACCACAAAAAGAAAATAACTAAAAGACTTTGGCTTTGTAATGGTCCGCTTTCCTTTCTAGTTCTCTCTTTCTTTCTTGCCATTTCAACAGTAAAGCCCTAAGCCATCTTTTTTTTTTTTTTTTTTTTTTTGAAGTACCAACATAAAACTATGCATGAAATCTCCATGTTAAATTTATGGCCTGCCATTTCTGACTGACTACCTCTGATGTTCCCATTGTGACATCCTCTCAGTCCAGACGGTTTGAAAAATAGGTCTCTGCAGTGCACAGGCGTGAAACCTTGCAAGACTAAAATGACAATTTGTTTCAGTCCAGGATAGACAGACTGGTGTAAACTGTGGCTTTAACCACTGTGCATGGGCGTAAAATTAAAGGAATAGTTTGACATTTTCGGAAATGTTTGAAATGTTAGCTTCTTGCAAAGAGTTAGATGACAGGATTAATTCCACTCTTATGTCTGTCCGGTAAATACAAATCTGCAGCCACTAGCTGATTAGCTTAGCTTGGCATAAAGACTGGAAACAGAGGGAAACAATCTGCGTCATCAGTTTAATCTGTACTAAAACGGAAGTGTAGAAATGACAAGTTTTGGCTTTATTATTACATATTATATATTGTGAGGTTGCCAGGCAACCAGCGCAAACTCTGAATTATCCCTTTTGGGCTTCGTTTTTTTCATGGATTAAATGATTAAAGCAGTATAACCTGTTAATAGTGAGCTTTAAAGATGTGGGTCCTGTTTCCAGTCTTTATACTAAACTAAGCAGCTGTTAGTTGTAGCTACATGCTTTCTGTTCAGACATGAGAGTGATATCCTCTGATATATTTTTCTGCAAGAAAGCAATAAAGTGTAATTCCCAAAATATCAAAATATTACTAATACTGTAACATGTGCTGCTTTTCCCAAACCGAAATTCATTGGCTGTTCTATTACCAACACTGTGTATAATTTTGTATTCTGACACAAAATCTTTTTTTTTTTTCCTCTGATAAAGCCTTTCACATCGTCACCCCTCTTGCCTGGTTTAATGAACTGCAGTGTATCGACCCTTTTTCAACATACACTGAACATTTAGTTTGAAAGACCAGCCTCCAACAGTTTATTTGAAAGCATATCCTAAGTCTCAACGGCTGTATTTAAATGGAAAGTACCACTTGATGTTACAAAGTTCTGCTCTTAAAGATTTGCTGCTTTCTCTCGGATGTACCCTCAAAGCTCAGTGAGCCCTCATTATATTGTCGCCGACTGATCCACAATATAGGGGGCTTATGGTATATATCTGTGTGACATCTAGGATGATGGCTCAGGGAGATACTTGGCAGGTACATAACTGTGGCTCAAGTAATTGGGCTACAGGGGACATTTTTGAGTGACCAAAGCCAGCGACGGCAGGCAGACAAGTTGGTAATGAGAAGCAGCAGAGTCTGGCATTCTCACACACGATGCAATGTCAACGGCTTTTGGTGACATAAACTGTGGTATCAAGGCGCACTGTGAAAGGAAGCTCCTCTGATGGTTTTTTTCTTTTCCAAACCATGCTTTTACACCTCTGCGCGGGTGCAGAGAAGCTGTCACAGTCCAATTAAGCGAGAAAATATAAAAGTGGGAAAACAAAAGTGAATGGCAACATAAAGCTATTTAATAGGCCATTGGGCCAGCACAATCTGCACGGCAGCTTCACTGTTAATTGGCACAGACTCTACAAGTGTCAAGAATCTAAAGATGCAACAGTATATTTCAATGAGACCATCATAATTGTATCAGAATATGCTATTGAAGACTGTTTCAGTGCAACAGATGCATACTGTTATCAAACAGTAAATGCCCTTTAATGTATAATTAATACAAAACAGTGCTGCTGTTTGTTGCTGTTGTATGCAGTTATGCCAAGGGTTTCTTCTCCCTGTTTTCGTCTCCTTCTTGTGCTGCTACAGGGCTCCTCAATGCACTCTCTTTTGCTCCAACACTAAAGTCGGGTTGATTAGAAATTTCAAATTCCCTGTTTTTATGAATGTTAATGACTATTTATGTTAGCCCCTGCGATTGACTGGTGGCCTGCCCGGGTGTTTCCAAGCCTTGCTCCTACCCTCACCCCACTGAGCTCCCTCCTCTCCCAGCGGCCCTGAAAAGGATTCTGATCTGGAGAATGAATGTGCTCCATAACCATGGGTGACAATAAATTTAGGTGACAGAGATTGTCATGGAATGTATCACAGATGATTGGTTCATGCTGTGTGCTTTGTTCAGCCTCCCATGCAATAAATAACTGCTGTCCTGTGTCCCGTTCAGCTGAGGTTATTTCTTTGGAGTTTACAAGTTTGGTGACACGCCAGCTAATTAGCCTTGAGTGCAGTAGTGGCACCGTCCTTTTTATGTATTCATGGAAAATGGTTACATAATACTCATGCTAATGTAATCATTTGGTGTCCATTTGTGCCATGTAGATATTCATCCCGGAAGGAAAAAAAAAACTCCCGTCGGTATTGAAATAGACTGTGGCTTCACCACAGGAACAATATCTGCACTCCGAATGGCCTCCTGTCATTTGCATTGACACTGCCCTCTGTGTGACTGAGTGAACTGAAACCACACCAGGAGGTTACATAACCCATTGCTTCCATCATATTTCATATCCCTGATTTACTTACTGTTTTCTTCATTTCAGCTGTAGCCAGTACATACATCACAAACCTCCCAATAATAACTTGTTAGCAGAAGCTCCAGTTACTCATAGAGGATTAAATGAATTACGCCCCTCAGTGCTCTACAGTCCTTCATCAATTATCCATCTTTCACAGGATGGCACCAAGGTCTTTTTGAGTTTTCGTTCCAAAATGAGCTATCCTTTTGAAAAATGTGCTGCAGTCTTGTAAAGAGATAGATCACAAAAACACTGTTACAACTGGATTCTCTGTATCTTATGGATCATGAATAAGGAATGTCAGTTAAAGATAGTTCTAAAAAATGGATATGTGTAGTAAAATTGCTCTTTTAATGTACGCACACTTATTATGTATACACATACACCAGAAGACAGGAAGAATATGCTCGATAAACAATTATAGCTGAGTGGTTGTACTTTGCTTTTGCTGTGTGAAATCCTTGAAAGTGTTTGTGTTTTACTTCACAAATTCACTTCAGAACCTTTGAGCTGAGAAAGCTTTCAAAGTTCTTTCAAATTTAAAGTCATTAACCTAAAAACAGCCCTGTTTCTTAGATTCTCAAAAGTTATCTCCACCTAACAGCAACATTTTCTACACTCCTGTCATATCTACACTTGTCTACACTTGTTTATTTTATCTAAAACACAATTTGTTTATGCATTTTTCTTTTACTTTTGTTTTTCCAGGCACCACACGGCTTCCTCGAGACGGAGAGGTGCCAGGAGTAGACTACAACTTTATCAGTGTCGGAGACTTCAGGATCCTGGAGGAGAGTGGACTTCTACTGGAGAGTGGGACCTATGATGGTAGGTATCACCACGGTGTTAGGAATATGAGAATCCTGTGTGTGTGGCCGCATGCATTTATGTATACAATTCACACTCATAGCTCTCTATAATGGAGTGAGTGTAAGCTCAATAGTCATTGTCATTATGACTTACAGTCTGCCTTAGTGAAATGTGACAAGCGGGACAAAATGTATTGATCAGTGAAACATGATTAAAGACTTGCTGGAAGTGACAGTCAGATTAGCAGCAATTCTCGCAGCCCTCCAGATGAACTCCAATATTTAGTTTCTCCACACTGTGTGTAGAATGGGCCAAAATGATAGACAGTCTTAATATTTAAATATAAATGGAAATACTGTGGAAATCAGGACAAGGGTGTGAACTCTTTTGTCAGCAGAGATTAAAATAAACCTCACATTTATCAAACAGTTTGTCCAGGCAGCTTTTTTAGAACCAGAAATAACCAGCAGATGAAGACAGGTGCAGGTATGCAGGTGAAGATTTACTGCTAATTTTATTGCAGGCATTCAAACAGTTAATGCGCTAAACAATGAATTACAAGCCGTAGCCACCGTTGTGTTTATAGGTTTGGTATGGCAAATGTGAAAATGATACCAACTACATCCTCATACTTGCAAAACAAAGTAAGGAACAGGCTTTACTTGTTGCCTCTATAGGAAGTCTCTTGAAATAAAAGAAAATCCACTAAATTATACGGTGAGCACTTAGAAACTTTCTACAACTACTACACAGATTTTACAGGCTCTGCCTTCTGAAAATGTGCTCATCCTGTATGGGAATTAAATACACATGCACATTTGTGGTCTGTGTCTGTCTTTAAATTTGCGTGTATGCTCATGCTTGTATATAATTGATGTTTTTTTATGTGCATATGCGTGTGTGTAGTGAAAGCATACATTCTTTATTTGTCAGTACCTAGGATGTACTTCCCTCTGTCTGTTTCTGTGTCTGTGCCAGTGCATCTTTGTCAATTCTTGCCAATATGCACTAGATATTCACACAAGCAGCTGTAGCACCTGATGGTGACCTTATGTAAACCAGTCAACCTGCTGATCCCACCGGCTGGCTGCACAGTGACACATCAGGAGGTCCCACTTGTGTTCTTACTCTCAAGTCATGCTTTATTTATGGGATAAACCAGCCTCCTCTCTTCCCTCCCTCTCACAGACACAACCAGTAAGCTTTGGCCCATCACAAGCATTCAGGACTTGAACGTTTTTAGCTTTTTAAAGTATCTGTCCTCCTCTCGACTGTCTTCACTCTTAAAAAACTGCTTTTATAAATGTTCATTTGACAGCACCTGGCTGCAGTAAACATGTCAGTGTCAGTGACTGATATTTTACAATAAGTAGACAAGTATGTTTACACAACAAGGGATATTTCAGCTTGGCGAGCAGCTAAAGTATTTACCATTCCTAACACCTTATACTACAATGGAGCATAAGCAGTTGCCCTGCATTGAGAGGTCTTGGAAAGTCAGACGGTCGCAGCGTATTTGTGTCATGAGAGGATTGGAACAGAGGATTTCTCTCACATTGCGCAATGATTATGGCAATAACATGATAATCTTCCCGCTCTCTTTAAGCTCATTCTTTATTACTGCAAATCCAGGCTGCTGTGAAATGGGAGAGGATTTTTTCTAAATGCTTTAGGGGCAACTTCTGATCGCGTGAGTGGACCTTCTCTGCATCGTTCTTTCATTCACATTCAGCTGCTCCTTGTGCTTCCTATATGGAGAATTTAAAGATAAAGTGAAATCCTCATCCCTAGAGAAAGTGCCTTATGGCTGAGAGTAGCATGTGTTTCTGCATATGTGTATTTGTAGAAGTGTGTGTGTGTGTGTGTGTGTGTGTGTGTGTGCGCGCGCGCGCGTGCGTGTGCATTTATAGATGGTGAAGTGAATATTCTAATGTATGATGGGCCTGTCGAGGCAGGTTCTTCCAACAGTCTCTGATCCCTATGATAAGGTGTCAGTCCCACTCCCCACCCCTCATCCTGGTAGCATGGTGACAGACACAGATACACACACATACTGGTTTGAGCACACACTTGCACATCCTTGCACGAACAAATCCCATCCCTCCTTGTGTCAGGATAGATCATCTAAGAACTCAAAGATCAGGTTTCAGGAGCTGCCAAGTCGCCCACAAGCTGTCCTTCATCTGTGAGCTAAAGCCAGGCAGGATTTACACCTTTTATAGAGAGGTTGACCGTGGGTAGAGAGGGAGAAATGGTAAGTAAACTGAGGAACAGTATATAATAGAGAGAGAGAGTTGATATAGAGGTATGCTGAGCTCCTCAGTTCCCCATGGAAACCCACTTTGCAATGGAGGCAGGACTGCCTTGACTGTGCGCACGTGTGGATTAGCTTCTCAAAAGTTGGAAGTTTCAGTATGGGATCCCTGAAAGAGAGAAGTGAATACTCTGATAGTGGCTGACCCCCCTTTCTCTTCCTCTAAAACCCAGTCAGCACAAGCACTGTATGGCTACTGTGGCAGAGAGTGTTGATCTCTCCATAGCAGCACAGTAAAGTAAAAGAAGAGCTGGAAGTAATTGGATTGAAGAGTAGGATTTACTCCATTTGGTTGGGTTTGAAGTGCAGCCTATTTTTTCTTTGAAAAGAGGAAAATAAACAAGGTCAGGCACCCTCTTCTATAGGTTGCATGGGTCATATTCCTTCTGTGAAGAGCTCATGAATTACCTTTATAAGTGTACAGCAAGTGAGTTGTGCTCAAGGTACTGAGCTAATGGGATTCTTAGCTAATCATAATGGTCTCACTAATAGTCCCAAATGACTTCCCCGAATGCTCATTATGTTAATGGTTCATGTATAATGTTTTTTCTCTACCTAGAAAATATTTTGTGGGAGTCATTTAATGCATTGTACATATAATCTGAACTTAAACACCCTCTCCTCGACTCTTTTATCAATCATCCTGCCACCCCCCTCCTCCTCTCAAGAAAGGCTAATAGGAGTTCAGGACCCAACACACAAGCATACTAGCCAGGTTAAGACTGTTTCTATGGGCTCTCATGCTGGCTGCTCCATATTGGTCCAAAGGGTCCCAGGTTGCCTGCCAAGCAGACACATCAGCCATCTGCGCCAAGCGCTGGGAGCGAGTCTTTCTGGGCTTCTGGTCCCTCCTTAGTCTCGGCGCCTCTGAGGTTCAGGTTGGGTCATTCTCTGAGAGCAAAACAGAGCAGCCAGACAAGAACTAAATAGTCCAGTGCAGTGAAGTGCAAGACTGGAGGGACAGCTGCCAGGAAAATGAAATTATGCACACATAGAGAGGAGTTTTTTTTTACTGACAAATGACAACTATAATCTGCAAGCAGTAGCAAAATTACATCAAATCGAGATCCACTTTAAATCTGTTGTTTTGGAATCCCCATTGTGATAATGAGTTGGATTTTAACGAGGAAGGAAAGCAGACCTGGATATTAAATTGTATGCGAATGGTAGTGCAGAATCCATGAATTAGTAGCAGTGTGTGGTGGGTGGATGGTTGTGTGGCCCTGTGCCTGTGTAACTGTCTGTTCATGATCTTGGCTGGATGAAAGTGTACTCATGACCTTGTGTAGCTTATGGATATTGCCCTTGACAACAGGAGTCTTTACCGGTAGCTGATTCCACCACCATGAAATTGCTTGCACGCACTTTGAAAGAGGAGGCTCAGTCTTCCTGGCTCATCAACCCTGTGACACGAGGATCACAAGTAACGTCGGACAAGCTCTCCTGCTCATCAGCTTATGAGGCTTCCCTCCATTTATAATAGCAAATGGTGCCACAAATCTTCACTGACACGCTGCTTTCACACACCTCTATATCTGCGACACATTTATCAGGGGCCAAGAGACATGTTTGTAAGTAATTAATCACAGAGGTAGTGTCTGGCTGATGAATGTCAGCGTGTGGCAGGAGACAGGCGGGGATTAGCCAGCAGACCCAATCTCTCCTTTCTATCGTTGTGCCACCCCTGTTAATGAAGCCATCTTTGACAAATGCGGATGAGTGTCGCTTAGTAAACACAGAGTCGAACGACAAGGGTGGGGGGGGCAGGCTTTCATCCAGCCTCCTTCTCCTCCTCAACATCCCTACTGCTTTGAGGAAGATGAGCATAGCTGCATTAACCCAGTTTGCCGTGTATTGTAGGTGGCACGCCTGAGGAGATGAGGCCTTGCTTGAGATGGGCTCACTTATCAAAAAAGCTGTTGTGGTGTTACTGTATCGTGCTGTAAAGCTGCTGGAATGACTGTGATGTGCTCCTCAGAGTCCTCTGTTCTTCCTGGCATGCACGTCATTGTCAGCTTTCCTTCTTTGTACCAAGCTATAAAAAGATCTGGAGCTGATAAATGCTGCTTATACAGTACAGCATTTGTGATGTCTACATGTTCACAATTAAGTACATCAAAGGTTCATAATACCATGGTCCCATTCGCAGCTGGGTCCAAATGAAAATAAGTTCCAGTTTATGAAGGCTAATTAAATTGCAGAAAATCCCTATTTCCCAGCGGTATCTCTCCCTATTCTTTAATTAATCTAATTATAAATCACAATTTAGCTGAATAAATTCAATGTGATGATTGCTTATTGTGAGAACCGAGTAAATATTTGACCTTACAAATGGATTGCCAAAAAATTTATTTGATATTATTGTATAAAAACATCCGACAGAACAGCATTTAGCAAACAAATAATCATAATAAATGGCAGGCATAGAAATTAGTATGCACATTATTTATAATCCTAATAGAGGTTGAATAATTATTTATTCTACGCCTAAATTGAGTTCCACATACTGCTCACCAGCCATACATAGATGGATCACCCCATGAGCTAAATGAGCAAATCATTTAACAAAGTTTTGCACTCTATCCCGTCTCTTTACGGAGCACTGTTATCCCACTGAATATTTATAATCCGTAACGCAAGGTTTTTCTTCATTAGGAAGAAAAGCAAGCTGAGAGATAGATAATTGCTGTATTCAATGATCAGTGTAATTAGTTGCTGGCAAATTCCAAGCGAAGTGATTTTAATGTTACATGAGTCATGACAGCCCTGTGGTGCAGTTATCGAGGGAAAACAAAGCAGGGGGTTAAGAGACGTGAAAGTCATGCAGAGGAAGCAGACCTCTGAAACCTGTAAATAGTCAGCCTTGAGTGCTAGTGTGTGACATTTAGAGATTTAATTTGTGATTTAAATCAGGTGAATTGGAGTGATGTTAGACATGGTGAATGATCTCCCTAACTGTGTCTCCTTCCCTGCTCTCTAGCTTCCTTTTCTGCGGCTCCAAATCTCTTTGCAGTTGCATTATTTTATGAGTAAGTCTATCTCATTCTTATCTTCCTCTTTCTGCTGCTCCCATCCTTTACTCTGTAAGGTAACTACTATGGGACCCCAAAACCTCCGGCAGAGCCCAACCTGGTGCAGCCTGACCTGGTGGATCAGGTGCTGTTTGATGAAGACTACGGTGGCGAGGTCCCCAGGAAACGCACCACCTCAGTCAGTAAGATGGACAGGAAGGACAGTGCGGTCCCTGAGGAGGAAGATGATGATGAGAGGCCACCACTGGTCAATGGATTGCCCGGTCAGTAAATGTCAAAGCACAGAATGTCATTTTAAATAACAGAGATTCTGCTATACTCTGTTTGTCCTTTGGTTGTGGAATTGCCACATTAGGTCAATGTCAGTGTCTGTTTCTCCTGTAAGACATAAAGGCTTTGGCTCGTTGCAGATTGTACACAGTTTGATGGGCCCGATGGGACTTTGAGGATGCTACAATACTGCACACATCTTAATATGTCACATAAAACGGCATTAAAAGATTGTTTCACTACACCCCCTGAGCAGATTGATCTCCTGTCTTAAGCTCTTCTACCATCCGTTTCTCATTCATCAGTCAAGGCTGTAGTTTGCACTCCTATATCAAATGGTGTTTACACATTTGTTTTCCTAATTAGAGGCCAGGTGAAGATGATTTATTACACAGAAAAAAATGTATAATATATATTAAAATATATTATTTTTTGTGTTTATGAGCTAACATGAGACTTGGATTTAGAATGGATGTGTGTAGAATTTAGTTTGTGGTACCAATAGTAGAGGAGATCCAAAGTTTTGGACCTGATCTGAAACAAAACTATGGAAGACCTACCAGAGGCCGATGTTTCCACACAAAGAAAGGCACCTGAGGACTGCTAGAACAAATCCTAAAGATAATTAGATCCAATCAAAATGCAACTGACCTAAACAGACAAACAACTAGAGAGAGAACAACAGATCTGATTCTTTTATCATTTTTGCCATTTGGATCTTTGATTATTTTGTATTTTAGACATATTAAGACACAGACCTGTGGCAATAGAATGGGACCGTCTCTGACCAAAGTAGATTGAATATAATTAGGAGCCAACCTGATTTGGGTCCCAGGTCAGGCCTTAGTTACTATTAAGGCAGTCCCATAAAGACCTACAGGTCACAGCTTTAAAAAATGGATTAGGGCTGAAATTATTGGTCAATTAGTTGATCGACAGAACATGAATTGGCAATAATTTTTATCATTAGTTAATGCCAGTCAATTGATGGTTCCAGGTTCTTAAATGTGAGGATTTGTTGTTGTTGTTTTCTTGTCTTAAATTATAGCAAACTCTCCTAATCTCAGGGTTTGGACTGTTAGTCAGACAAAATAAAACATTTGTAAATGGCATCTTGGGCTCTGAGAACTTAGCCATTTTTTGACTTAAATAATAAAGAGACAAAATTATTTATTGATTAATCGAGAAAATAATCAGTAGATTAGACAATCATGAAAGTAACTAGTTGCAGCTGTCACAGACCTCACTGTCAGCAGTTATATCTCAAAACCCGAGCCAATAAAACCAAAAATATCTGTATGCCTAGATAGAGATAGAAATTTAAGTGTGAAAAAACAAACCATTTAACACTGATCTAAGCGACATTTATTGACACATGGCTGACATCCTGCCCCCAAAGTTCCCACACATATTCAAATGTGCTGGCAACACTGTTAATAAATCTTCCACTGGCAATGACGTTACTGTTACCTTCTAATATACTGTACCACAGGTCACCTTGAGAAAGTCTCATCCAGAGAGCAGGACACTGTGTGTGTGATCAATCAGGACAGCTCCTCGGCTCTCTGAGGAACAAATCTGTCCTTAATGCTCACAAGGAGAACAGCCCTGCAAAAGAAATAGGCCACATACTGTGCACCATACCTGGATTTTTATTGTAAGAGAATTGGGGTTAACATTGAGGCAAGTCCAAGCTGAAAATGGAAAAATATTTTTTATTTTTTTTTACAGAATGAAACATTGTTTTGACAGTCACGGCTCAAACACTGCTTGCTCAGCTGTACAAAGGATTCACATAAATCCAAAGTCTGTTTACCCAACCGCTCTGTCATATTGAAATCAAACACAAAATGATGCCCAGACATCCAGGAGTTCTTTTTATGGAAAGAAACCAGTCACAAATGGCTGCTCTGCTACAGCCCCTCAGACCAGCCATAGATGGGCAAAGTTATGGTCGAATGAAAAAAGAGGTTAATGGAAAATGTGAGCTCTAAGTCTCTGAACTCTTGACTGCAGCTTTCCCCCATCTTTGCTCAGACTGTCCTTATCACTCACCCTCTCCTCCCTGCCCCCCCCTACAGTCCCTCTATAACCCATCTGACTCGTATCGTTGAGTGCGCCTTCACCCTGCTGTGAACCTGAGGACCTCCGCTCTCCTTCAGGCTCATTCTCCAAGTGCTTACATGGCTTGAGCGCACCACATCTTCAAACATGCACATGCATATATTCTCTGTTTGTTTGTACCTGTAAATATGGACCACAAGTATGTTTTAGATGCTGCAAATAACTAATATCGTAGCAATCAAATGTTCAATGTAACATTCAGGTGGCATGATCTTTAGGAAATATATCCCCCAGAAATGCTTTTGTGTGGTGTGCGTAACATCTTTTTGCATCATCCTCTGTTGTGAGGAGGTTAGCTCCACATTAAAAGAAAGGGATGAAAAGCACTTGTGTTTCATCCCTTTATAACCATCTTCTGAGGGAAAGCATGAAGTGCTAAGTGAATTAGGAAGGGCTTTGTTGCATGTTTCATGTGCATTGTAGAGCAGTTTCTCATTAAAGGGGAGTGTGTCTACAAATGCAGTAGAATACATATGCGAGGAGCAGCGGAAAAGTATTATCATACAGTAACCGTCATAGGGCTCAAAGGGCCCATTCTAATGTGAATCCCTGCCTCGATCATTGCAGCCCACAGGGAATGTACATATACACATAGACATAAGCATGAACACTGTGTGCACATGCAAATGCAAAACAGCCCTTTGGCAAACACACTCACTATCACTCACATGCAAATCCTATGAGTGACATCAGCTCCACTCCCCTGCAGCAGGCAGGAAACCAGGAGAGCAGAGGTGTACCTGCAGGCTAACTGTCCACTCTTTCTGCTGTTTTCTCCCTGTTTTTTCCCTTTAATCCATCCTTTTACACTCTCTCTCTCTCTCTTTCTCCAGAGCACAAAGACGGGGCAGACTGGAGGAAAGCGGTGCCCAGCTACACCCAGTCCAGCAGCACCATGGACTTCCGCACATGGAGCTCTCTTCCCCGCGATGACAGCTTGGAGCCTCTGCCCCTTAACTGGGAGATGGCTTACACTGAGACCGGCATGGTCTACTTCATAGAGTAAGTGAAAGACACAACCCATGGGTCATGTGACCATTTAGTGCTGAAAGTGATTAATTAAAAACATTTGTAGTTTCCATCCTCTTCCAATATTAGGGTTTACAGCCAATTGGAAGATGACACCTGTGGCCTTTGAGAACTTGTACTGGCAGTGTAGGCATTCTTTGAGATTTTATTGACTAAACAATACATTTTTAAAAATCAGTATATAAAATAGATTTTTTATTTTTAACCAGAATTTGTAAAACACTTTGCTTTAGGCTGATAACATTCATTTAAAAAATTACATTTTGCTCAAAGAGAAGGACAGAGACAGTAACAGCAATAAATCCTACCTTCATGGAAATTATAATGTAGTCATTTTTATTAAAACTGCTTGCTTGCTTCAACTTGTTGAACTTGCTATGGTAATTTTGGAGGCGGTGGTTTGTGGTTATGTGTTTTTAGTCTACCCTAATTTATGTAAATATGTTGGACAAACACTTATCAGTATAATGCAATCATTGTCAATCATATTTTCTTTTTTTATTTATTCTTTTGGGGCAAAATAAATTGCCATTAAAAGACTTCAACCATGAATTGATTCTGCTAACAAGAACTGGGTGAAAAGTCTCTTTATTCCCACGAATACCATAAAATATCAAATATAATACCATGAATACTGGTTTGCACAACAGATGTGTATTGATCTGCAGGTAAAAGTAGTCCCCACCAAATAAAATGCTATTTTAGGAAATTAGTCATCTTTTATATATATATATATATATATATATATATATATATATATATATATATATATATATATATGAAACTACTGTATATTTTTGTGAGCTAAGAGTTGCATTGTCAGTGGGAACCAATGGGCCTGGGGTGTTTTTCATGGGATTTGAATAATAAATAATAATACAATAATAATAAAAGCTATAACAATAATGAGGCTACAAATACGTATGATAACAGCTTCATCGGGTAAAGTGCAGTCTGTATGCTGGATGATGTCGATATTTAGGGCAACTGACGACTTGAGTGTTGACTTGTTAATTATATCATCTTACAACGGCAGTGGGATATGTTGCAAGATGTCATGTTAAAAATGAGAGTGTTGTTTGTATATCTGATGTCACACAGCATTGTATTTACTGCTATCTTCTTTATGCATAATGAAACAGATAAATGTTTCTGTCAGTATCTAATCAGCCTTGCAGTAATGTTAGGTTTGTGATCTACAAGTCACATCCTTTCCCATCACTGAATGATTAAGAAATGGTAGCTCACATTCAAATACAAGGGAAAGACAGGGTGAACACATACTCATCCTTCCACAACAAACATGACTGACAGGAGTTCAAATAATTCGAGGCCCCTCGCTCGAATAAAGTTCAGAGCTTCAGGAAGGTTTAAATGCAAGATTTATTCCCTGTGACTCCCACAGTTGCTTCAGTTGTTTTCTTTAACTAACATAAAGACGTGTTGAGCTCTTTCGCTAAACCAATCAATACTTTGATTTTAGAATTGAGTAAACAAACCTCTCTCATAGGCCTAAACATGTATGGGTGTGCATACATATACTTGTGTGTGTGTGTGTACAAGCCTGTGTGTTTTATTCATATTTGGCTCTAAGCCACTTGTCTCTGAAGATATCAGAAGACCATTGTGATTTTCCTCCTGATTACACACCCCAGTTGTTTAACACATTTGAGGATAAACGAGTTTGTCATGTTTCACATTCAGAGGGTTTTTTCTCCCCTCTGAAAAGGCCACCTCACCATGAACACAGTTAAGTGACAGCTGAATGTAAACCAATGGATTAGATGTTTGTTGATGGATCCACTAACACTTGTGCATGAGAGCGTATTACACAGGAGAATAGGGTTTTTTTTTCATCGTGGCACCTCCTTTTGTTGGCAACTTGTGCCTCAGCAGCGGTTTCTCTGCTGGCACAGGTCTTTATTGTTGATATTCACTGGCTGCTCTTTGTGCTCCACAGTCACAATACCAAGACAACCACATGGTTGGACCCCCGCTTGGCAAAGAAGGCAAAGCCCCCTGAGAAGTGTGAGGATGGAGGTATGTAGACTGCACTACTCAGCCGGTCTACTGAAGCATACTCTCATTCCATTAACTACTGCACGTGCATTTACATAAGAGCATACCTTGATTGTATATGCCCCAGATTACATGATCCATCACTGCACACACTTTCACATATTTAATTAAATAATCAACCAGGGTAAAATATGATTGTGTAACTTCTCTTTGAAATGACATGTCACCTAAGAGTAACCCTAGGCATCACAGTCACGCGGCCTAATTCTTCGGAGATCTAGAGCTGGGGCGTACTTTAAGGAATTCCAGACGTGCTTTTCTATCCCCAGGATGCTAATGTGGGCTTAAGTGCAGGCAGAGACAGAGAGCAGCCATGGCAGAAAGAGTGGGACCCTTCCAGCCGGGTTTTAATGGATTTTTACAGGCGGACAGAAAGCTAGTTGGTGTGTTGCTTCTGAAAAGCAACTCCAAAGCTCTCTCTAGCGTGAAGAGCTCTTCTCTTTCTCTCTCTCTCTCTCTCTCTCTCTCTCTCTCTCTCTTACTCTCGCGCTCTCTCTTTCTCTCTCTCTCTTACTCTCTTACTCTCTTTCACTCTCTCTTTCTCTCTCTCTCTCTCTTTTATTCTCTCCCTCTGCCTGATATGTTCATCAGGGCATGACGTACATCAGGCATTCCAGCCGGCCTGCTTGTTGAAACCACAGAAATGTTCATTAAATCATTGTAGGCTATTTTCATGGCTACTTGCTTATGCTAAACATCCCAGTGTGGGGGGAAATACCCTGGTAACTACTGATGTACCTCACCACCATCTTGAATGGGTTACAACTCCCAGATGATTCTCTACTAAATATTGTGCCTGCTCTTCCACTTCTTTCTTATATTTATCTATTTGCAACACAATGGCACACTGTTGTCTCTTTGCAGAGTTACCTTACGGCTGGGAGGAAATTGACGATCCACAGTACGGCACATACTATGTTGAGTAAGTTTTATTGATTTATTCATATATGCAAGTTTGAAGCACTCCAGCAGCCAGCATCAGTACAAATAGATTTATCACCGTTGTTCCTCGTAGATGCACACAAACGCATTTCACCAGAGGGATCAGAGCACGAGTGCATATTACGCTGCTTAGTGTATATTAGCAGTGGACCGGCATAAATCAATACTGTCTAAAAATAAACAAATGGATGAAGCACACGGTTCATTTTGTTCATCTCGGCTGAGGGGAACAGTTGAAGATTCTGATCAGGATTTTCCCATTGTTTATCAGCGGGTGGCAAAATGAAACTCTGCGGGTAACATTGCAGTGACCTGTATGTGAACACAATGCTGATTGTGCTCTCGCTGTGTTCTGCCAGTGTTTTGTGTAATAAGTGTGTGCATAGAATGTGAGTCTACGTCTCTGCATATTGTTTGCATGTTTGTCTGTGTGCAAAGTGTGTGTTCTTTTTTTTTTATGCTCACCACACCAGCAGGAAATCAGTGAAACACGGCCATTGTAACAGCAGTAGAGAGAAGTGGGGAGATTTTCAACTAGGATGCATGGAGGGATGGGAGTGGGGGCTGGAACGAGAGGAAGCAATCGGTTGTGATGAAACAAAAATGGGAACACTCACGTTGTTTTATTGCTCAGACTGCAGAAGGATCCCTCCTAGGTAGAAGTGACATGAGAGAGAAACTCGTACTGTTCGGACAAGGAGAGTCAATGGCATATAGATGGAGCCTGTAGCTGCCAGTGTTTTAGCTTGAAATGAGCTCACTATGAAACAATGGCTGTGGTTTTTATGCCAGGGGGACAACAGGCTGTTTACCTTGTTGTAGAGGAACAGGATGTTGCTGGCAGTCGGGAGGTTCATTTCCTCCAATATTAAATTGCTAAAAGCCATAGTAGTTTCCCCACATAAAGAGGAGCCAAGCCAGCCTTTACAGTATGTGTGCTGTGTTTATGAATGTATTTATAATGGTGCCACTATAGCCTCCCTCTATTAGAAAATCATGGTTGCCTTATAGGGAAAGTGCATACATAATTAATTGCAGAAAAATGGTGCAGTAAGCTCAATAACTCAGTTGTGTGTGTGCATATATATATTTTGTGTGTGTGTGTGTGTGTGTGTGTGTGTGTGTGTGTGTGTGTGTGTGTGTGTGTGTGTGTGTGTGTGTGTGTTTGAAAGTCTCTTCTCTTAAATCTTAAAGCTTCTTTATGTGTGCAGCCACATCAACCAGAAAACCCAGTTTGAGAACCCAGTCCTGGAGGCAAAGAAGAAGCTGAGCCAGGAGACGGCTGCGATCCAACAGGCCGCAGCAGCACCTTCCCAAGGTAACAACAGCACTGCAGAACATGTCCCCTTCTTAAACTTCCTCTCTGTTTAGATTGTTAGAAGAGAGGGAAAAAAACCTTCTAGCATGTCATAACTGCAGAGGAGCACAGTGAAGGATGCACAGAATTAGATTTTGCACACACGGAAACCTGCAACTGCAACATTGCATTGCAACATGGGACGGTGACCTTTAAAAACGTCATGAGATACTGCACCCTGTCTCTTGGCTTTAGTGTCTCCCTCAGGTTTATAAGACATGCAAATACATGTAGATTACACCAGCTTTCTGACTTACAATGTCATATTTTGTCTTTGTAAAAACAACAACACATATAACGAAGTCATCTAAAATGAAAAATGATGGATCTCTTGCTGCTTTTGTATACTCATTCTTCTCTTTTTGTGCTCGTATTAATTGACCTAGTACTTGTACTGGTATGTATGAAGTCCAAGAACAACAGGAGTAGTTTTGGCTTTATTAGAGTCGTGTAAAGTTTTCACAGAGCTTATTCTATTTCTGTACTCACTGTAAATCACTCTGGACATGAACATCGGCTAATTGTCTAAAATATAATTGTAGTGTAATTACTTTGGCCTATGCTCTGTACAGAGGGCAACCCTTTCACCTCAGTCAGTGTGATGTGATAAATATGTTTTCTGGGAATAGAACGCGGTCATCATTTCATGCAAGGTCAGCTGAATGTGTCAACCTTCAAGTAGCCTCAAACAATAACAGGTTGTCAAACTGAGCCTTTTCTTCCCTAGTTCGCTCATATTGTACCAGTTTTTGTCCCCGCTGCAATGAAAGTCTGTTCTTTAGGTTGACAACCAATTTTGCACCTGCAATAGACATTATGAATTAACTATGTTTTCATTACATTGGATGTATAATAGATTACAGTGCTGCAGCGGTGGAGATAGACAGGCTTGCAGCGCTGGCAGGATTTCAGGGAGTGAGAGAGGGAATGCAAGGGAGGAGGGCGGCTTTTAGCGGTGCATGTGGCAACAGCTGGTGGAACAGCACGTCAGAGAGGCCAAGCGTAATCAGACATTTCTGTGCTCAGGTGTGTGGGGACTGAGGAAACCGCCATCTCACCCCTGATTACCGATTACACAACCTAGTGAGTTGTCAGACGGTTGCTATGATGAAACCAAAGCATCATCAGTCGACGGTTACACCTCAGGCTAGAATTCAGATTTTTACAGTTTTCCAAGATATGAGAGTCCCAGGGAGTTTTATATCATGGAAATTACTACTATTTAAAAAGACATATGAATATGTACAAAAATCCCCTATAATTGAGCCAAGAGAAATAATTTTGAGGTCCATATTATATGACATGTTTCTGCAGCTAAACTGTGTTTTTTGTCAGCTAGCCAACATGCTAGGCTTTATGCCCACACGTGTTCAATGTCTGCTGGCTCTGATAAAGTACATTGTATACTACTTTCCCTGTTAGTCAACTCTTAGTCTGGCAACAACAGTTGTTTTTAACAGTTCTTTTCTGCTGTTTCTCCATTGATGTATTATGAAAGATGACTTCCCAATTATGCTGAATAATGTCACTGGAGATTTACAACACAATTGAGTCACACATGAGAAATCAAAAACCATGGCTATTTGATGCGGTGGATCTGATGGTTTTGTCTGCCTCTGGCTTTCAAACTCTGCCCACAAACATTGGCACAGAGTCCTTCCTTGGACTCTCCCACACAAGTACAGGCTCGCTTACGCCGCATCATTTCCTCTCTTCGTTTCATTCTCTCTCCATTACATCTGTCTGTTTCTTCACACACAGACTGGCAGTCAAATGGTTATTTCAGCACTCACTGGGGGGAAGAAAAAAACATTCCATGTTGAGTTTATCAAGTAATTTGAATGTGATGTAAATGAGTTCTGCTTGATCCATGCGACAGTGTGGACATCTGGAGTCCACACTGACTGTGATAAGTTACACTTATTCACACCCGGCTTGTCTGCAGTCAATGTTTATGACTGCTGAACCATTTGATAGTGTGAGAGTACCTGCATTTAAATTCCTCACACATGCCTCACAAAGTTACAGAGTGTTTTCACAACTAAAAGAAATGATAGGGAAAATGTGTAGTTGTTAGTTTCCAGCTAAACTAGAAAGCTGTCACCTAAAATCCAATTTTAGCTGCAGATCTCAAAAGTCCTGTGTAAGTGGCAAGTGTAAATTAAGCCAAAGGGTACTTTTACTCTCTGTTGAAGCACTTACCTTGAAGGATAAGGCTGGTGATAGTCTATAATTGTCTTACTGACAACAAATGTCTTTAAAAGACCAAAACCAACTATTTATTGATCCCACTAACAAGTAATAATCACAATACCTTTATACAGCACAAATTGTTTGACAAAATAAATAAGAATAAAAAAAGATAAAAGATAACTAACTTCAGAAAATACAGTTACAATATGAGAATAAAAGATAACAAAACACACACACAGCATTAACACCAAATGTACCAGTTTGTCTGCAAATATTTTAAGCAATGATTTACAACAGTTCATGTACTGACAAGCCTGATCTCCACGGGCTGAGAATTCCAGAGCCTGGGGGCCTGATAGCAAAAGCCCAGACACCCTTAGTCACCAGTATTTACCTAGGAACAACTAGAGAAGGTACAGTAGGCTAGAAGATCTCAGGTTACGACTTTGAGCATAGAGGGTCAAGAGCTCCATATAATAACCGAGTACGAGACCATGCCTTTGGCATAGAGCTCCATTGTTGTCCAGCAACTGTTAAAAACACATCAGTGAGCCACACTGTTGCACTGGGTGACATGCCCGTTTGTTACCATGAACACAGTTACTCAAGTTTATTTTGGCTCAATCCCACATGCACCATCCTAGTGGAATGCACTATTTGCCCCTGTTTGAGAAATAGCATCTAATAAAACTATAAACACTACTACTACTACTACTAATTGCTGACCCTTTTTTTTCCTTTTTAGTTTTAGTAGGAATTAATCTGCTTGGGAAAAGAGACTAAAGCATTGCTGGGTTTGTTTGTTTTTTTGTGGGTTTTTATGACAATAAGAAAAACATAGAATAACATCAGACAGTACAACACAGTGTGGTTCCCGAACAGTGTGCCCAGGCAATATCAATACACTTAAGAGTTCCATTATCTCAGTTTTAATCTTGTGACCTCTCTGGTTTAAATGGGTGAATTGCTGCATTGATGAAATTTTAAGTTTAAGTTTTGTTAATAGGTATTTCATGAGTGATAGTTGTTGGTCAAATTTTATTTGGCATTATTAAATTAAAAGAAATGTGTACATAGGGATAAGAGTGATAACAACTGGTCACACATCTAGGATGGTGGCAGTGAAATTATGTTTTGAGCAGTACTATTGTTTTCTGTGTTTGTTTTTTTTATTTATCAGAAATTAATATTTAAACATGAATTAAATTAATGTTAATTTTATGTTTTATTATATTGCTTTAAAAACTATGAGCATTCTTGAGCATTTTCATGTTAAAATAGATTTGCTGTTGTTGACACACATGTGGTGTATGGTTTTGCAGCAGTTCATTCAACTTTCAATATAAAGAAACGGGTAGCTTCTTTAAAAGGAAATTGATGCAGACCATTTTCTAAATGTACAATGATACTTCTAGCATCCCAGATGACAGACAGCCACATCACATTATTTCAGTATACAGCACAGTCACTGGAATGTGCATCATCCGTCACTGGCTGGCTTCAGTTTTACTGTTTTGAGTGTAAGCTATAACGCAGCCCAGGCCAGAGACCATCAGGCAGCAAGGGAAAAATTGTGTGTCCATGATCTAAAGTGCTGATACCACAGTAATGCCAGATAGGGGAGCTGCTCAGTTTAATGCAGTGTGACCCTGACAGTTGGTTATCTAGAGTATTGCGTATGCCACAGCCAAGCTGTGGTCCATATTGATGTTGCCACTGACCTTAAGTTGTTCCTTACTCAAGTTATAAAAAGTCTACCCTGACGAACCTCTTTTTTTCTGAGTCACTGACTGCAGTATGGAGGGGATAAGAGGGGACATTGTGCTAAATTGGACACTGCCAGATGTGTTATATTACTGTTCTGCTCTATAGGTTTGTAAAAGTAGGAAGCACATAACAGTTAACAAGTAAATTAACATCTAAAGCTAACATTTGATATCATTTCGTCTGTCTGTTTTTGCTCCTTTCTTAGCAGGGTTGTACAAAAAGGTCTCTGTTGATGGATTTATCTAGTTTAGGCGTGTACAGCATGCCTGCTAATTAGAAATGACTAATTACTATGTTGATCCTCAGCACATAAGGCGTATAATTCACGTTCAATGCAGACATGGATGGAATTTTCTGTCTTTCAAAAGAGGGATATGAATTTATTAATCAGTGTTGCTGCACTTTAGTATACCTTACACCTCCCTTCCCACCTTCTTTAACACATTTTACACACATATGCTCACATGAACACTTTGTTTGCAGGTAAGGGAGGCGCCTCTGGCTTTACTGCAGATCCCAGCCAACTAAAGGGTGAGATGTACCACACAGCACTGAAGAAGAGCGCCCAAGGATTTGGATTCACCATCATCGGAGGTGACCGCACAGATGAGTTTCTGCAGGTGAAAAACGTGCTCAGCGACGGCCCTGCTGCCCACGACAACAAGATGGCGTCTGGTGAGCAAAACCTCTGCAGATGTACACACGCTAATTTTAAGAGTCATCACAGAGGGGGACAAGATAGAATTATTTTTCAGCCAACGTGTACCAACTGTGCTACAACAATTCACCTGGAGGTATTACATTTTACCTATGTAGTGTTCACTTAACCTAACACTGTCCCCTGAAGTCAGCAAGGCAATAACAACAACTATAGCTCTGTCAGGGTTTTATAGCAGACATCCAGATTATGGTGGGTGTGAAGCCATCTAGCATATTTTTTTTTTTGTTTTTTTTTGTTTCTGATTTTGCCATTGCCTTGTGGCTGTCCACATAAACCATTGGCTGTGAGCACTGTGCGTGTATGATGGTTACAATGGTACGACGTGACAGAAATCTACACCCGTCTCCCTGCCATGTAGTTGTAGCAGAGAGTGCTGTTCAGGTCTGTTCAACAATAGGACAAGCGAAGGTGGAAAGTAGGAATGAATGGTAGACTGAAGATGAAAGGAAAGGGAAGAGGTACAGGGAGCTGCCAAAATGAAAATATGAGAGAGCAGTGAAGAGGAAAGGGACATTTTAGGAGAAAGATCCATCTGACAAAGGAAGCGCTTTCCAAAGAAATGTAGAGAAGTGATGTCTAGATTAAATATGAGAAAAGAAACTCCTGTCAATTGCTTTCTTAACTCTCTCTGTTTTAGGTGATGTGATTGTGGAGATAAACGGGATGTCTGTGCTGGGGAAAACACATCCAGAGGTGGTGCAGATGTTCCAATCCATTCCCATCAACCAGTATGTGGACATGGTTCTTTGCCGTGGGTATGCGCTACCTCCAGATGTGGATCTAGACAGCGACGACCCTCTTCCACCTCCTCCACCCCCTCCGGCCACCCAGCCCGAGCAGGCCCTGCATGGTGGAGAGGTGGTGACAGCCGTACCCCTCATCAATGGTCAGCCACTGCTCGTGAAAGGCGACGTTCTCCACGGCTCCTCTCAGGAGCTCCACTATGTAACTACGGATGCCAGTGGCCGGCCTGTCGTGGCGGCAATGCCCAACGGGAGGCAGGGGGAGCGGGGAGATGTGGCCACAGCGATGCTGCAGCCAGAACTGGTGAGTGTGCCTCTGGTCAAGGGGCCTGGAGGATTTGGGTTTGCCATTGCTGATTGCCCGCTGGGCCAGAAGGTGAAGATGATCCTGGATGCCCAGTGGTGCCGTGGCCTACAGAAAGGAGATGTCATTAAGGAGATCAACAGGCAAAATGTCCAAACTCTGAGCCACGCCCAAGTGGTGGACATTCTCAAAGACTTACCAGTGGGCAGCGAGGTCAACGTGCTAGTGCTGCGAGGAGGTGAGAGGCTAAGAGAATAATACATAATAGATGTGTATGTCTGTCTGTTCCTCTGACTATCTCACCACCTGTCTTTCTTTCTTTCTGTCCGTCCATATATCTGTCTATTCATTTGGCAGACTAAATGGCTGTTTATCCATGTTACCATCCTTTATTCTCATGCTTTAATTCCCTCTCCTCTGTGACGTAATTTGCTATTGCTGTCAATACAACTCGAACAGTGCCGATGGGAGGTGAGGTCAGCGTGCTGATACTGACAGGAGGTGAGGTGGTGTTGTGGCTGGTCGGGGGGCATTGACTGACCACACATGGTTGTTCTGTAGAAGCCTGGGTGATGCCACTGTGTCTGTGGTCTGTATAAGGTCACCACAATAGAGACTGCTGCATTTTTTAGCTGAATAGATCCACCTGCACCGCCGTAGCTGTTGTAGCTGCGTACAATGATCAGACTCATTCTGACTGAGCTCTATTTCTTGCCATCACATGTAGCTTCTATACATTTACAAACTGTACATCTCGAGCATTTCTCGAGCATTCCTCCTGTGTCTCTCTGCTCAACCAGCCTCTTTTAATGACAACTCCCATTGAGGCGTAATGCAGTCTGTTACAAGTCTGAGAGCAAGAATTACATAAGTGTGGGGATGTGCTTGATTTTAAGGGAGAGAGGGAGGAGGGTAGGCACCCTTCAGATGTCTCCTACATCATCTCAAGCCGCCCCAGGGATTCACTGCGTAAGTCGATGAACCCCGGATTGGCTTTGATCATCAGCAGAGCGCAGGCCATTTCTGCATGCCTCTACATCCATGGCCCCTTAAAGAGCCATGGCTAAATGTCTATAGAGGGAAGGGCCCCAGGGTGCTCCACCCCATAACTGCGCCCCAACCCTCCTCTCTTCTCTCCCAAACACCCACACTATTCACCCTCATTGCTGTGCCACCATCACCATGTCCTGCTCCACTAACGCACTGCATGACCCCACAGTCTAAGCAGAGCTGGGCTCAGCCTCACCCAGCCTGCCCAATTGGAGAGCTAATGCCAGCTTTAACCCTCATTAGACAATGGCCTTTGGATTGGAAGAGGATCCCTGTGTGTGTGAGTGTGTGTAAGTGGTGGGCATCACTGAACAGAAGGAGAGCAGAGCCTAGAGAAAGGGTGGAAGAAAAAGAGTGGTGTGTTTCAGGTGTGTGTAGCACTTGTCTTCTTTCATGCCTTTGATTACTCCGATGTTGGACTGGGAATTTCGCAGTGAAGCGGAAAAATGCCGCTGTGTCTCCCCTTTTACATCAGGCTCCATTAACCCCTCATCAAGCCAAGTGTTGGTCTGGCCCCACAGGGCTGTAGGCTCCAGAGAAGTGTTTGTTAATCCAGTTTATGTGGGGAGTTGAGGGGAGGGGAGGAGGGGGCTGCATGAGATGATCTGTAGGGAACAATCTGAGCGCTTGAGATGGAACGTGTGGGTGTACTGTACAGCGAACTGAGAGAGGAAAGAGAATTATTGGTCATTGAATTATATGCATGAAACTCTAATGCCCTCACCCACTTCCTTATCCCTGCTCTGGGCTTCCATGTAGTCAGCACTCCAGCACATGTACTACCTTTATATTCCCTATGTATCTTTAATCGCACATGGATGTATATTCCCTAATGGAGCATTCTTTAGTGAGTGAGTAAACCTCTTGAGTTTAGAGCAGCTCACTGGTTTATTTTTACGCTCACTGCTGCTGTTTCACAGTCAGAGAGGCAGTGCCATCTGGTGGATGCTGGTTCAGTGATTGTTGTTGTTCCAAATCATATCTGCATTTCTTACCATATTCCTATTGTCTGTCTATGTCTCTCCATAGGTCAAACATCCCCTGTGAAGAGTCTAAAGCCTGTGAGTAAAAACATATCTTTTCCTATTTCCTCACTATTGTTTCCCCTCCGGGACTTATCCTGCAATTTAATTTTAAAGCTTTTTGTCCTTCAGCTTAACCAGTAAGCCTCTGTTGCATCAAATTAAATGATAGCAATATATTTGAATATTGATTATGTTTCTGGGCGCCTCCTTTTGTTTGCTCTGAAAAACGGTCTTAATTACTTCCTTTCAGTATTCGTATTCTTAGGGCTATTGTCAGGGGATTGCAATGGTAATGAAGCATGGATGAGCCTCTTTAGATATGGTGGTATTATTAATACAACAATTTTAGATAAAGAAGTTGCCCTTTCTGCCTGAATAGGCCTGTCACAGCCAAGAGGAAATCTTTAGTTTTTCTTGTGAATTTTTTATTACATTCAAATCCCATTGCTTAGCCTTCAAAAGAATCGGAGGAATCTAAAGTGACAAAAAAAAAGACAGCCAGTGAAGTGACCTTTATTGCTTTAGGTAATCTATCACTATTAGATGCTCACACTAGGATAATGAGCTGTAGAGACTATCAATAAAATATGTCCTTCATAGGTGAATACCAAAGGATATGTGATCTAATAAAGAATCTGAACTTTTAATTGTAATAAATTTGTAAATTAAAAAGGAAGTAAAGCAATATGTGGTATTGCTGATACATGTATTTCTTTTCAGAGACAGGAAATGACGGCCAGTACAGAGACTTTGGACGGTATCACAGATTCAGCCCCCCAGGCCCTGCCTTACCACTCCAACACGAGCACGTTGCGCTCTGCTGACTCCCCCAAACGAGACGCCACAGAGATGTACCTGAAGTCCAAAGCTCTGCTGGAGAGCAGACGTAAGTGCAGACAGACACACCATCAGTTGTGCTTAGGAGTTTCTTTTTACCGTTTCTCCAGTTCAAGCTGAAACCTTGACCCCTTACTCAGTGTATTACTCATTCACAGAGCCTCACACCAAAGACATAGATGTTTTTCTAAAGAGAGACATTGAAACGGGCTTTGGCTTTCGTGTTCTGGGCGGAGAAGGTCCACAACAGCCAGTAAGTATATATAACGCTCTTGTGTGCAGTATTTTAATCTAATTACAATATAATATTAACAATATTCTACTATAAAGAAAGCTGTGTGGATGTGGAACTCTAAACCATTAGAAATGAATAGGTTCTATATGCCTTGATATTTATTAGAATTTATATTTCTTCAATGCCAGTTTATTTTATTACGCTAACCCTCTATTAGAATGTATTTCCCCAGGTGTACATTGGGGCCATTGTGCCCAGTGGAGCTGCAGAGAAAGATGGCCGTCTGAGAGCAGGAGATGAGCTCATTGGCATTGATGGTGTGATGGTGAAAGGTCGTTCGCATAAGCAGGTGCTGGATCTGATGACCAATGCTGCCCGTAATGGTCAGGTTATGCTGACCGTACGCAGGAAGGTCATCTACAGAGGTAGGTAAAAATTCTAACAACACCTGACACAGTTTACTAAAATACAGTTTTAGTATACAGAGAAACTCCTGACCGTTCTGTAAAAACCCTCAGGAATACCCACACGCACAAATACAAACAAAGTTGAACCAAGCACAAATACGTTAGCTCCTACATCCTTACATCCTTTTGTTGCAGATATGACAGAGGAAGAGGTTCAAGAAATGGCTCCAGTGCTGGTCAACGGTTCCCCCAAGCTACCTCGCCTACCAATGCCCAGCGCTCTGGACCACGAGTCTTTTGACATCACGCTCCACCGCAAAGACACTGAGGGCTTTGGCTTTGTTATCCTCACCTCCAAGAGTAAACCACCATATGGAGGTGAGCATGATGAATCCAGCATCAGTTGTTTAAGATTTTCATCAACGTTTTAAAGGTCCAGTGTGTAACATTTCGGAAGATCTATTGGCAGAAATGGAATATAATATTCATAGATATGTTTTGATTTGTGTGTAATTACCTGAATATTTGAATGTTTTTGTTACCTTAGAATGAGCTGGTTTTATCTACAGACTTTTTACAATAGGAGAAGCACTTATTGATCACTGGGGTTCTGGTGTCATGGAAAGATATATTACAGAAAGTAAGAAAGTCATGTGGATTTGAAAATCACTAAAGGAGACTAACTGTTATATATGTTAGCTGCAGTGTATTTAATGGTATACCCAATTTAAGGAGGCATAAAATAAACTTAAAAAAATATATGTAAGGAGTGGTGTGTTATTCTTTTGTATCTGATTAATACTCTACTTATGCTGATTATGCTGGCTTTCTAGATATATTTCAAGGTTTGCTTAATGGTAACTCCACCTGGGTCTTAATGTCTCATTTCTCTTCTTATCTTTCATTTCAGTTATTCCACACAAAATTGGCCGAATCATTGAAGGCAGTCCCACCGACCGCTGTGGCCTGCTGCACGTCGGAGATCGTATCTCAGCGGTCAACGGCCGCTCCATCATCGAGCTCTCCCACAATGACATTGTTCAGCTTATCAAGGATGCAGGCAACGTTGTCACTCTCACTGTGGTTCCAGAGGACGGTGAGTGCTCACATCTGCATTTATTATGGTAGCCTAGTATGTTGGTCTTTTGGTTCAGTCCAATCTTTAAAAACTTTATTGTCTGCAAGGGGGAAATTAGTAAAAAAGTGTGATGAAAATGCTTATAATTTTGCAGACCAAATTTTCTTCAGGTTATTAATTAAAAAAACTTTTTTAGATTAAAATATAAGCTAAGTGACTATGAAACATGTACAATAATTCTATATACTTTATGGACATTTTTACACTGATTGCTGTAATATCAAAATCTATTTTAGAATACAAGGGCCCTCCATCTGGAGCCAGTTCAGCTAAACAGAGTCCAGCTCTTCAGCACAGAGCCATGGGGCAACGGTCAGCACTGCAGGATGAACGGTAAGGATCTACTCTCACATAAAAGAAAAGCAAAAAACAAAGCTTTCATTCACCAGCGTAAGGGGCCTTTGAAACTATTCAACTATCTTGTTCATACCGGTAGATTTGAAGTCAGTTTTTGAACTCCCACCATTTGTACCTTAAAAGTAGAAAATGTGCCCCAAGTCACCCAAAAAAATATTGTACTGCCTTTTTTTTTTATGTTTTTTCTCTCCAAATTGGAATGGCCAACTCCTCCTTTACTGTTGGCGCTCTCACTTACTGCTCCCACCCCCACTTTTGGCCTGAGGAGAGTGTACACAGAAGTAGATAGGAAATGCAGCAAGAAACTTCTCCCCAATTGAAAATGAATCACATTATAGCATGGTTATGGTGCTATTAATACAGTGATGTTGCTACCTACCCTAACGAATTTCTCATGAAACCAAAAAAAATTATTAACATGATATAGTGTGTATATAAGTGTGTGTGTGTGTGGTGTATGGTGTGTGTCTGTGTGTGTGTGTGTGTGTGTGTGTGTGTGTGTGAGAATGTTGCCGCATGTCATGGCATGTCTGTATGTGAGTGTATTAATGATTGATTGTTATCTTTACGCTGTGTGTGGCGCTCAGAGAACAATTCTCTCAACAAAGACACCGCTGAAATAAACATAATAGTGTGTATAGTATAGAACATATACAGTATAATACAGCATACAAATTAAAATATCCAAGCGTGAATAAAAGCAGCCCTCTTCCATTTAATATTCAGTATTAAATTAGATTTTTAAGTTTTGCATAATGGATTTTTGTGTTTGTGGCCTGCAGTGTGCTGTTTACAGCATGTAATACTGAAGAAATACTTCCCCTGTTGTTTGTTTTAGTTATAACCTGGATGTGGAGGAGAAAAGGGAGGGAGTAAACTGGTCTGACCACAAAACTCTTCCACTAAGTGAGCAGGGAACACTGTGTGTGACAGGACCTAACCAGGTATAATGCTCAATGAACTGAAGTGTTTGCATAAGCTCCAGTCTTTGTGACTGTATGAAAGTATTATATATATATTATACTATTATTTATGGATATGTTTGTTTTTATGTATATATTTGTGCATGTGTGTGTGTGTGTGTGTGTGTGTGTGTGTGTGTGTGTGTGTGTGAATGTTGCCGCATGTCATGGCATGTCTGTATGTGAGTGTATTAATGATTGAGTGTTATCTTTACGCTGCACAGGGTTGTCTGACAGTGGAGTTAGAGAGGGGTCCCAGGGGCTTTGGCTTTAGTCTGCGAGGGGGAACAGAGTACAACATGGGCCTGTACATCCTGAGACTGGCTGAGGATGGACCGGCTCAGCTGGATGGAAGGATCCATGTGAGTGTTTCTTTTGATATACATAAATAAAATAAAACAATTCCTCATATCAGTCCTGAACTGGGGAAAGTTGGTTTTTGGTACTTAATGCTGGAAGGAACTAAAATTAGAGACTTTAAGTTGTGCTTCTTGATATTTTCTATAATAGTTGTGACATTTTTATTTTTTCTATCTGGTTAGAAAATGTTGTCTTTGACCTGTGAATAGTTTGAATTGCCCCTGTGGCTAGATGATACTGACTCAAAACGACCAGTGGCGCCTCAAGCTGCAGTATTTGTTACACCCCACAATACTCAGTGTTGGTTTGGAGATACAGCCTAGTGATAATTTAGCTATTCTTGGAATCCTAACAGTGGTGAGGCTGTAAGCATAAAGTTGCCCCTAAGGGAGTTTTTAAAAGAAAGGTCATGGTGTTATTAATATCAAAGGTCATTATTCAAAAGGGTTAATGAATGTGCTTAGTGTATTTCATTAAAATTAGCGTATCAGATTATGAGATATCTTGTGTGCACAGTTGAGCAAAAGGGAGGCTCCTTGAATTTCTGCAAACTGGTGGAGCTACAAGAAAGGTCAGGGGTTTACCAAAATCATTAAGATTCACACCAAATGTCATGATGTTTTGAACCAGAGCTTTGGACAGATGGACCAAATAACCAACAGACAGACATCACCATCCACAGGGCCTTCAGCTAACAAGAAATATCTAGGAAAAAAACCCCTGATACTTGATTAAATAAAAGTAAATGCATTCTTGGGAAGCTTATTTGGTTACACTCAATATTGTTAAATGCAGTTTGATGTGCTATTATATATACTATTACATTGCTGAAATCTAATTTTGTGCATTTACTAGTTTATGAAGGAGAAAGGTAAAACAGAAAAATAGAATTTCTGCTGCGTGTGCTGAATACACCGGAGATTAAACTAATGAATTGTGTTTCAACAACTGCCCGTTACAATGTTCAGGGTATTCTGTAGAAGCTTTAAACTATGATGTGTTTGCAGTTTTCATTCAGCAAAGTAATCCAAGCTCTCTTCACAGAAAATAGAAAGAGTCGGTCATTCAGTCTCTATTTTCAGATTTGATTTGATTTTGTTCATGTATATTATTTATTGATTTTTATTGTATTTCTTTGTTTTTTTTCTTACCTGTGTACATCATTCTATTTATATTAGCAAGCCTTCATCCATCTTTAGTGTCCTTAAGTATGACACTGACCATTTCCAGAAAGGTCACACTGTAACTGACCCTGAACTTTTTCTGTCTATGGAGGAGGTTCGGCAAAATTTTAATTTCCCCATGGGGATGAAATTATCACATTATTATTATTAGGATGAGGGAAGATGCTACTGTGATGGAACAAAATAAAAGCTCCTAGCGAGAATCAATCTTAGACTTGCCAGACTGTGGTCTCTGGGCATGACTTTGCCTATCCAAGGGTGGAGAGGAATGTCAACACTGATTAGATCCTAACAGACTGACATGTTTACACGCTTTATCCTGAGTTATTTTGTCATCTCCAATAATAGATAATACCTCCTGGGTATTACAAGGCCTGTGTGTGTGTGTGTGTGTGTGTGTGTGTGTGTGTGTGTGTGTGTGTGTGTGTGTGTGTGTGTGTGTGTGTGTTTTGTGGCATGAAATTTTGATTCTTTGATTATGCGTGTTTGTGTGTAGGCATACCGCTTCTGTATGTTTGAAAGTGAAAGTGTGTATGCATGCACAGTGGAGTGCTTTGATAGGTGTGTTTCTGTTTAATAATTGCATTTTCTGTGTTACTGACAGGTTGGAGATGAGATAGTGGAGATTAACGGGGAGCCAGCACGTGGCATTTCCCATACCCGGGCTATCGACCTGATCCAAGCTGGGGGAAACAAAGTGGTACTGCTACTGAGACCTGGGGCGGGCCTGGCTCAAGATGGCAGTGAGTGCTGTATACACACATTTTATTCAGTGGTGAAGAACTGTATAGTAGGCAACTTTGGTACTTAGTTGACTAAATGCTATTTACAAATTGAATCATCTGTATTTCAGGTAAACTTATTATTTTCAGATTTATAAATGACATATAGTTATTTATTTCCTCTGAGAAATCTTTCAGTGTTTTTATTATAAGCCGAGTAAAGGAATAGTTACCCTTATTCACTTTTTGCAGTTACACAAAAACAACTCTCATATCTGTCTGTTAAATACGAAACAGCTGCTAGTCTGGCTCAGTCCAAAAAAAACCTGCCAGCAAGCCTCTCTGAGGTTTAACATGTTGTATCGTCTTCTTTTATCGACCATTTGCAGTTTCAAAGAGCTTATATGACTGACAATTTCTGGGCTAGTAGTGATTTCCTGGAGTCTGGTTGGTTGTCTAACAACACGTCTGCCACATAACCCCCATACAATCGGAACTTTTCATTTTTATGCTTAAACAAATGAGATATGTGTTATTTTTTAGCTTTATAGGGGCTAGTAGTCAGATTGTATTTCCTTTGTGCAGAGGCAGGCTAGCTGTTTCACTGTTTCCTGTATTTATGCTAAGCTAAGCTAATCCTATCCTGGCTGTAACTTCATATTTGAAGCAGAAGTAGGAGAGTTGTTTTCCCATCTAACTCTTTGCTGAGGGTATTAAACGCAATGTGAAACTATATCTTTACATTTTACGGCATAATTAAGTATTAGCCATGCAATGTTTTAAAATGAAATTTTAGTTAGCAACCTCATTGGTTTTATTTCCTAAATGTGTTTATTGGTTAAGGTTAAGGAAGGGACACTGAATAGTTAAATACATGCAGAATCCATAAATCCACCTAATGTCTAGCTAATGATCCGTTTGTTATCGGATGGAGCCTATTTTGGAATGCCACCCGTATTGATTTGAATGTACTTTCTGTATTGGGTTTTTTATTTATTCATTTAATCTCTAACCATCTTCTTCCTTTTGACTCTTTTTCTCTTGCCCCTGATGCAGGTAGTACAGCTTCTTCTACTGTGTGCTACTACACTGAGCACCAACACTAACATCTTCACTGCTTATAGTGGCCTCTTCTCTTTTACCTTGGTAATTCTTCTTTTTCTCACATTACTTCCCTCTGTTAACCTTTTCAGTATAATATACTTTTTCTTCTATATCTCTCAAAATGTCATTATTGTGTGCGGAACATCTAATATCCATGTGTCCATACATTGTCTCCATATAAAATGTGTGCTTCTCTTACAGGTCAACATGATCAAAAACTCATTTCACCCACAAGCTATTCCAGAGAGGTGTTTTTCTCTGACACATCACCCCTGTCCTCTCCATATCCCACTGGGGCTTCCATCTTTGTTTCCTCTCCCTTCTCCAGTAAACTGAAACATTCCCACAGCTGGAGCACCACATCCCCACAAGGCTTCAAGCCCCGCAGCAGCAGGGGTTTAAGCTCAGTGGAGGAGAGTGCTGAGTGGGCAGACAAGGAGGTAGAAAGGCTCTCTCCTGCCTCACCTGAGCATATGAACTTCTACAAGAGAACCAGGCCCCCAAAAGACTCCAGAGAGCTAAGCAGCCCAAAGAAAACAGGGGAGACATTATCTAAAGCCAAAGAGCAACATCACACTCCCAAAAAGACTGAGAGTCAGGCACAGGAAGAAACACTAAGGAACAGGACATCTCAGACACGGACAAAAACACAATCCACAAGTCCTATGAAATCTCCTAAGGATGGACAGCAAATGGCTTCAACCTTGCAGCGCACAGTGCAACAACCGGGCCCTCAGAGGAGATTAAAAGACTCCTCTAGCAGAGAGAGCTTGGATAATGAAAAGAAAAATGGCAAAGGGGGAAATCTTGAGATCAGACGACACACACTAGGAAGGGAGACGGAAGGGAGAGAAAGGACCAGGCCTGGCCGTGATCAAGAAAGTTTTAAAAGAAGGGGGGTGGGAGAGTCTCACCACCAAAGGACATCTCCTTGTACAGTCAGAGATAGCGAGAAAGGTACAGGTAAAGATGCAAGGCAGAGAGATGCCAATGGGAAATCTACGGAAGACAAAAATACCAGTAAAGAGACTATCAACAAAAGAGAATCCCTGTTGTCTTTTAAAGATATATGGAGTAGAAAAGGTTCTGTAGTTTCACCGAGAGAGGCAAAAGGAAGAGAAGACACATTTTCTTACTTCAAAGAAGTCAGTAGTAAGGAAGACATTGTGGATTCTGTATACAGTATTCCAGGGACCCTGCAGAGCCCAAAGGGACCTCTTAGCCCAGGCCCTTGGAAAGTGCCCAGCTCAGCCAAAATCCTCTCCCAGGCAGAGGTCCTTCGTGACCCTTTGTGATAGAATATTGAATCACCCGGACTTGAGCTGTGCATGGAATATTTAGCAGTACCTTCAGTGGATTGTTTTTTTCTGAGTTCTTCCATAAAACAGAGAAGTGCAACGTGGTGCCACTTTTATTACCTTTAGACCATGTCCAGATATGTCTTTTGACAAGGTCTTTTTTGGGAGTCCTGTGACATCACATGTGGCATGTAGCAGCTCCCCTCTGCCTTGTCCGCTGCTTCAGCATCTTTGATGTGGGACTTAAGCATGTGTGGCATGCTCGGGGCCTTGCCAGACAAGACATTTTGAAATGTGAATATGTGCCAATCCTGGGAGCCTCCTGTGGAACAACGACTACCAACAGCGCTTCACCCATTACAATGCAATGACCCATATGCAAAGAAAGGAGATAGGCCCTCGCCTCTCGCCTGTAGTATACACCACGTGTGACTGTCATCTAGGGTTTAATTTTTCTCTCAGTCTCATTGTGGGATATTTTGACTTGTCTTTTTCTTAAAAGTTTGCTCAACTGCATGCAGTCGGTCCTTTTGTTTGTTTTACTGCATGTGTTCTGCACATCATTGAGGATGATCCTGTTTCTTGTTTATAATTCTCATTCTCAACACCAGGCAGATTTCTAATACAATCCAGCAAGTGTTCACTTTACCGGGGACTCTAGACTGTTCTGTGGTTACAGAAGTGACTCTCCTTCATACAAACTATATCATTAAAAAGACCAGAAACTTGTGGTTTGAGAACTTGTTTACCATGTGTATGATAACCAACTTGTGTGTAATTTATTGAGATAATAGATTAATATGTGTATATGTAGCTGTACCAAGCCATTCCACATTTTGATATAGACTTCAAAGATTTGTCCCATGTTATTTGAGGTTTCACCATCCTTCTGATGTACTTCAGTGGTAGGAATTACCATGGATCCTGTAGTTCATGAAATGTATAGGTAGCGTGCAAACCGCTGTACCAAATGTTTGCAATTGCTCAAAACGTGTCTCATTGTGAAATATAATATATATATATATATATTTGAATGTGTCATGTTTTGCAGATTCTAACTTTTAAATATCTATTGAATTCCATTGCACTGCATCTGCCCTTGTAGCATAACAGAATGACCATGAGTTGTATTTAATTCGTGATGTTGACTTGCTACCAATGCATTGCCATTTTATTCTTATTCTTCTTATTATTAATATTTTATAAAGCTATTTAATTTTTTCTAAAAGATTCACTGTTAAAGGCCAGACTGGCAATTTATATAGTACTGTGCAAATTCTGAGTCATGCCCCCGATGGTTTTACCTTTGCCTATTGAGAAAAGAAAAATGAGGGTTTTAAATGTATGAATTTGTCAATCCTGCTGTGTGATTATGTGCCAGGGTAGCTTGAAGGATGATGGAGCTTAGAGAGTGATGTGGTGATTTAGTGAGATATTTAGCATGCTGCTGATGTAAGACAGGTATACAGAGATCTAACCTTCTTTCAGGGTTTGGCTATGAGATTAGCAATTGGTTCCAAATGTGTGGTCGGTGAAAATGAGAAATACTCTAATTCTAAATCGCTATTACTTTACTATATTTTTGAAGCTTCTGCCGTAAAATCAGAGAAGATGAAATATACTCAACATACGTGCTAATAGAATTTAAGAGATTAAGACATATTCAGATGAGCTCAGGGAACGCAGTATAGTAGCAAACGTGTAATAGAGTCAATATCTGTGACGAAGTGTCGAATGGTGGTTAACGTCTGTGGTTGACTGTGATAAGAGCTTGTGATTGTATAAGGTTGATTTCAGGTTAAAAATTTCTAAAGGATGCACTATGAGCCAATCAGTGGTAGGTTTTTGTGCAATAGTTTGGTTGGTTGAATGAGTAAATCCAACCCTGAGGGACAGGTACAGGAAGTTCACTCTGGTGAATCAAATAATACTCTTTTTATTGTATGTCATCCACACTGTTTTACTCCTTAATGCTATTATTTTGACCATTTTGTATCTCATTTCTGTATCATACTGTGGCCTTGCATCGCTTCATTAGAAAAACAATCCTTGTGGTATCTTCTACATTCTGTAGGAACATTAGATGTAAATGTTTGTACATTGTACAGCACCTTTATAAATACTTGCTGAGTGCTCTTTCTGGGGGAAAAAAACAGAGGTATATTAAATCGCTCCATTATTTTTTTATGTAAAAAAAGAGAAAATATTTAAAAATGGATTGAAAAGGATAGACTATGACCTTGACATGGTGTTCCGTTCATGCACTGAAAAATAAAGTTTTATGAAAACACCTTCTGGACCTCTTGTACTGAAAATAAAATGCACGTTAACTATAATATTTAAATTAAAACCATGCTGTTCTATTTTTGAACTGTCAATGCACCGTCAATACAGTTACTATTCACAGAAAAATTATTTAGGTGAAGTATTTAGATTCATTTGTTTCATGCTACAGTCCAGAAATACTGTCCTTTCATATGACAAAGCAGCATAAACCACTGTTACTATGGCAGATTTCCAGTTGTCATGGTAGCCAACTGCTTTTCTCGGCAGAGCCTGGAGAGAGCTTGACTGCTCAAAGTAGATGCTTTTTCAATTACAGGAGAAAGCTCAGAGGCATCTTATGCCACGTATGCGGCATGTCCATTAAATATCCATATTTTAAAAGCAGGCTTGAAACATGTGGCCGTATTTGGAATGAGAACACAAACAAATATTTTTCAAAGCCCCGTGGAAACCATCAGACTGGTTCCTCAATAAAATTCCAGCTGCATGAGAGATAAGGATTATATAAAGTGTGCAGTTTTCAAAAAGTTGAAACACGTGAATAAATTCCACATGCTGAATTAGAAATAACTCAAATGGGTGTAACTGTAAAACATTAATTATAAGCTATTCATCAAAGGCTCTTCCCTACATATTTGCTTTCAGCAGTTACTCTTGTGCACGATATATTAAGAATTTGTAAACTGAAATTTGATTATCTGCAGCGATCGTCTACAAATCAAGGTCCCTGACTGACCCTGAACTTTGAAATTGTGATAATATGTAGAACTACTGTCTGGAACGAGACCCAAGATTACATTTTTTTTAACCTTTTCTTAAGGAAGCTTTTATGTTTGTATGATAATCCTCTGCCAGGCTTTCTATCAAATTACTGTAGTTAGATTCACACCTGAGATGTCCAGTGCCACCAGGCATCTACAGCCGATCACTGACCAACTCCAGCAGGGAGTCAAGGACATCAAAACAGTTGCTTGAATGATTTATTGAAGTGGAAGTACAATTCTATCTGTGAAAGACTCTCTGCACTTCCATTACGTTAGTGACTTTGACCCTGGTTTGGATGAGACCTGCTCAGTCATTCAGAACGTGATATGGTCGTAGAGGAGCTGCTTTAATGGCTAAAGAATGACTGGTAATTGCACATGGTGTGATAATTGACTAAATTGCTTAAATAGGCCTATTTGCTGGAATATGACAATGGCCTATGTTTTATTTTAGGTACGGGCATGAAATGACGCATGCAACTGGATTGTACTTACAATTCAAAGCAGAGGTAAATGTTCTACAAAGCGCTATTGTCTTTGACCTTCCTTTTTAACTTGTACTATTGTTTTTCAGGAAATTCTACAGTCTGTTATATGAATAAATACACATTAGAAAGAGTAAAAAATAATTTGAAGCTTTTCTAACCCAAATGTTGTATTTGTATTGCCTTTTCAATCACATACAGGCATATTAATGTGAAACAAAAGGTCAGATGTGGGTCAAATTCAATTAGAAATAAGAAATTGTTCTGGTCTGTGTTCCATAAACTAAGGAGCAGTTGCTGATATCTACTGTTGAGTTTAAATTTATGGAAAGTTAAGAGATTTTAATAGGCAAAAATAAATGTTTTCTTTTCTCTTATTCAGATTTGTACCATAATCAGCACCTCCTCACTTGGTGTTCACCACCCAACACACATACATATTTTTATTATGTTTCAAACTGGTGCAGTACATATCAGTAATGTCAGTTTGTCATGTTACCCTGGTGAAAAAAAAAAACAACAAGTGTGTGTGTGTCTGAGGAGAATGTCATGTGATACATTCTGGAAGATTTTTTTCTGACGTCTTGAACTGCTGGACTATATCATGTTACACACTGGAGGAAAACAACACCACATGGTTTTTGTATTGTTTTATCATGATTGTCCCATATTAGCAAGAGCTTTTAAATGATTTAAATGCAGTTTATCCTTTTCACCACTAGATGTCACTGACTTACAATGAAGTGTTTGGCGTACATGAATGGGGAAGGGCACACATTTTTCTAGGATTAGGGTTAATTGATGTCTGGGTTAGGGTTTATGTTAGAAGTTGTTTTCTAAGGAGGTCATTATCATAAGACTGTATACCAGGAACAAAATACACACCTTTTGAAAAAAACGAGACATTTCTGGCCGCAAGAAATGAGCATGAGTCATATAAAGGCTTTTGGCCCTGTTGTTTTGTGAAATATGCATATCAGGGGGAAAACGTTTCTATGGTAACATCTGTCATAGAAATATATATGGAAATAATATGTGTGTGTGTGTGTGAGAAGATACAGTAGCTTATGTGAGCTTATGTAAAAAATATGTATCCTGTTACTCTTTAAATTGCATCCTTATGTGTCTCAGCATGAGAAAAGCAGGTAAACTAGAGTGGACAGATATTACTGTTTGGATGGCAACTTGTTTTCTCCATTATCAGACTTGATGAGAAGCAGATGCATTTCACTTTAAGGTTGGTTGGTGAGAAGGGAGGTATCTTGGACAGGGTGTTCGGAGAGATAAGAAACGCAGGCAGCCACAGCTCTTGGAGGCTTTGAACTTGAGAAGTTGCTTGTGGGAACTAGCATTAGTTACCAGCTTTTTTTAAAAAAAAAACCTTAAAAGCACATAAGCTGCACCACAGGTCATGTTTTATTGGCGATACATCAGGTTGAGTGTACTGGGGCATTTTCCACCCCATCCCTCAAAACCAGTGAAATCACAAACGTCTTTTACTTTTTAGTGATGTAATGTTTATCACCAAAAATATCCTCTATCTTGGTGTTACCTCACTATTTCAAAAGACACTACAGGGTACAGATACGGTGTACTAAACTTTATGAGCTCTGTTGCCAGGTTTCTGTGAAAATGCGTCTGTGGGTTTATCAGGCAACTCTGGGTGGAGGAGGGATTCAGTTGAAAATGGGCGTTGGAGTGAACTACTCGGAATTTACCCCCAGACTGTGTGTGAGGTAATAAGGCACAGCCCTCTTGTTGAAGACAACTGTGGAACGTATCCATGACAATAACCCAAACCCCATAAAGTGACTCAGAAGCTGTCATTTACTACAAAAAAACATCTTAATCCTTTTATTACAATCCCTAACTTATTTATTTTGATTATTATTATTCACTAAGGCATATATTGAAATGTATTGATCATGTTTGACTCTACAAGTGTGTGGGTCTGTATCATAACAGAATATAACAGAATAATAATATTCCTCTTTTGAGGGCTCAGTGAGGGAATACCCCCCTTTTTTCCAGGACACACCCATAATATTTCCACTTTGCAAGTTGGAACACTTGGGGAGACCTCTCCACTTCTTACAGGAGGTGGGACGAGGGAGCTGCTCTAACTGGAGGATAGACTGAGAGTTTGTGTTGGTTTACCGCTCATGGAAAGAAAACCCACATCTGTTATTGAAGTTGTTCAAATGTTATACATTTTATTTTCTGGTCTTTGTTCGCCCTGAAACTTTAGTCTGTGCTGCGCTGTGTGCGCTGTGTTTGCGTCTGTCGTTGTCCAAGGCGCTGGAAAACATTAGGTTTAAAAGGGAAACTTCCTGTCTTGCCTTTCAAAATAAGACACTTGTTTGTGATAGATCGATAGATAGATAGATAGATAGATAGATAGATAGATAGATAGATAGATGAAAACGTACAAAACTAAAATATGAATCTATAAATGCGCAGGTAGCCATTGTTATTAACAGGAATGTATTTAAATGCTATGTAATAAAGGCCATAAGTATGTATACTACTGATTAATCAATCAAATGTGCTGTACATTATGTTATAGACGCAAACTATATTTCATCTGTAGCTAACTTGTGCCTTTTAGAAGCAGCCAGTGCTGCTTCTGCTTTTATTGTGAAGGCACTTCTTCTGTCGCTTCCTGTCATTCTTGCTAACTTGACCGCAGACACCATAGATAGAAGTGATGCGTTCAGGGGTTGATAGGATCACTCTTGACCGGCAGTGGAGCGAGTCGCGTCTCTGCATCGCCTCACCGGAGAAGTTGGACCGAAGTTGGATCTTTTTAGTCTCCTTCTGAAACCCGGGATGGAAGTTTTACTGGACACCTGTGAACGACGAAGGGTCAGACATCTGCTGTTAATGTACCTCTTTGTCGTGAAGGCAGCAGGTCAGTGAAAACTTCAGCCTCGCAGTCTGGTTAATGAGATAATATTTATCAACGGAGCGAGTCACATGAGAGTTCAAGCGCGAATAGCAGGCTTCTCCACAGTCACTTATCTAATGTAAGCCTCTATTCAATTATGCCTCACTAAGTCACATATTTACTGGTGTTTTGAAGGAGTCTACAATAGGATTGCTGTGTAATAATTTAACAAAAAAATGTATAATATTCTATTAGATCTGTGAGAAAAATAAGATATATAATAATAATAATAATAATAAGATATCAATATAACTCGGTGTCCAGTTTATTAGGTACACCTACAGTCTAATGCAATCCAATACAACTTTTCTGCCATAAAGTCCACTGTTATGATCCCTGTAATGTACAGTTTTGTTGACACAGTCATAGAGGTGTAAGTTTGTCTTGTGCTTGTATTATTTAGAGAGGTGCTTTTAATAAGCTGCCCCGCTCACTCATACTTTACAAATGGGAAGGACATTAAATTTAGACCTTTCACTACAAAGTAGTCCAGTACAGCACCACCTTTAACTATATCCTCAGTAAGAAACATATTGTACAGGTGTAACTAATAAAGAGGCATTACTACCAGGTTGAAGAAAAGTTATTTATTAATCAATAACAATTATATTAAAAACTTTAAAGGGTTAATAAATAATGGGTCCCTCATTAAAAAGTGTTTTCCTCAAAAGACAAAATCTTGCATGTTCAAGTTACACATTTACAAATAGTCCAGAGGGAAATCAGGTGAGGCATTTTCTCACATGCATTGTCTCATCTCAATAAATGAGTATAATATTTACTGCAGTCTGATATTAGCTTTATTTATTCACTTATTTATTTATTTCATCACGTTACAGGCTTTCAGGTTTACTATTTAGTGGAGCTACATCATCATACCTGATTTATGAACAAAAAGATGTTGCTGTTGATGTTGTTGCCGCTGTCTTCTTCCCCCAGCTGACTGTCCTAAACCTCAGGGAAAAGGAAATATTGTCTTAACCAACGAAGCACTTCTAAAGAACAACTTTCCTGATGCCTCAAGTGTCACTTTTGAGTGTGTTAATGGTTATGTTCAAGAAAATGGCACTGGGATTATAACCTGCGTTAGTGGGACATGGACTGAACCAGATATCATCTGCATAAGTGAGTCCTGGCTACTTTCATTATAACTCTACTGACACTTTTATAAAACAGTATTATTCTGTCAATTTGGGGTTAATGTCGTGGCATAAAAGCAAAATTATCTTGTTTTTCTTTTGTTACAGAAAAGGACTGTGGTCCTCCTAAACCTCAGCCGAACATGAGCTTCAACATCAGCGACGGTACCCTGTTTGGTGCTGTGATAAAAGTAGTTTGTGCTAAAGGGTGAGGCATGAAATCTTGCCATCTAATTATAGATGGTTGAATTACACAAGTAAATAAATAGCTATGTCTTAAAGCAACATTAAGCAAGAATTGGGATTTTTTTGCTATTTTGCACCGCTACAGTTTCAGAGTGCAATTCACTTATACACCACTGTTGTAAGAAATGGACAGCTGTACATGTGCATTTGTTTGCAAGATTGCATTACTTATGATCAACACAGATAAACATCAGACAGAGCAAGCCAGTTAATATAATTGTCCAAAAGCGCTCACCAACGACTACAAGCCAATCAGAGATTCAGCTGCTATAATCCAGCACCATTGCCCACTCACCTGGCTAACAACAGTTAGCGGTTAACATTAGTTTAGCACCAAGTAAAGCTATCTGTCCATCATGAAACTCCATAAATCGCAGAAAATTGAAGCAGAGCAGCTGGAGGACATCAGAGGGGAAAACCAGAAAACATTTTCTCCATAAAATATGATCCAGTTTAATCAAAATCAGTGATTAAGTTTGTGGTCCCGGGATGTAAAGTGTTATGCACTTCTTGTAAGAAATCGTGCCTGTTCAACCAAAGTAGCGTGTGAGAATCAAAGCGGCACCATTCTTCCTATAACAAGTCAGTGTACCATGAAAATGATACTGAAGCTGTTGTTTTAAGGTAAAAGATTTGCTATTGATAAGTTTAAATAAGCAAGTGTTGGCATGGAGTCCTCAGTAGATAGTCACGTAGTAGTCATTGCTGGTACTGTCAACAGATGTCTACCAGACAGTGCTGCCTGCAGTCAAGGTGAATTAGCAAATGGAAAAGGTCTCTAAAGAAAACAAAATAGTCCTGAAAGACAAATAGAGCCGTGGCTAGAAAGTGTTACCTCATGGTTTCACTGATTACTTACTTTACTCTTGCCAACATCAAGGGAGTTGTTGATACATACTTCTCGACTAGACTGTAAGAATTTGGTTTCAATGTTGAACATTACCATCTCATTGTATTACAAAATCATGGCTCTACACTATCAATTCCTCATTGAATAAACAGTCCTGCTTTGTTTGCCTTCTTTCAACAGTTACCAGGTCATTGGATCAAGCTACAAACAGTGCTATTCAGTAGGGTGGACTGGAAGAGCTAAGTGTCAAAGTAAATGTCTCTTACTTTGTATTTCTTGAAGCCACAACCAGAAGCAATAAAACAATTGTTTGGTACATTCCTACTACAAAAGCTATTTCTAAAAGGCAACCTCTTTTTCTCTCCTCTTGCATGAGTTGTTTAAGCACATGGCTTATGCAGTGGTTTTTGTTTTCTTTGTGAAGTTGTTCTTCTGTTTCTAGTTTTTTTTTTTTTACTCAGCCAGCAAGGAATATATATTATTGGTTTTTAATCCTTAAAATTAATTTTGTGGTAAGAATTTGTGAAAGCATCTGTTTGTCTTATTCCTCAGTTGTAACATGTCGTGCGCCTGATGGAGTGACCAATGGCAAAAACAACTGGGATTCTTCAGATGAACCAAAATATGGAGAAATCATACATTATGATTGTGATGAGGGATACACCCTGGTTGGGAATGATGAGATTACATGCAGTGAAACTGGTGAATACGATTCACAGCCTCCTGAATGCAAAGGTAAGCACACTCCATCCATGTGTTTGACTTCAATAGATAGATAGATAGATAGATAGATAGATAGATAGATAGATGGTGGGAAGCATTGCATTCACCAGCTAAAGTACGCTGTCTGGAATTTAAGCCAAGAACAAGAACAACACACGAATATGGACACAATGAAAAAGATTCTGGGAATTTAATAATTTCTGCCATTAAAAACATTGTATTCCAAAGCTCTGCATGTTGATTTGAACACTGTGGTGAAATAAGTTTAAAACAATAGCTGCCTGGAATGTAATCAGAAAACCTCTGGTATGTTTTGAAATGTTGTCATGTAATGTTTGCATGATTTGTAGTTATGGGCTAAAACATCCAAAACCACAGGAGTGGTCTTGAAATAACTTTCCAGTCCTCTAAGATCAGTAGCGATTTTGCACTTTTAAACATGCAACTGAAGTGCACATACTGTATCTGTTGCTATGGTGTCACCAAGGACGCTTAGCACTGAACACCCTGTTGGCAAGTTTAAACATCATCACTTAAACTGCTCTCCACACACTCTTGGCTTTTTTATGGAGCAGTATTCAAGCTTAACAACATTTTTCTATTGACCGTTCATGTCTGTGCTCACTCTAGTTGTTTGATTGCAAACTGCCACACTCATACTCTCACTAACAACTTAACGATGTAACGAGCAACCTTTCTTTAAAGATTGTCCTTCACCTAACACACACAGTGTACAGTTTTCTCCAAGACGATGGCTAAACATCTGAAAGCATATTGATATTCTGTGCTGACATAAAGTACAAGAAGCATGTTACTGATGCAAACTGTCATTTGCATGTCAAATCAAATCTATATGTGTGCTGCACCAACAGTCTCATAAACGACTGATGAACAGTATTTGTTTGGACCCATCAATTCAGTAGTGTTTTTTATTTGTAGGTGTGACAACAGAAGGTAGAATTACAACAGAAATGGCAACACCAACTACACCCATCTACACACAAGGTATAGAAATATTTTACAAAGAGTTCAAATCAATGTGTTTATACTGTAGAATAAGATAACTGATACATATTCAGTCATTTTTACTTTACCTCTGTCAGTACAAGGAATCCAGTATATTAAGAAGACTTACTTTTTATATTATGACAACACTTATTATTTTCCATGTCACAGAAGCGTCCACTTCTACAGGTCCATCTACCACACGCACAGCTCACAGAGATAAAACTATCACAACCAGTCCAACAACAGCTGTCCCACCTTCAACAAAAGGTACAGAAAAATCCATCAAAACAAGCAGATCTGCATGTATTTAAGTGGTGAAACCCTGTTTGGTACAGCATTTGGCATTATGAATGGATTATGTGGATCAGGAGTGGCTTCTCAGCTTGACGAGTCACTTTTATCCCATCCAACCTTTAGAAGAATTAAGAATCGTTATGGTCATTCTGTTTAAAGGTGGCAGAGGCCTTTTGGCAGCTGAGGATAAAGCAACTACAGCCAGTGTAACAGCACCAACATCATTTCAAGGTATTGAACAATTTAATGAAAAAGCAGTCAAGTCTGAATCTTCTTTCCATTTGGAAGTTGCATGATTACAAGCTTTACAAATTTAATAACGGACTTCTGTTCCATGGATTTTTACTGTAGCTCCCATGAGTCCAGTTTGAATAAAATGTATTTTAAAACTTAGACTTCCAGACTTTGTGTGTTTTATGTCTATTTGGTCTATGAATTTGTTATTTCAGTCAAATTACCTGGTTGTTTCAGTAAAGGGAAGAAGGTTTTTTGTTTCTTTTTTTTATTTTCTCATCACTACTGCATAAAAACAATATCGTAATACCTGGCCTAGATTTTCTTTTAAGCCAACTGAAATGTGTCTGTGAGTCAAACACTAGATTTAGTGCTTTAAAACTGGTCACAATAGGAAAATAATGGGTAGCCATGGAATTTATAGATCCCACAGAAGGAAAAATATAATAACTCCTGTCCTTTGCTACACTTGGACATATAAAACCATTTACGAGAATGAAAGTTGTCATCAGTGTGGACAGCTCAACCCTAAACCATCAGACTGGCCAGAGCTTAAACGAGCTCGTAGCTCACTGAATAGAATTATTCGTTCTTTTGTCGCCTTTTTAGATTTCCTGGAATAACTGAACTAACAAAGTTAACTTAAAAATAGTTGAGCATATTGGGAAATGGCAGAGAGTTGGGGATGAACCGAAACTTGACGATTTATGGGGGGGTAATCCGCCAGGCTATTTCTTGGCTCTGAGCAGTTGCCAGGCAACCAGCTGAGACTCTTGGAGGCTACTGCTCACAGCCAAGATATAAAATGGTAAATTGTGTTTTTACACTTTGTTTTTTTTCTGCTTTATATTTAACAGACACATATGAGAGTGGTATCTAGCTTCTCTCCACCACACAGCGAATATGCATATTTCCCAAAATGTCAGACTATTCCATTAACGCTGTAATTTATGGCTTTAAGTTTGCCATGTTATTGTTTTCAAACAGGATAATAATGTTAATATTCTCAGACGTGTCTCCCTCCCACAGTCCATGTCCCAGTTCATATATTAATGTTTTTGATCTTCTCCCCCCCCACTGATCCAACATGGACACTTAGATGAATAGGCTCAATGCAATGCATACAACTTTTCTGACATACAAAAACATATAGCAGACAAATAATTTCGACAGATGCCGTAATCGCCTAACAACTGTACACACAGTGTTAAATTTGTAAATGAGATGCTCTGTCTGTGTCTTATTGTATTGGCATTAGTTGGCACCACTATTTAAACTGTGTCTTCAGTTTAAATAGTTTGCATACTAATAAAACTGTTCTGTGCTTACAGGAAAGAATGATGGGGCTGTAGATACTAACCAGGATAATGGTGAGTTATTGAGCCCAATAAAGATGTTAACATGGGTGAATATTTATGCTCTGCATTTATAAACTTTGCATTTTTCTTTCAGGATATATACCTGTTATCATCAGTGTGGTATCCATTTCAATAGGTAAAACCTTTTTCTCTTTGGACTTTTTTGCAGTTGAAATACAAAATACAACACATACTACATTAATTAACTATTTTCTTTACAGCTGTTCCGATAGTTGTTCTATTTTTACACAAGTATCTTCTGAAGAGGAAAGGGTAAGATCCAATATTTCAATCTTTAATGCATGGCTAATACTGGATCATGCTTTTTTACCCCCTTCTGATGCAATTTCTCTTGGCACTTTCTGCTCTTAAATGCATAGTAACAAGTACAGGTCACTTTTTGCACATATTTCTGTAAATAATACAGCATGCAGTAAAAAGATATGCAGTAACTAACTAGTAGCTAACTTTGCAGCAGATAAAGATTCTTCACTGCACTTCATTTTTGAAGCTGTCTGAGGAAATCTAGATTCCGGACTTGCGTGCTGAGGAATGAGGGAAGTTAACAGGAAATCCTTTAATAATATAAAAAAGCTGTGACATAGAAATCAGCATTAGGGGGGGAAAAAATTCCCCTCTGGCCAGAATGAATCAGTTCAATAAATGTACAGGAATGTGTCAAAACAATGCAGAAACAGGGACATGTCAACCTTTTTGTTGACATTTATTTGACCTGAATTTCACATAAAATGTCCAGAGACTAAGACATTTAAAGCTTTTAACTGCAAAACAACAACTTCATATTTATCCAGATAAATCAAATAGCTCGGATTCACACAGGGAAACTTTACTTAAACATTAATCTCTAAGCCAGTGTTAAAGCTTACTTTACAAAAACTCATTATTCTCTCAAAGTTGCAATGACTAACACTAACATGCTAATTAAGTATGCAATAAAAACATACAAATAACATAACTGAACAATTCTGACCTAAATTCCTTATTTGATGACACTGTAGCTCATATGACACCAGAGAAGACCTGAAGCCGGAGTTATTACAGTTCCAAAATCTTTAGATTGCCTGCCTCACCAAGGTATCTGTCAATTCATGTGTATCTACTTTTATCAAGAGCTTTTGTCAAAACAACCAAAATACTTCTAAAAATCGTATTGAAGAATTGTTAACTTGTTCGATTTACTTCTCAGAAAAACGCTAACATACAGTTTTGAAGTGGGGAAAATGAAAAAGATATTATCAATGAAGACAAAAAAGCATGAATGGTGTGTTATTTTTCTGTTTCGTACCACTGTGTGAATGAAGATCAACCTAAACAGTGTTCTCTTTTTTCTCGTCAACTCTAGCTCTGCAAATGGATCCTTTCCTATCTAACCCTAAAGAGCATCTGTGACTCCAGAAGGGATGTGCCTCAACTAAATGTAGCAGTGCCTTTCTGAGTCAATTGGGGGAAAAGGAGAGCTCACTTTAATGTTATTGCACTTCAAATGGCAGATAATTGAATCTAAAAGTATAATTTAATTCAACATTCAATGATGAAAAGCACTTTTTGTAAATGTATTTTGTATTTTTCTCTATTTTAACGATTGTAAATAGTTGTCATTATACTATTACTATTTTATACATTATTTATATTATAAACAGGAATAAACACTTTAACATTGCCTTCATGTCTTATTATAGTTTTACAGAATTGCAGTATTTAGCTTAGAGGTTTTGAAGCAATTTCCTTGTTACTAATGTCCTGTTCTGGTAGGACAGACTTGAAAACGGTGATTCAAGAGGCATACAATGTGGTTGAGTTTGCCGAATGAAAGATACAATCAGCTGCATTCTTCGCCTCCTGACTTTTTTCGTCATTGTCTATTGTTCTGGGGAAACCTTCTTTTCATGAGACAAGAAACCAGTATAGTACCTGCCATCAGTGAACTATACAAATTCTTAGGGAAGTGATCAAAATATTTTTGTCCTTGAATGTGTAACTGAGTCAGCTCACTGAACCAAAAGCCTGTACAAGTTTGTTAACCATTCATTTGTTTTGAGAAAGCTGAATTTGTTAATGCAGCCATTGCTCAAAAACTTTTTTATATTAAACTGTAACTACCAGATCTGAAAGAAGATTTTACAAAGAAAATAATTACCTTGAAGCACATGTCCACATTGTACAAAGTAGTAGTTTTTGTTCCTTAAAGGACAGACTCAATGGTTGCATTCACAGTCATGGCAGCAGTGAAGTGAAGGGCCGAGCCTTTATCCCGGCAGGGGTGTGGAACAGTACAGAGAAAAAGCCCATAATGAAATGTGGTTCCACTGTTTCATTGTACCCTGGTCTGTTGTTGTGCCAGAGGCTTGAACTGTGCCTTTTGGGGATTAGAAAAGGGGGTTTCTTGTGCCTACTTCAAAAGAAATAACAAGTTACAGTAATCTGATTTTACAGTTCACTTCAATGTATATGCTTTTGAAAATAACATGAGCTGTTGCTGCATTGAAAAGATACTTTAATGAACTCATGAATTCCTCTGGAAGACAAAAACATAGACATAAACTGGATATGCACTTATAATCATGATAATTCATCTCAGTTATGTGGACAGACAGTGTATTAACAGAGAGAAGGGGTTTGCTGTTTTTCTCAGAGAAAGCTCGACAACAGTGGTGATTGTATTCATCAACCATAACCCAGCCCCTTATGGTGTTGTTCAGTGTTATGTCTTTTTACATTGGAGCCACATCCATTTGTCAATGGACTGAACACCTTTGATTTAAAAGATAATTATGTTGATATTCTACATTTTTATTATTGTCAAAAAATCCAGAAAAAAGACCAAAACCACCAATGAATGGATCCTACTAAGTATTTTCTATGAAGTCATTTTTGCCAGCAAACTACAAAAACACATCTCTGAGCCACACTGTTGCACTAGATGACCATTGGTGCAGTAATCAATACTGTGATAAATCCACAGCCACACAAACACAGTTTAGTCCAGTTTGACTAATATTTACTAAACACTACAGTGCACCTTCTTTGAACCTGAAAGTCCATATTTGTGATGGTTTTTGAGGATTTATGTCTTGGAATGAATGAGCTTAAGACAGAGAACCACAGATAAGCTGCAAATGCTGAAAGGTATTGGCCAAGGCTATACCCATTAGACATTGTGTACAAAGGCATCTCTGATGTAATATAAACCAGAGACAGCTAACATGTTCAGACAAGACACTCAAAACCACAGAAGTCAATCTGGCATTAGAGGAAAAATTCTGAGAATTACAAAAGTCAGTAGGATCCAGATTATATTTCTTTGGGCTTATTTAATCTTTTTCAGAGAAAATCTGATAGTTGAAAATGCCCGATTGGTCAAACTGGTGTCAGAGCAAGTTCAAACAAGAAAGCATGATGTCTGTGAGATACACAATATGGTAGTGATGATACAGTATGAGTCTTAATGGGTGTGGTACTGTACTTGTGCAGTGGAAAAACAGGGTTTAAAAGAGGAGGAGGAATCAACACTTCTGATTGAGTAAAGATATTCCAGTATAGACCAAAGTGGTGGTCTGCCTAACCAGCACTGCCATCCCCAGAGCCACGCTGCTATCATGACTAAAAATGTAGACTATCACCAGCATTATCCTTTAAACAAAACATCAACACAACACAGTCAACAAAGTGACTTCCCCTTTGATTCGCACCAGTCTTTGGCCCGATGATCCAGTTGCCATGCTGTACAAGTAAATACTGTACTGTTACTGAACAGTCTTCTGTCAGATGTGGACTCACCACAGGAACTCAAGAGACAAAAAAGCCTAAGGGACAGCAGGAAACATGCTGGGTATCCTCCCTGTCTCAGCAAGTTTTCCACCCACCAAAATCAGAAACATTGATTCCTGCTCCTCTTTCAAATCCTGTTTTTCCACTGTACGAATACAGTACCACACCCATTCTGGCTTCATAGAAAACCCTGAAAACATGCATCTCCCACACATCAGGGTTTAAATCACTTGTTCTGACGCTGAAGGCCATTGAGGCATTTTCAAAAGTACGCAGTTGTCCCAAGCCTCAAGAATTTGTACGTTTTTCTTTAATGTAATCCTTCACTTTAAAATGAAGATATGAAAATCCCCAAAACTGGAGTTACGAGGCTTTCTCACGACAACAGCAATATATTACTCAGCACCTGCTGGTTTTCCATTGAACTCTCTGTCCTGTTTGTGAGGGACAGGAACATCGTAATGACATGTCTTCCCATCCTCTTTGTGGAGATTCTATTACAGTCACTTAGTACTTTATATAACATAACACACAATGCTTTTATGATTTAAGTGGTGGAAAAGAAGAACACCATAATGTGGTTGTAAACACATATCAGGATCAAAGCTATTTCCGTACATACATTCATAAACAATTGTGGCCCTTCATATAAAGCATTTACATTACTTTTTAGTGTGTTTATTCATTTCATGTATACACAGTGGTTGTTATTCACACATTAATAAAGATTTAACCCCTCCCATTAAGCATTTGTACCAGATTTGTACACATAAATTAAATGTACTAGATGTTAATATTGAGCAAATGTTTCATGGGCTGTAAAAATAATTAACTCTGATTTAAGGTGGCGAATTACTTGGTAAGGATATTGTCGCCATGGCTGCCTGTCATTGTGTCATTCCTCCTATCTGTCCCTCTTCAGCCAGATTTCCACTTTCCCAGACACCTTTGCCCTCTGACCTTTTCTACTGTATACAACGGGCCAGATCCATTGTTCCTCTTGTAAAAGTTTCCGTGCGCCTCATACCTTTGAGTCCCAGCCATTTGTATTTGTATCTGATCTGTTCCTTTTCTTCGGTTACCTGTTATGCATTTATCTGAATTTGGAACTGCTGCCTGCTTATCACCTGCATGCCTTCCTGCCCTTGTTCCTCTGGAGTTGTTTGCCTGTTTTTTTCTACCTTCCTGGTGTTGACCCTCGCCTGCCTCACAATTCTATAGGCTTGTACCGTCTCTGCAGCAATAAATCATTGTGCGCTGCCAGTCAGCCTGCATTATCTGCATTTGTGTCCTATCCTTGTTAGACCTCACATACCAGCAGTGACAGATATGGATGCAAGAGGACCGGATGAGGCTGAAGTATCATGACAAAGATGAACAGATACGCAGCTCTCAGGCCTAACTAATGAGAACATTTAAAGCTGCAACACAACAAAATAAAACCACCAAAACAAGTTTTAACCAGCATATTGCAACATCTTATGCTCGATGCTTAGCCTATTAGATATATCTCCACCCAGTTGGTTGATGATTGTTAGTGTGTTACAATACACACTGGAGTATGTATACATATACAACTCTCTGTAAACTGTCACTGAATTAAGATAAATAATACAGTTGTACAGTTTTACTAGCTGCTAATAAAGCTGTTTGTAAATGTATTAATAATAATATAAAGTACATACTTAAATGTTCTTTCAACTATGTAAGTGTGTTTTAAGTAATTTATTTCCATATATACAAATGTATAGATACTTATGGAGGGTTTACTTGAAGTGTCACTGAGTTGGAGTCCTTGCAATGTCAAAAATCAATCATTCTCTTTCAGGAAGTTTTAACTCAAATACAATGCACTGCAGCTGGACTTTTATCTGGCTCCCATGATATTAACTTTTCAAGATCATGATCCGGTAATCAGTCTTTATATTGTGTGAGAAGAGCAAAAGGAAATTCGTCCATAAGCTCTGCATGAGACCCTGTAGTTTATCCTGTTCCAGCCACGTGGTTAAGCATTGACTAGAGGGGGGAAATCTCAGAGGAAGTGATGCAATTTTACACAAGGTAAACAAGAAAATTAATTTCACCAGAAGCATAAAAATAACCGTTGTTCATCTGGCATTGCAGAATAAACCTGCCAACCTGGCTGGGGCACATACTGACATACTGTCACATATTTAGCTTTGTTTATGATTCATGTAACTTCACTGACATGGACAGACATAATGTGGTGAGTGTGGTTCACAGACTTGGCTGTAGTAAAAAAAAAAGAACAACATAAGAATGAAAAACTATAAAAACGCTTGTTGGTAAATGGCTTGGAGCTCCTCTTTAAAGTTGTTCTCATGAGTAGGGCGGATGGAGATCTTTAAGCTTAAGACAAACAAGACCCAAACGGTTCCCACTGAGGCCTCTGCACTAGACCAGAAACAAGCGTGAATACCTTACCATTGAAGTGGCAGTGATCAAACTAAATGTTTACATGCTTTTAAAAGAGGGGCTCTTAATGTAAGCTATTGCACCAGTATGGATAATTATTTTTACTTGAGGAGCCCACTTTCAGTAAGAAGAAATGTGAGCATAAGGTCATTAACATCAGCTGTAGAATTACACTCTAAATTATGTGGGCCTTAAAGTCACACAATTTATACTGACACATACGATGTAGATATATCGCTTACACTGACAGCGGTAATAAAATTTCAGTGTTGAGCTGTGGTATGCTGGTTAAACTTTTCGAGGACCAAAGCAGTGTCAGTTTAAAGCTAAAATAGAAAATATGGCAGCATAAAGGCACTAGTTTACTTCAGCAGTAGTGTGAAACCCCTTCCCTAAACGACACTGTAGTTGTAGGTGATGTGTCTGTAAATTTCTTTAACTTTCAAAAACAGGCAATCTGAAATTTTACACGTGTGGAGGTGAGAAAGAAGGGAGGAACTTCTCTCAAGCCCTCTGTTTCATTCTTTACTTAGTGTTTACTTATGTCTCTCTCTATGTGTACAAATGTATGCCAGTTGAATGCCTTCCAGGAAAGACTGCGTTGTTATGCCGATATTTAAATGGCTATATCAGCTATTCAGCTGTTCGGCTATTGGATCAACCATAAACGCGTTCCCCTTCAGACAATTTTGGATGACATGCCGCACAAACTAGTTCTTTTCAAGTATACGCCAACCTTAACAGTAGCGTGAGTAGAGAATCTTAAGGAGTCAGAAAACTGACTCAATAACATGACAACAGGTTTGCTGACAGGAGCCACCATAAACCACTGGTCATAACAGACCAATTACAGCTGTAGCAGCACAACCTCTGACAGTATTGAGTAGAGAGAGTTGTGTTTTAAATGTTATAAATTCAGCTTTCAATTTGTAAGAAGACGAACATGCTATTTCTTCCTATCAAAAGCCACATGCTCTCACTTAAAAACTGTCTTTGACTTGGAATAAAAACATTATCCTATCTCTTTTTTCTTAGTGAGACAGTTTTACTTCCTTATATTCACGTCTGCTGTGACCAATCCATAATTTGTAATTGTCAGTTTTCCACCCACATCTGCTGAGGTCAAGGGAAAATACTACGTAAATGTAACTTTACGCAACCAATGATAACAGTCACGCTGGCCACATCACATTGAGGCGGGCATGAGGGCTGAGAGGAATCAAATCCTGATGACGACGCTGCTGCTGATGTCATGTCAAACGAGACACTCCTTATGACTCATAGCTGCAAAGTGAAAAGACATTCATATAGTAACACACGCTAATAATAAATTCTTGCCTGTTCACCAGGTTGGCTTCTTGCAGACACCAGAGATAAAAATAGGGTTATGCTGGGGTTAGCCTTTCAGTATTTTAAGCCTTTTCAATTTAGCTTTGACTTAGCTCCACAACACTTATCCCTCTGTTTGAGAAGGTCAGCAGTTAGCGGGGAGTCATCAGAACAGTGGTTCCCAACCTTTATTCTTAAGGGACCCGTTATTGTCGTTGAGTAAACTGAGTATCCCTGACTAAGACATATTTTGTGGATATTTTATATTATATTCAGCGCATCACAATAGCAGCATAGAACAACTGATAAACTGTACAATTAATCCAAATAGAGAACGCAATAACTGCAAGACGTTTGTGTAAAACAAGTGACTTGGATGGATTTTGAGCAGATTATTTGCTGTGAATATTGCATCAGGGATGAGTTTGGAACTTTAAATACGATTCTCACTTTTTCTTTTTTAACAACATACTAAATAGGCTTTCCTTTTTTATTACAAATTCAGTGTTTTCTTCTCCCTGACTCTAAGCAATTGTTCCATTATCTATATTGTTTTAACTGCATATTCTTCTAATGCAGGATGAGGCTGTTTAATAGAGACTGAAGGCTCTGTGAAGTTTGTGTTCAGGTCTACAAAGTTTAGGTCTTAATCTAAACATTATAAAAAAAACAATTTCATTTAGTTCTCTTCACACAAATGAACAAAAGGCTGAGATACTATCCCCACTGTGTAATATATCATGTAAAATCAATAAGGCCTTCTGACCCTCAGTGAAGCTTTGCTGACCCCTAGTGGGGGTTCTGACCCCCAGGTTGGGAACCACTGCATTAGAAAGCAACTTGAAAGAAGGATTACTGTTACTCTCTTATATAAGAAAATGTCAGATAAGGATTTGAAAAGCTGGAAGGAGACTTTTGAACAGTGTCAAATGATGGCAGATCTTTAATTCATGGACAAACAAAGCAGCATAATGCTCAAAATATCAACAGAAACTGGACTCGACTGATAGAGTGACTATCACTGCTAATTTTGTTTGTCATTAATATATGTTTATATTCAAATACATATTGGGACAGTGGGAAATATGTTTTTATTGTTAAGCCTTCCCTCATTGATATAAATGATAAATTAGAATAGATAGATATAGAAATGCCTGTCAGCATAACACAATGCAATTTGACAGCACCACAGCCTTTAAAATGATTGTGCAGCTGAATCACCATCTCTCTAAATGTTTCAACCAAAATTGAAGATTATAACCTTCATGAAGGTAGAACTTACTACAGGACTGTTGTATTAGACTGCAAGGTATACTTAATAAACTGGCAACAGAGCATAGCTTGATAATTGCTTTTTAACCTGCTGTTAACCTTGGCAGTGTGGGTTAATCATTCATACATTTTAATTAAGAGTTTTCACTCATTTATTCAAAAGGATAACTGCATTAATATGTATATGTCAGTGATGTGACATGTGCAGGGTAACAGAGTTGACAGTAAAGGGTTTGACTTATATTGGCCCTTTTTCCCATAGTCTCAATGTAATGGCGCATGAGATAATCAGACAGGCATGTATTAAAAGATTACATGCTATAATTAAATTGAACTTAAAGCACAAAAACTCAAAAGAACTGCCTCTGTGATCAGGGGCTGGAGAAAGTGACAGGTTGTAATTAGAAATGGTTCCATGACAACCTACAGTAGTTGAAGTCATATTTCTGTCTCTCTTCTTTAAAACAGAACAGAGGTGACACGGTGGTGATAATTCAATAACACAGAAAGATACTGAACTCGAACATTAATTATATCAAACACAAAAAACCTAGTTGTTACATTTCTATGAAAAAATCACACACAAGCAAAAATCTCTTCATTTGAACAAGAAGACTTTAATAAATAGAATACTGTACAACTTGTGAAAACAAGTGAAACCATTTTTTTTTATGGATGTAAATACAGTGTGGAGCTATGGACAACAACGTGCTGATTTAACTATAGTTTTGCTGTATTTTAATATTTAAATATAAGGAACATTATACATTTGAGAGCTCTGCAATGGGTGGATACACAACCTCTGAACTACTGAAGCATTTAACTAGATAATCTCTTTCTTTATCATCTGTTCCTGGTAGAAAAGTACAGGAACACAAGAGTACAGGCCCACAGCAAGGCTGAGGTTCATGGTTAAATAAAAACTGAATTATTAAAAAACTAAACACAACAGCTGAAGAGGCCTCAACATGATAAAGTTGTGCTTTGTTCCAGCTGGTCTTGCACCTGATCAAGATCATTCAGTAAAACCTTCACTACTGCAACGATAGCATGGATTGCAGCTCAATGCTGCCATCTTTTGGTCCTTTAAGGAAATTCATCCTGCAACCGCTGAGGCAAAAGCTTTTTGTTGATAGTCCCTCCACATTGTAACCGATTTCAAATGGTGCTAGACATGATGGAAACTCTGAACACCAGACGAAAACGGTCAGCCTTGGTGAGAGGGGGTTTCAGGTTCTCAGCTTATCCAAGACCTTCTTTTCTTCTCATCTCTAGAGTGTAAGCTGTGTAGAGAACTGATCAAGAGAACCAATAGACACGTAACTGTCGTTATTAGTGGATAATAGTTTGTCAAAATTTGGATATACACAAAGCCACCAAACTTTCTGGGAATTTAGTGAATAAAACTGTCACTGCCGTCACTCCTGAAGTCTGTTCCCGCTCAAGAACACCGATTTCAAATGGTGCTAGATGGGATTTTATACTCTAAAACACCATCTGAAACCAGTTCCCTGGGGGGGATGCTTTTAGAAAAAACACTTTCTGAAGTCATGTCCTCTTCTGCAAGAAGAAAAAAAACATTAGTCTAAAATCAACATGTTGCAAGCATTTTACTAACTAAATTATTTCTAGTACAAACAATAAAAGTAGCTCATCTTATCAGAGGGTAGATTTGATTTGTGTGAAGGAATATAATGGAATTTATACTAATTTAATTAGTCATTAAATCGATTTTCTTTTCCAGTGTCTTGCCAAAATTTCTTAATAAACTTACTGCTTTGCTTTATACTGATAGACATGTTTAAGAGGATACAGTCCTTATCAATGTATCACCTGCATAAACTTTATTCCAATTAAGATAAAGAAACATGTTCAATAAGACATGGTATGGTAATTGCATGTTGCCCCAGACTAAACGGACAAAGAAAGAAAACAATGCTATTTTTTTAAATAGCCGATTTATTTTGGTTCTGCTCGCTTTTATAGAAAAAAACAAATTCCAACCCATTGGGCACAGATCTGTTCTTCTCAGGGTTATTTGATATGGAGAACTGTGATTTCCCGACACACACACACTAAAAAAAAAACTTTTTTGCAAGTGTAAACTTCTGCAGTTTGTTTGTAACGCTGCCTCGAGGTTTAGGCGTGGTGTAGAAATTACATAAAAGAATGTTTGATAACCATCATCTCAACTTTTGGTTATTTAACGAGAAACAGTATACCTACCTGTTTTATCACACACACTGTGAAGAGAAATATTTGCACAAACAACATTTACTGACTACAAAAATATAAAACAAAAGATGCTTTAAACCTGGACTCTTTCCAAAGAGAGCGACAGGCAGAAAAGAAACAACAAAACGGAAGACGCAGACTCTTTGCTGGCACGGAGACCAATGAGTAGAACCACTGAGTCATGGCCAGTTCCTCTAAGAATGACACAGCAGCTCAGTTCCTTGCATTAGTGCATCCGATCTCAGTGTAAGAAAGGGCTTGGCAGCAGACTGGCACCAGAGATGAACCCCAACAAAAAACTGTCTATGAATCATACTCAGGGAAAAATAGATCTCCACAGCTCCCTGTGGACTTCTTTGTAATGTACAATAGGATACTGTGTCGTCTCCTGGGTCTGCCTCAAGCATCCAGTCCCTCTCCTGGTCCAAGTGGGGATGACTGTGGTGCACGATGGAAAAACCAGATCCTGAAATAGGTAAGAATTCATTAGTATGAACCCCTGTGTCCATCCCTATAAGGCATGCAGTACAGTATGTCTACAGAGAGCTCATTTGAGACTTTCTCCTTCACAGTTTCTATTTTCTTTTGAAATGACAGCACAATACCGAGACAATTAATGTGGAAAACTCACTGGATTCTATTTGTAGGTCTGGCATTAAAAGACTGGCATTATCTGCCTTGTCAGTGTCTCAGACGCTGTTGTCCTGTTGATGGGAAAAGGTGACGTAGCAACTAATCCAAAACCTTCATGTGTCTTTTGGGGACAATTTACCTGTCTGTCACTCCCTAATCCTCTTCACTGCTAGTTTAGTGTCTCAGTTGAATTGATTGGTTATATTTTCACCACGGATAATCAAATTTGGGCACATATGATGGCTATCACTGTTTTACAGACATGTACTGTACTTTCACCCGAACAGAAGATCAAAATATCCTCGATTTCGACAAGCACTGCAAGTATTTACATGAATACAGTGTGAGCTTCGAGAATAACTCAGGCAGACAGTGAAGTATGAAGGCTGCAACACTGCTTTCATCCCGTCTTCTCGTTTTTGCTATTCTGCCTCCTCCCATTTAACTCTGCTATTTATGAACTCTGTATCTACCTCTCTCTTGCTGTCTGGTTCTTTTTACTACAAGCTCTTTTTGCCGACCATTGTGTGCGCAGAGGCTGCTTTCTGCATCAAAGCATTTTTTTTCCTGCCAAGTCACCTGACCATCTACTGCTTGTTAAAGGCGCATCAGCCCATTTTAAACCCCAAAACAAAAAACTAACTGGTTTAATTTAGAGCCGTTATATTAAACTTTTTGCACTGTCCATCTTTAGCGACAAATTGCAGGAGGAGATGCTACATAGAAAAGTTAAATAAAACTGAAGTAATTCTTCAATCAGAAACAAACTGATCTAATGGTTCTGATTTAAGAGGATGTTAAAATAACACGTCAATTTGGTTTACATAAACGAGATGAACACATCCCACTGTGCATCAGGCAGAGCAGACTGTCAGAGGCCAAATTGTGTCACAGGAAGAGTGACTAGGCTGGGTCATATTAAAGTAGGTGACGTAAAATGAACACTGAATGCCTGTATGTGTGTCACAGTGTGTGTGTGCAGAGCAGTGGGGGGTTGGGGGTGGGGTTGTGTGCATGTGTGCACGTGCAAATAGGGTAGGTGGTTAATCCTCTTACAGATTAGAAGTCCTAATTTATCTGGAGTGAGAGGGGCAAACTCATCGAGGTAATGTGTTTTTAAACCACCTCTACACATTTGTGCAATCAGGAAAAACTACAGAATATCTTAGCTGAAAATAGTTTTGTTTTCTGTGAGTGTGTGTGTGTGTGTGTGTGTGTGTGTGTGTATATATATATATATATATATACACACACACACCTTTAAGTCATGAAAGTACCCTTTGTGTTTGAATCGCGTAATATTTCCTTCTACGTTGCATCAACTTCAACAAATTTGTGAGATGTTTGGAGATGAGACAGCCTTAACACGTTTAGATGAGCCCGACACTTTGTTTGTTCTATCTGCTGCGTGGTGGGTGGAAATAAATGGGAAGGCCACAGTCGGAAGAGTTGATTTACACTTTGTCACCCTCTTCTGGCTCCTTCTCTGCCTGCTGGGAAATATCAGATGTCTCACTGAAAACAGGAGTGGCTTTATGAGTTAAATAACTCGAGATAAAGGTGCCCATAAAGATTTAAAATATGGCTGTCTGTGTAAGACGGATCAGGTTTACAGAAAGACATAAAAAACCTGGCTGGTGCACCTTATTGATTAGCATAAATTTTGGACAAAACAGTGAAGCAACAATAAGCTATCTCACTATTTTCCCCTCCAATATACTGTATATCTTAATAAAATATTTACAGAAATTAATTTGTACCATTAGTAATGGCAGTAAGGAGAGGTACCTTCTGGGTTTTAGACACAGTAGCTTACAGTAAGGTTTTTTTCGCCCCTCTTACAGCACGTTAGGTGTCTAGCTGCTAATGATACCTGCGAATGAATGCTGCCTCACACTTGTCTATTAATACATCATCATCTAGCGAGGCCAGCAGTGCTCCGAGTTTAATTTTAGCACTGTCATCTCTTGGCTCTTTGCCACCTCCTGTTCCATAATCTGTGTGTAGGAGGGATTTGTTTTAAAAGGCAGTGGGTCGCTCATCATTTTCTCTGAAGTTTTATGTCGGCTACAGGTGATGCTGGCCCCTGCTGTAAACAAATCCATCAGTACATGCACACCGCCTCTCCTCAGGATTCTTGTTTGCTGTGTCTACTTTTGGCCAAACAGCATCTGCTGAATTGCATTTGTTCCAGCTGAAAAAGCAGGGGCTGTTTTTTTTTAGTACTCAATAACAATATTATTGTGAAATTTCTCCTAGAACTCTGAATAAAACTAGGTTGAGTGCGTCGCATTTAGCCCACTTGTACTGGGCTCTTCTGTTTGTTTGACTTAAGAGGCAGCGCCCCTCCCTGAAAGAATAGCAAAATAACTATTGAGGTCACGTTTTCTTGTCTGCGAAAGTGGGTCACTTACTGGTCAGCCTCAGAAGACTTGGTAAACATTATTACTGCACAGGGTATGTTACTCACAGTCAGTAAATATATTCTTTTAAGTAGAATTTGGGTTTCCATATTTTCAGATGAATGCAAATAAGCACATGGGTTCTGCTGTGAGGCCCTCCCCCGACACTCTCCTACAGATCAGCTTGTACTTCCTCCCATGACCTTTACCTGTTTGTTTCAAAACTACCATAGTGACATTCCCTCAGGAGTCAAGTTTCTATTCAGTACACATAATTAAAGTTCTAAAGCTCCCCTTCCCTAACCCTCCTCTCCCTCTCTCTCTCTCTCTCTCTCTCTCTCTCTCCATTTAGTTGCCAATTGTTTAGCAACTCATGAGGTCTACGGCTGATTCTCCCGCTGACCGAACAAATCCACTCTGCAGGAAGGAGTTAGCTCCTCCTGTGTGTGTCATTTTTACCTCGGAAGTGCTGCTATGCGAGAAAGTGCCTCCATCTCCCATCCCTCTGGCAGGTAAGCAGCAGGAGGCACCACACCCTCCTTCACTCGGGTCATTAGGAAGGTACGAGAGGCCAGCGAACGTGGTGTTAACAGCAACAGTGTCATCACATCAGGCGTGTCAGCGTCCTATTGTGCTCTGGCAGGTGTGAATTACAAGGTCTAGTAAAGGGAGACAAATCTGCCAAATGTTTTTCTCGACAGCAACAACAACTTTAAGGAACTACAAAACTATAACTCAGTAAAAGAAAGCTCAATGATGTGTATAATTTACTGTATTCACACTGTACAACATTGGATAAAATAGGTACAGGTATAAAAAGCAACAACAGTGAGTGTTCAACATCCCTTTACAGCAGATGATTCAGCCCATGGATTGTGTCACTCACTAGCACCCCCTATGTTTGAGAAGTAGAGCTTGTTTTCATCATATCAAGTGCGCACTAAAAAGCCAGATTACTATTAAGGACCTAGGTCTCTGTGACGCAGCAATTGTTGTTGGACACCTGAACGACAAAAGAAAGCTGCGTCACTGTTGTGTCGCTAACTTACCTCTAACTTGTTTTCATTTCCCTCTCAAATAAAACAAACAATAGAACAACCCTACGTGCGTCAATGTGGGACCATGTTTGGGAAGTATGTTTATCCTGTTTTATAAATTAAAAAAGTGACTTTTTCATCCCAGTAACAACACTAGACAGAAAGACCACGAGGCCATGAGGTGTTAAATGATCGTGCCAATATGAACTGCGTAATATCGTCCTCTCCCACAACAGGATTACGCACTATCCATCTCTTGCGCAGCATCCTATTCCGAGCTCTTCCTTCACACGCCATCCCGGCCGATTCCACGCTTTGTTTACATCTCCGTTTTAACATTAAATTCAGCCACAACTTCAGTTCGAGACCGAGCACAACTACGCTGTCATACCGTCGCAGCATGTTTCACCATCGCAGCGGAAATTCCCACTGGATTTCATGTGGCTTGTCGGTCCTTCCCGCTGACGCAGTTTAATTTACCTGTTGTCACGTCGATGATGAAACCACTTATGATTAAAAAAGTGCTCTTAACCTCTTTCCACCAACAAGTCCCCGCGCCCCGTTGAACTGCAAACACAGGACTTTTATTTTCTTTCTTTCATTATTCTTTCCACTTTTACAACAGCGCCTCTGGGCTTTTTTATTGTTACCTTCTCAACCCAGCACTACAGTGTTTATGAATTACATAGTGGTATTCTCTACGCCACATACGCAGCGTTATGTCGCTCTCGCCATGTAATAACATAAATAACTTACGTGTTTATCCCAAGCCTGTTTCCCTCCCGTGCCGAATGAGTCTCATCCATTTCCCGGCCGGCGTCACTCAGACCAGGTCCTCAGTGAATGGACAGTCCACCAGGTTCCTGTTTCAGCCTTATTGTCGCTATTATCAATTTCGGAGCGCACGTTTATCACAGTGTATCCCCCTAACGATTTTCCATAGCGCAACACGGGAACCCCGCCCCTGACACTCCCCCAGCCGCTGGTTGGTCGGGCGGCTGGAGAGTCTTTCCTCATCGCCAGAATCACATGTGGCTGACGCATGTTTACAAACATCGGTGAAATCACATGGTAATGGGCGCCGTTTTACCGTAAACTACCTCATTTTGACGCAGCTACCAGATGTCGTGTCAAGAGGCTATTATTGTTTTTTTGTGTTTTTGTTTTGTTTTTTTCAATGACGGTATGAAAAATGAAAAAAAAAACCAACAACTCTATTTACAAGGACGCAGACATTGCATAGGCCTACCACAGCCTGTTTACCCGTATAGGATACATAAGGGATATGAAATAGCATAGCATAAGGATTTAGATAATTAATTGATAAAGGAATGAAATGCGATATAAATACATATATATATATATATATATATATATATATATATATTTTTTTCTATGATGTTTTTTTGTGAAATACTGGAAATCCAAGAAAGACAAATCACTTTTGGTTGACCTGCGAACTCTCCATGATGGACCCCAAATTACTGTGTCATTTTAAATGCCACAGGCTACATGGTGACAGTCCAAAAAGGGGAACCACTGTCCTTTATGTTAGACATTGTTATCTTACTTCTGACCTCCTGCCTCTGCTTATTTTAGGTGTCATAATAACCACATAATATCCCAGAATATGAACTTGTATGGTCCTATTTGTCCAGTTCTTCATTAATCCTAATAGTTTGTATAAGGGTCCCTGTCAAATGTTTTGTAATCATGGATCCGCCTGCAATTTGTGAGGTGACGAGACAAAAAAAAAAAAAAAATATGACCTGAATTGTAATGCCGTTGTTGTTACAGCAGATGGCAGTGTAACACTCAAATATGGTTTGGTGGAGCGTAGTGGCTCTGTGCTTTTCAAATATCCTTTGGCATCACTATATTACCACCTAGGTAGTGTCTCTGAATTGACATAGACCTTCAGTGTTGTGTTTGTGTGGATTATAGCCTGCTCTGTGTTTTATTTATAATTTCATTTAATTTTTTTAATTAATTTACAGCTACTTAAATAGGCTACTGTATGTTGTTCTGACCAGGGTATGGAGAGCTGCTTTTAGGGGAGAAAGACATCATTTTCTAACTCAGAACCGCTCAAAGATGCAACTTTTGGGAAGAAACATACATCAAATACAATGTAGACAGAGTGCATTGGGGCTACATGGTGCTACTTTCTCTATTTTCTTTTCTAACATAAGCAATAACAGCATTGAAAAACACAGATCGACTAGTTTTACTTCTGTAAGTCGTTCCTTAATGCTTGACTTCAGTGGAATTTACGGTAACTGAATCATCATGCTCCACTGTACTGTCCCTTACGGTAATGGGCACGTAATGGCACGTCACTCGCTATTTGGCCGGATGTCAACCTGAGAGACCCCCTAATTAAAATCAGTCAAGTGTGCTCCTCCCTCGATAAACTCTCACATCCGTTCAAGTAAGTAAATAACATATGTTTAAACCTTAAAACTGGTGTCTGGGTTAAAACATGTCTGTGAATGTAGTTTTTGGGGGTTTTAATGCTAAAACTGCAGAAAGGAAGAAACAACAATGTTTTAGTAGTCGCCTAGCAACAGTGTTCTTGCCACTTAAACATCAAACATATGGCACACTCGACTCTCCTTGTCGAAAACAAAACACCACATGAGTCCAATTTTAAGGTGGTATTCAACATAGCCACTGTGGGACTAATCATGTTAGGCCCTGTGGTTGTTCAACAGCAACCTCACAGCTGACAATGACGGAGGACTCCCAGTAGGTGGCGGTATTGGTTTTTCTTTGCTGGAAACACAGTTGGCACCTGGGTTTGCTCTACCCAGTTCAAATTCTCCACAGGTTGTTTTCCTTCATAAGTTTGCATGGAAAATTTATGTTTGCATGGGAACTTCCTTTTCTCTGTTGCATCAGTGTGCATGTGCAGAGGTGGAAAGTAACTCAATGCTCTTGAGATACTTATTTATATTTATGGTACATTAGACTATAAAAGAAATTGTTTTTATATATAAAATATATGATCTGCTTATAAAATGTGTGTTGTTATAGGCTAAACTCTACTAGAATATGAAGGGCTCATGTTTGCTGCCAATATAGGCTACACTGACATCACTCACAAATTTCAACTGCATGTCTTTTTCTTTTTTTACATGGTTGTTTTGCTACTATTACTTAACTAAAGGATTTAAATACTTTGTCCCTCACCGCTCAGCCTGCTTGGCTTGTTTTTGAAAGTGAGAGATTGTATGAAATGCATATCTGACAATCACCATTGCTTCAGAAGGTCGTGATATCTGTTATTGTGAGTATAATCTTTAGCGATGGAGTGATATGGCCTTGTTCAGAGTGATTGCAGAGCTGCTATCAGCAAAACAACACACTGACCTTTGCACCCACTCAGCTTTACAACAGTTGTATGGACAGTGGTAGCCTCTGGCCCGCTTCACTTGGTAAGTGAACCGTTACAGCAGGCATGTATAGGCTGTCAGAGTGTAACAACAAGGGTTGAAAAAGGTCACATCTGCTAGAATGGCAGCAGTGGTTAATTTGCTGTGGCTACACTAACTGCACACACACACACACACACACACACACACACACACACTCCCTCTCCAGAGTATCCACACCCAGAATGACAAGTGACCTCGTGACCATGTGTTGTGTGACTGAATCTTCTCTGCCATCAGGAGCCCATAGGTCATTGCCTTTTGTCTCAAAACACTCGCTGACGCATTAGCGCAAGGGCCATTACTGACTGTCACAGCAGTAACAGCACTTCTTTGTTGTTTTGTTGTTAAGATACAGAGTTAACACCAATAATTTTCTGTTTTAATAAAAAAGGAGATCCAAGCGTGCTGGGAAGATAAACTGCATGAGGGAGATTATCGTTCATTTGTGATAGTACACCAGACCAAATTATGAGGAATCAGTCAACAGGTGTTTAGTATTTATAATCTTTAATCATTACATCAAAGAGTGATTTTCATAAATAGCCTATTTAATATCGATTTCCACTAAGGATTAGCAAATTGATGCAATTGAATATGTCTTTAGGAAGCTATGTACATAACAAGATTGATAAGCACATAATGACCCTCCTGCACAGATCTATTTAATTATTTGTATTAATTAATTCACCAGTAACGTGCGCAACATGGGATCATAGTTGAATCAAAATTCACACACAATTCTGAATCACAAATTCAGCTTTTAATGTGCTTGTAATGAAATGAATATATATTTAGGTTTAGATTCATTCATTTATGTATGTATACAGTTTAAAGTTAAAGGAACAGTGCACATTAATGGATACTTCTGTAAATATATTTAGTCATTATTGTCCCAGCTAGTTCAACATAGAAACACACAGATATAAACACAGCAACATATAGATAAGTTCCCATAAATACATTCATACATCCCAACACAAAACATCAGAGTCGTCAGAGAGGCAGCCGTCCAGATGGCAGTAATCTGAAGTGATGATTGAGGGAGTCATCAGAGTCAATTGCTAGGCCTGTTGAGAGTTTTGGTATAGGGAGTCTGATGATTTTAGAGGCAGCATGTGTGATGCTCGTAGGTTTTCTTTTGTTTTATTTTTTGTTGAAGATGAGGTGGAACAGTACTCCAAGATATTTCGAGTTGTTGACCTGTTCTGCTGTCTAGGGGTTTAGTCCAGTCTGGGGTGTGTTCAATGTGCTAATCAATAACAGCTCAAGCATGCATTGTATAAATGTTTTTATATAATGGCTTAGGGAAACAGTATATTATTAATATCTTGTCTGTTCCTCATATTTACATTAGACTATCTTCATTACTTTTCTAATCAAATGGTAAACACTAGCAAACCATTACAGCACAAGAACATTATCTATTGGAAAGAAAACTTACGTACTTCGCTTGATATATGATGATATATGATGAACACCTAAATTGACACGTATCTTTGCAAATCAAGACATATTATTTCAATAGCACACAAAGTTGAGTTTTTCTTCACAGTCCCGGCTGTCCCAGAGCTGTCCCTCCAGTGAGAGGGCCCCACAGTGGCGACTCTTGGCGGGGCACTGTGGCGCCTTCTCTTGGCTCCGGGCATAGTACCTCATGTCGTCCCCGTTCACCCACAGCCAGTTGCCAGCCAGGTAACGCAGGCCGATCCACACGTGGTCTGTCTGGGCTTCCCTGCAAGTCTGCAGGGTTTTAATCAGAGCAGATTCACCACGCAGGCTGACCAGATCAGTGTGCTGCTGGCGACACTGCTCCATCGCCTCCTCCCACGTTTTGTTTTCCTTCACCAAAACCAGTTTGCTTTGAAAACAGTAGAAGTTGAATTCGTCCTCACAGTCCTTTTTCCACCAGCCTTCTTCATTTTGTGCCACACATCTGTTTCTATCATTTGGGTTCATCAGTCTTGACCTGTCGAACAACGCTTTTTTCCCTCCTGACCACTTCCATGTATCATTGGCATCGCTGTACAGGCCGATCCAGGCCAGAAATGGCTTGCTGTAGGTATTCCGATTATCGAGGAGGTTTTGATTTTCATTGTTCCTGGTGATTGAAGACAGATCAGTGTGATTCTCTCTACAGTATTCTCTGGCCTCTGACCATGTTTTGAGATTTCTGAGATAAATGTCATTCCCATAGAGGCCACAGAGAGCCACCTCAAAGAGAGCTGTGAGAATGAGAAAGACGAGAGCACTTTTCTTCATATTGAGTTGATGTTGAGGTTCACTTCTGTGGAGTCATCTCATCCTGTCAAGGGGTCTGTATTATATTTGAAGGAACACCAAGCACCCAATCACAGTGCATCCTAGGCTATGATGGAAATACACAGGAAATCATACACAGGTCTACTTTTGCAAATTGAGGGGCATTCAAATGTTTGCAAATAAGACCATGGGAAGTAGTGTGTGAAGACCAAATTGAATTTGTTGGCAAATTTTCATGCCATTCCCATTTACACTGGTCTCAATACTGGCCTTACACACACACACACACACACACACACACACACACACACACACACACACACACACACACACACACACACACACACACACACACACACACACACACACACTCCCTCTCCAGAGTATCTACACCCAGAATGACAAGTGACCTCGTGACCATGTGTTGTGTGAATGAATCTTCTCTGCCATCAGGAGCCCATAGGTCATTGCCTTTTGTCTCAAAACACTCGCTGACATTAGCGCAAGGGCCATTACTGACAGTGTGACGGTCCCTGTCTAGCGTTGATGTGCTGATGTGGTTGACCAGTTACTGTTTTTCCTATGTGTCCTTGAAGGTACCGTCATGCAGAGTACAGATTTGGAGCACCTGGTTCAGGCGCTCCTAAAAGGATAAAAACCCAGTCTCAACTCTGCTCTGGTCTCTTTGTCTCATTCGGCTGCATCCCCGCCAGCAGCAGCACCACATTCTCTTTGTTTGGTTTCTGCTTTGTTTTCACTTTACAACATTTACATTTCATATTGCTCACACATCCACATTTACATTACTGATATTACTGACTGACACACTTCACATTTGTACTTATAATAATAATAACCTCAGTTGTTTAAGTTAATATAATAAATTCACTCATTTCTAGCCATCTATTGTGTCCTATGCCGTATTTGTCATAGCCTATGAGCCGGGTTATGAGCAGCAATAACAGCACTTCTTTGTTGTTTTGTTGTTAAGATACAGAGTTAACACCAATAATTTTCTGTTTTAATAAAAAAGGAGATCCAAGCGTGCTGGGAAGATATACTGCATGAGGGAGATTATCGTTCATTTGTGATAGTACACCAGACCAAATTATGAGGAATCAGTCAACAGGTGTTTAGTATTTATAATCTTTAATCATTACATCAAAGAGTGATTTTCATAAATAGTCTATTTAATATCGATTTCCACTAAGGATTAGCAAATTGATGCAATTGAATATGTCTTTAGGAAGCTATGTACATAACAAGATTGATAAGCACATAATGACCCTCCTGCACAGATCTATTTAATTATTTGTATTAATTCACCAGTAACGTGCGCAACATGGGATCATAGTTGAATCAAAATTCACACACAATTATGAATCACAAATTCAGCTTTTAATGTGCTTGTAATGACATGAATATATATTTAGGTTTAGATTTATTCATTTATGTATGTATACAGTTTAAAGTTAAAGGGACAGTGCACATTAATGGATACTTCTGTAAATATATTTAGTCATTATTGTCCCAGCTAGTTCAACATAGAAACACACAGATATAAACACAGCAACATATAGATAAGTTCCCATAAATACATTCATACATCCCAAAACAAAACATCAGAGTCGTCAGAGAGGCAGCCGTCCAGATGGCAGTAATCTGAAGTGATGATTGAGGGAGTCATCAGAGTCAATTGCTAGGCCTGTTGAGAGTTTTGGTATAGGGAGTCTGATGATTTTAGAGGCAGCATGTGTGATGCTCGTAGGTTTTCTTTTGTTTTATTTTTTGTTGAAGATGAGGTGGAACAGTACTCCAAGATATTTCGAGTTGTTGACCTGTTCTGCTGTCTAGGGGTTTAGTCCAGTCTGGGGTGTGTTCAATGTGCTAATCAATAACAGCTCAAGCATGCATTGTATAAATGTTTTTTATAATGGCTTAGGGAAACAGTATATTATTAATATCTTGTCTGTTCCTCATATTTACATTAGACTATCTTCATTACTTTTCTAATCAAATGGTAAATACTAGCAAACCATTACAGCACAAGAACATTATTTATTGGAAAGAAAACTTACGTACTTCGCTTGATATATGATGATATATGATGAACACCTAAATTGACACGTATCTTTGCAAATCAAGACATTATTACATATTTCAATAGCACACAAAGTTGAGTTTTTCTTCACAGTCCCGGCTGTCCCAGAGCTGTCCCTCCAGTGAGAGGGCCCCACAGTGGCGACTCTTGGCGGGGCACTGTGGCGCCTTCTCTTGGCTCCGGGCATAGTACCTCATGTTGTCCCCGTTCACCCACAGCCAGTTGCCAGCCAGGTAACGCAGGCCGATCCACACGTGGTCTGTCTGGGCTTCCCTGCAAGTCTGCAGGGTTTTAATCAGAGCAGATTCACTACGCAGGCTGACCAGATCAGTGTGCTGCTGGCGACACTGCTCCATCGCCTCCTCCCACGTTTTGTTTTCCTTCACCAAAACCAGTTTGCTTTGAAAACAGTAGAAGTTGAATTCGTCCTCACAGTCCTTTTTCCACCAGCCTTCTTCATTTTGTACCACACATGTGTCTTCTTCATTTGGGTTCATCAGTCTTGACCTGTTGAACAACGCTTTTTTCCCTCCTGACCACTTCCATGTATCATTGGCATCGCTGTACAGGCCGATCCAGGCCGGAAGCGCCTTGCTGTTGGTATTCCGCTTATCGAGGAGCTTTTGATTTTCATCCTTAGTGGTGATTGAAGACAGGTCAGTGTGATGCTCTCTACAGTATTTTCTGGCCTCTGACCATGTTTTGGGCTTTGTGAAATAAATGTCATTTCCATAGAGGCCACAGAGAGCCACCTCAAAGAGAGCTGTGAGAATGAGAAAGATGAGAGCACTTTTCTTCATATTGAGTTGATGTTGAGGTTCAACTTCTGTGGAGTCATCTCATCCTGTCAAGGGTCTTTATTATATTTGAAGGAGCACCAAGCACCCAATCACAGTGCATCCTAGGCTATGATGGAAATACACAGGAAATCATCATATGCTTTTGCAAATTGAGGGGCATTCAAATAATTGCAAATAGGACAATGGGAAGTAGTGTGTGTAGATCATCTTGAATTCGTTGGCAAATTTTCATGCCATTCCCATTTACACTGGTCTTAATACTGGCCTCATTAACTGCATCCTGTATTGATCAGCAGTAAAACACTTTAATTGTCTCTTATAAAATCATATCAGTGCAGGTCCTAAAACGTCTCAGAGAGTTTAAAAAGACAGAGTTTGAGAAGTAAAATTACCCTGAGCTTTAAAAGAACATTGTATGAACGCTGAGCTCTTTATATTGACAAATGCATAGTTCTCTCTCATTTACGTCACATGCTGATCATGAATCACCATGAGTCCACTGACTTCACTGTAGGACATCGTTAATGGTGTGTTTCTGATCCCAGTTTTGCACATTCAAACTACAGGCTTTTGTTCTGCAGGCTATTTTTGCATCTCAATAGCAAGAGAAACCTTGCTCTAACCTTGTAATCACAGAAGAAATATTTTATCACGAGTGTTAAATTTTATTATTTCTTCAAATCTTCTTAATCTGTATGTTTGCTCTCTTTAATGAGTAATGTATGTAAAGTTTTGAGAGTGACAAAATTCAAGTTCTTATTTTAAAACAAGCTCATTTAATTTGACTTTCCCTTTGGTAAAGATTAAATCAAAAATAGTGTGCAATAAATCATATTTTAGTTAGAGTTAAATGGCTATTGCTTGCCACCAGACTCTATAGACAAAAAATGTAAGACCATTGTACGTTCATTTAGTGTGGACAGAAAGTAAAACTAACCAAAACTGTCTTTGTTAGTGTTCATAAGTAATGTAAGCACAACACAAGTAGCTGAAGACAACCCACAAAGATATTGTCAACAATCACAGTTTATGAGTTAGGCACAGTTACTACTAACAGAGAAAGCAGGCTTACTTACACATGCAGCATGTTATGAAAGCAACCATTTTTTTCAAAAGAGAAGCTAAGAAATGTATACCACTGATGTAAAAAATGTTTTATATCAACAAGGAGTTAAAGGCCATCTTGGGAATGCTGAACCTGCTGAATGTTGTGTTGGAATTTCATGGCAGTGTTTTCTGTACCAGCCCAACATGAAAACTCCCAATCAGTTTTGTGTTTGTGTCAGTTTTCTGCATTTTTCCTTTTTGTCTGAATTTAAAATACTGCTACACTTTACCATTCCCAAAGACAGTAGTGAGAGTAGGGAAAATTTGCATTTGTCAAAAAAAAGTGTACACTTATGTCACAAAACTCACCACACAACCACAAAAATAGAAATGCACTTTGCAACTGAACCCAGTTAAACTTTGACCAAAGGTCAGTATTTATCAAGGTTTAGTGAGATAATATAGCCAACTTTCATTAAATTCAAACTTGATGATTTCATTCCCTTTTTCTTTGCCTGTCTCACACTTAACACTTAACGGGTCTCAAGGTTAAGGCAAATAGAGAAGCTACAAAAACAAACATTTCCTGAATCACATAGAAAAAACAAAACAGTCAAGCAGTGAGCATCAGTGCCTGGCTTCATTGGTTTCATTACACCACAATTTGTGGTTTGAAATAATAGAGCATTCTCTGCTTCTTCATCTGACATCAACAGCAAATATTTGGCATTATTTGGTGATTCTACAACTATTGTTACAACTGGACTGAACAGGGCAGCTAACAAATCCCAGTTAGTGCCCTGCTGAGCAGCCTCAGTTCCAATTACAGCTTATGTACTGTAGGCTCCTCTTGACACCAGCAAAGGCCAGAGATCCCAAACTTTTCACATTACAGGCATTGTCATTATCTTCATCATATTTGTGAGCAATATTGTTATTGTCATCATTTTCCTTAGAGGTGCAGGTTGAGGAGAAGAAGAGCGGGAGGTGAATGTATTTGGTGGATTCATGTTGAATTTGTCTCAGTGTATGGACAGTCTTTGAGGCAGCAGAGGGGCTTGTGGGTAGTGTGTCCCAGTAGGTGATGGCTAGAACAGGAGGTCAGGGGTGTCACACTTCACATCTCCGTGTCAGCCACAGGGGTTTGGGTGGCAGAGTGTCCGTTAGTGGTGGGGGCAGGGTTGGTCCCATTTTCTGGTGGAGACTCGCCATTGACGGTCGGTTTATCGAGCGGCTCCTGGGGCAGGGGAGCCACAGACACCAGGGTATTAGCCTGGTTCTCCTCATCCACCTGGAAAGATTCGGCCTAAGAAAAGCCCAGAGACAAAACTGATATCAGAACTCATACAGGTTTAAGATACACATTTAACACTTTACTGTTCAAATACGTCGGGCAAACAAATGGTTGTTGTTCAAAAGTAAACAAATACATTCTTTGTAATTGAGGTTTATGGGTTTCAGCTGTGTTTGCACTCAGAAGGGTGTTGCTAATTGTTTTACTGTTGGGAGGTTTTTACTTTGCTTCTAGCTGAAAATATGAACCCTGTTGTAAGGGAGTTTAAGTTTGGTGCTTTGTCTGTTGGCAAGAACTTGGAGGATAATATTTGACGCATGCAACAGAAACGTATTCAATAAATGAGGCACCAAACAAAGGCAATTTTGCAATCTATTCCATCCATTCCATCACATGGGTGTGCCCTCATATGTAAACGCTTTTAAAACTGATGTCATGAGCTTGAGAGAAAAAAAACCCAACCAAAACCATCTGTAGCCCCCTGGCAAGGGGTAGAACAAAATCACAAATCTGTCAGTACTGCTTTGAGTTAAGGGACATGTGAGTCAAGAATGTCATCCCTTGAGTAAGGAATTTACTGGAGGATAACCATACGTTTGACCTCAAATCCATATTCTTTCAAATAAACAGTCACAGTGTACAGTTTCCTCAGTAAACTGGATCTTGTAGGACCAAATTATCTTAGGTCAGTAAAGATGGTTTCTTCATTGCCATCCCATAATGCATTTCTTTACTTGCACAGAAGGGGGCAATAGAGAGAAATGTTGATCCAGATAGGGTTACTTTTTAAGGTAACCAGGGTCTCTATAAGTGAACTTTGTCTAATACCTGACCTCATGAGTGCATTTAAAAGTAGTTTAACATGATGATAATGATATATGTGATGTGAAAACCCACATTAATGTTTCCTGAAGTATGACTAACTGGAGATTTGTGGCTCACAGTGCAACACACCTCCTCTAATCTACTCACCAGTCTGACTCCTTTGGAGTTCTTGCGGTGGGTCTTGAGGTAATAACCAGCTACCAGCAGTGCAGCCAGCAGCAGGCCCGCCAGCAGCAAGGAAACCAGCACTAACTTAGAGTTCTTCCCCCAACGAGGAACAGCCTCCTCCACATCGGTCTAACAAAAATGAGAACAAAATTACCATGAGTTAAGTGTTCACATTGTGTGTCTATAGCAAACCAAACAAATCTTCAAACACTCTGTACAGACTGAATCTGACACACATGAAAACATGAGATACAATGCAGATGTTAAGGTGTTCTTTTTGTGTAACTGTGACACTGGCAGAAAAATATATTCATTATCTGGTTACTCCTGTCTAGTGAATTGTGACTGAAAGAAAACAACCCCACCCAATGCCTTTGTTGATGGAGATGTACCTACATAATTGGCAGTATTTCCTCTGGCTTCAGGGCAGGGTCAAAATAAAAAGTTAGTAGACCATAGATGTTGTAATGAATAATGAAGATTGACTGTTTGGCTGAAACATTGGAAAATTGGTTCATTCAGTATCTTTGGAGTAAAGAGGGAAATGAAGTGTATGGCGAATGCAAATAGAAAGAGGGGTGTGACAGGCACACCCATAACCCGAGATTGTTCCCTAGGTAGTTGAAAAAATGTTTTGCAGCTGACAAGTGGGTTGTTTGTGGGCTTTTTGTTTGTCACACAAACTGTCAGCCTGGCTTCTTCAAGCCTTTAGAAAAGTCTACAGACAGTGTTTTTTTTCTCCCTAGTGTATTTCCCCTGTCTGGTTTCATTATGAGTCAACCAGCAAATTTATGGTGACTGAGTCTATTGGAACTGTTTACTTTTGGATTCATATTTTCTAGACCCTTCGCAGTGCATGGTGGGATGTTGGTAGAACATGCGACGTTGAGTATCAGCTTGGTCCATTCCTTGGACATTAGGAACCGTGATACATTTGGAAGAGAATCAAAGTCACACGTGTGTAGAGTGTTTCTACAATACAATATAAGTGGTACAGTACCTTATCTTTGATGTTGTCATTGTTGAACTTGTTAGCCATGCCGGCAATATCAGCTGCAAATAACAAAAAAATACATTTTTATTTACAGAGAAGTGGATGTAGAGATGCCAATTCACTTAAAGGTACTGTGAATAAAAAGATGAAGAAGAAGTTTTTAAAGTCTGGCTGATAATAATACAAATTTAAAGGGGACTAAGTATTGCTACTTCAAAAAATTACAAATCAGCCTCCTTGGCTGCTCGTCTGATGCTAAAAATATATATCATCTGTATCATCATATCATATAATGCATCAGCTGAATGTTTATGAGGTGTAGCAACATGCTTTGTCCATCTTTTAGTTTTGTATTACCACAAGGACATTACTGACCTTCAACATATTTCCCAGAAACAAGAATTTCGTCCGAGTTGTCCTCCTGGAAGATCTCCAGTTTACAGTCTTCACCACACAGCTCCTGCAGAACACTTTCAAGCTTCACTTTAGTTTCTTCCTGCAAGGAGACCAAAATAAAAGATAATTAATACTGATGTATTTTTCATTTAGTTTAATTTATCAAATCCATGTGACATTTAGTGCAAATTCCAAATGATTAGCTCCAGACAAAATATCGTCTTGAATCTTCAACTCCTCTAATCCTCTTATCCCTTCACCTTCTGTTTCTTTATCTTTGTCTTTAATCCATTAAGGGCTCTCGCAACTCTGTGCACACCCTCTTCCCTGATGTAATCTGATCCAAGCATCAGAAATATACTGTAGGAGCCCTTGATCCCAGTTCAGGAGTGGACAGATGGCTTTCTTACAAGACAGCGTAGCTATAGGCAGGACACAGTGACCTCTATCTGGAAATATTTGTCTTGATGTGATCTGTTTTTTAACACAGTATGACATTTGGTCTTTACATTGTCTCTGCTCTTAAGTGCATGCACTGAGACTCTAGTTGATCCTCTCCATCACTAAGCTGGATGGATGTGCTACTAAAACCTGGTTTATTTACAGCTCCATCATCCTTTCATCCAGTATCTCAGATCAGGAAGAAAAAATTCCACTACTGAAATAATCCACTCCTTAAACAACACAGAAGTTGAAGCTTTGACACCCTCCTCAGTGCTTCACTCCTCCTCATTGAGCAATATTACATTACATAAGAGTGTCTTTAAGAAATTGAAATAGTATATTGCACCATAGGATCACACCAAATGAAACCATGATTCATTTTTAAATTACAATGGAAACATGGTTTAAAACAATACATTTTAGACCAATAGACCAGATTATTCCTCATAAAAGTACTAATGATTGTAGTAGTTACATTTGTGAAAATGACAGTATTGGGTTGGATGGAGCCAAAAAAATTAAGTTGTCCAGAATAAAATGAAATGAAAAAATAAATAAAAGACAATATTTTATATTAATTCTGGGTTTGTTGACATCTTTGTGCACAAGGACCCCTCGGTTGTAATATTTTGTTGCTTTCAGCTGCTTCTATGCATTGTTTAAATGTTGAAAAAAAGCTATAACTGCTCAGACTATATGAGAGCCATAGCTGAAATCACATAGGCACTGTGATTCCTGTAGACCTAAAAGCTGTTTTTCTGTGACACTGAAGAATTTGTGTTTCTAAACAAACACACCCACACTGCTGCTTCAGGCCTCTATACATTTACACATTCTACAGCAGCGTCGAGCCCACCCATTGTGCTGCCCTGACAGCTCAGTCCGTGCCCTGGCTCATATGCAACAGCAATGTCTTTGGACTTGCCTCTCCATCCAAAGAAATAGATGTTTAAAATGATGGATGCAGTGTTTCTTCAGCTCCACTGATTTATGGGCACAGAGATAAAACAGTCGCTGCTTCCTAAATAAGGTAGAATTTCCTGCTGAGCTTATGTTTAGCAAGCTGATAGCCAACTGGGAATGGCACCAAAACCAAGCTAGACCTTTTTTTTTTTTTCTAGAGCAGTTTGTTGGTTTGTGTGTATGTGCATGAATATTTTGCACTCCTACAGTATCATTGCCCCTGAAAGATTCTTTAAGCATTCTTTTGTGTTCTGCAGCACAAATAGATTTTTCTTCTATAGAAGGAGGTTTTCTGAACTTACACAGTTGGAGGAGGCCTTGAGTTTTAGATTGACAGCGTTTTTGTCCTGGACCGCCTCTTTGCTGACACAGACAACATCATCCTGTGGCACCGGCTGCAAAGACAAACCAAAACTTCTTAGTTAACCCATAATTTACTTACGCTTCATACTGTCCTGCATGTCATCGGTCAAACTGTACAGAATAATAAGGTTAGCGGCCAATCCCTTTAACGTGTCATAGCACACAGTATGGTGCACACTTAATATACTATGTGAATGCCCCTTCTATTATGAGAATAAACCTTTATTTTCTGTTTTAATTCTATTTGAAATCATCACAAAGAAAATGCAAATGTGTACATACAGCACATACTGTAGCTTAGGAACAAAATTATTTGACCATCTCTGATTTTCTTTGGTTTTTGTAAGAGCCCCACTGGTTATGGGACTGATATCAATTATTCATACATTACAAATTTGTATCCAATTTTACAACATTTGTAAGCAAGACCAAACAAATATGGTCCACAGAGATGCACTACATCTTTCTACACTTGCTTTCTTATGTAAAAACCACCACTGCTCATCCTTCTCTGCTTTTGCACCATTTGTAAATAGTCTTAGTGTCATTTAAAACAGTAGAACATTTGATGCAAAGGATGTATCCCACCATGCCAAATTATTATTTTTATTGTTATTCTGAGCTCTATATTTTGAAAAAACTAACTTGAGTGCTAGTTGCCTTATCAGATAACATGTTGTTTCTCAATGTAACCCTACAGATACAGCCAGACTACATATTATATGCAAGTAACCTAATATCGACATGACTTTATGACAGACTGAGTGATCTAAAGGGACTTCTTTATCTTACCTTTGGTACCTTTGGTATGTTGTTTTGTGGGCCGTCGCCTCTGGCAGGGATTGGTGCTGGGGTGTCTGCTTCCACGTTTTTTGGTATGTCAGTGAGCACTTTAATTGTGAACTCAGTTGCCTCAGTTGCAGGGCCGCTATTTTCTCCTTCCTTTTCAGTAGCTGCTGCTTCTGCTGCTGTAGTAGTCTGTTCAGTCAGATTTAGAGGTCCCACAGAAGGAAAAACTAAGACTTGTGCATCGCCTGTAGCTGCAAAAGATGATATTTTTATTAATTTATTTTAAGTGTTTGTGAAAATTTGAGTTTGAGTGAAATAGAGTCTTCTTTTTTCCCACCAGGGAGTCCTTTGTTGGCATTGATAAATCAATTTATAGAGGGTTTTTTTTTATTTTTTAAATAAATGGTAGTACAAGTCGGTGTTTCTTACCAGGAACTTCAGTTGTTCGTTCAATCATGTCTCCTCGTGCACTCAAATTTGGCGCCGTTGCTGCTTCAATTTTCCCTTCCTCTGCGATGACTCCTGCTGTAAAGTCAGAAAATGGCTTCATGTCACCTTGTTTGAAAAATTGAAATTTCTATGTAAATTGCCTCATTTACATAGACGCAATGGCATATTATTAAATCAGTGAGGAAACTCAATCACACACCGACATCAATTCTACAAATAAACTTACTATGAAGCTTAGTGATGAGCTACTGTTCTCTTATCAGCTCTGTCACAATCTGAATTTGTGGATTTGCTGTGCAGTAAAACATTTCGACAGCTCTCTCAGCATGACCTTAAATTATCAAGTCTCAGCACTGAAGAACTGTCTGCCATTAATAATGCACTTGTGGACTAATTCTTCTGCTCAGCCTGAGAAAATAAACTGTCCCTCAGTAGAAGACCTGGGCTGGTCCTCCCAAGCCAAAAGCTCTGACCTCCTGTTCACTCCCACTGGGACAAATACTATGAGCTTCTCAGGGAAATCTGTCAGCTCAAAGAAAACATGTTTTTTAGCAATACAATGGACTTGTGCCAAATAATTAAACATTTTCAATATTGGAAAGATATGCTGTGTTATCAGAAGGGTGCAGTTCACAGATTAATATGAACCATCAATCACAACAAAAAGAGTTCTGTTTAGCTTTTAAATGCCCTTTTGTATTTGTCTGTTGGCATATTGTGTTATTATTTCTGTGCCAAACTCTACATGCGGTCACTTGCTGCTATTTTTAAAGGACAGTTTTCCATTTTGTATTTGTGCAGTGTGAAGGATTTAGTGACATCTATTGGTGAGATTGCATGACTTAAAATACTTCTCATATGCTTCTGTATGCGATGCTAAGGGGTGTGACAAAACCTTGTCTGTATGAGAATGGGAATTTGGGATGAGAACTTGTTGCAAAAACATAAGAATTCTTATTTTCTGGTGAGTATACACTAATGAAAACATAGTTATGCATATTCTATTCATTTTCTGTCATATTCTGCACATGGAGCCCCCTAAATCTTACACACTGGACCTTTTTATTTATCACAAGCAAAGGTACAGCTACTCTGAAGAAACATGAGGTATTATTCCACACAACTCATTATGGTTCAGCAAGCATGATTTGATAAAGTTGTAATGTGAGGTAGAAGATCATAGCTCGGATGGACTACAGTTTTCACCAGTGTGCTGTCTTAACGTCAATAATCATCCTAATGCATGAACTCAAGCAGTGTGTGAAAGCTCTTGTGTGTGCTCACACTAAGATTTCTTTGTGTCCCAAGAGGCAGTGATTGAAGATTAGGTAATAGATCTTATTGCAGTAGATAACTGATGCTCTCAGATCCATGGATCACGTCATGAAGTCATTTACTTTGAAATGCAATCTTTCTCACTCTGGGGCTTATCAAAAGATCCTGTGGTCAGTGACTCAGGCACAAGTGGGATATACAAAATACATTTCTGAAATATATTATGTGAGAGGATTTTTCCCATCAACCCTGTTTAACAGTTGAAAGGTGCCAGGTAATGATTCCATTGAAAACATCACTTTTTCCACATTTTTGAATAATGCAATAGGCCATTATACAATATTCCACTTTCAGGGAGTTGTATGACTTTGGGGTAAGGGTGCTTGATAAATTGCAACACTAAATCAAAGTCTTGATAGGATATTTCTAGTCAGGTTCTTTCAGCTGTTAATTAGTTCACCTGCAAAGTTGTAATAACCTGGATAACTTCCAGGGCACGTTTTATTCTCTGGGCTAATTTGTAAAATATGCCACCACACCCTGCATTTGCTGAGCTGCTCTGATTTGCTCAGGTCAGATTGCAAGGTTAATATCCAGAAGTCAAACCAGAATACCCAGCATGCATTCCTTGTACCCAGATTTCCCTCTCAACAACAGCATTACCTCACTCTCAAAACATTCCCATAATGCCTTACCTCTGCATATCTCATTATTCCTCACTGGCTGCCAGATTGAGTTCCTAGATTGTTTGTAAATGCAGTGTACTGCCCTCTGTTGAACCAGATTGTACTACCACTTGTTCCTTTGAACACTGAGATTGAATTTGAATGCTGGCTTTGTTTTCAGTGTGCACATGTAGAAATAACAAGTAGAATATAATTTGCATGCTGGCCTGCTTGACTAACTAAACGGCAAAACAAAACATGTGTAACCTTATTCATGTTTATTTGGGCAATAAATTGTCATAAAATTTAGTTTTATAGTAGTATTATATACTTAAGTTAAATTTAGAGGACTTAAAAGTAAAGTAGTACTTTGTTTACCAAATTAACATTGCATTCTCCATTTGCCTTCTTACATGTTGATGTTTTTTTTCTCCTCCGTTACACACTGGTGTCCTCATGGTGATCTCACTGTCTCTAGTCACTACTTGAGGTTTTCACATATATTCACACAGTGGTGGCACTGTGACACATGTCCACTCACTTCCTTTGATAAATCATTGTGACAGACAGGTGCCACAAGTACAGAGTAAACACTGTGTGCCGTGCTGGCAGGTGGGGCAGTAATCTCCAGGGAGGTCTTCAGGCAACTGTCCATTGCAGCTGTCTGTCATACAGTATCTAAACAGGGGAAATAGACCTACACTTAGTAACTGGTTCAAATAAATAAGAAAATACATCAGAGTCACTGGCCTCTAGGCTGTTTTGCACTTTCCTTACAGATGGTGGTCAAGTTTCTGTAGAGAGCCAGGCTGTTGCTGAATTTAGTGCCTCATTTTAGTATCCTCGGTGTCTCTAGTTTAACATTAGGAGCATTAGCGTGGGTGTGGACCAGCGTCAGGTCAAGGACTCCCTAACCTTAAGTGTGTCTGTTAGACCGCTGGTCTGTAGCCTATGGACTACAGCTGCCATGCCTCACCCATCTCTGGGTGGTCTGTCTGTTTATTTTACTGGAAAAGAGGAGGTTAAAAATGGGTAAGATGGTTGGAATAAATCAGGTTTTCTCATACAAATGTGACACACAGGAGTGCGAGAGTGCAGAGGCTGAAATGTGTTGTTTCAGCTCTGTGATCGCTTTACGTCGTCCGGTGATTTGTAGTGGACAGGGGGGTAAGACTCTGTCACTGGTGTTGTAAAATAAAACAGTAAAGATTGAAGCTGTGACTCATGGGTATGTTTAATTTTCAGTAACTGTTTGGGGTTTTGGGCTGTCTCCGGTGGGATATTGGTGAGATATTGGGGTGAGTGACTGGAAATGAAGTCACATTTCCTTTTAAAATGGAGAGAACCACACTGGAATCGACATTTATGTTAACACAATTTTCCTGTTTATACAGCACATGTTTGAGTCTGAAGGATTAAGGAGGATATTAAATCCATACTGTAAAAATCAACTGTTTTACTAGTCTTCTGCTAATGATGTCATGGCACCGCATACTTGTAAAACTTGGCAGATACATTTTCATAACGCAAAACATCCTTGTTTTAGCGAGCTTTTCTAGCTTTAGGACAATACGTTATGTCCTGTTTTTTGTTTTGTTTTGTTTGTTTCCAGTAAATCCTCTCCAGCTCACTGACCATTCATCACTCATTACACAAACAAACTTCCCTAACAGACCAGAGCCCGGCTGGAATGAAACCTCTGCATATAACTACCTCTTATGGCCAGCTTTTACAGAAACAGCACGATCTGAATGACTGCCTTTTATTATTTTGTTTTGAAGGTAGACCTAAAAGCTTCAAGTCTGGCTATTATTAATTTCAGGACTTGATGCTTCCTGTTACACAACCACCATGAATTATTGGCTGCTTTGCTAATATTTATTTACTGTGGATGAAGAAGAAACAGTAAGGAGAAAGAAGTCGTAGAAATTAGATTGTAAGCTTGAACTGTAGCTTTGTGCTGTAATATAATACAGTTGTGTATTAGTGAGGTCAGCACACTTCCTGACAGTGTGACCTCTGAACCCATCATCACCTCACTGCCCTCTGCCCTTCACTCCCTCATTCAGCAGGAGCCGCAGCTAACGGTTATTATTCACTGATCTGATTGAACCATTCCACTGATGCATACTGTACACAACCCCCAATACCCACACAGACTTGTCTCTCATTCCTTTGTTTTGTTTAATGTTAAAAAGCAGCCAAGATATCAGTCATCAGTCATGGGTCTTGCTATCATTGCACAACAAACCTAATCAGCTCTGACTCCATATGTTATACAGCCTAGGCTCTCAAAGATTTTCCCACCATATTGTGTGTGAGTGACATCTGTGGTCTGGAAATGCTCTACCCCACACCCCCTGTCTCTTGGGACTCCGGATGGAGGAATGTGGCGGGCTTTGGAAGAGGACAAGCCTGCAGCTCCACGCCCTTTCCCTCCCAACCCTCCCTGTCTGCTCGCCCTCTCCAAGTCACGCACAGCTAATCCCAGGCATCTATCGAGGTGAGATGTAGGCTTCAGCCCTCACACCTCCCACACCACATAGTGTAATGTAAAGCAACATGCCAAGAGCCATATAGTAACAGCTACTTTCTCTTCCGTGGCCCTGGAAGGCTTTGCTTGATTTCAGTCTCCTAAGCTTGCTTTGTATCGTATCTAATATGCTAAACATGCACAGGTTGCAAATTAAGCCGCAATGTTCTTGTTCCATTTGAGGAACTAGAACACATCTTTGTACACAGCCAATGGCTCCCATTCATCTGCAACTTGCATTGTACAACTTCTATTATTGTGACTCTGTATGTGAAACATGAACCAGCCTGGCTTCCAGAGAAGTTCTGAGCTACGTTTAGGAGGGACAACCCCCAAAAATATGGCCTTGCCGCCCACCTCTCCCAGCTTCCTTTGCTGTGTAATGGGGCACGGTGAGGTGATAATGATCTGCACACATTATTGGACCACCATGCCAATGATTGAGGTTCTACTGAAACCCTTCCCGCCACATGCAGCATCCAATAGTTCACATGATATACGAAGTCTTTTCATTGGAAATTAAAACAGTCCAACTCTCAAGTCATATCATTTATCTTAGATCTTTCTATCCACAGATGACGTTTGCGGCTTTTGTGCCAAACCCATTTTTTTGGATGGTTTTCAAGCAGAATGTAGATGTCCGAACTGTTTTGACAGAATCAGTGAGAACTTGTCCAATCTGTCCAGAATCTATTGAAAACACGGATGTATCGCCTCTTTTTATCAGGGTTACATGTCCTGGAAATATTCCTTATATCTGTCTATATCTAGGACATATATGGTGGCCTTGCACAGGGTTGTTTAAGTAGGGTCTGTGGGAAGGGGCAGCATGGACGCCCAGGCATGTGAGTCCTATAACGCCCCTACTCTGGGACTTACGTATTGGTTTATCACCATCACATGATAACAAATATATATAGAGTAGCGTTCAAGATTTTGAAATAGTAATTGGTTTAGGATTTCTTTAGCTGTAAATGTGATTGAATGCCTTATAGATAGTGGAACGAGTTATTTCAGCATTTCTGAACAGTATAATACCGATGCCCATTCAATTGGAATTTTCCTTCTTCTGCTTGTTGCCCTGCCTCAAATGTGTAATGTCACAGTACCGCTCCAGAGGTTCTCTGACATCACTCTGGCATCAATTGGATAGAAATTTGATCCGAGAGCACACCTCCTCCACCCCACCCCTCCTGCACTGAGCCTAACATGGATTTTCATAATAGAAGGTAGAGACAAAACAATGAAAGTAATCACCTTGTAACGTTTGTCAATCTGGCCTCTCATAATTATGCTTTATTTATGTAATTGTTTTGATCTTACCAAATGCACTATAAGAAATGGCATAAATAATTATTATAGCTGATGTTCACTGTCTTTCAAATGCATCTCCAGAAGTTAATCAGAAGTTTATACTCTGAAATTATGTAAATACATAGCCAAAATAGACATTTTAATTTTTTTCTCATCTTGTACAGCGCCATAAGTGGTTGCGTCTTTGTGGCTTTTCTAGACGGTATATTGCATTAATGAAAGCATTCAGAGTGTTTTCTTCATGAGGAGTGTTTTCATGATTTAATATCCTGCTGCTCTTAAAGAATCTGAATTTGAGAGTTAAGAGCGTGCTGAGGAATGTGACATTGGAACCTAGTCCCTTAGGGTTAAACATGCTCTGCAACTCTACCCTCTTTGAAACAACAGACTGCCGACCCCGACTATCTTGACCCCCCCCAACTGCACCCCCTCCTCTGTCGTTCCTGTCACAGCGATTAATAGCAGAACCCAGCCCATTCTTCTCTCTTGGCAGAAAAGCAACTGGATCTCATGGTTTCAATCAGGCCCGTAGAAGCAGCACTTACTTCACCCAGTGTTGCTCAGCGGCAGCGTTCACCCAACCCTGAGGCCATTGCAGCTCCTTATCGAACAAATTCCTGTTTCGGGGGACCACAATCAGGAAACATGACATCTGCTTTCAATTGGGAACTTTATATCACACCCCCCTCCCAAACACACACGCTCACAATTGCCCACTACAGTTTCACTGCCTTCTGCATTACCTTGAATGAGCCTGTCTGGTTTGAGTGTATGCAGGTAGACTGTTAGGGGATCCTGTTGCAGAGTGAGGCAGATCAGGGCGTCAATAGCTCAGAGGCTCAACATTGATTTTGTCCAGAAAGAATTTGAGACACACTATATCTCTCAAAGATCTACCAGAGTAATTACTTGCACAAACACATTCAGGGGTGGTATTGAAAAACAACCATAATAGGCCATTAAGACGGTGAACTAGAGTGCACATAGTGAATGCACACACATAGAGCTTTTCTACCTTAACAGATAAAGCGCTTTACAATTGGCCTGTTGTTTACTCATTTACATACTAATGGCGACGGAGATGTCTAATTGGGAGAAACAGTGTCTTGCCCATAGACACTTGTCTAGTGGACAAGAAGAGCTGGGGATTGAACCGCCAACCCAGAAATTAATGGACCACTTGTTCTCTACCTTCTTATCCACAGCCGTCCATAGTCGACTTGCTAAGATTTGTTCTCTGCTTTTGAAACACCAGTTGCTTTCATTTTGACTTTTTACTGTACATGTTACCATCTGATACTCAAGCTTTGACTTCCCTTTCCTTCGGTGTATCTAATGAGGACACATGCTGGTTGTTTGATTAAGCAGCTTGTTTGGCTCCTCCATGTCAACACTTATTGTATGTGAATACACACAGAGTAAATAGAGTCTAAAAGCACAGAGGCCGGAAAAAGTTCAAAGACAAAGCCGTTAAAAGCTGAGTGGAAAAGCAGCCTTTCTGCTATTAGGAGAGGATGAAAACCCCGATCCCGAGTGAATGGGGATCTTATGTGTGTGTGTCCAGATGTCTGCTTGTCACTGCTGGCACACTTGACTCTAGGATTTGACTTGGCTCATCAGTGCTACTTTCTTCATGAGAGGAATGAGTGCTCTGTTGTTGACATTGTTTCTGCGATCCTTTGGTGCATCTGTTACTTCAATGGGAACTACGCAAACAATGATTTACATAATTACATGCTCTGGGGTTGGCAGTGAGGTTGGGCAGGGTTTGTTGCTTAACCAGAGAGTCTCCTAAAACCACTTTACAGTGCAGGCAGAGCTTAAGCTGTATTACGAAAATTGTTTATAAGTACAGTTTTCAGATATTTAAACTGAAACCCTTCTGAGGATGAGACATTCCAGTCATGTCACTGACAACAAAGTAAATCCAAGCATCTTTCACGCCCTGTGCATTGCTTCATCTCAACCCTCTGTTAAACATTCTCTACAGGGGTTTCCCTCCCCTTGTATTTCTGATCATCACCTGTTTAGCCTCTGCTACTAACCCCCCCTCCTCCAGGTTGTCTGGGTAACTGTTACACTCACTAACATCTGTGAATCCGCTCTGACCTCATCAGAGTGAAGTTGTGCAGTTAGCCCTTCTTTCCTCTACTTACATAACACTCCCCTGCTTCCAGCTTTTTGGGTTGACAAGACAATTCAGCAAGAGGGATTCTGTCTGACTCAGGAGACAGATGCATTATCCTCTAGTTGAAAAATAGTCGAACATAAGTGGCCTTCTTTTTCTTTGCTCTGTGCAGAGCGTTCAGAGCTGCTTTGTGTTAGCAACTTGTGATTTCCACGGAAGATAAACATTGCAGTGCGCATCAAGAGATTGATTTATTTTCTCTCAAAAGCAGAATAAGAGTTTTGCTGCCTCTGGTTCAGAATCTATAGGTTGAAATGATGTCAAGGCAGTTCTATTTCCAAATCAGATGCAGCTGCCCCTCAATGCCGATGATCTCATTCCCGTAAGCTATATCCCATGAACAAAACAGAAGGTTTGAATTAAGCAGTCCAGTGTGTGATTAATTTCCAGCCACAACAGAGATCGTTGATAGCATAGATGTATAACTGTGCTCATTCTCAGCTCAATTTTTTCATTTTGTGTTTATTAATGATATAAGTTGGATTATTCATCTAAAAAGTTTCACAGATATGTTTTTCTCCACATGATCCATCTCTTCATTTTCTTTCTGCCACTGCAGGTGATTTATGGGGTAAAACTGCGGTTGTATGTAATCACACACCCATATTGATCTACATCTGCAAAAGCCACTGAGAATTATTTTTACATTTGGGAACAAACTGAGTTTGTCGCCTTATTTGGTTTTGGTTTTGAGTAGTTCTTGATTTCCTCTCATCAGTTTTGACTTGTACTTAAAGTGGACACAGTTCAAAATCAACTTGGACTGAATTCAGAGGGTGTACACTACATCCCTGGCTGAAAGGAAACAAAATCTTAAAGAAATGTAAAGAACAATTCATTCAGTTGGTTCTTACTGACTAAGAAGGTCAGCTATGTAAGCCACATGTTATCTTTACACGTAGTTTAACACCATTAGTTCTCCTGATGCCTCACTAAATCCCCTTACTATGTCAGCACAACCACATTTGAAACGCACATTAACGACCAAACTCCACACCCTCCGCTCACGCACACTTCCACTGGCCTCACATTACAACCAGCTAAATATAAATACACATTTCTCAAAGTCTTTGAAGATCATGGGAATCAGGTCAATGAAATAGCAAACATAGCTCCAGGGGAAGGTTTACAAATGGTTAAATACTGAATAGTATATAGTAAAAATGAAATGTATTAAATTCACAAGTTCAGGATTGAGATACTTTAGATCTACTTCATATAATACTTTAAGACTTCCCTGTGCCTCCATATAATTATAAAACCGTTCTCTCTAAAATGACCCCTTTGTCTGCCAAGGTATACTCCAACGTAATGTTTTTCTGTCAGGATATTTGGAGGGGAAAGGCCTTATCAAACCCTTTCCAAAACATATAAAGTATCACATTATAGATTTGTTTTCAGTGTGTTAGCATTTCAGAGAGTAAAGGGGTTGTAGGGTTAAAACCTGGATTCAACTCAAAGACCATTCAAAAAAAACACTTCTCCACCCCAACCCCACCCCTGGCCCTCCCTCTTTCCCTGTAGATGGCCATACGATCTCCGTGATGTTGACCCTCTTTGCATTAAGCATTTCTTTTCTACTTACCATTTAGTGAGGCGATGAGGAGCAAGGCAAAAGCCAACATTTTGCAGGGCCCGTTTGTTCTCTGTGCAGATGATGCTGCCATTCTCGACCTGAGCTTGCACACGTCCGACGGGTGTGAGTGAAAAGGCAGAGAAAGAAAAGGGTAAAGCTGATTGAGCCTGAGCACTTTAGGGTTTCCTCTTACCCAGAGCGGGACAGGGTGGATAAAGCACCTCTTGTGTTCTGTCAGTTTTTATATAGCCCCCCCTCCTCCCTCACTGAGGCCCAGCCCAACACCCAGTCTTCCACTGGTTACTTTAACCCTTCCTCTGTGCCCCCACCCCTCTGGAAGACTCATGGCGGAGGGAAGGAGGAGAATGGGGTCTTGTTGGGATGTTGTGTATTTTTCCCCCAAAAAAAAAAAAAAAAAACTTAAGTGCAACATTCCTCAAATACCGATCAATGTTTGTACGTATAGATACTTTAAGTATTCCAGTACTTGAATCCACCTTAATTGGGCTGCAGCGTATATGACGTGTGCTGTGTTGCAGAATGATTTTAGTGATCAGTGCTCTTTACGTTATCCTTTGCTCACACTGTCTGCTTGAGCTGTGAACCCTGTCTGGACGGGAGCAGTAATCCACTACACAATGAAAGGTGATAGTTCACAATAGGCAGTGACACTCTGGTCCTTAATAGGCTTATGGAGATAGACTATGGAGCAGAATATCATACTCTAAACAAAAGTGTGATCCACTGTTATGCTAATGCTATTAATCCATTTCAGTGGCCCGAAGCCCCCACCACTCAGCAAGGCCATCAATCAACAACAGCCATCTCAGTAGTGAAGACACCACAGGATCCGCTTAAACCTTTCACACTTCCACAGAATCCTGAAAGCACCCAGCCCCCCTGCAACTTGAGGATCTTTGCTTTACTTTTGTTAGCTCTTTTGCTAGGAGTTCTCATGCTCTCTGTAAATCACACATCTGGAACCACTGGTGAAGGTATGCTAAATGACTTGTTAAAAAAAAAAAAAAAAAAAGCCCCACCCTCCTGGACAACAAAAAGTAGCACAACACCGAGTCGAGAAAAGTAAACTGGACCACAGCTACATCTAACATGCTTGGGAAATGGTCTTGTAATTTGATACCGGTCCAAGTGCCCATAGTCCCCCGTCCCTGTATTGGCCCCATCACCCCCATTTCCTCCCTGTTACTCCCCCACCCCAACCCCCCATCCCTTCCTCCTTGCCAGGCCCTTATCAAACATTCAACTCAAACAGCAGGGCTTTAAGGTGGGCAATTGGCCCCTCACTGTGACTCAAGATGAGCTTTGCAGAAAACCCCAAGAGAAAAATCAGTGGTGTGCCCATTACAGCAGCCACAGCTGGACAGCAGCAGTCGTGTCACCCCAGTAAAACATTCATTAGACTGTTAGCTAGTTAAGTATTTCTGCTACTTGAGTCCTCATGAATCACAGCTTATGTCAGATGGCAATACGGCACAGAATAGACCTTTTACCCTCAACAAAGGGCAGCAGGACAAACCCTGGCAATTTAGTTTTCTTCTTCCTTTGTATATTTCTCCTTCTACCTTTCTTTCTTTCCCCCTTGCAAGGAGCTTAGTACCTTTGTTTTGTTAACCTATTTTATTGTTACTTATATTAAATGTGTATGTTTTTCATTTTGTGCAGTCCCAAGGTAGATAGGTAGGTACGTAGATAGATAGATAGATAGATAGATAGATAGATAGATAGATAGATAGATAGATAGGGACGTCTACATGACTGTGAGCCAGTTGCCTTAAGTGGTTCACCTGTATTTTAATACCTGTTTCCTAAATCTTGCCCCTGACAAACAACCCCTAAACAAAAACTAAACATTTTTAAACCATAAAAACTGAAATGAGCAAATCCACTCTGAAACTTAAAATTTGAAGAAGAAAAAACACCTAACTTTCTTATCTGAGTCTTCTTTTGTGTCTTTATGTGTCTCTTCTTAAGTGTCACACAGTAAAACTCTTCATGGTCGCAGAGCAGGAAACCAACACAAGTGCATTCCTCCTTACAGTCGTTACAGAAAGCCAATCTGGAAAACATTTCTACCACTGGCATCCTGTGATTTAAAGCCTATAGGCCTGGCTTCATATGGCTTTATTTGTTTATAGTATTGACTGTTCTGCACATCTGTTGCAGCTTATGGAGTTTGAAAACATAGCCTCCCGTTCCCTTTTAGCTGCTGCACTGTTTCTTCAGTAACAGTACATTGCAATCACAATATATTGGCTGGTGTCGCAGATGATTTCTGACAGCAGTGTGTATTTTGCTTTAGCTTGCAAGTGTGTATAACCAGATTTGAGGTTTGTGCTTTTTAGTTCCCTGCATTGTGTGTATACACCTCGGAGCGTGTGTGTTAAATGCTTTCTGAAAAGTGTCTCAAGAGAATATAGGCAGCGGAGTTCAATATCAAAAGAGAAGCGTTGCGCTTTTGTGCCTTTACTTTCTCACGAGGAGTCCCCTTTAGATTTACCCTATACTTTAAAGACCACAAAAATCCTGATCTGTTGCCAAACATTTTGTGAACATGCAATTTTTTTTTTTACTTGCATGCAAGCTCTGTCTTTCTTTTTTTTTTCCTGCAGTCAAAATATATGCATTCACACATGCACACCTGTTTCTAATCTAAAACAGAAAGCAACAAAACAGTGTCAATGAGCATTACTAATTACTTTCTGGGGTAAAACTTGCAAAACGGTGGTGATTTAAGATCGTTTTTAGTCAAAAGGTCACTGGTGTTTGGTCCAAGAAGTCTTATTTTGTGGTAATGGAAGTTTAAGCTGCTAATCCCTAGGATCACTGAGGCTTGGCTGATGAATCAGTAGGCTACTTTAAATGGCAGAGCTCCCTCACTAACTACAGAACTTGTTAGCAGAATATGTCAGCGATTATATTATCAAAACATTTTTACTGATAAACGTTAAGTCCAGCCTCTTTTGAAAGGCAGTGACTTTGTTTAAAATGTAAATTTTCAGAATGTTTTGCTGCACCAGCAGCTATTTATTCTGTCTGAGAGCACGAGTTCACCAGCAATGGATTATTTGTTAGAGCCCCAGGCAGAACTCTGAACAGGAAGTTGTAAAACAGCGACCCTCCTAATGTGACGATCTTTTGTGGGAAGAAAATTTCTTTGCCATCCGTTCATAATTAACAATTCATGGTTCTGTTTTGACTTAAGCCACAGGAAAAGACAAAAAGCAATTGTCATGCTCTGCTAAATTAATGGTGAGGACATTTTTAAAGTCCTCATTGAAAGGGTGTTCCTAATTTAATTTTTGGTTAATTTATTTGCACAAACACATGCGGACACACACAATCGCAGAAACACATGCACCTTGTAATACACATTTTATGGAGCTTTGAAAATGGGAACCATAAATCCCACAAAGCTCACCAATTGGCTGTGTAGGAGGGAGCCTGTCTTGAAGTGATTTCATGAGTGCAGCAGAGGGAAGTTGAGAAGGAGGGAAAGTGAGGGAAGGTTTGGGAGGAGGAGTAGGAGGAGGAGGAGTAGTGGGAGGGGATTACATTTCAAACTGCAGCAAATGTTGACCGTTACCTCTCTGGGCTGAGCTGCGAGGTCTCGCCTTCGAGTGAGCGGGAAGATGAAAAAAGAAAGGAGAAAGAAAGGAAGTGCTGTGTTAATGAGGTCACTTCTTCCCAAAACAAAATGTGCGTCAAGAAGACACCCCTGTGTGGGTTCTCCTCTCAGTCTCAGGGTACAGTCCGGGTTCTCAGTATGTCTGTCTCATGACCTACAGGACCACTGCACAGCTCTGCAGATGTTCAGAACACACACACACACACACACACACACACACACACACACACACACACACGCACGCACGCACGCACGCACACACACACACACACACACACAGATACACACAGATACACACATACCCTCAGGCAGCACTGCTGAAACAGACACTTTTTGTTACAGACACATGCTTACCCTTTGCCCTCTTCCTGCATCACATTTTCACAGTCTCACATGATCCTTCTGTCTCATCCCAGTTTGTACTCTAAATAGATGTAACCATTGGATGAAGAATGAAGAATGCTCATTCTGTCTCTGTTTCAAGTCATGCTTGTGATAACAACTTCCTCCAGAAGATGGCACCAATAGACTGGTCTGCTGTCCAGAATCAGCTCAACCTGCTGTCCGATTGCTTCATCAGTACATCATTAAAGTCCTCATGTATATTTTTGTGGAACTAAAACCATTTCCACCTGCATATATTTAATGAATCCAGCTGTTGGTGTTAGGTAGTGAGTAATGAAGGCAGTTATGACCAGAGTCAGCAAGTGACCGTGTTATTGCTAGTGGACAAAAGAGAAATTACTACAGCAAATGGGGGAAATAAAATGCCGCCATGGATTAGCTCACCCAATAAATCCTGAAACAAGTTGTTACTGATAGAGGCTGAGCTGCGGTCATTTGGGATTTTTTCTATACAGTCATCAGGGATTTTTTCCCTGGTTTGGACAGTTGTCTTTTGTCCTTGGCAAGAACAAACATAGCAGTGCCTGTTTGATTATGTGCACTCTGATAATGTAGTATGCATTTAATTAAAGCAGCAGGAGACTGATGCTCGCAGACCTCTAGGCTGTGTTCCTGTGGTGCTCGAGGGAATTTGATGCTTGATTGTACCGTAGAGGGAATTTACATTATGGAAGGGAATAAACAAAGGTGTGACATATTTGTATCTATATCCACTAACAGTGGCTGCTGGTTTTCATCCCAACTGAAAGGAGAAAGGAAAGCATCTGTGTACTGTATATAAAAAGATGTATGTGTTTGTATGTGCAGTTTCAGGCAATCCTGCACAGCAAGACAGCAGCCTCAAAAATTACCATAGGCTTTAGGCAACACCTACCTGACAGAGTTTCAGCAAAAATAAATCACTATATAAGTCAAGTAGTATTTAATGTAGGGACATTTTACTGCATTAGGGTCTGCAACTAATGATTATTTTCATTATCCATGAATTGGAGGATTCTTTTTTCAGTTAATTGAGTAATCAAGCGACAGCCCAAGGTGCCCAAGTTGTATTTAGATTGCTTGTTTTCATTCAATCAGCGCAGTCCAAAACCCACAGACATCACAGTTTAACAACGTATATGACAAAGGAAGGCATTTTCTCACATTTGAGAGAGTGAATTCAGGTTTCTTTGCTCAATAAATATTTGAATCTTCTCTCAACAACCTGAATTCTTGACTTCTTTGTGGATTGTATTGTATTGTATTGTATTGTGTTTTTTAATCTTTATTGAATGCATGTAATGATTTGATAACCTAGTGTTTCATCCCATTTAAGCAGAGCATTGTCCATCGACTATTAACACAAACTATGCTGGGTTGTGCAATGTGCATAGTGCAGGGCCTTTTCCATTCAGCATTCATTCCACAGTTAGAGCCACCATTTGAATTATTCTTCAAGATCTGCAGTGTGTGCGTAAGGTCAGTTTTCCCATGAATCACATATTCTGTGCAGCAGGAGAAGCTGAGGATCTGTTACACCTTGCAGCGTATAACCAGTGATTTCACAGAAATTAAGCATTGCACTGTTGTTTTACTCTACGTCACAAATATAATGTAGTTGCATCAATCACGGGTCAAAACAGAATTAGATATTATGAAAACTGTCTGGGATTGATTGAAGATCAATGGGTTCTAATGGCTGTAGTAGCTCCATAAACCTGTCTGGTATCATCAAACCACACAGTCTATCAAGAAGCTATCCTGCAGCTTGCTCAGCTGTCAGTAGAGGAGGTTTGAGTTCTAATGATCCTCCTCCTCCTGCGTGTGTGTGTGTGTGTGTGTGTGTTGTAAGTGAGAGGGAATTGCTGGCTGCTGAGTGTAGGCACTCTGACAAGCAAAGAGAGAAGAGAGGAAAGACAAGGGGTTAGAGCCTGGCAGGTGTACAGAGGACTCTTCGATACGCTGATGATACCCCCACCTGCATCTGACAGGTAAGGTTTGGGAGGCCTGGATGTTCATACATCCCTCCTTCTCCTCCCCCTTCTGCTCTGCTTGCCCAGAGCCCCGAGGGTTAAACATGAATAATGAATTCTGGCTCCTTATGGCAAGTGCTCAGGAGCCCCTATATGCTGCTCACATGCCATACCAAATACTGTCACAATATGACGGCACTGAAAACGATTCTTCACTCCTGAGAGGCCGTTCACTGCATGTTTAAAAAAATAAATAAATCCAATTCAAAGGGATTTAGTAATTTACTCCAGGATATTTCTTTGTTGTTTTACAAGCTCAGCTTCTCTTTCTCTTTGGTGTTAAATGTGCTGCTCTTGTCTGGCAAGGTGTGTTTAAATGGTACTCTGCTGCCTTTGTTTCCTCAGATTTCTTTAGTATTATTGCAACCTTATTGTACCACTATTTTCTTTTTCCTTTTTAGGAAAGGTGACTGTTCCATCTGCACCTTCTGCTGCCTCCAGAATAAAAAAAGCTTTAGCTGTTTGTTCTGGAAAATACAATGCCCTCTTCCTGTGAACCTCTGTGAAGAAAACCAACAGACAGACCAAAACCCAACTTGGTAGCACATTGCTAACTGTCTGCCAAATGTAAATTGTGCGTAATTGTCTCAAAATTGATTTTATTCTTTACAGTAATTATACTGATTGATGTTAGAATAATACACGTAGTACCTTTTCAACAAGACCTAGTGATGCTTGTTTCCCTCCAAAACAAAAATAATCACTTTTGAGTGAATGTTGTGGAATATTGATAATGAATTTCTTATTAATACAAAGCTGGGGACAGCTCATTGTGTCTGTGGCCAACAATTATGTTAATTTAAGTACAAAGGCTGAGTGATGGATGTACCCCTGGGATCAATGACATCATCATCTTACATTTAAAACCCTCCCACGAAAGCCCAATAATAGTTTAACTATCAAATTAGCATGCTAGTGATCCACTAATATAATAAGAATAGATTATTCAGTTGTGTGTGTGGCTCAGTTCAGAATGACTTAAATAATGATATAATGGTTCTTGGCCAGTCAGCTTTGTTTTATAATGCAGTGTTATAAATCAAATCTGTACAGTCTAAAATAGAAATGTACTTTCCATTCAGCTTTTAAAGGTACAAGATTTGTATTGACCAGGGCTTCAGTTTAGGATTCAACTATTATGAATATGGATACATTTCTTCAACATGATTTTTCAGAATTTAGCGTAATTACGAAAGAAACCAGGCAAAAATAATTTTCATCAGCTGCGCATTTAATGTATAACAACAGTACAAAGTGAATCTTTTGCTTGCAAAATAGGAGTGTTTTTTATGTACAATATTTATACAATAATATAGTTTAAAAAACATTACAGTTTAAACGTCTGACAGTTTATTGCACAACACATTTATAAATTATCATTATCAAACCACACATGGAACATATGAGTTCTCTGTCATATTTCAACACTTAGCAGGAAATGTATTTATTATTTATCGTATTTTATCTTGTTCTCCTAGATTAGCATGAGTCAAGGTCCTGTGGGGAGTATATTAACCCCACTAATACTGAAATGGTTAAAAAAAAAAAAAAAAAAAAAAAGAGCAGCGCTCCAGAATAACACTGATAGACAGCCGTGGTGACTATTATATGGAGCGATGAAACATCTGCAAGCACAGAGAGAAATTCATCTTTCACCATTGCAATGGGTGAAATAAAAACAATCAAAACAAGACCCCTGAATTAATGCGATGCCTCAGGCTGAATTTTTCCTCATGATAATCATTTTTAAGTTTAGATATGGCACTCTATAAATACAGCAGCAAGGAGACAACAAGCAGTCAGGTAAAATGTACATTTGAACAAAAAACTAAAACTTGTGAATTATACGCTGAGGCATGGAAAACAGGATGTAAAGCAAAGAAAGCGCTGTGAAGCAACAAACTGATGTTTCATTAATTAACTTTACAAGGACCAATTGGTGATCCAAGCACATATCATTAATCATATATCCACTCTGTGTACAAATATATTAGGAACACTTACTTTAGACAGAGCTGCAGACTCTGTTACAGCACCTCACGGCTCAAATGTCTCCAGGGTTAAAATTCGTCTAAATTCCAGGTTATGCTCAAAGTGGATTTATTTGGAAAATCAATAAGGCATCACAGCCTTCATCTAACTTAATCTGACCAGATTACTTCACAGGATCAGCAGGTGTTCTTAATATCTGGTACACTTGGTGCATTTCAAGTATCACGCTAAATGTAAACAATGACTGATGAGACAGGGAGGTTGGGGGGTGGGGGGGTGGGCGGGGGAAGCGGCGCTGTTGGCCAGGGTTAGGCTAATCTGATCCACGATCAGATTTAGAGCATCATTAATCATGCTTTCTGCTACAGTTCAATTTGGTCTCCACTTATCTTTGAATGGTTGAATTGGTGGTCTATAGATCATCACTGTACAAAATTTCCTATCTCAAATGGGATCTTTTCCCGCATAATGGCATGTATTATTAATAGCTTCAATAGGAGCATTTAACATGAATGAAACATGATACATTATATTTGGCACAAAAGTCAGGGTTTGGGTCTGGAAATATCTCTACATATATTTCACATTTGAAGGTAATGCCTTCTCAGTGTTATATTATTAAAGAGCTGGACCCTCACCTTGTCAATGACAAATTTTGTGTTGAGTTATAAGTCAGAAAATCTTCATTGAACAAAAAATAAACTGTGATAGGGAACTTCAAGTGGGGAAATGAAAAGTGATGATGCAATAGTCTTTAGTGTTTTCTTTTTTAAGCCTTTAAAAGGCAATAGGAAAAGGCTTAACAACACAAAGTTACACATCCTTGCTCTGAATGGCTCCGAATGTCACTCCAAGCCTGTGATATGAAGGGCGAGTAAGTGTCCGTCATCTTTGACATATAAAAAGTACTTTGAGTCTTGTCTCACCACATGTGCCGTCCCATTAAATTGGCTCCTGTCTTTGTTGAGCTTCTCCAGTGACTTTTCAAGTTGAGTCATTCTTTATTAAGTGCTGTTCTCCTCAGAGCTCCAGCCATGCCACACACAGACATTTTGTATAAGCACCCACTACAAAGACAAACCATTACCCAACGGATAAGAATTGGCGGCAAATTCAGCAACTGTGATGGCCCAAATCCCCTTTCTCTTTCTCTCTCTCTCTCTCTCTCTCTCTCTCTCTCTCTCTCTCTCTCTCTCACTCTCTGTTTCTCCCTTTCTCTCTGTCTCTTTCTCTATAGGACCCTTTTAAAAGTTGGATGTTTGCCTGTTGGAGTTTCTTCTGAAAAAACAATGACATTGGATTCAAAAGTCGTGCTTTTGGACGATCTGCTGTTTGATGTGTGCAGTGGTTTGTGTATGTACACTTGTATGTGTGTGTGTATATATAGATGAATGGGCATGTGTGTATGTACTGTCAGTTTGTTTATACAATAGGTCCATTAAATCTGCAATGTCTGTGTGTGTGTGTGTGTGTGTGTGTGTGTGTGTGTGTGTGTGTGTGTGTGTGTGTGTGTGTGTGTGTGTGAGTCCCACATGTGTTGCAGATGGGTTTATCCTCTGTAACCAAATATTGTGCTGTGTGTATGTATAGTGTGTGCATACTGAATGTGTTTGGGTATGTATGTAGGTGTGTGTGTGTGTGTGTGTGTTGTCTCAGCTCTCTGTAGACATGGCTGAGATGATCTGCTCCACTTTATACGCCAACTTCTGCTTCTGGGCCTGTTCATCCTGCTCCAGTGCCTCAATGATCTAAAATACACACACACAGGCACAAACTGTGAAGCCAAGGACATGAGGCATACTATTGGTCAGCTATATGAAATCATACAAATATGCTCATGCACAAAAAGAAATACCCAGCTGATCTACAACACTGACAGCTTCCACATGAATAAATATATTATACATTTTACTGCGTTTGATTAAAGTTTCTGATTTAAATGAATCACCACTGGTTTAATTAATTAGAATTCAATGCATATCAATACATTGGCAACATTAGCAAAAAAAAGCTCCATTATAACTAAAGCTTATCAAACAAAAAAAGCAAACATTTTCCAGTTGCAGCCTCTTAAATGCAAGTATTTATACACGCAGTTTGAAGACTCCAGCTTCGGTTTTGAGAAATTTTGATGGGCATTTTTTCCTTTTTTCTGACATTTTATATACTAAAACTATTAACTGATTCATTGAAAAATCAATCAACATATTAATCCCAGTGAACATAATCATTCAGCCCAATCCCTAATCATTTAACCGTGACATCACTGTACAGGTGCAACATAGCAACACCTCTGACCATTAACAAGCAACCAGATAGGGCGGCCTAACCCTGCTTAGTTACTCTCTAAACCTGCATTAATTAGTATTTTTGGCCACTTGGGGGCATTGACATGTACAGTAATAACCTTATAAAGTTGTTATGGTGGATGGATGGCAAACAGTTGCCTGTCTACACACCCAACAGACACAAAGCAACATCAACATTTATTAATAGTCGCGTTTGTGTTCGCATGATTAATTTAAGTCCAATATTCACTCAACTTTTAGCTCGGCCTCCACCAGCTCCTGAGGGAATGATGTGGTTCTACAGTGGCTAAATGCTCCGCTGTGTTCAACAGCTAGTCGCTAACATTGTCTGTCTGCTGTTTGGTGCTGGACAGCTAGCGCACAGAGGGTTTATCAGAGCGTAACAGAGCTACCAGGCGCAGCTGTTTTTAATGAAATGTTGATGAATCTTTTGAGGGCAACTGCAGAGTCTCGTGATAATTCTCTGACGTGAGAGACACCTTGTACAGTACACAGTCATTTTATACTTTCTTAATATAAAAATATGGATTACAGCCACTTTAATATGTCGGCTGACCACACCAGCAGGACCTCTACAGCACATATCTATGTTACAGTGTGTTGACTGGGCCTCACCTCTTGGCTGTACTTGCTGACGTAAGCGTAGATCTCATGGAGGGCACTGAGCATGTTGAACTCACTGGAGTGAAGGCGGGCCTGTTCAGCCAGATAGGCATTCATATCCTGATCACTGATGGCAGGCAGGCGGTTGATGTCAGCATAGTACCTGAGAGGAGACATACACACACACTGTCAGAGGCAAGGGCACAGCCATGCATACCAGAGCTTTCCTCCTCACTTGGATTCAGTCTTTTGCTGTTAAAAGTCAAAGAATATCAAATGTTAAAGGGTGTCAGTAAATCGGAGGTGTTTTGGCAGGAAAATAAGGAAATGTGTCACTCACAGGTTCAGTCATTTAGTCACAGTGACTTCAAACCACACCAGCACACTGTTTCTTATAAACAAACAGCCTCACATGATTATACTTATGACTAAATATTAATTCTGTCACTCTCAACCCTATTTGGTCTGCATGATTAATTGCATCATGATTTGCAGTCATAACTATGCAATCCCATTTATAGATGAGGATTCTGCCTAATTGCATTAACGGGAGATCTGTTGCACCAGACCAAGTGCTCCGAATTTCACCCTGAAGTTGCATCACCAAAGGACAAGACTTCATCACTCCAGAGAAAAAAATAGCATGTTAAAAGATAAAACTTCAGACGAACAAGAACAAAATGAGTCAAAATTAAGAAGACCTTCATCCGCCAATTCAGACAAAACCTGGTACTGCTGGTCCAGGAAAGTACATAAATAGCAACCAGTGTTCTAACCTTGTTTCTGAACTGTGTAGTAACGCCACAAATAGTTGCTACCACAAAATACAATATGATGAAGCTGAAGACCTCTCATAACAAGGTGATTACAGTGAGAAAATCATGATTTTCCTTTTATCCAGAATCATGCAGCTCAATTACAAGACTCCCTTCACTCCTAAAATGAAGCTCTGAGGCAATGCTAACAATAATCTTTGACACAACAAACCTAATCCTACATGAACTTAATCTTATTTATAACCAAACAAATGTGATTCTAACTTTCCATCTTTCTATCCTTATGAAGGGCACAGATACTCACCTTTCTACCCAGCTTTTATAATGCGGTATGTCCTTGGCATAGAGTAGTTTGGTGGAGGGTGAGTCTTTGCCTAGACGGTGTTCAGATGTTGAGCAAGAGTCCATGAAGGTTTGGGCCACCACAGACAGACAGGCGTCCGTGATGCTGCTTTTATGGATGTCAAACACAAACTGGGGATTCTTAATCACGTTTACCCAGAAGCGCAGGGGCAGGCTACAGAAAGAGCAGAGAGAAAGATTTTACACATTTTCACACTTGCATATAAAGTAATATGATTTACTTCATCTGTATAAGATGTGTTTGGCTTTCTTCTGATCAATCCCTTATTGACTTTTCAAATTGACTTACATTTTAAGAATAAGCTTTAGTTGGAGTTTGGAAGACTTACATGTCAAAGATGTTAAAAGAGTTACAGATTTTGCAAAAGAATAAAAGTTAAGTTCTTAAGTTTTTCAAAGAGCAGTATAAAACAGCTAAAAATTTACAAAACACTAGAGAGTAAGATAAAACGAGATAAGGGTGCACGGTGGCATTAAGGGTTTCTGAATTCAGAAAAGTTCACTTTAGCCCTTGAGTAAAAATGAGTAAAAAATGAAAAAGAAAATTCCTATACGAAGCATTGCAAGCAAGCTTGTTGAAGAGCTTTACAGTCACAGTAAAGGTGACGAGTCATGTTCCTGCTCATTCTCACCAGTTGCTCTTCCAGGTATGACGAACGTCCATGTCATGAATGCCGTGCCTGTCGGCCTGCTCGTCCAGGAAGTCGAACATATATTTGATTGCTAGAGGCAGGGCAGTGCCACGACACACAGTGCTGAACAGGGTCTCAAACAGGTCGTCCACAAACTTCTGCAGTGTGCCCTATAGAAAACAGTGCACAGGGTTAAGACTTGTTGGGCTTCTACTTATAGTGTGTACTGTAAATCTGAAGAGGTGGATACCAATTTTAGAGAGGAAAAATTCTGATTGATATGGTGGATGATGTAGTTAATTCTTTCACCGATATAACCATGCAAAGGTCAAATATTTAAGTTAAATATTCTTAAATCTGTTAAATAATTTAACATATACATTGTCAACCAATCCTAGTTGACATTGCCAAGAGCTGCTTCTTCTCTCTTACTCTGTGCTGCTTGCCACAGTGTTATAAATCACAGCACACTCTGCTGGATAAGCTTTGCAGTGACACTAGTATATTACCACAAGCATTTTTCCCGGCATTATATACAAAAAACAGTTTTCATATCAGAGCATACTGGATAACATATATGCTGATAACAATATATCTGCGATAATATTTTTATATCGACCAAACCATATATCGGCCAGGCTCTAATTAGGGATTGTTTATATTAAATAAGTCAATTTAACCTTAAATAAAGTCCAACATATTTTTACTATAATATATCTAATATATTGCACCTTTGTTGCTAGTAGCCTCGTCAGGTAGATCTCAGACACCATCTTACTGCCGCGCTCGCCCTCTTTCTGGTCCCCATGGTCGTGGTTCTTGACTAAGTGCCAAACTTTGACCCCGCTCTCCAGGTCAGGGGTCAGCATGGGCACACGGGAGTGGGGGCTGTCTGGGCTGGTGGGCGTAGAGCGGAAGGGTACGTCCACACCTAGATGGTTAAATGTCAGATAAAATGAGAATATATATTCCGAAAAGGCTTCAGGTGTACATTGTAAAGAGAATATATCTCGCCTTGCTCAGATGGAAGGAAAGTCATGTTTGTTTCTCAGATATACATTTAAGGCAGAAAGCCCTCTTTGTAAACTGCAAGCGAACAGGGTTGGATGCATGCTGTTAGACTCAACAATTATTTGCTGTCATTATTTCATTGGTTGTCATAGTAATGATACAGATGTGCACTCATTCACTAAAAGCATGTTTTCTATCCGGGCTCTGATCCTTCCTGTCTGTCACTTTGTGTTTTTATGTGCCTGTATTCTCCTTGCTCTTGTGAGAGCAATTTCTGCTCTTCTTGTCATCCTGTTTGGTACACATGTCATGTTTTTAAAGAAAAGTCACTTAAAGCCTAATATGAAATATCAGTGTGAGCTGCTGTTTCAGGGATGTGATGTGAATCAGATTTTAGATCAGCCAGGAAGGTAGTTTATATAAATCTAAAGTGATAAGACTGGATTTCATGTCTCCTTACATATACTACATACACCAAATAGTATAAAGTAAACTAAAGATAAGTCTAGATATAATTGTTTTAAAGGTGACAGGATTTGTCTTATTGTTGTGCTGTTGAAAAATCATAATACGTCTCTTTGTTTATTGTGTTGTATAACAGACTTTACAACAGATGAGATGAGTGACAGCAACAGATGGTGTAACATTGCTGTAAGTAGGATGAATATTAAGTACTTGTATTTCTTAAACAGTACTGACCGTATCTGCTGATGCTGCGCGGGAAGCTGGCTGAGGAAGGAATGTTGAAAGAGGACATCTGTTTGGGCACCAAGGCCACCACACAGCGCTCAGACACCTGGAAGACAAAGGTAAAGCCTATCTATTATTTTTTATGAATTTGTGGCTTGCAGCTTTTAGTCAAAAGTAATCATGGCTGGAATTTAACAAATTGTTTGAGATTCTAAACCCTAAACCTGGGGATTTGTATAATTAAAATTCAGAGGTTGAATGTCTTCTATAGTAACAAGAAAGACCAACAATAAACATATAAAGGACCGTCCTTCATGTCAAGCATTCTTTACATTCATCGAGCAGGATAGAAATACAGACAGCATCGATCACAACAGCTTCAACTACCAAATAGAACCAAACCTATTTATACTTAAAATATCTAGTAGATCAATGGAATTCCTAAAACCTTTTATTAAACCTTTTTTTCAATTCAATTCAATTTTATTTGTATAGCGCCAATTCATAACAGAAGTTATCTCAGGACACTTTCCAAATAGAGCAGGTGTAGACCGAATTCCTTATAACATTAATGAGGTCTTGGCCACAATAAAACTCAGTATTGCCTCACTGTGGAAAAGAGGCTGATGACATATTAGTCTAATGTTTTCAAACTGTGAGGCACTGAGAGTTGAAAGGAGAGATGTGAAGTAAAGATCCTGCATGAGGTGAAAGGGACAGTGTTGTAAAAACGACAACAACCAGACAAATCTGAAAACACATTTTTTGATTCAGTGGGACTTACACATCCAGAGGATATCATATATTATCCCCAGTGTCCATCACAAATTAAATTCCATGAATCCACTTAGGAAATCAAAAAGAATCCAGTGATAGTTGTTTGTTAATTAGTGGGTATCTATGGGTGTTTCAAATGTGGTCATAGCTAATTTGACATTTTAACATTTAACGTTGCCAATTCGCCAAAATGTTAAAAACATCTATAATCCAAAAAATCATGGCTGAAGTTTTATTCCACAACAAAGAGACTCAATAGCAACATGTTGTACCACATACCATTTTCAATATTTTATCTCTCTCCGTGTTACAAAGTCATTCGCTATACCTCCAGTTTGTTTCACTATGGAGGAGAATAGGTGGGGTTGTGTCAGGTAAGGCGTGTCCTTGAAATAAGGGTGTATGTTTGTTAGTGGCCGTTGTCGCTGCAGTTCAAGCAACTATTTTGCATTTAGAAATCCCCAGATGATTTGGTAGGTGCTGAAATTTCCAAACGTCTGGTATGGCGATATTAGAAAACTCCTGGTCTAATGTGTGAAACATAACATCCCAGAAAGCGATACAGTTCATAGTGAAATATATAACTGCTAGTTTGAGTGGAGTTCACTGGCTGCTGAATGTTGGCTAAGTGAAGGCTCATCACTCCAACATCCAACATTTTGTCTGTACAGTCGCTCCAGGTAAATTCTGTACACTGCAGCTGTGCATGCAAGACGTGGTGAGGTCATCTGCGGCGTGAACAAAATGTATTCATTCTGCATGAGCCACAGATGTTGCTAATACAAATCCAGATTAACAACAGAATAAATATTTCCATACCTGGCAGAGAGATTAAGAATGAAAGAGTGAAATTGTTTATCTCCTTGAAAGATAAGAGTGAGTGCATACGTCTTCTGTCAAAACATTGAAAATGCCGATTTCCTTTTGTCTTTATTTCTCTTTGTTTAAACAAGTATGCTGCACTAAAATATTAACTATATGTGAGTGGTACAGTTGGCCTGAAGCTTATAGTCAAGACAAACACTTGACTGACAAAGGAAGAGAATGACTCATCCGAGGTTGGTGACCTGTGTAGTCGTATTTATGAGCTGAAAAAAAGATGTTGTAAAAGACGGAGGCACACAAGTGCATGTTCGGGTTGACTAAGCGTGCTTGTGACCGGGAGGTTGAAAAAATGTTGGCTTGGGGTGAGATGGGTGATATGAATATGAATGAGTAATCCTCTGTCCTTCATCAACAATATCTGCTGTGACGCCCTTGAGCAACCGGATAATTGCAGATTTCAAAAAAAGGTTAAAAAAGATTCAAGGTTTGCAGGAGTCAGAGAGAAATAGCTTTGTAAGCTTAGTATTAATTAGAGCTGAAATGCTTCTTCAATTGACAGAAAATTAATCTGCAAGAATTTTCTTTTTCATTTAATTTGTTAAGCATAACTTTTGAAACTAAGAAACTTTAAACCTTTTCCTGCTTTACTCTGTTTTAAGTAGTTGTAAATTTAATATCTTTATATTTTGAACTGTTGGTTGCACAAACAAAGCAATTTCAGTACGTCAACCTTGGCTCCGGGAAATTATGATGGGCATTTTAAACTATTTTCCTACATAATAATAATAATAATAATAAAAATAACTTAATTTGGATAGGATTTTTCCTACAAGTAATGCAGCTCAAAGTGCATTACAACAAAGAAATTACATGACGGAATATCATTATTAATAGAAAAAATATGAAAAATAAAACTCACTTGATAATAATAGTAAACATAAGATAAAAATTCAAAAATAATGCATAACATAAGATGGAAAATAAAACCCGCTAAATAATACAATAGACAAAACAATCTATCTATTAATCAAGAAGGTAATTACTAATAATTGATAACGAATGTAATTGTTAGTTGCAGCATTAGTATCAATATTATTAACAGACCTGGTAGTGCATGAGTGTGTTGAGTCTCTTCCAGTCACTCTCTATTTTGGTGGTGATGTCCTCATCCTGCAAGACCACACGAGCTGTTCGACCCTGCCGCCACTCTGTAGGAAAATACAATCAATAGTGAATGTGTGACATATGGCATTCTGGGAAATGTTTGTATCCCAAGTGCCTGACAGTTACATATTGTCTAATGTCCATCGTTTGTCTTGCACTGTCCCTTTGTGCTGAAGATGAGGTCATGTTATCCTTGTGTACTGTGTTAGTTTGTTCTTTGAAACTTTGTAAGTCGTCAAGTGTAGCAGCCAAAATGTCACCAGGACTTCCTATACCTTTCTTCTTGACAATTCAAGTGATTCTGGAAACAAAACACAAATGACACAGTGTCTTCACGGGGATTTAAGCTGCCCAAAGCAACAAGGAGAAACTGATCCTCTCCAAATCCCTAACCTGTTAAAGCCCTTTAAGGTGTAAAACTACAAACCCAAAGCAATATCAACCACTACCTACAAGGTATCTTATTTACTTCCTTTGAAGGTGCGTGTCAGCTGGATTTGTGCCGAGTCATTCCGCATTGGATGACATGTTGTGGGTGTAAGCCTAAGTGTAGGTGAGCTGTCAGTAAGGTTTAATGTCAATGTTGGTGAGTGTTGCTCTGGTTAGGGCTGTAAACAGGTGTGGGGAGGGGCTGTCCTCCAGAAACTGATGTTAAACCCTTTGTAGTTGTCATATGTCTTCAGTGAAATATCTGTGATAACTCCCCTGACATGCCTACTCTCACCTGTGTTCTTCCCTCCTGTCATTATTCCAACATATTGTGTGCCATGTTTTACCTCAGAAGGTATAAGACAATAAGTATTGTGAAATTAGTCTCTGACAGTATGATTGCACCCAGCGCAGCCTCACCGAGATCCATGTCTGCAGCTCGTGGTCGCTGTGAGTAGGGCATGTTCTTGTACACCGCATCCAGGATCTTCTCCTTTACCTGGGTAATGGTGTCACAGTTGAGCACCTTGACAGGGATTTCTGGGCTGTTCTCATTGTCTGGGTTCACACAGCTCAGCGTCTGGGAATACGGGATGGATGGGGGGGGGAGAGAGAGAGAAAGGTGTTGCTTGCTAGGAAAGTCCTTTCATTACCTACTCCTGACCAAACTGTCCTGGTGGAGAGGATCTTGGCCAGAAATGTAATTTCACACCTCCAGGATGTGGCTGTGCAGCTCTAGCGGGGGCATTAAACAAGTAATGAGACACAGCCTCTCAGACTCTCCGACATGGATATCAGAGAGGTGTCATCCTGTCGCTGGCTGGCTGTACGTCGAGCTAAAGCCTGAGGGGGAACTTATTCTGACGGGCTGGTGGAGGAACCCAGCCGGCTTAATTTTAATGGAAAGGTAAAAGAAAGAGGCATGTTGTTTTACACATGACTCTTTACTGATTAGCATAAATTAATCAGAATTTTGTAGACTAAGTATTCTTGATTATATTTATTCTCTTTATTATATTTTATAATTTTTCCAATAATTTGGTTAGCCAGACTTATCTTGTCAAAGTTCATCAGGCCTGGAGAACCTTAAGCACAGAAGCTTGTTAAAAAAGAGCCAAGAAAAGTCACTTTGGACGAAAGCTTCTGACCAAGGCATGTATTGTAATGTATTGTGACGGGAAGCCAGTAAGGGATCAAATCCTTGCTTCTCTGAACTAGAGACTGCTTGATATTGGTTGGGATGTTTGTGCGTCTGGGATCTTGAGATGATTGCGTGAACCTCCTTGCATATTATACCCCCCCAGTTAAGCTTGGAGAAGAAAGGGAACAGTCTACTCCGTCCACAGTTGGAGTTAACGGTGCCTGCAGTGAACGGGGACTTAAACATACTGATGTTTACGCAAATAAGAACAATGAAACTGGGATTGGGGTTAAACTCACAGCAAATTGAATAGCTGTCATTCTGTGGTCTTATTTTTTCTATTTGTTTTGAAGAAACTGTCTAGATCTCCTTAAGCTTGATGAGATGGAAATCTGGCTAGGCAAGATTATTTCTTATTTTGAAACTATCCAAATATTCAAAGCATTCATAAAATTACAACCACAGCCTCGGCACACGCCAAGGCAAAATGTTGGACTTATTTTCTTTTTTTCTTTAATAATGTCTTTATGACTCACCAGCGTCTTGTATTCAATCTGCTGTCTGATGAGTTTGTCCTCACTGAGGGAATAGCGTGCCTCTCCAGTGATAGAGTCTATGGGTCCCTTTTCCATTTGCTGTTTGATGGCACAGAACAGCATGAAGAGAGGCTCGCCAGCACACTCCTTTGTTTTGGAAGGAAACCCAGGGATTAGAGTGAAAGGTGGGAGAAAGGAAAATAAGACATAGGAAAGAAATGTAAGAAAAGAGATCTGTATTCATCAGCAAATTGAATAGCTTTTTAAAAAATAGCTTTCTCTCCATTTGAATTGCAAAGCTAGAGATATGTTTGACCCCACAGGTAACCAATATCCACAATGTCAATAAAACTCATCAATATCAGACAGTTAAAACAACAGCTACAACAAAAACATGCACAGCGGTCTATTTCAAAATCAGTGCTGATAATTTTAAGAAGCATTGTCATAGTATTTCACTATGACACCTGTAGCGAACAGTTTGTCCTTGTTGTGGGAAGGATTTCATTTTACCTTGAGAAATTTGTGCAGCAAGAAGGCAAACCAATTTGTCAGCATCTTTTCTGCCACAGACTCTGTTCTGCAAGACAAGAAGAAAGCACACTCATTTGTTAGCAAGAGACGTCCCACAGAGAGCTGGAGTGCTCTGATTATTCTTTTATAATTTAAGACGTAGAAGAGCCTGACATTGTTGGAACTAAAAAACATGGAGAGTTTACCGAGGAATAACATCCTTACTCAGACGCTCGGTCTCAGAGGACACGTACTCTGATATATTGTAAGTTAAGTGCTGCTAGTACCGAACATATTTGGGTCATGACATAATTGTGCAGACACAACTTCGATGTCCACTTCAAGTCCTTTCACTTTTCCTCGCTGTGTCTGCACTTCGCTACTTAACATGAGTACAGATGGGAAAGATTTTATGATTTACAATAAAGCCTTTACCTAGCAGTACAGAGCGGCAGTACCCTTTAAAATGGCGTATAAGCCCTTTCTAATCTGTATCGGATCCAAAGTCTGCAGCTTTCTAGCCACCATTCACTCTCCCTCCCTAACCTGCTGTCTCTCTGTCACTCCTTTTGGGTCCTTACCTGCATTTCAACCCTAACCTGTACTGACTCTTCTGTTGACGGCATCCCATTAAATTTTTGAGTTTTTCCGCAAGAGCAGCATGTTTGGGCTAACAAGTTCTTGTTGTACTGGCTCCCATGTGAACTCATCCTTATATTTAATGAGTGTACTTCAGATTGAGAGAGCCCTCTTTTTCAAAAAGATTAAAAAAAAACTCATGAAACATTCAGTAGGCCAGCCTCAGCACAGGGAAAACAATCGACAGATAACCAGAGGTGGAGGAGAGAGGGAGAGAGGCGAGAGAAGGGAGGAGAGGAGAGGTGACGGAGGGGGGAGGGGGGAGAAACGTGAGCTACAGCTGAATGTTTCATGAGTGGCACACAGAAGATAAGTCAGACTGACAACGACTCCACCGCCGCTGCACTCACTCTTCCCCATTAGGTTCTCTTCCTCTGCCGGTCCCTCCCACTCTCTATCACTTTTACCGTTCCTGTCTTTCACCTGTCTACTCAGGCACCCTATTTCTCAAACTCGTAACGGCTGTTTCACGCCGCTGCACAAAACAAAGCTGAACAGAGGTGGGCTCTCCTTCGCTGGCCTAGTTACTCATCCATCAGAAGTGAGGTAACTGGGCTGGAAAGAACAATTCACAAAGGAATTATCTATGCCAAAAGATAAGTTGATCAGACCTGGTCAGGTTTGTGACAGAAAAGGCGTCTAGTTTAAAAGTGGAAAATGTGGACAGAGAAAGTGAGGAGGAAATTGGAGAGTGTTATTCTAATTGGTCCCTGAAAGTCACAAGGAAAACTACTTTTCTCTTCCTTAGCAATTGCAACTAAGATTCGACTATTGCCTAACCCCAAGCTTTTCCAGTAAAGAAAAAAGATTGCGGTTGTACAAGTTGTACAACTCCCTGCAGTCAATGTGTACTTTTTTGGCAATGCCTTAACTCATATTTATACAGTTCTCTGTGTTAAATCCAATATTCAGCTGAACAAAATGACTCACTGTCCCAAAATGACTAATAAGACAAAATGAAAAACATTATCACACTATATAATGGGATACAACTTAAATCCTTTGTTAGTTCACCTGCGTAAAAGTAGTTTGGGGTGGTTCTTGCTCTCCAGGTTGCGTTCTATAAGATCTGAGAGCAGGTGTTTGAGGATGTCTGTGGCGTACTCCAGCCGTCCCTGCAGAGCGGTCATGATGAGCGAGGCAACGTAGCCGCGGTCACGCATGGAGAAGGAGCGCTGCAGCTCCAGTGTACGGATGAATGTCAGCAGGAAAACCTTGTTATTCACCAGCTGAGCAAACTGCTTCAAGGCTTTCTCCACATTCGCCTGTCCGCTCCCCGGCACCTACACACATAACGCATTTTTGCACACACACAAAGATGCACATGCTCATTAGATAATGTTCACCCAAGGATGAAAAATGTCACAACATAGATGGAGGATCATGAAGAACAGAATGAAATATACAGAAAATGTCTCATAAACCATCTCAAGGTGTAAATGCAAATCAGAACCACTGGTGCAGCTACAAGCTTTGCCCAGTAGCAGTGACGTAACCCTCATGCGCAGCTCCTGACACATCCATCCCCTCTGGGAAACTTTTGAGTTATAGTTTCTAAACTTACTAAGATGTTTATCAAGAAAATACATAAACTAAGCTTCATTTGTCTGCAACAAATAAAGGGTCTGTTAATTTGATTTTTAAACTGCAATCAGAGAGGCTCTTCAGAACACAAATCTTTAGAAATCTTTGTGACCATAATAACAGCTTGATTAACTCAACCATAAATGGCAACACCAGTCCAATTTGACCTTGAGTACCTGACAAGTTGTTGAAATAATGAAAAGGCAAATGATTTGTCATCAGAGTCTCTTCTAAATTAGGTATGAAGGGGTTCAGAATTAAACCCTTGAGATCAGGGCAATAATAACAACAGTCTTGCCCAGTCTTGTCAAAGAACATTTTCAAAACCAGGTCCTGAGTATTTGAAAAGATGAGGATAAGAACAAAATCAGAACAAAACAAATCCTACCGAAGACAAATATAAAATAGTCATTAAACACTATAGCACAAATGTAAAACTTATAGAATGATCTTCTTTATCAGCTTAAATGTAGATCTATTTGCAGGACATCTGTACTGCATCTTTCAACATCCAACTCATTGATGCATAAGATATAAGGTTTCTGATTAATAAATTAAACAGTGTGGGATCGGGTGTAGAAAAATGATTTGTTAAAAATGTTTTGAATGTAAAAAGTTAGGAGTCAGATACTCAAAATAGGTGCATGACTGAGACTAAGGGAGGGAGCAAACTCCAAATAAAATCTGCTCACAAGCTCTTCCGGCTGATGTGGACACCATTAAACAAACAGACCTCAAACCGCAGTGAGTAGACTGACATTTGCTCACCCCGCTCTGTTCGACAGCAGTTTGACAGCACTTGCCAACAAGCCAAAATCAATTTAGTTTGGAGTATACTGGAGCCTTAAGGTCAAGATGTCAGAAAAATGGTTGAAACTGGATTCAAGTACTGCAGCGCTGCTTCAGAGGTTACTTACCTCCAGCTCTCTGAGCACAGGGTGATCATCGATTCCAGGGAAGAGAACCCTCATGGCGTAAGTGCGATAGTCCAGGTAGGGGATGCCAGCTCGGTCCAGGTCACTCGTTAACTCATTGATGTCTGTCTGCAGCTCTGCAAAGGCTGCATATGATGGAGGTGTGAGTCAAATATTTTGCCAAATGTTTTGTGACATTGATCTTTTTAGCCTTTTATCATAGTAAAGTGTTTTCCTTTCTGTTTCTGATAAATACTTGAACAGTCTAACAATTGAATGATGACAAATAGTGATTAGATGAATCAGAATCATGATGAGTTTGGAATGCAGTTAAGCAGTAAGCATTTAAAATCTATATTTTGAGAGTGTTTTAGATCCATATGTCTCTGTGAACATTATACAGTTCATAATGTATCTTACAGTAGCTATATTTTTGTTTGTTACATTATTACAAGTCAGAATATATCTCACCCTAAAACGTTTATAGCTTTAAAATGACCCATAGCTTCGTACAGCTAGCTATCATTATTGAACTTTCATCAAGTCTTTCAATCATTCCTCAGCCAATATATGTGAGTAAATAGATCTACATTCATGAATAATTTTGTTAGCAAAGCCAGCACAAACATCAGTCAAAACATCACTTCTCAACAGATGGCGCTATAAGGCAACAACAAAAGTAGATGTTCTTTTGGGAATGTGAGTTTTAATGAACATGATTTATGATAATATAAACTCTCAGATCAGTCTCACTCACCCTCCTTGCACTCCAGAGCCACTCTGGACTCCAGATTGTCCATCTGCATCTGCAGGCGCTTCAGAGTGAGGTCGTTCTCATGTGACTTCCGTCTGTAGGCCAGTAGGACTATAATGACGATGATGAGGAGGAGCCCTCCTCCAGCTGTGATGCTGAAGATGGCAGGAAGGGTCAGCAGGCTGTCGGACCGGATGTGAACTTCTCCTGGAGAGATGTGGAGTCCTCCTACTTGGACCTGGATAATAATAATAGCACAGGCATACGCACAGTATTTCAAATCAGTGCTGAAAATAACAAAATAACAAAGAAAATAATCATTAATGAAAAAGGCCGGCCATGAATTCACAATAGTGTGAAGTACAATAGAGATATGGACCATTTTCCTGAACAGTCTTTGAACGCCTTTGATTAAAACAATCTTTAAAGGTTTCAGGCACACCAGCTTTTCTTTTTACAGCTCTTTTCTCATTATTTGCAAGAGTGTCTGTCAATAATTCTGGAGGGCAGTGTGTTGTAATTGGGAACCTACCAGACCATGAGTGACAGAAAATGACAGAAAGCCAGCGACTAACTGAAAGCCTGTCGGTGACCCACAAACACAGTGACGTACAGACAAGCACTGACCTACAGACAGTGACCCACATCCATGCAGACAGGCAATCAAATGCACAGACAGACAGAAAACCGCTGCATAGGCAGAAACCGTTTTAGACTGACCAGGACTTTGTGCTGCCCGGTGAGGTTTGGTGGCTCACAGAGTAACTGAGTGTCGGACACAGTGAGAGAACAGGGCGTATCTCCAATCAGCACCGTGTAATTCAGCCTGGCTCCACCAGATGCAGATGGCACCAGGTTACGTCCCTGCAACACAGTTACAGATCAATATACACAACTACAGAAAATAACAATTTACTTAAAAGAACAAAGTAGTTTTCAAAAAGTAAACAGTAATTGACAAACAAACAAATAAAGGTCTGGTCTAAGGCATCAGATGTTGTATTGTATCTATTGTACAGTAACTCTAAACAGTCTAATGCAAATGTAATGTTTTCACTATTTTGGAACTTCTTGCTGATCATATGGCATTTTAAACCCAAAAATAAATTATTACCTTGCAATTTGGGGGCATTAGTATAATTACTGTAATCAACCATCTTGCAGTCTTTTACAGTACATTCTACGCTGTGATTTTACAGGAAATCTGCTAAATTATTTTACCTAACAAAGGCAGATTGCTTCATGATGCAAACCCATCTGCCATGCTGTTCCTTCACAACAAACTGAGCTAAAAATGTGCGATTGTACATGGGGTGAAAGCGAAAGGCAGATGGAAAAATCTATTCCAGAAACTACAAGTTGTGTCCTCCCTGTGACAGGAAGCAGAGGAGTTCATGGGGAATGTCATGGATATTTCGTCAGAAAAGCTTTTTTTCTCAGTTAAAGAAACATGAGATAGATAAGAAATCACAACTTATGTCCACGATTGTGTCGTTTGTTTACAACATTAGAAAATAGAATTGATTTCACAATAAAACCGGTTTAGAAATATTAATTCTAGCAGATAATGTGATCAGATTTATCGATGACTTAAGGGACAGCAGTGAGGGTTAGGGTAAAGGTGCAATTCTTATATGTCACTGTTAGTACCAGACCGTTATGGATTCGAGAATTTCCTCTGTCTGTTGAAGGGGAGTCAAAAAATAAACCATAATAGCAGTAATAGCATAATTGCAGACGTACTTTGAGTATGATTGGAGCACCAGGTTTCTGCTCCAGGACTCCTGATAGACTGAGTGGTTCCAGGTAAGGGTTGGGGTAGTATACAAAGCTGGTGTTGTTGTAAGTGAGCAGAGCTTGGACGTTGTTGAAGACGAAGCCAAACTCGTCCACGTGTTTGATCGTCTCCTGGTCTGCAGTGTACTCCGCTTTTAGAGAGGGGGCAAAGCAGCTGATGGTGGTTGTGTTTAGCACTTTGCAAACCTGGAAAGGAATCAAATCAGGTGTCCAAGTTACACTGAGTACACAGTACAAACAATACCCACAGCCAGTGTGATACATATTATGGAAACCAGACTACATATGACCGTACACATATTTAATGATATAATGTCTCACAGTGTTGTTTGTTGCATGATTAAAAATTGCATAAATTATTGAAAGATGCAGATAATTAATCTTCTTACGGGTTCATTATGAGAAAATGGCCATTTTTAAATCTCCAGCCGAAAATCCAGGAGTCAATATTTTACCCACAGAAATATCTTTTGAAAGCAATTCAACTTAAAAACATTTTAAATATTCTAGCAATCATTAATTCTGCCTCATGTGAAGACATTAAGGCAATACATTTAGGGCTGCTTGCACTTTTTTGGAAACCACTTTTGCAGAGTAGATCCGAGCAGATGTCTCATTTCATGCCCAAATGTGACTATTATCAGTCCAGATGATGATAGATATTAACATCCAGATGTTATGAATCTTTTGGAGCCTTTTAATGTCATTCAACTTTAAATATACTCATGGTCTTTGCAGTGTTAACCTACAGAACCTGAAAATAAGGATATCTATATATCTGACTGATGAATAACATCAGCTGTTACAGTATCTCCAGTATATTTACCTCCTCCTATCTATATGTTCACCTGTCTGCTCTTATGTTTTTGACCTTCAGCCTGTAAATGCATAGTGGCTGCTTTGCCACAACAATTGCTGCAGTACTGATGTAAAGGCAGACACCTGGGTAATGTTAATGAAGGATGTTTTTATGTTTTGAGGCCATTTGTCCTGTATATCTACTAGAAACTATATTTCATATTCAGCCAATCCCCTACCCAGATAATACCAAATTCCTATAACAGCAGTTAGTTATTGATACTTTATCGATACTTGGATACTTTATCAATAACCAGTAGCTCTCTGGAGTTGGAATGCGCCTTCTGTTTTCTTGTGTAGTTCTTGAAAATCCGTCTCAAAAACAAAGAGATCTTTTAAACTCCACTGGCTTCAAGCCAATTTCTAAGCTTCGGTTTTATCTTAGGTTTCACAGAAAGTTGTTTCGAGTCAATTAACTGCTTTTGTAATTCAAAATATTTTTAAGCAATTCCAGTTATGTTTTCAAGATATGTGCGATAAAGAGACTGCCCTCATTAAATTTACCAATGACCCTTTTTTAGCTGCTGATTCGGGTGAAAGTTCAGCTTTAATCCCTTTAGATCTCAGTGCTGCCAGTGACACTGTAAAACATGCAGTTTTAATTGACTGGCTCAAATTCTGGGCTGGCATCATTACCAAGCCATTTAATTGGCTCAGGGCATACCCCTCACACAGAACACTGTCTACAGAAAAAACATGTTCTTCAAACACATTACAATTTTCACTGGTCTCATCTTGGTTTTCTTTCACATGCGTCCACCTCAGCTATATTATCTTTAGATACAGTGTTTCTTTATAGGAAAAGCACTGAAACCTAAACTTCGAGGCAGCTGGCAAGAATCCATCTTGTTAGGCTTCAAGCTATGCACTTGTGTCCAAACCCCAGTGGTTTGGACCAATCAGCGTCCTATGGAGAACTACTGCCAGCTACAGCATGAGCTATGGGCAGGGTTTACGGCTAGCTGTGTGTGACGATATGTGTGAGAAGTGACTGTAAAGAGGTTAGTATAGATGCTGCTAGGATTGGTTATATCAGAACTGTATATTTTCCTAGAAAGAGGAGCAAAGAACTGCACTGAAGGCTTTTCTCACTCTTCTCTTTCTTTTTCACTCTTCTCCCTGCTGGCTTCGGTAAGAGTTTGACTACATTGTATGGTTTGCTGATCTGACTGGTTGAAGTTCGCCTGTGGGGGACAGTGATAGACAGGTGGTTCATTCGTTCAGCTGTCTAGTATTTTTTTAAAAGTGGCTTTCCTTTTCCAAACAGTTTCCAAAGATGAGGCACATTCCCCTTTCCAGGAATGCCTCAGTGATACAGTATGTGTTTTGTGTTGTTAATTGAAAAGTTCAAGCTGTTTTGAGACTGACCTCGACATTGTTCCCCTCAGCTGAGAGCATTTTTTTTCCAAACAATTTCTCAATCTTACATGGTCTAGAAAAAAATAAAAACATTAATCCTCATACGATATGTCTTTATTTTGAGATCAATAAAAAATGTCTGTCTATCTTAGGCTGGTACAAGCAAACTATCTTATCATTCCATTGCTGGCATCTCTTCACTAGCGACCTTAAAATTGATTTTTAAGATTACCGGTATATATATTGATTTCTTTCAAAGTCGAGCCAAAAGTTAGTTCCAGAAGTTTCAACCCTGTATGCAGTCTCAGATCCTCAGGCAATTCTCTGACTTGTCCAGTGTGGAAAACACTGAGGCTAAAGGTGAGTGGACTTTTGCCATCGGGGCTCCAGCACTTTTGAACAATCAATCACTTTGAAGTGACCTGCCTTAGGAGCTCAGGCAAGCAGAATCAGCACCATAAATCACCTCCAAAAACTGAGTTGTACTTTCATGTCAGTTTTTCAAAATCTCATTTTGAAATGGACCTCTCTATATTGATCATCTTTCTAACTCTTTTGTTTATGTAGTATGGCTTAATTTTTACAAGCACAGCAACACATTTTCCAAACTACAACCTATTAGATTGTGCCATAATATGTCAAGCTCTTGTTGGTTGATTTGCACTCCATCCTGCAGGCTGTTTGGTACAGAGACTGGTTGTTTTTCTGCTGCTGTTCACACTTTTGGTAGTTCTGTAGGTATACAATATTTCATACTCAAAAGCCTAAACTAACCTGTCACTCCATTATAAGAACTATAGATGTGTGGCCAAACTGCATAAATACCTTTGGCTCCATTAAAATAATGTCAGTACAGACCATGTATAAACAAAAACTAGGACATTTAATTCACCACAATACTAAATCTCCCTTGTTAAAACTGTAGCAAACTATCAATAAGGAACACAACTGTGACATTTTCTATCAGCTTGAGTAAGCAAAATCAATGATGGTTGAGTGCAGTATATAAGCAGTTGTCACACTTACATTGACAGATTCATGGCCGCCATATTTGACTCTGACTCGTGGCTCCTGAACTACATCCAGGTTGGTTCCTGTCACTGTCATGGTGGTGTGTCCGCTGTTTGCAAGGAAGGAACAAGTTGATTCATAACTAACAAGAATTATTAGTCAAACACACACACACACACACACACACACACACACACACACACACACACACACACACACACACACACACATACAACACTTCAGCACCAGGTAGACTATATATGAACACAAACTGAATTTTCTCCATGATTTAATCAGTGGCAGCCGCAAAGAGATCAATCTTTTTAACTTGCAAACCCTACATTTTCCAGAGTAACTGCATTAATGCACGTTTGAGGAAGTATAGCTGGCATGGTAGCTTGTTCTTTGTTATTGGGCAGAAGAGCCAGATCAAACGGCGAACCAGCTGGCTGCTATTTTATATTCATCCATGACTGTGAGGCTGGCATAGCATGAATACAGGTGCTGCTTGTTTACATATCTGCGCTAGATGTGATTAAAATAAACCACTCTCTCTAATCTTTGCATAACCTGTGCTGCAGTGTGAGCTTAGAAACCTATAGTATGGAATTGACGAGTAAAGGAGGAGAGACAAAGACGGGAAGAATACAAGAGAGAAAATGAGGAAAAATGGCTTCAAAAAACTGGCCAGTCTAGTCAGCCTGACAGAGTGCCAATCCTTCTCTTCTCACACTTCAAAGGGTACCTAAGCTTGTAGGGCCACATAGTGGGACTGCACATTCATGATGAGGGCTCTTGATTGCAGCTCCGCAAAGCTCCTCCTGTCACTAGGCTGAGGGCCAGGGTGTCTCTCTGAAGTCTAATCTGTAGGGACGTAGTGCTGGGTAATCCCACCCGATACCAAATTAAGTGCCATTTTTTATTTAGTGGAATACAGGTAATGCACCTTTCAGGTACAAGTACTATTTTGAACACAGATTTTAATTTTTGTGTTAGTCACCTTGTGGTGATACTGATTAGGTATCGTTTAACAACCTTGTTATAACTGACTACCAAAACACTGCACATCTTTGCATCACTCTCCATGTAACTGTATCTCTACAAGCCAGGACTAGAGTGTCCTTGTCTATCTTTTGCTCAACACACGAGTACATACTGTATGTGTAAAATAGAGCTTATGTGCTGCAATGGTGCAATTTGCCAAATTAGATTGCTTCCTCTCGCATAAATTATTACACGTTTGACTAATCAAAACTAACACTATATTTGTCACCCATAAGCATGGGAGAACCTTGTAGAACTGCCAAATGTATTCTCTATTTGAAAGCAAGAATCATTTGTTAATGGTGACGCTGCTACCATTTGAGATACGCATGTGCGTACTACGAATCGCCTTTGTGTGAATGGCACTAAAGTTTGCATGCCTGTTTGAGGTAACAGTAACACAACAAAACCCAGATTAACACTGGAAAACTCAACACAGAAAATGTTCAGGGACTGAAACTCCATTCTCTTGAGGTGTAAGTACATTTGGCTGGTATCTGTGTGTATGCAGTACTATATTGATCAGTGTTACCTGGTAATGCTCCACAGGGGTTCAATGCGTTGGACCGTGGGGTCTTCTATGTACTCAAAGGCCAGACTTCCAGGAACTTTGGCCCTGTCCACACTCAAACTGACTTGCACTGGTCCAGCTCTCGTCACAGACGGCGCAGAGAAGCACACAATCTCCGACATGGTCCTCCTGGTGGGAGTACCAAAAGGGGGATTTATTCATGCCTTTGATTGTGACTGCCCACTCGCTGCTGCAGTGGCAAATCCCTGACTTCACGCAGTTATGAGCCATGCACATTACTATACGGGTAGAGGATTCATTATAGACTGTCCCATCTCTTCCTCGTTACAGACACATTAAGGATGGAACACTGTAATTAGAGGGTGCTCTAGCTAATGGCTTCCTCGCCTCACCCTCCTGACTCCTACCATGTGAGGCATTTTGAACTTTAAATAGACATCTATAAATACACAGAATAATACCTAACACTGTGGGTTTCGTCACCTCCTCGCAAATCATTATTAAGACTTTTCATTTAACGCACAGACACTTAATTGTATCTTAAGTGCTTCTTGCAATAGAGCAATCTCTTACTGTGTTTCAGAGAAATTACAGAGAGCTAAATCTTTAATATTGTGTGGAGGTCGTCATCAGGAGGTTGTGTTATTATCAGACTCACCTATACAGCTCACAGGTCTGATTACCAAAGTACACATTAACAGTGCTTCCAGCGCCCAGATTCTCCCCGACAATGGTGACCTTGGTGCCCCCAGATTCAGGTCCTCTGCCTGGGGTAAGGGCCAGCATCGAAGGGGTCTGTGGAGAACCAAAATTCATTAATGTTTCATTCAACATAGGTCAAACACAGAATATAGAATATGTCTTAGTAACTGTCTGATTCTGAAAAGCCCCGTTCTACTGGCCTTGGCTGAATAAATCACAGTGGAAAGCTAATAACAAAACTGTTAGAAAGGAACACCAAAGAGCTTTTTTAGAAAAAAATAAATAGTTTAATGAAGTATGAACCCCATCAACAATTTCAAAAATACTAATAATGCAATGCATCTTCAAAAGCAAACAAACGTCTTTATTGGCTTCAGTACAATAAAGCGCACCATTCTTTTCATTAGCAACACACGGTGAACAAATCATTAGAAACAACTTCATAATGATGATGAACTCTCTTATCCACAATCTGCTGTATGTTGTACTTAGAAATGATTCTGTGTTCCTCTGCAGTGAATCATTGCAGGGGCTTGAATAGATCAAACTAGTCCAGGTTTTCATCTAATTCAATTCAGCCCAATTTATAGCAAACACTTGATGTTTGTTTCAGAGCAAATGGACAAAGTAAATGTGTTCCAGTGTCAGAATTACCACAAAGGAGTACAGCTGGGAGGACTGTGCACGTAGTTCTGGTCTGCATTCGCCGACACACAGCTTCACTGGACCTGCTGCACTTCCTTTAGGAGCTGCAGCCATCTCACACACAATCCTGACAAAAGATACAGATACATGAATGTGGGGGCACAAAGACACAGGCATGCAACAGATCCTCATGCATACAAGTAATAACATAAGCCAGGCACACACACAGCAGAATCACAGCACTATATCACATTTGTTATGAAATGCACTGGGAGAAAATGGCCTCTACTGGCCAGTGTGATTGAGGCAGACTTTCATAGAAGTTGTGGGTCAATACAGAGGGCCATCTTTCTTCCTAATGGGAAACCTATAACAGCAATATAACTCAAATGATAAACTACACCCCTCCTCATCTCCAGCACGATTGCCACCCACCATTACCTCTGGTTGCCATGACAACATAGGGTTTTCTTCAATAAATCAGTATTGCCTGTCAGGTCAATAAGATAAAGTGTTCCATGAATAAGTCATTATAGCAACTGACCCCATGCTGAAATTAATGGTTGTAACAACTGTAATGCCATGTTTTAAAGCACAGTGCGGGCCAAATGAATGGCCCTGCCGAATGCACAGCTCTGTGCAAGTAACTCTGCGTTCCCCGATACAATAAGAGCACCCAATGAATCGTCCCTGCCCAACCCTGCTATTCATACATCACGAGAGTTTTCCAATTTTCTGCTGGCATGTTCTTTTCTTTTCTTTTCTTTTTTTTTTTTTTTTTTTACAAGGATATAAATAAAGTCCCTGCAGCCTGAGCCCAATCGCATTACATGGCTGTGAGAGAAACACATGGCTAACAGATTGTCCCTCCAGTCAGCGACATGCAGCGCATTTCAATTACAGCTGTGCCGACAGCCTCATAACGACAACGACACAAAGACTGTCTCTTCCTTTGGCTCTGACTGCACCAGAGCAATGCAAAGCCCCCCACACAATCCTACAACCTGATGAGGCATCACTGGGCTCCGGCTTATTCACAGACTAAGCTAGTGTCTGTGAAAAATAGCGTGAGAGCAAGAACAAGATTGCATGTGTTTATTTTCTTGTGTTTGTGTGTGTGCATCTGTACAGTACAGTATGAATCCATGGGTGTCTGGACAGGGGAGGGGAGGAGTCTCTCTTACTGTTCTGCTGTGATGTATCCCTCCTCCTGCGGGGTGCACTGCACACCCGCCACCTCCACGTTGCCCTGCAGCTCAGAGAAGGACAGACCCAGGTTCAGGCCCTGGATGGTGACCAGTGTGCCCCCCTCTTGAGGTCCTGCCACTGGGCTCACCTACGTAAGAAGGAGGAGAAAGTGATGATTAAGAAAGGATTTTACGTACAGTAATGGGTCCTCAGATATCAGCTCATCAGTCATATCCCCCTCCATATAAATGAACACAAACCTGCAATGCAAGTAGAATTTCTATACAATAATGACTTGATAGTAGTAGTTTTTCATATTAGAGAATAAAATGTTGAGTTAAACTCCCAAAAATGTAATTAGGTGCAATTTTAGTTGAGAGTCACATGGTTTAAATGGTTATTCAATCCACAAAATGTAAACGTGGCTACTTTAGTACAAAAATACTGGCCCTCAAATACACGTATATCGCTTAAACAACACCTAAAACCATAGCACAGTATTGTAGTGCTGAGTCAACAGTGACTGGGCTTGCTTTATATTCTCAATTCTTTAGATTCTTTACAGAATCTTGAGTCCGCTTTACTTTGATTCACCATAGTCTTTGTAATCTCTATGTAAACATTAAGTACATATATCTTAAGTATATGTGAATTACTTAAAATCAAAAAGCCTTGAAATCCATAATTCAAAACAAACTTTAATGAATGATGCAGTGAATAGCAAAACCTTGAGAAACCCTATTCACAGTCCTTTCCAATGTAAAGTTAACCATCCCAGCAGGAAACCTTTGGACCTGCAGAGCAGAACAGGAGCGATGTCGGAGCAATACTCCCCCCACTCCCAAGCAACACCCGGTAGTTGATTCATTCTGCTGCAGCTCCTTCAGAAACACTAATAATGTGACAGGGACATCAAAGGCTCGCGGCTCTTTGAAGTGGAAGAGCCTCGCTTCTCTGTGCCTGACCCACTGCGCCTCATTCAAGAGAATGAACAGGAGTTTGTGACATAAAAGATCCATCACCACTTTCTAAACAAACTGAATTCGTTTAGCTGTTGAGCACTTTAGGTATTCAGCGGCCGTGGAATAAAAATGTGAGAAAGTCTCAGGTAAACAGACACTTGGATGGGAAACTGGATAAAGTTTGTGTTTGTTGTTGACTACCAGGAATATCCATCAAGATGTGCTGGCATACTGTTTTCTGATACTAAGCGGTACAGATAGACAGATGGCTGAAGAGGCTTGTGACTGGACATTTTGTACAAAGGCTTTAGCTCCAAAGCTCTTCCAGTAAAGGCAACAATAGAACTCAAATTGTGGTTTCCAGAAGTAAAAACTATTAATAATCACAGGAAATGTGGTTATGCTTACTCTATTTATGCATATGAACAAAACTGTGGTATATGATCCCAACTTAAAATAAAGCCTTAAGCCATAAAATGATGTTATTTTAACTTACTTTTCAAGAAGTCTTGTCTAATCCCACATTTCTGGCAAAGCACAAAACTGTCCAACAATATTAAACTGAGTTCTACTAATCAACTTTAAAATTTCCGCACAAATTACTACAATGCCATAATTGCTTTCAGCTGTCTTGTCTAGTTCAAGACTTAAAACTTTTATTACTTTGATTTTTTAAAATATAGTTGGAGAAAACAAATGGAACATTTTGTTGAAGAAATCCCTGCTTCTGAAAAAACTAATGACTAAATAAAGCTGCATTCTTAGTTACTGTAACTACTAAACACACATTTTGAGTTTACACAATTTATTTAAATGTACTATATGTGTAAGCTTTGTGGCATGACCGACTAACAGAGTAACTGACTGACTTACTGGGAAACAGCCTAGACAAACACACAACAAACCTCAGTAATGCGTGGGTTGGTGCACTTGACATTCCTGGCAGAAAGGTTGAGCCAGCGGCTAGCGTAGGGGGAGATGGGAAGACAGTGCTGCTTCATGGTGCACCGTCCCTCGCCACTACACCATCCACACTGGAACTTCCTCTCTGCCCGCAGACACATGCCACAGCTGTCCCGCTGGGCGCTGCACTTGTAGAGGTGCACTGGTAAAATATCAAGTAATTTCACATATATTGATGTCTGAAGCTGAAGCTTGAAGAATATTCTGCAACATTTGGACTAGCAGGGAATGCCATTACAGTTCGATCTACCAACTAATCATCAAATCAGAATGCATTCTTCAGTCGGCATTTACATTCAACTCCAGAAATAACTCGCTGCAACCATGGACAGTTAACATGTGAATTCAATAAAATCCATAAAACGTATGTTTGTTTAAGTTCCTCCTTAAGTGTTAAGAAAAAAGATGGTGTATTAATCCAATAAAGCTTTCTTTGAAGTCTGTCTCTCATATCCTATCTCCTGTAAGTAGCCTTTATTTATGGCCCATATAAAGTAACTTACCCACGTCATGACAAGGCCTGTTCAGATTCATGGCTGTCACTGTGTATATCCTTGGTAACAGGGATATATTTGATGTACAACCCACAATGACAACTGACAAACACCTTTTTCTTGCATGATGATGATGAAAAGGAAACCAAGAGAGGCTGTGATAGCCAAACTGAGAAAATATGAAGATTCACCCTTTATCCTTCTGGGCACACAAGTGATTGGGTGTTTTTTGATAACACTCCCTGCTATTGTGAACTTTCTCTCAAGGCCCTTTGGAAGCCTTGAAGTGATCTCTATGACCCATCTATCCCCTGTGGATTGAGTGCTTTACACTTCTCTGGCCTGGCATTGATGGATAGCAAAGGCACCTTTAATCTTCTCGGGATTGTCGATGATGAAATTGCCGTTCCATACGATGGAGAGGTCCACTGCCAGGTCACTGATCTTCACACCCTCGTACATGTACTGAAAAGCAGAAACAGAGAGTGAGGGAGTGTGCAGTAAATGGATCCAGAGTGAGAGAAAGTCAAAGAGAGACAGAGGATAGAGTAAAATAAAAAAAAAGATACAGAGAAAGACAGAGTGGGGTAAAATGAGAGGATGAAAGGGCAGCAGAGAGACGAGGCTTTTAACCATCTGTCATTTCTGCCATGGCTGTCTGCTCCTCTCCTCTTTGACATGTAGGGACGCAAACCCTGCCTGGGGTGGCCGATCATCCACATCTGAGGAAAATGGCCTTTTCATTCATTGTCACAGAGTAGCAAGGTATGCTTTGCATTAAAATTTAGCCTATGATTTGCATTGTGCAACAATATTCCCCAAAAAATCACCTTTATTCATTCCAAACCTGTCACTGTCTTTTGGGAGCATCACATTTATGCTTTGTCAACACCTAGATGTTAGTCTGACAATATCCAGCATAGCAGACAAGATCACGTTGGAGTTAAGGTTTCAATCCTTTTGATTTTAACCACTTTTCCTTCTCTTCTCATCCATCCTTCCTTCTTTTCCTGCCACTCTCTTCCTTTCTATCACATGCTTTACACTTTTTCTCATCACTCTCACTTTCGCTTTCCACTACTTTCTCCTCAGTATGCTCAACACCTCAGGCGGTATTCACTGATGTACCCTATGTACCTTGCCTACACAGCATCCAAGCTGTGTGCCTCACTTGACAGCTGTGAGATTCCCACTGGGAGTGTTTGAGGTCATACCGAGCTGTTCTGGCACTGCACACTGGTGCTGTTGAAGCGCAGCGCTGTGACACGGTGGCTGGCACCCTGCACATGCACCACGCACTCGTAGCCACGCTGGCCCGACTGCGGCTGGGGAAGATTTCGGGCCCTCAGGGTGATGGGTCGGACCTCACCGGCCGGAATGAGAATTTCCCCAGAGTTTAGGAGCTGAGGGCAATCCTGTGAAAACAACATACAAACACTGTACTATTCATAGTAATAAAAGGCATATTTTTCCATATCCCTGCTGTTATGCCTCAATATTATGCATAAATACATAAGTAGTATTTTCATAACTAGTTTTCCCTTTGGAGATTAATTTAATTATGTATCAACAGTATGTAGGCCTCTGTCTTTCTGTGTCTGTCTGGCTATCTCTCGTATGTAATCTGTATTAATACATATGAATGTGGTTTATAAACATGAAGGGCTTATGTAGCACTGGGATTAATGTGGCAAATAAATTGTTAATCCAAATATAATTTGCATTCATATGCTACAGGATATGTCTACATGTTTAACTATATGTAAGACTGTGAGACTAGTCCGTTGTAAATGTGTATACAACCATATTGTTTAGGATTATTTAGGACAATACTTTTTGTCAATGTATTTGGTTTTCAACAGTAAATTCTTTTTGTATATTGTAATCCTCTTATTGTAATGTCAATAATTTTAAGCCAGCCTGGCTATTGGGATTCCCTGTCGGAGGGATAATTTAGTAGAAATTCATAGTTCCTAGACGATAAATCCTAATGTGATCCCCTGACTTTTCCTAAAGGGCCATCATGAGATTGAAATTTGTGGTTTTTAATAAAATATCTCAACAATTACTGGGTAGATTGCCATGAAATTTGGTGGAGACAAATGTCCCCTTTTTAATAACTGTTGGGCCTCTGTAAATAATCTTATAAAGAGTACAGTCTAGACCTACTCTATTTGAAAAGTGTCCTGAGATAACTTTTGTTATGAATTGGCGCTATACAAATATCATTTTATTGAATTGAATTAATTTAATTACATTGTTGATCCTACAACTTTTCATGTAGCGCTATCATCAGGTCAAATTTCTAATTTGTCCAGTACTTTGTTTATGACAAAATACTCACAAAGCCAGTAGACATTCCCATCAGCCTCAGCTGTACTTCGTGTTTTGCACAGTGACAGTATGGTTTTGGGCTAATTAGCTCATGTTAGCATGCTTACACATGCTTACCAAGTGGTAAACATTATACATGCAACATGTTAGCAATGCTATTGTGAGCATATTACCATGCTGACACTAGCATTCAACTCAACACACCACTGTTTGTTAATACACAGCCACAGAGAGCTGCTAGCATGGTTATACAGTCTTAGTGCAGCTATGTTTTCATATTTAAATCACAGCTTGTGCCTTTAAGGTAAAAGTGTCACACGGGAACAGATAAATTGTGCACTTGAAAGCTACAATTTAATCAGCTAATGAAAATGTAACTCACGCTTAATGTGAAGGTACAGTACCTCTGAGGCGTTCACTCTGCCCTCCTGGAAAGAACAGCTGCTGGGGTCGTGGGTGCACAGGTTGCGGTATTTACACCAGTGGCAGCGAAACGTGCTGTTTACACAGGACAGACACCTGCAGGACAAAATGTACGCGTTGCTACATACTGCAACATCGTGTTCTGCATTTACACAGTATGTAAAATAAAATATGAATATCAGCTTTATATCTATTCCCTACCCATCATCTACATCTTCCTCTCCTGGGTGAAGAGGATTGAAAAGAGGAGACTGAAAGGATTATAGCTTTCTGATGAATTTATCTTGTCAGAGTGCTTCATGGAAAGTCAGTCAAGATATTCAATCAGATATTCCCAGTTTCTATGCAGACACAACATGAATGGCCTTTTTGTTGTAGATGATAATATATGACCTTAAACATTCTGAAGTCTTTGACAGTAACTGTTCACTTGAAGCACTCTTTGTGTTGCAATAGTTGTTACAGTGCTATCTAAAAATGTATAATATATCTAACAAGGACACTGTGTTTCCTTTTTATACATATAGTAATAAAGCTGACCTTTTAATTTCATAATTCATTTAGTTTTTGGTTTTTTTACAAACTTGCTTTTTGACTAGACATTTTTGAAGTCACTCGTCCAACTTTGGATTATACACAAAATCTGGAATGAAAGTGACCATATTTGATGGGAAGAATTGCACAGCATCTTTGGCTGTGACTCTGTCAGCTGTAGCCAGCGGTCAGTTGTGGATTAAAGCTGTGCTGAAACAACCTTGTAAGACTGGATTTAATCACATTTCATTCAACAAACAGGGATGTGATTGTGATACAACTTTGGGTGGAGAACCTTGAGGTATAGAGATGAGAGAGCAGAGATGTATGACGCACAGCTGTTGATTTAACAAACATTGCAATTGGAAAGCTGGAAATTGAACATGTCCTATTTTCCTGGGGGTGGGGGTGCAGACTTTTCTGTGTATAATAGAGGTGCACCACTGTGCACAAAACAGATCCATGCACTATCAGAGTCTATTCTCCCAAATTTGGTCATGCACTGAGATGAAACCATGAAGAAACTATAAAACCACCAGCAGTACTCCAATACTGCAGCTCATAGCAAGCTACAAATGCCAATATATGTAGTGCAGCACCATTAAATTTTGATATTAATTAGCTGCCCAGGGCCAGAACGGACATAAAAATGTGTGCATGTGTGTGAGTGCGAAAGAAATTTGGGGGGTTGGGTATTAATAGAACTGGACTGGCAGGGAGCTGCAAACACTGGATAATTAATTATGGAGGGTGATGTGATGCTGAGGTGATGGTAGTGGGGGAGGTGGGGGAAGAGGTGCTGGGTTAGAAGTGTGTTTGGTCTGAAATATTAATCACAGGAGTTCACAGGGTCACTCCGCAGCTAATGGAGGCCGTATTGGTGTGGGGCGGATGTGATGAGCTTCCGACTGTTTCTCTCTAATGGCTTAATATGGTTATATTGGGGCATTCATGTCGCAGTCAAAGAGCATTTTGAATAGGTGGCATGTGTGTCCACTGTGGGCTAATTTCCCAGGTTTGGCTGTGAATACATCATCAATCAAATGTTCCCTCCTGGAGTGCACTTGTATTGTATATCCATGAATCCAGCTTTTGTGTGCTCGTAGTTCAGTATAATTCAGGGCACGGTTAAATGTTAGTGAAGTGAACATGTGTGGCTGTCAGTTCAAATCTCAATAACACTTCAAAAAAGAAAGGAAATATTACTTTCCCACTCTCAGCTATGACTGTACCGTTCAGAAAGTGAAAAAGTTTATGATAAAGGTCTTTAACTAATTCAGCACTGTGTAATTTGGCCTTTCTGGAGCTTTGTTAACTGTCTTCTGTTGCTGTGAAACTTGCTGATTTGCAGACTTTGTTTAATGCTGACAAATACTGCTAATTGGCATTCGTCCTAATAAGATCCACCTTTGTAGCAGTGTTTGTAATTGTTATTCAGATAGAAACACTCTTGTCATAGTTTACTGTTACGGTAAATACAGTTGACATTAGCATAATGGCTCAAAATCAAAGCAGCTTCTCTGCCCAGTCAAGAAGCTTATATTGGCAGGGTAGGACAGATGAGCATTTAAATGAAGTCCTCCTTAATTTACATTACTTTATCTACCCTCAAGGCACCAGGGCAAGGCTAAAAATTTAAAATGTCTTATGTGTCATATCTTACGACAAACACAGTTCTCTGGCAGGGCCCCTCAGGACAAAGTCAAGTCAAAAAAGGGGTGTGTGAGTCTAATGCAAGTCTAATGCTTATCTATTTAGGGGTCCTTGGGGACTGCTGGCCTACAGCAAAGCACACTCAGCTGCACCTCAGCTATGAACAATGAAGGTTTACTAGACAGCTGCCAGGTGTGAATATGTATAAAGTATTCCATAGAAAGAGCATATATGCTTTGCAAAATATTTGTGTATAAAAAAGAATAAAGCATTAATGTTTTGTTTTAGAATGACTGACAGAAAATCTGTTGTTATTTGTATTTAAAGCTGTAAACAATGAGCCCACAAACTGCCAGTTTAAGCAAAGTCGAAGGAAACAGGCCATGGCAAATGCATCATGTTGATTTAAATTAAACCTGACAGATAAATTGAACTCAGAGGTTATCTAACAGCCCGATCTTAAGTGGAGTTGTGAGCATCAGTACATCATTGCCCTAAATTAAGTTGTGCTCTTCCGTCTATTGAACGAATCAAAAGGGGGGGGAGAGAGGGAGGGGCGGTGGCAGCTGGACTCACGTTTTATGTGTGCTGCAGTTGTAGAACTTCACCTCTGTGCTGGCGACCATTTGACCTGTTTCCTTTGAGTTCAGACGTAGCTCCACGCCAGCCCAGTCTGAGAGAGAGAAAGTGGGGGGGGGGCAGAGAGAGCAAAATGAGTGAAAGAACAGAAAGGGAAAGAGAGAGAGAATGGAAAATATGTGAGAATCGATGGGAGGGGAGAACAGCGTGAAAAAGAGGTGAGAGAGAGAGACAAAAAGGATTGGTGAGAGAATGAAAACAATGAGCGAAAAGAGGAGGTCAAAATGAGAAAAAAAATTTTAATACTTTTATCACACTTCTGTAAAGAGCCACCTGGTGTCTGCGTCTCTGCAAGGGCATATTGCTGTTGTCGTGAGAAAACCTTCAGTCAGAAACTTCAATTGAAGGATTACTGTATGTGCTCTGAGAAAATTCTACTGCTCCTTGGTACTTATCAAACTCTTTGGATAAACAAAATTGCAAGGTGGTCAATTTGAAAAGAGGGCTATTTTTTGTGTCTGGAATATTGATATTTTAAGTTTTCCACCTGACATTGGCATCACCCTCAATCTGTATATGCGGGTCATTACCGTAGTTTATAAATTCATTCATCATTATTTGTTTACGTCGACACATGATGACAGCTCACCTTGTCCTTCTGGTATCTGAGGGACCTCCTTCCCTGCTGGGGACAGACACATGACCCTGTTCCCGTTGACGTGACCCTCCACTTGGGCCTGCTGGCCAAATGAGCAGGTGATTCCAGCAGAAAGGTCTGGAACGTTATTCACCTCCAACAGAAGCTAGAAGAATAGGAGAGGGTGAAAATTGAATGTACCGAACTAGAGACTGGCCTGGTGCACTGGGACATGTACCTTGATAAGCACTGAGACAGAGCTTTGACAGTAAAATATAACATTTTACTGTAGTTTTTTCTTTAAAGGAGCAGTTCTATTTTTTGGGAAATATTTTCGTATCCATTTTCTTGCCGACAGTTTTCTCTCCATTCTTGTTTCTTTATGTTAAATATGAAGCTTGAGCCAGAAAGTGGTTAGCTTACCTTAGCATTCCCATTTCCAAGACTGGAAACAAGGAAAAACAGCTAACCTGGCTCTGTCCAAAAGAAAGAAAATCTGGCATATAGGTATCTCATAAGATCATTTATTATTGAGTTAAATCTTATTGGAATAATTCATACATAAACCAATTCGAAAAGAAACCCATAAAATAGACCCCAGGAATTTATACTTTTTTTTACGGATCAAACAAACAAGATATAAAATTTGAATTAGTGAGCTTAAGGGGTGCTGGTAGGCAGGGGTTGTTACATTTGGTCACAGGCAGGCTAGCTGCTTCCCCTGTTTTTCAGTTTTTGTGCAAAGCTAAGCGAACTGGCTGCTGGACCCAGCTGCATATTTAACAGGCAGATACAAGAGTGGTAATCTTCTCATCTAACTCTTGGCAAGAAAGCAAGTAAATGAATTTCCCAAAATGTCAAGCTATTCCCTTAAAATAATCCTTAGCTCCTACTGTACGTTTCTCTTTTGTGCTCATGGCTACTGTGCAAAACAGTTGAATAAAGCTTTTAGGAAATGTAATCAACCCTTTGGCAGATGCAGAAAGAGTAGCTCACTGCCACAAACAAAACTCCCACCTACTTTTTTTTTTACTTTTGTCTCCCATCCCACAACACATGTGTCTGAACCAAAATAAATAGAGTGAATACCATACAGGGAGAATCACCCTTCTCTCTCCCTTCACCCCTCACAAAACTAATCTTCTCTACCAGGCTTATACTTACTGTACATGTAGCTGTACAAGGCTACTCTCAGCAATTGCTCATAAACATCGGCATTGTGAGTGGAGTGACAGAGCAGTGATTGGTGGAATGATAAGCAGACTCACAGGGACACTATGTGCTGATACAGCAATGCTGTCTGGGTGAGCGATGACCTTCACACAGCGGTCAATGTCAGTGGCGAAACGGAAGGTCTCCTCCGCCCTCTGACACCGATCCCTCCTGGAGCACCTATGGAGCAAGAGAGACTTATCATTAAACTTGCTGCACTATTTTATACATTTTTAATTATGAATCATGGTCAGCAAACTCTGTGGCTATATGGCTCTATATAGAAGTCCATTGGTCCAGACTAAAATTTCTCGACAACTCAAGGATATGTTGCCATGAAAGTCTGTACAGACATTTTTAACAGGCACCATGCCCAGAGGATGAAGTCTACTGACTGACTGGTGATCCTGGGCCTTTCCTTTTGGTGCTGCAACGAGATTCACATTTGTAGTTTTCAGAAATGTCAAAACAACGGATGGATGGATGGTGGATGATGGATGCCATAAAACCTGATACAATCTCAAAATGGTTGGTGATAACCAGATTTTTTTATCTAGCGCCATCAAATTTAAATTTCAGTTTGTCCAAACCCCCCCCCATATTTCTGACATTCACGTCAGCCTCAGTTGTACTTTGTGCAAATTAGCAAGTGTTAGCATGCTAATGCTTAACCGAGATAATGAACATATGGTAAACATGATACCTGCTAAACATCAACATTTTAGTAGTTATCATCGTGAGTATATCAGCAGCACAAAGCACAGCTGTGCCTGAGCCTCACAAAGCTGCTACCATGGCTGTAGAAGGCCTTGTTACATTTGTACATGAACAGCAAGAACAAAAAGGGAATAGTGAATGTCATGTTTGAATTAAAGTTGAGGTGACATCTGTAGACATCTATAAATGTACCCTGAAGCATATTATGAAATATGGATGTATCTCAGATATCAATTTAGAACTATTTGTAAAGCTGTTTAATGCTTTTCTATTTCTTTATTTTTTAACATGGTCCTGCAAGATGCTTGGTCAGATAATTCCCTTTACATTTCTACTTTTCTGCAGAGCAAATTACACTGTCGAGTGCAACAGTAGAATAAGCTTCAACTCCTAGATCCCAACAGGCAATTAAAAGTAAGAAGTGAAAGTGCTGGTATCATAGTGTGACCTTAGAATAATTTTGTTAGAGAGAAATGCAAAGTAGAAGTTCATTTAAAGTCGAGGAATTGAACAGATTTTTTTTAACTTTTAGCAATTTGTCCAGTTTTAGAAATAGGGATTTGTTGTTGAAATACTTTTTAATGTGATTATATTGATACTGATTTCTCTGAAAGAGGCATTATAGGAGTTAGGTCTCTGCAGGCTCTGATAGTAACCGACTGTATTTAAACATAAACACTGATTTAAAAAGAACAAGAGCTTCTCAGCTGCGGAGTTAAATTGTAATAGCAAACTCAGAGAATATTTTGGCCGTACACCATCATCTCTTCTTTCTTTTAAATGTGTAATGCGCAGAGCGAGGGGAGATAGTACTTAATACACTCTCAGATGCTGTTGAGGGGGTGGCACCTCCTGAGAGAGCTCAAAGAGCACTGAGGCCTCTGCTGTAATTACAACACAATATAAAGGCGGAATGGAAACGCGGTGACAGCTGTTGCTGGCTCGGCTCCTTGAGGCGGACCAGAGCCACAGGAGTATAGACAGTCACCCTCTGACCGCTCATCAGCTGAAGTGCCTCCGAAAAAAAGAGGATGCCTTTCATCTCTCATCTCTTTTATTCACTGTGTTTTGTCTGATGGAGCCATTTGTTCCCTTTTCCTTCAGGCTTTGTACATGTTCAGCTACGCCCCCCCACACACACACTGTCAGATAGGTGCTTTGGTGCACTGTGCCAGGGGTGGGAAAGTGAGATCCTAAAAGAGGTCTGCACGACACTCTGTGAGAGTCATTCAAAGGCTAGAAAAATACCCCAATCTGGATTTAATAGAGAGAAAAATAAAGTGGCCTCATTCTGCAATGTGAGGGATCATGATTCAGTTTGGGTTACTTGAGGGAACAGCAGCCTATCTATTTGCTGATAAGTGTAAGGCATTAATTTAAATAAACAGTGTAATGGGACTTGCAGACAAAGTCAGCACTCAGGAAAGAAGGAGGAACAACTGTTTAATGAGGTAATTTAGATTAAAACAAAACATTATTTTTTTCCTCTCACTTTGCTGGCCATTTGATAACACTGAGAGCTGCAATTTAAATACTGCTGATCATCATCAAGATATTGCTAGCTGAAATGCAGACGTCATATGATGAGGCGGGGGTAAATCCCCAGCTGAGGTCAGCCTCAAACACAGCAGCAGCTGGTTCATAAAAACACAGGGTTTTAATCTCCTGAATCCCCTTTGCTCCATATCGAGGTATTATGCAAGCTAACCTGGGGGTCAGATAATTAAGATGGAAGAGATAAGCTTGCTCCGTCAGGTCCAAAATGTTCCCCGGGTATGTAGAGGTGCAGTTTATACACCCGCTGCGACTCACAGGCTAATCCGTCCCTCCTCCATTAACACCAGTCATACTCTCGCCTGACAGACAATCAAATCTGGTGGGCATGCAGTTTCTGCTGTCCTAAATAGTGCTATTTAAGAGGGATCACACTGTCCTACAACCACTTCCTGGTTTTCTGTTTGTCCCACCAGCTGTTGATAATGGTGAACTCCAGGAAGCACAATAAGTCTGCTATATTAAACTGTACAAATCATATGACCACATGCTTAGCCTTATTTATAGCTTTCTACGAGCTGTTTGGTAAACAGTAATGTTGTGGTTTTAATCCCTTGGCTGTGATGTGTGTATGTGAGCATGGGAGAAAAATAAAGGAAAACAGACTCACATGTTATAAAGGACACACCAGCCACAGTGGGGGTCACCAGAGCTCAGACACTCAGCACATGTACTGTACTGCTCACAGGCTTCCACAGGGACCTGAGCCACCTAAACCAGAGGAATACACAGGTAAATGATTAAAAACAGACAGGGTTTCAAAAAAGTGAATACAACTTTCTTTGAATATCACACTGACAATCATCTTTTGTCTGTAAACTTATGGACATGATTCCAGTGGCAGCCTTCTTGAGTTTAGACACACTTAGGGTGGGAAAGTAATATATCATCCATATCATACAATCTTTATTTTTAAGGTAATTGTCGGGGTATAGGAAACACTGGAAGAGAGAGAGGGTGTATGACATGCAACAAAGGTCTCAATGCAACTTTATGGTAAGTGTCCCAAACCACCAGGACACTCCATATAGTCTTAAAGGAATATGCAAACATGTGGCATTCAATAAATTCTCCTACATGCATAATAAATGACTGAATAATGGATCTGAACCCTGGGGGTACTACAATGATTTCTATAATTCTATCCAAAAATTACACCTATATTCAAAAGGGAACTAGATGAAATAAAACTAATTTTGTCTGACTTGCCCATGGTTCAATTATACTATTGTGCAGAAGACTTCTAATTTTTAACACTATATAAATGTAATTCTAAAATTAAAAAAGTAAAAAAAAGTCTGCCATGTGGAAATAAGGTCAATAAAGACATTCTGATGGCAGTTTTGATGAGGAGAGACCCAAGCCCATTTCTTCATGTTGTCTGATTTGCAATATATGGAAGCTTCATCACAGCTCACACTGTAGAATATCCCAGAGAAAACAATCCATTATTACTCTACTTCTTGCTGCTGACACAAATTTGCAACATGCAGCATTGTGGTTCTGCCCACCAGCTTTTTCCCCCAGATGTCAGAAAGCACATGAAATGACACCACAACTATGTGAGAAGCATTTTTTGCAGCAATATTCTAATTTAACTTTTCTTTATGACATTTGAATATAAACTATGTTCTTGGACTACTAAATCATCACGCTTTGTGGAGTCCTGCAGTAGTAATTAAACTCTGAGCACACACTAAAGGTTTATGCTGCTATTTTGCACACACAGGAGCACACACAGACAACCACACACTCTACTACTGCTGCCACTTCCATGTGTGAATGTCTGGCAAAGCATAAGCTCTCCATTAGCTGCTGTGAGAGTCGCTGCTGTCGCACAGCCAGCACCACCCCTGCATACAAAACCAGGTTGGAGCAGCAGCCTGAGCCCGGTTATTTTATACTTTGTTATTATTCGAGGTCTGGACGTATGATGCAAGCAATTTCCTGATGTAAGCAATCACAAATGAAGAGTGGATTATGGATTAGAGTGTCTCCGGTGCTCTTGATAGCATAAGTGGGTGCTCTCTCAGGTCTGTGTTGGCAAAATGGATTATCTGCTGCTCCCTATGAAATAACTTTCTCTCTTTTTTTCCAGCAGTTCAGAACCCATTCGGTGCATTCCATTAGCAAAATGATTTTGTAGTGCAGGAGGGGCAGAGGGTTCCAAGTTCATATGTGACGCAGTTGGAATAATCCATGAATTGTTGTGAACGGGAGCCTGTCTACTAAACTAACCAAGTTGGTCTGAGGCCGTTGGGCTGCGTGACCTTTACAAGGGGAGAACTATGGATCTTCTGTTTTCTGTTGCCCGACTAAGAATCAAATGTGAAGCTCTCGCCGTACATCAGCGTTGATTTGTTTAGTGGAACTGACCTGAGCAGGGATGCACTGTGTTGAATCCAAATAAGATCAAAAGACGTGTCCTTAGGTTTAATGTTCATATGGTCTAAAAAAGCAGTGCAGCGCATTAGAATCAGTATATCAGTTACATTGTAGAGTAGGGATGTGCATCTCAATAATATATGATTCCCCTCTATAGCGATGCAGTGTGAGTTGACACAATTTGATTCATCGCGTGCAATTCAGCGAGATGCATAAGAATGTGATGCTATGTAAATCAGTATGGTACAGATAGATTTTTATTTCTTTGGTTCTTCTTAAGCAGCTTGAGAAACAGTTTAAAGGACTAAAGGTCTAAATATAAAACTATTGGTCACAAATTACTAGTCACATTTCTTGATAATTAAGGCAATTAGAGCCTCTATTAATACATTTTACCAATGCAAAGATATTAGAAATGATGCATCCTGATTTGATCCCAAATTGTATCCAGTGTACACTTTTAATCGGTGCAATTTCATCTTGAACTTTTATGCCGGTGTACTAATGCACATCGGTTAATCTTACCACTCCTTTGTAGAAGATGTTGTCTTAAGATTGTGTTTTGGTGTTTCGCCTTGATAGTGACAGTTTAAGTACAGGAAGAAATGTGGGCGTGAGAGAGGTCCCTGGCCAAACTCAAACGGGTGACGTTGTAGTTATATTTGTGTCTTATTCACTAGGTACTTTGTAGATTTACCTAATAAAACCCTAAAACAAGAAAAACTATCGCCTTAAAAATGAGGGTTGATTCAATTCATCTCTGGTATTCAATATCAGATTTGTTCAAATGTTTTACTGACATAAGTATGCACGCTGCTCTTTTTTATTAAGTGAGATAGATTTTTTTGTATGCAACAAATATTTAAAAAGGGTTTAAGTGTTGTAGTTGATGCTCGTTTATCTAATTGATAGTATACCCAAAGAACATGACAGAAATTCTGAATGAGAGGCTGTGGGCTAGCAGTACTCCGGCTCTCGGTTGAATTATAATATAGTGCAGATCTTCCTTTAATTGTGTCCAGCCCAATGACAGTGACCATATAATATCTATACATATAAATGTAATAATATATGGGAGATATTTCCATGATGACTTTTGCGGTTAAACCTAAATTGAAGGATACCATTTTTGGTTAATAGTTCATATTGTAGATGGGGTTCATTTCACAGTCCAGTGCATATACTATGTGCATCCCTATCATCTTTCTATAATTGTGGATGACTGAATTAAGCCCTCAGCCTCAGTTTATGTTCAATGTAATGTTGATGCCTCATAAATTATTCATGACCAGACGCAGTATGTTGTATTTCTCATCAAGCTCAAGTTTGTTTTGTCTTCTCTGGGATAATTTCTTCAGGAGAAACTGATCATTTAAAGCAAACACAGAAAACCAAAGAAAACCCTCCACCGTTCCTGAGAGGCGAAGTTTCAGGCTGGCTGCTTTTGAATGTTTTTCAGCATCGTATCATGGCAATGCCGGATGATCACGTCCACTTTTCCAGCTCCGGGAATTACAAAATCTTTATCTTTTCACAACATCTGGTATGCCCTAATGCTCAAACTTATCATCTCACTATCACTTTAACGCTTTGATCCGGATTTAGTGGAACTTTATGAATGCTGTCAGATGAGCATACAGGCTTTTAGACCTCCACTGTCATTCTATATCCTCAGTCTGGCTCTGGAAAATCCACAGCCATCACGTGACCACCTGGGGTGGTATCCAGGGTCATATCCAGGGTTTTGTGCTTTTAGGACAGAAATTAAAACAAAATTGAAAGAAAGAAGTAATTGTAATATGTATGAACAAATGAGTAGTTTTCCTAAAATTCAAAAACAAAAATCCTTATTTGAAATTGAAACTCATGAATCAAAGAAAACAAATACGAACAAATGTCTTGGCTGACTGGGTATGAACATTTCAACAGACTAGATCACATATAACACAGATTGCTGTTTAATTTATATTCCTCATCATGTGGACTTCTTGCTTTGACATACTGCAGAGCACACACCATTCAAAATATTGATATGTGACATTTTATGAAATAATTCTTCAATCACTGACTGTATTATCATGCAGTAGCTTAACTCATACAGTAAGTAAAATAGGATTACATGCTGGTGTGATCTTTAGCCTACTAACTTTCACAATACTGGGTCAAATATCACTTGAACATCATCTGCTGGTATTGAGGGTTCAACAAAACTAGTAAGCAAGCAAGCAGAGTTGAAATAGATAAAAAAAAAAAAAAAAAAGCAGATAAATGGTTGTACTGGTTGTGTGCCAGTGGTAACTTACTTACAAAACAAACGAAAAATAACAATTGTAACCATATTGTCTTTTATATAGGAATAATAAATGAATGAATCAGGTCAGGATCTGATAGAACGGTAGAGGTACGTCGGATTAAAAAAACACTGCTGTACAGTATGCTCACATACAGGGGAGAGAGGGAAGAAAGAGGGATTTCAAGCAATGATTTTACATTTTACAGAGTGGCACTTTGAGAGATTGCCCTGGAAAAACCCTGCAGCAGTTTCCCCCCCTTCTCTAAGGTTTAAAGCCTTAGCCATCATTTTAGTAGACAGACGAGTGACATTCAGTGAGGTTATTGTGTGTTTGAATACCGAGAATTTCTATTCTGAGAAATGATCAAACTAAAGGCACACAGTGAGAAAAAAGATTAGCTGCTATAAAGATTTTTTTTTTTTTCATATCAATAATGGTCCCCAAATGATGTTTTGGTGCGGACTCAGATACACACACTCAAACACATATATCCACGCAGACACACACACTGATTCCCTCCTTTCTCTCTTGACTCTTCATCATCATGCTAACCCTGCGTGTTTCACTCGGCAGGAGACACAGAGGCTCATTGTTATTCCACAAGGGTCGGCTGATCTCAGCCAAATCTGTCTGTGCCTCGCTCCTCATTCCATATCATTCCTGTATTGTTTGGCTCCCAGGAATCAGAAAATCTCTCATCTCTGGGATCTACTGGAAATGTGGGAAATCTGTGAGTGAAGCCCTGTCCCTGGGGGATTCCTTACTTGAGCTGCGGCAAAGTCTGAAGGGAAAGCTGAGCAAAGATGGAGAGGGAGACAGAAAGAGGAAGAGGCTTTACTCTGCGCCGAGCTCCTGAGGGCTACAAAGCCAAAGCTGTTCTAATATTGAGAGAAAACGCCTGGCCAAGCTGGGTTTGGTTTTTTGCTCCGTTATTATGTGTCACTGGAGGCGGACTGAAAACAGTAGCTGGCTATCTCCTTGAAGGAAGCATGTGTCTCTCCTTGAACGACCAGAGCTCATCAATAAGTGATGTCCTGTCTCTTCCAGTCCATCACAGAGGAGGAAGAGCAGCCTTGATTTGTTTTAAAAGACGGTTCCAACACAGTACTGTCTCTATTCTCCCTCACTTTTCAGATGACATCTCTTGTTTTCTTAAAGTTGATGCTTTTATAGGTTTCAAGACTGTTTTTTAAAGCTCCGAGAAAAGAGTTTTTGGAGCCACTCTGAAATAACTGACACAGCTGCAAGTGTCCCAGTGCCCTTTGCCTCTCTGTCCTGTGACTCTGGTTCAATACATTCCAGCAGTCAGAAGACAACTGAGAGCAGTGATAGGGGCTTTTTTTTCCTGGCCGCACTGACACCTAATCCCATTTCACAGTGCCATGCAGCCGTGCCAAAATAATCACTTGATGGGAGTTGAAAGTGATTACCACTGTTCACTCTTATCTCCAATGAGTGCAGAGAATATCGTCCAACAACAACAACAACTGCTCGCCTCTGTGATGCCGGGCCAAGTGAGGAGCAGACGATGGGGGATACAGACACACAGGAAAAAAAGGCGCTAATGGTTTTCTATGGGATGTGTGTGTGTGTGTGTGCGTGTGTGTGTGTGTGTGTGTGTGTGTGTCCCATACAAAAGATGCATGCACTGTAAGTCGATTCGCATGGATAAGTAATTAGAACAGTGGTCCATCCCCTTACACCGAGCCTGCATATTTAACAAACCCTACTGTAGACATACAGCTTGTGAATGTTTGGGAATTGCCACACTGGATTTTGGGGATAAGTCAAAATCATCTGTTAGGATTCCAAATAAATGACATTAATTTATCATTCAATATAAATGAATGTTTTTGGTTTGAAACTGTTTTACTGCTAATTCCCCAAGTGTACACAGTAATAAGACTAACTGTAATGCTGGTATCTGTGCAGAAAAAAAGCCAAATATTCCTTTTTGCAATATCCTGATAAACTGGATCCAATTAAATCCTCAACAAATAGGAATACTTGTGAGTTTTGTACGTAAATACACATGTAAATACCTATATTTTATGTTTGTTTGGACAATTTTCATTGACCCAATGGCAAAAATTTCTTCCATGTCAGGTAAAACTTTTGACTCCAAAAGTCATGCTGCACATACAGTATCTCACTCAAGGACGTGTCAGCATAGCGAACGCTCACTGTCACTGGGGCTTGAACCTGCGGGCTTCCAGCTGAAGGACGGCCTCGCTACACACTACATCACGCTACCACTTGGCGTTTCTCCTGACAGCAGCAGCAAAATGAGGGCGTTTCCTCACCTGATTGTCAGCCATGACATAGAGAGAGTTCCTGTCAAGGGAGAAGGCCATGTCCCGGAGGATGGGGCTGCTATCCTTCATCACGGTCACTGTCTCGTACAGCACTCCTCCCTCCAGAGGACCGTCCACTCTGATCTGCAGAGACACAGACAAATACAGAGAGAAAGAAAACAGTGAATGCCTCGCTTCAGGACAAAGTGACTAAATGGTTGCACTAAATTTGTAGTGTAACATCTGTTGCTTCCCATTGCCTCTGTATACAAGCTCCCATTGTCCCTCTAAAACACTGGCATTATGAGAAGATATTCTTTAAATGACAGCTTTATAAGAAATGAGCAAAACAGCATGTTTTAAATTTGATGACCACCCAATGTCACTTTAATCTTACAGAGTCTGGTAAGTTTTCTTGCTTCAGATGGTTATAAAACTTGTAGGGTGGGTTTCTTCACTTTGTGGCGATTGGAGCAATGACAAACATTTCCAGTAATTTCGGTGCATTGTGAAGCAAAAACCATGAAAAGTCTATTCACATCAGTCAAACCATTTCCACAGAATCACCAAGTGTACGAAATGAATCTGATAATGACTAATCAGCTCTAAATAAACTCTAATAGCAATCAATTAGAACATTAGCTCATTAACAGAGAAGCTAAACAAAACACTTATCGTTGATATTATGAGCGTTAGCATGTTAGCAGGAAAAGAAAAATAATCCCCCTCCCTTCAATTAAAACTTTTGGGAAATGTTTTAGTCTTGCCAGACTAGATAAAAGATTATAAAGAGAGGCCAAGGACATGTTTGGTCCATGTGTTTAGTCTTAAAGCAGGGCAGGGGGAACTGCTGGCCTCCACCAAAAGAGCACACCCGCAAAGATTTCCAACGTTTCTCATGTTTACATGTTGCATCTTGTTAGCTAGCAGGCTAGCCAGAAATATGTTTATCAACTAGGTTTTGTTTAGAGCTATGAAAGCATCCAAGGAGTCACTGTGCACAGCTGTTGTTTATCTCTATATAGCTCCAATGTTAGCAATGCTCCAAAGGCTAACTCTTAAACCACAATGTGCCATGTTTTATTTCCTCATATTAAACACACTTGATGTTTAAATAAGAGTCTTGGAGCTGTTTGAAACATCTTTGATGAAGGCTAGGCTAAATTAAACTGTTCCTTCCCACTTCCATTCTTTGTCCTAAGCTAACATTTGGCTAAACACGTCAGCTGGTTTGCAAAGAGATGAAACTGATGTTGACTTCTTCTCTAACACTTGGGGAGACAGCAGACAAGGAAGGGGAGGGAAGTTTCAATTTGTTTTTCATACGACAATTGCATTCCTAATATATATTAGCTTTTATTATGGTCCCTGCATTTGAATTAGCTTTGACGGGTAACTACCATGGATGTAATAAGGAGAACTGGATACAGCATTGGAGGCGGGACTCTGTTCTTTCCTATGAAAGTTTCTCAGTGGCACACGAACCCAAAAAACCACCACCTGCTGCAAAGAAAATACCCAGATGAATGCATACTGTGCATGCTCTATCGGTACGAGCAACCCGAGACTTCCACCAGCCGAGCGTTCGGTTTTGCCTTCCACTTGCTTGAATGAGGATAAAATGATTTAATCGCGTGGCTCATCACATGGTTTGACCACTATGTCAAATTGGCTTCAAGGTCTACTCCTGGGGGGCTTGGTAACCTTAAGCTTACACAAAAAAAACTGTGAGTTTGCAATGGAGATAAGCAGGCCTATTATTTATTCCTTTTTTGCACCAACACCCTCTTATGGTAATACTTATGGTAATAGTGAGCAGTGGCGCTGGTAATCTCGTCATTATTCATTCATGCCACCAAGGAAAGCTCTGTGAGACTTAGAAGTGAGACTTAGAAGAAGACAGATGAGAAGGAAAACATGGATCTGCTGCTACTCTTTCACAAGTCCAATTGGCCGGTGCGACTCTGACCTAAATCCACCCCTGAGGTTACACATGACGCAGTTGAGTTTTGAAACGCGTTCAGTGAGCTCAGCCTTAATTTGACTTTGGAATGACTTTCAGGCAGCAGTCTTTTGGGGCTCATTAAATGCAAGCATGGAGAACAGATGCCCACCGGTGAAGGGGTTTTGATTTTCCCACCTCTGCCTACAAACAAGATGTGCTGTTGCAGTGAAGCAAACAAATAAGCAGAGCTATCTTTGTGATAAGTGGCTTACTGATGTTGGAGCTGTCGAAACGCAGCCTTGTGAAGAAACTGTTTGTAAAGATGTGGTGAGTAAGCTAAACTACTCGTTAGTAGTGCTCACTACATAATGAAAGTGTTTTAACTTTTCATCTACTCACCACATAATCATCATGGCGGTTTAAATTGCATAACCATTGCCCAATGCAGCACATAAAACTAGGCAGAGCTCCTTCAGTTTTTTATTTCACAAAAATACCTTTATTTTCAATGTTGGTGTGAGAATGATGTGAATTGCATCATGAGGTAATGATAACTTGACACCTGAAAAATAACTCTGAAATGTGAAACGATAGCAAAAAGTCTGACTAAAGCATGATGGCTAGGAAAAAAAAGTGCTCATTAGCTATGGAAACCCAGGTTGAAGCCCTATTTAAATTCCAGGGAGACTGGGATCATCAACCATGTGATGCAATTACAGTAAAGCTGAATTAATTTCTCAATCATAATAATTGAAATAAATGCAAGATAATGAGGAATTGGAGCAAAGAATTGTGGAAGTGTTGCGGAATGTCTGCAGTGCAATTATGCCAGTCTTCCCCGCATGCATCCTGACGCGTGGACTAAGGCAACCTCACCACCCAAATCAAATTTGACTGCAGAAGATTTTGAATGCGTGCCAGGTCTAGCTTGCACATGGTGGCAGAGCCTCAGCAGTCTCTCAATGGGGACAGTCAATCAATACAAACTGATTACATGATTGGATCCCCTGGGCACCAAAACTTCATCAATCAATCACGCCTCCACCTTCCAGGCAGCTGTGCCTCTCCAACCGTCAACTCCACCAGCCAAGAATGGAGAAGAGAGGGAGGAAAAATGTGCAAACGTGTGTGTATGCGTGAGATTATGTTGGTGGGAGGGTACATACTGGGGGGTACAGGGAGGGTCTTCCACATGCAAAAACACAAAAGAATATAACAAGCAGAATAGTAGCATGGGATCGTCTGTTGATTCGAGATCCTAAGAGGACACAGTTTGTCTCTCACAGGTCATTACCTCAACACTGCACCCAATCCGATCCTTTAAATAGTTATTTCATGGACAGATTTATCTCAGAGTTAAGCTTCTTTCTCTCTTGCTCATTGTCTGGTTTCTTTCTCTTGCCCTGTCTTCTCTTGCTCCTACTGTACCTCCTCCTCTTCCTTATCCTATCCCTCCTCTCCTGTACCACAATCCCACGCCGTAATGGAGCCAGTTTACATTATTTTTTTCCCACACTCCTCATTTCAGAAATAGCTCAGATAGAAACCAGAGCATGTAAGCGTTTCTGTGGTGAAACCATGTTTTAAAAAAACAACAACCAAACAATCATCTGGAGAAGGGCAGATACTGAGCCATGTGGGTTTTTTAGTTGGGTATGATGAGGCTGACTGAAGGCCAGGGGTGCAGGGATGAGCTCAGACAAATACTGACCCATCATGACCGATCCGCAGTGTTTGATTTCAGCGCATTTAAAAGTGGTTTTATCATTTAAAACAGAGCTGACCAGGCAGAGGCCCTCTGGGAGTACAACAGGTCCTCAATCTCTCCTTAAGCCCCACAGCTCCATAATGAGAGTAAGGCGGGTTTAATTGGTTTTATAATGAGCTTGCTTGTAGGAAATGACACACAAAGTTGCACACACGCATGCATGCTCATCTACACACACAGGCATTCAAACAAAGAAATACACTTGCATACAAACACACTCACTCTTGTTGGTTGCTCTCATTGAATTTGTAGTTGTATATTGTGTGCATGATCACTGGTTTGATCAATACCCTATCATGGATAATGGCATATCAGGATCACACATCCAGTATGTAAGAATCCATATAGTGCATTTAGCCCCATTTTCACATGTATGGAGAAAATCCAGACGGGTTTAAGTAGTTTGTAGTATCAGTACTACTACCGTTATTAATAATATTTTTATCATTACTATCAATTTATTTTTGTTTCTGTCTTTATTTAATGTTTTGTCGTTTTGCGCCAATTAAAATACATTTTCCAGCTGTTTGGGAATAACTTTTGTACGTCTGTTGCAGTTTAGTTACAACAATAATAAGCGATCTAACAACTATCTATAAATAAAAACACATGGCTGAAATAGAGCAACACAAAAATGTTATTGTCTTGACAGTATGTCCCTCACACTGCTCCCTCACCCACATGATTCATCCTGGATCAGACACACATTACAAAAGCTCAGTGCACCTTCTGCATGATTGTATGTGTTGAACTGACTCTTTAATGAGACAGGGAGAATGATGACTAATTGCATTCTCATTTCAGTGTCACTTCAGCTGCTGTTGACCCTGTGAGTAGGTATTTCCACAGAGAGCTTACATAGTGTCACTTCAACATCTAGGTAGAAGGTGGCAATTGGATTTCAGTCCACCTCAAATGCTCCTCTGTTACATTTGCATTTAGCTATGGTATATATATAAAAATCTATCTGATCCTCCCGAAGAGCATAAAGTGATTCGATGTAAATGGGGTCTTATTTAAGTAAATAGGGCATTGCTTTAAGTTCAGTATCAGGGACGACTATATTTTCCAAAAACCTTGGTACACCTTTTAAAATTCAAGCAGATTCCCCTTCCATGTGTGGTCCATGTCATGTAACAGAAGAACTGAGCTGATTTGCCATTAATACCACATGTCCATATGACCTCAGTGAGCATCTCATTTTATCCTCTCTTCCCAGCGTCTCACAGCTGACAAGGATATATTTTTAACCCATGAATAATATTTAAGCCAATAACAGCAATATCCTTTCTGCTGCTGAAATTCCCTTGCAGGACCTGCAATGGATATAAACAACACAGCTTAGTATGGCTTCCACAAACAGATATGCAACCTGAGCCCATGTGCTCTTAACGAAAACAGCCTCCCTTTCTCGTGGCTGGGTTTGCATCTTAAATGCTCGGCTGCACTCTCATCCTGTGAGAGCCAAAGAAAACAAAAAAATCCTGACTTCTAAGATGTCACTTGGCTGGAGTCGGGTTGGCTCCGTTGTAAAGCTGCCAGACCTTGCATGAGCAATACACTCACCAAAATGTCTCTCCTGTGAGTATTTACATATGGGGTTGATTGTGAGATTCATTTCAGGCAATGATTTTATTCATGCTGAGGGGAAGTATACATGTAAATGTCCCTGAACCACTGCTTTTCCGCCGCCGATTGGGAAACCTTGTAAAGCAGATGATTGCTATGTTTATGTGGCAATGGCCGTCCAATCTTAAAAAACTGTGTCCATATGTGGCCAGCCGGTCTGTGCCCTTTGAATTCACCCAGCTAACCTAAACATATGGATGATGACCCAGGAGGCATGGAACACTCTGTTCAACCAATCATTTCCAATCTGTCACCCTGACAAGGTTTCATCTGTCCCTGAAGACCGGCCTGTCCGCCTCCAACCAAAAATGAGGAGGGTGATTCATTTATTCTACAACAAACTTGTCTTCTTCAGTCTTTACATGACATTTTACTGGAAATCAATGAGTCCTCGTGCATGCAAACATCCAATTTACAGTAATGTATTGTTTTTCATATAAAACCCCCAAAAGTAAAGTTACAAACCACACATAAATCTTATATTACACTTAAAGGGGGGCACATAATGAATATACACGCAACACTAGATGTAATCTAATGTACACAGACTGTAAGCAAGACAGATTTTGGCACAGGCTTGACTCAATATTGTGACACAGGGCATGCAGCAACATAAGGTCCAGACAACTGGCCACCTTTAAGGTTGAGTGGCTGTGCATATGGTCCGATTGAGGATGACAGCCGAGGAGAGTGGGCATTGATTAGCCCATATATCCATCACAGCCCTGTGAATGCTAATGAGACGAAGCTCAGGATAGAGCTGAGCTGCAGCAGCTCATGAAAATGAAGAGTGTTCAGGGGAGGAGGGGTCACTGAGGTGGAGATGTGTATTACAGGACAGGACTAATCATTCAGCCATCACATTAACTGCAGTCACAAAGAGAGGTGTATCGATCACAGCCACTAGATACGCTGCATGTTGGCAAGTGCCCATACCTAAATGCGATTACCAACTGGGTTGGAAGGGAGGTCATGGCGTGTTCGTGCATGTGTGTGTTTTTGAGGGTTATTGTTAAAAGCCTTCCAGTTGCAGCAGCCAAATTTTTAGTTCGCCCTAACCTTCAGCTGCATGGCAAGCTTCCAAGTCTCCATACCACAATTTCTACAACTTGACCACAGTCTCCTCTCAGTCTCTGCATGTTCACTTCTTTTCTCTCTCCTTGAGGACATGGTTTCCTGTTCTCTGTTTCCTGTCCTCCTCCGTACGCCCCCTGTCCCTCCAATCATTCCTATTGTTTGCCAGGTTCCCATGGCCCACCAACAAAAGCAGTGGGAGGGGGACAGTGGAACAATTCATGGCACCCGTATGGTCTTCATTTTCCTGACCGCAATGCAGTCACAGTCTTCTTGTGTGTTTCCATTTGTGTGACGGAGCAGGAGAAAGGAAAGAAACAGAGGGAAGAGAGGACAAAGAGAGTTGGAGAGAGACACAGAGCTGCTAAAAAAAACTGTAGTCAGGAAAAGTAGTGAGATGGACATCTTTCTGTTTCATCTCAAAGTCGCCTCTCTTATTACCACTTACTATTTCAGCTACACAGAGACATCTAATGGTGTTCTGCTCTGAAGACTCCTACCCTCAGGTCCTGCTCCCTTCTTGCTGTTATGAAAATCCTTTCAATTTAGTGTCAAATACACCTATTCTGCCGGTACCCCTCCCCTCCCCTGAAACTCCATTCTAATGATCTCTATCACTAAATCTCCTCTTCCTGGCCCCCCTTAGAAACCGTGACTTTGAAAAAGTCCAAGTAATTTAGCCATGCACAGGAGAATTTCCCCACCCGGTCAACTCTCAATAAGCCATAATGAATCCACTATTTGCACATGAGAGTATTTGACTAAGGCTTTATTTGCAAGAAGCTTAACATTTTCAACCATTTCTAGGGAAATACTGCTGCTGAGTAGCTGCAGCTCTGAGGTAATGTGCTGGTCTGTTTTTATTGTGTTCAACAATGTCTGCATCCTTCAAATTATATTTATCACCACTGAGCTAATTCTCTAACAATGACTGAAGAGTAAAGGCACCAGTGGCCTTCTCAATAGAAGTGTTGATGCGGCTGCAGGGATCAAATTTGTGATGCTTCAGTTAAAGGACAGTTTCTCCACTAGACCATGCTCCCCAGCATGTGATGGGTATTGTCTGCCTAAATGTGAAATCTTCTGGCACACATTAAAGGGTTTAATCGTTTTGTAAAATATTACTGCAGTTCCTCTGTGGCAAGGATGACATAATTTTTTCCCTCTGAAATGGGATATACACTAAATATTAGTAAAAACTAGAAATGTCTTGATATTTAGTTGCACAGTCCACATCTTAATACACTCCCTGTGACAGGGAGGCATCTGGTTCCACTCTGTATGCCATTGTAGTCCTTCTGTGCATTACTGTGCTCTGCAGAAACATTTCCTCAGAAAATCAATTCCCCTCAACACCTGTTATGTGTTTGAGGCTGTCACAGGGTAAGCATAGGTATAATGTCATTCCACAGTGTGTTTGCTGCTGACTTACTTTCGAGGCTACAAAAGAATAGAGACAACAATCTGCTGTTTCTTACAAAAAGTGGAACGGAAGTGAGTGATTAATAATACTGAGAATACTGATCATTGATCATACAAATGGAAATTGCTTTGTAATCACATGCTGCAAACATTGTCCCATCATATATGAGCGGATACTTTTTATCTGCATCAAGCCCCCAGGAAGTGTGCCGGGCTTTAAAGCCAATTTGACATAACGCTGAAAACGCTGCAAACATGGGAATGATGCAAATCCAAAAACACCCAAACACATAAAACAAATCCAACAGAAAAAACGCAGCATCAGAAAAATGCTGCAATCACGGAAATGAAGCAGAAGCAAAAACTTACAACCCCCAAAACAACTGCCAGATATAAATGCTGCAAATTCACTCAACAAAACGGAAGTGCTCCAGGCCACTAGGGGGACCCGACCTGAGGGATGGACCAGTCCTGTGGGACCAGACCCGAAAGACATGAAGAAGAAGAAGAAGAAGAAGAAGAAGAAGAAGAAAGTTGGCTAAGTTTTGGAGAGGACAGTAAAAAGGTACGTTTTACTTTATGTCTTTTTTAAACACTTGGCCGTAATCTTTTATAATATTATAATATTATAATTATATAACTTTATACCATTTAATATTACAATATTATAATTATATTATTTAATACGATTTAATATTATTTATTATAATATAATTATAATATTATAGAAGAATATTAAAATTATTATAATATTATTATAATATTCTTCTATAATATTATATTATTATAAATATATAATATAATAATAATAATATAATATTATGAAAGATTACGGCCAAGTGTTTAAAAAAAGACTGGTGGTGGATTAATTTTATTTTTTTAATGTCATTTCAGATCATCACATGAGCAGAGCCACACCGCCAAACTTAAATGCGCATTATAGTTGCAATAAATTGTTAAAACCTGTGACTGTGACTGAAATCCTCATCTTGCACTCTCTGTGTCCCACTAACATTTTTGTAACAAGTGGAAACTGTGTCATCAGCGCCACTTAAAGTTGCATCTATCTACGCCTCCTGCCTTGAGACTGGAATAGATTTTAATAAGAATCAGTAAGACATAATGGCTTTTACCTGGATTCACCTCATTAGGGTACGTCATTCAAAGTGTAAAAGACCCTGTTGTATTCAGCCCAGAGTTACTCACAGGGTCATATTACTCTGCTAAAATCAACCACCTAAGGCAACAGAACTGTTGCAGATGATGATAGAAATGTCCTGTTATATCTGGAATACGAGTGGGCTAATCGTGAGACACTGACAGACACATCCATATGCTGCATGGAGCCTGGATGGTGTGACTGTTGGTTGTCCCTGTGACCTTTCACCCTGGTTACAGCCTTCCTGTGGCAGGCTTGACCTTTGCAATGGCCCTGCTGCCGGAGTGATCTGCTGATGGCATTTATTGTCATGCCCCATTTCCACTCAGCCTGTCCACTTAGGGGTGATGGAATAGGATTTGAGAGATGACCCATGCTCCTGGGAGACTCCTGGGAGTCTGAATCATGGCTGCACACTCTGTCAGTGTAATGACAAACTCCGGCCTTTTAGACACTCAGCACTTAAAGCAGTAATGACAGATTTCTCACATCACCCAAACTCGCTGCTCACTTCCTGAACGTATGAAAAATGTACTTTTTCTGTTTTTTCCTAGTCTACATTCTTTTTATTCCTAAATCTGTCCCATTTCTCTGTCTTTTTACCTCTGTCTCTATTGTTTCTCTTTCTTCCCTTTGCCCATCTTCTGTCTTTGTCTCACACTGTCTATCTCAGCTTCTCTTTTTCTCTTTTTGTGAGGCTATCTTGTATTTTTGTGTAATTTTCCCCAGTGGCTCATCCAATGAAAGAGCTGCAGTGATGCTATCTGTGCTCCCAATGTGGCGTGGTGTGTGTTTGTGTGTGTGTGTGTGTGTGTGTGTGTGTGTGTGTGTGTGTGTGTGTGTTGTCTGTCAGACAGATTGCTCCTCATAAGACTGAGGCCCCCGGGCTAATGTCACAACAGTCCTCTCACACATTTCCTCAGTCAGTTGCATGCAGCACGATTGTGCGGTAAGCAGAGCCTGCAGTGCTACCAAGTCAATCCAGTTCGATCAAAGAATGAGCCTTATAGCAACTTGATTATAATATGTTATTACAGTAGGAATTTACAGCGAAACATGATGGACAATGAGCTAAATCAACTTCATGAACCTCTCAGAAAGAGGTCATCTTATGTCTGTGAGCCTGGTGTAAGGGATCCTACAGTGGTAAGAAAAATAGAATCACATACATTCATATAGTCTAATATAATATATATCTATAGTGCTTTTTTTGTGTGTGCTTGTTTTTCTTGCCTTCCTTATCATGTTAAAGTTGTTCACTGGGTTTCAAATGTACCTCCATATATCATAGTTAGGCATGCCATAAACCATTATGCAGTCAGTATGCTTTAAACAAAGTAATTCAGGTTGTTGAAACAACGTCTGAAACCCTCTCCCCTCACACCTTTCTGACGTCAGAAACTAACTTTGTCTGACAGTTTCTGTAACTTTATGAAACCAAACGTCTGACAAGCTTTGGCAATTTACCAAGGGTGGAAAAATGTGTCCATTATTTGATTAGTCGATTGACAGAAGTTTAATTCAAAACTATTTTAACAATCAATAAAAACAACATTTCATTTCATTTTTCCAAGCAAAAAATAACTTCTTCTCAGATGTGAGGAATTTAGTTTTATCCTTGGCATATATAATATAATAAAGTGAATTACATCTTTGGGTTTTGGACTGACCAAACAAGCATGGTGCATTTGTTCACTATTTTATGTCATTTTATAGCCAAAACCAATCAATTAATTGAGAAACAATCAGCAGATTAATTAGTTATCGTTGGTTACAGCCTTGTAGTCAGGATGTAAATACTCTCTCAAGGTCTTTTTTTTTTATCCTTCACTGGACTACTTCATTCATTTTTGAATGTACAAACATGAGTTCAACACTGTGAATGCTGTTAAAGTGAGTCTGTCTAAAAGTGTGCGCCATTATTCCTATTTTATCGTTTCTAGTCCTTTTCTATGACAGCAGGTTTTTGTCTGCCTTTGACTGGGGCCATTCAGAACAGCTGTAAACTCTTCTGTCTTCAGACGAGGTCAGACAACACGTCATTTGAACTAGTTCCTTTCAATCATACCCTACCATACACTTGTCAGTACTTTGTATTCATCCTCAATCTCTACACTTGATGATGCAAGCACGACCGAGCAGCTGAAAAAAACATCTCTATACTAGATGTGTTTTAATGGATAAGGCTTGATTTTTTCTATATTTTTCTTTTTGTTCACAAGTCCAACACAAAGACCAAAACTAACAATGCTTACTCAATCTCTTGATGTTTTGGGATTTTCCCAGCCTGTCTGTGGCACTCTGCCTCTATTGTTCCTACTCGCTTAAATCTTTGCAACAGGTTAGGAGTATATACTTTCATTTTCAAAAAAAGGCTAAAGCTATGCGTCATATCCTAAAAAAACAGCTGGGTTTAGCAAACGAGTATATACAGCAGCAGAAGAGTGTATGTGGGTTGACTCATAACAAACTACAGTGTGTGTTCAGCGTAATGAAGGAACATGTCAGCCAGCGGCCAGTGTGGGTCAGTGATGTGTTTTTAATAGTTTTTGGACAACAATGGAGGTCTGTGGCACAGAGGAATAAGCTATATCAGGCTTTGGCTACATAGGCAGTATTAATTATATAATTATATTCATTGTTGTTTTTAATCTTTTCATTGGATTTGATGAAGAAAATGTAGAATATCACTTAAATAAAGGAAAACTTAAAGCAGGTATAAGGTACTTTTATTTTGTGTATATTCTGGCGGCCCCTGCAGACAAAAGTGGTAGTGTTTCCCCTGCCCTATTTCATTGATTTTGAGGGGAAACCGATTGAATCCGACCTGGTGGCAGGCATTAAGAATAACTAGAAATAGCTAATCTTCTCTCTGATGGTCTTGTTTGTTTATGTAGGTCATATAGATGCATATATTGAAACCAGGAAAAAGAAACTCTCGAAATAGAATTTGAAAATAATTAGGCTTTCAAAGAATACAAAAACTAATGCTAGCCTTTTAAACAAGGAAAACACACATTAGACTTGTTGGAGAGATAAATTATTCTCGTCAGGCGAAGGGTTTAGAGTAGTGCTCTGAACCTACAAGACACAGACAACACTTACAAGTCTAATGGTACATAAACATGTAAAAATCCATGTCCAGTACAGAGATAATGTTCAAAATCAGTGAAGTGGTCCTTTAAGTACTTTGCAATGCTAAAAGCTGTTCAAACCAAAATCCACCTGGACCGTGTTAAACAAGAGGCACTAGAGCTGCTTAATGTCCTGTTACTAATACAACTCATACAAAGGAGTTGAAGGAACAGGCATCAAGTAGTCATGGTTGGAAATTTACATCGATTTGTGCTCGTCTAAGAGCACCGCTCCGAAGGCTGAAGCACAAGATGTAGTGCTGCATGAATACCGCACCTTTGTTCAGCAGCATAATGTCCCACCATAATCACCATGACATATTAAACATAACCAGTTATGCTAATTAGGTAATTAATTGATCAGATTATTGCATTAATTTGTGTTAATGGATTACAGATCATAAATGCATTAATGTGCCATGGCGGTAACATACAAAAGCAGCTATGGGTGATGTATGTGAGTGTCGGTGTATTTCTCATGAATAACTGACAAATGATTTTACACATGAAGATCAGTTAATCCCTCGTTGGTAAAGACAGCCTGTGAAATGTTATGCTTTGAAACCAACAGTTGTCGTCTGTGGCTCTTGGGGAGCCTTTTTAAAGCTGCAATAGGTCATTTTTATTAAAATATTTTTTTGTCATATTTGCTGAAACTTTCACTATATTCTGACAATAGTACATCAGACAGATCATCTTTGAAAAACTTTGGTTCCTCTGGCTCATTCTATCGCTCCTAATGGCATTCGCAAGAATCCACAGGGCCTGAACAAAAACAACCAGTCAGAGCCAAGAAAGATAGTTAATTGTTGAGTCTCATTCCCAGGGCATCACATACAGACGCTTTGAGACCCTGGGAGTGAGATGCAACAATCAATCAATCTTTAACTATCTTCAAAGTGTCTTTATATATCTCTTGGCTTTTGTTTTCATCCAGGACCAGTTAATTATTGCAAATGATGAAATAATCAGCAGATTATCTGTCTCGTGTACTTCTGTCAGAATATAGTGAATATTCCAGCAAATATTGCAAGAAGTTTTTATAACTTTACCTTGCCTTGAGTACACAAAGTCTCATTGTTTTGCATGATCTTGTTTTCTTGATTTTGTTTCATTTCATCCACTCAACCTGACAATGTGTTGTTTGATTTGAGACCTATTTTCATCGCTGCTGAGACCTGTGACGTGGGCAGTGTTTCTGAGGTCTGGGACCAGGCTACATTTTGCATTGCTATTCAAAAACTGAAACAGGAAGATAATAATATCTATGAGTCACCAACCCTCATGAAATCTTTGTTGTGTTTTGAGTCAAGGATCTGGTCGCATCTCTTGAGAATTAGTCATTCATTGTAAACAGCCAATCCCTGAGTATCTGAGTTCAGTGTGAAAATAAAGGCAGATTAAGCCTTTCTTGCTCCACAGTGTCTGTTAGTGTTACTGCTCTTACCTTCTTCAGCCGTCCACTCCTGGTCCCCAAGAAGACCACACTGTGTCCATTGTAGACGTAGGAGGTGACAGAGGTCAGCCTGTCCCTGCTTTCAGTGTACACCGTCTGACCCGACACCAGCTGCGAACCCCCCAGGGGCTGGTTTATATCCAGGCCACAGAAGTGATCATCGATGGGAACAGGCTGCATGGAAAAGGGGCAGGATGGAAAGATGGAGGTTGGGATGGAGAAGAAGAAGAAGAAGAAGAAGGCATTAAGAGTGTGAAGGCAGAGGGGTGTTTATTTTTTTTTAAGGTGTGGGGAGGAAAACATGGGAAGATGTTAAAGAAGGGAGGGATAGAAAAGGGGAGAGAGTGAAAGAAAGGAGGAGTGAGGATGACAGATATAAGGAGGGGAGGTGGAGGTAATGAGGGAGAGGGAAGAGCATAAGTGGGAGCCAGAAAAATGACTGAGATCACTGTAGACACATGCGAGTATAAGAGGAGAACTCAAACTGACTTCTGGTAACCGTAACGTGCATAAAGTGCACAATTTCCAGGGTTAAAAATGGATATTTCAAAAGGGTTTGGGCTGCTGTGTTTATCAACAAGGCTCGGAGCGGGCGGATTTGCGGGGAAGACTAATTGCTGATGGCAAAGACCAGAAACGCTGTGTATTTTGCGCCTGTTTCTGTGATTTTTTAGATCGCTTGATCTGACATCATACAAACACACAGCACAAGAGATGTCAGGTTTTGATTAAGCATCAAAGAGAGCAGCATGCTAAGCAGTCCTGTTACATCTACTAACATGCACCTCAAAACCTCTGCTAATTGCCTGTCACTCAGTGTATAAATCTACCTTTTTAGGGCAGCTAATTTCTTACTTCACATCCAGTACTTCTTGCGCATATTAGTCCTCACTGTGCTTTTTCTTTCATCAAGCAATGTGCCTGAGCTTTACTGAATGTGATCAGTCAGAGGAACTTCATATCTCACCCCAACATGCTCTAAAATTAGCTATTTTCTTTCTAGCTAGTATGTGAGCATTCATCTATTTTCTTTTTACCCTAAATATTGTACATGTGTGATTTTTTTCCTCATTTGAATATTTGTTTTAAAAGCTGAATTCCTTTGTATGAAATTCTGCATTCATTTTTAATGTCATACCTGTTACCCTTAGAAAGGAGCATCAGACAATATAATGGATTTTGGACAGACAATAACATTTATAATTTCAGGTGAAATATCTCAGCTATTGGATGGATTGCCATGAAATTTGGTATTGATGTTCATGTTGTCTCAGATTGAATTGCAATTACGACCAAATACCCTCAGAACTAATGACATTACGATCAGCCTCAGGTGTAGGGCAAATTATCAAATGTTAGCATGGTAACACTGTAAACTAAGATGCTGAACATTGTAAACATTATCAGCATGTTAGCATTTGTGCATGCATATTAGTGTGCTGAATTTAGCATTAAGCTTAAAGCACACCTTTGACTATGCCTCACAGAGTTGGTAGTGTGGCTGTGGACTCTTTTGTCTTGTTACATTCTGTAACTTTAGTCTAACATTTACAATAACATGTGTCAGTAAACCCATATTGGACTTTTTAAGTAATTAATTAACTATTAACTACTATACATCAATAAAACAGGAAAGAAAATAACAGTATTGACCTTAAAAAAAAAAACATATCAGTGCATCTCTAGAAACACTAGGCTTTTGATCTTTCACTGAGGAATGAATCATATAACCAAAGAAACACAGTATCTGATGATATATTAACAAAGCTGAACCATTGCACTTCATTTATAGTCTATTTTAGATATAAAGCCCTTTAGTTAACTGCACAGTTAATTATTACATTATTATGCGTCTCTGTCCTCTCTCAGTTGCTTTTATGAATAACATTACATCTTATTTGTTTGATGGCATGGTAGAATCAAAGTACATGTTGGGAACCACCAGAGCAATTGATGTGATGAATATCATTGTTTTCATGGTTCGCTTTCAACTTGTTTCCATGAAAGCTACTCATTATGCAGAATTATAGCTTTCACAAAGGCACAGACTTGGACATTTACAAGAAAGCCCTTTTCTCAAGATCAAGAACAGGTCTCAGAGGGTTCAAATACTGCTGACAGCGACAAGAAGAAGGAAGGAGATGGGGAGAGCGAGAGGGAGAGAAAGGGGAGGGGAAGAAGGCGGGAGTCAGTGCCCAAACCCCTGAATGAAATCAAAGCTCCATACAAAACTCCTCTGATTAGCATTGTGGAATTAATCTCCTCCAGCTCTTCTGCTGGGATTCTGAATACCTGAATGGTGTCTTCGGCACAGCTCTGGCTGCCTGCCTATCAACTATTAGGCTGCAAACATGGTTGTGGAGAATCAAAGGGCCAACTTTCAATAAATCTATATCAGTGCTTCTCATCACCGTGTCAGTTTCATAGTTGGTTTGTGTGTTTATAGGAAGCAAAATCAGATGGTTTCTACAGTCTACCTACCGCCTTGGTGCACTGCACGTCCTTTCCCAGCAGCCAGTGCAGCTCCAGGTTTCCCTCTCCCTGGTAGCAGGACTGCAGCCGCTCCTTGATCCGTGTGTTAATGTCTTGGATGGTGAAGACACAGAGAGCGGAGTGATCTGGAGGGTCGTGGCACTGCTTCTGTCCCTTGGAGAACACAGCAAAGAGCACGTCCTCCTGCGCGCTGATGTTGAGCGACTTTGCCAGAACCCTGCCGGCCTTGGACAGGTAAGCTGCCTGCAGCAGACGGTACTCCTCGCCTCTGTGCACGCACCCCACGGGAAGTGACACATATGAGTGGAACTTCTTGTCACCTTTGCAGAGGCGGATGATGCGAGAGGTGTAAAACAGGTCGCCAGGAGAGCTGCCAGCGGGCATCCCATTCTCAGGCGTCTCCGGCTGGACAGTCATGAAGTAGACGAAGCTGCCACTAGCAAAGCCATAGATGTAGTAGATGTCAAAGTGTGGGACAAGAGCCAGTGTGTCTGAGGGGATTTTAATGAGGGAGGAAACAAAGTCAGTGTGAAGCTCGTAGTCTAGCATGGCAGAGGATTCTGGGTCGCGAGGCAGCTTGCGGCTGGAGATAGTAGGGAAGTAATCCTGTTTGCCACCAACAGCCGTGCCGATGTACAGAGTCGCATCCTGACCCTGCGAGGGCACAACAACCCCGTACATCGTCCCTGTCTGGTTGTCACTGGACAGGTAATGTTCTTTCTTATGCGTGGGCTCTACCAGGATGAACAAGTCATCCAGCCTCATCAGCTTGCATACTCCCTGGTAGAGACTGCCACAGGCCAGCAGCCGGTTATGAGAGTAGTCAATGAGCAACAGTTTGTTAACGTTGTCAGTCGAGGCAAGAGGCTCAGAACAGGGCTGGACAATCAGTGGAGGATAACATGCTTTGTTGTCATACTCTGGGCCTGTATCATGGGACACCAGGAGGGTGAGATTAGCTGACAACTTGTAGATTCGGTTGACAGCTCCAATGTATAGAGCCCCAGTAGACTGATGCACAGTCAGGTGGTTCAGCGACCACTCCTTCCTCTCTGATTGGAAGGTGTTCAGAGTCTGTCCAACAGTCGTCTTTTGATTCACAGAGATTAGAGTCAATAGCCACAGTGCCAGGGGCCATGACATGACCTTAAGAGGACAGTGACCTTTCCTGAGGCCGCAGTAAGTCCATCCTTTATCCAAGCACGTTCCCATCCCCACAGGGCTCCGAAAAATACCGAGATCAGATAAAACACCCGGGATCGTGTGTCAGCAAGGAGCAGGATTGCACTGAAAAAGCTGAGTTGAAGTGCGGTCTTGTAATCTTCACATATTTCTGAAAAAGAAAAGAGAGATATTTGTTTTAAACTCAAAAGATCCTTGATTCTTTCAAGAGTGAAAAACTGCTTTCCGAGTATCATTAGACATTTCATCTAAAAACCTAGAAATATATGTGCTTGTTTTCCCCTCTATCTCTGCTTAGTCAGACACATGAGACATCAAAGAAACAAGTAATCATTTGTTCAAACTGTCTCCCCATATTTACTAGCCCGAGAGATGGTCCAATATTCCCCCTATCAACAGGGGGGCTCATTATATTCGCCTCTCTGTAAGAGAGAAGTAACTGTGGCCTATTACATGAACAAAGCAGTGACACACTGAAGCTGTGCCTTCCCTCTGTTTGGGTGGCTAATTAAATGATCCAAATGTATTAATTATGCGTCCATATTTTGGGCTCCCTGTTTTCCTTTTTCCCCTCCGCCTTGTTCGTTTAAATGGTTGAATCCAGGAGGAATTAATCACTCTCCACTGCGGCCGACATTCCTAAATTAATCAGGCTTTTTCCAGGGATGGCAGGGAGTCATTAGAGATTCAGAGCTAGAGCCTGTTTAATTTCATTAGCATATTTTATGTAGATATTTCAGAGGGGACAAACAATGTCCCTCAAATACATGATGGACTGGAAGATGGATGAGTTAGACACATGACAAATGATGTTTGATGTTACCCCCAATCACAACTATACAATGTGATGTATGCTTTAGTTTGATGCAAGGTGTTTCTCATACAGATGCGACAACATAAGCTAATTTGGAACAAAAAAAAAAAAACTTTTTTTATTTCAAAATAAAGACAGATGTTTAGTGAAGGCAAAACAAGGATCGTAGATAGTGGTTTCACATGCGCCGTTACTTCATAGAAGTCCATTAATGGAGTAATAAAACTGCCTACATAGGAGGAAGGACCATAAATTAAGACACCTACATCACCCTTAATCCTGTCAGTGTACCACCAAAAGCTTCTGTAATCTGGCTCCCAAGGGCTGTTTCTACTCCCCTACCCTGCCCCCTCCCTGCCCTCTCCAGCACCACATCAGCACCCCCTTCACACTCTTCTAATAATACTTTTTTTTTTTTTTTTTATCATTCAACCCCTTCAGCAAAATGGGTCTAAATTTCCTCCAAAGCTATTCTGCCAAATGCTCGAAGGCTTTAGCTCAAAGGCAACTGTCTTTTTTGGCTGGAGCTAACGTAAACAGGGTGTTTTCTCAGTGAGACTTCCTGGTATAAGTAAAGGTTAAATGAAGACAGCCATGTCAGATCCTAATGTGGGGGTCATGATGGGGTAGGTGCTCTCCATTGGCTCACTAACAGGACGTCCGGCTGAGTTGAGCGGGAGCCAGGGATGGAGCGGATGGACTGACACTGAGCTGGCTGGGTCAACTCCAGCTCCACTCCAGAATCTCCTGTCCATCTGTCCCCACCACGCTCACACCAGGGGAGAAGTCACTCAAGTGTCTCGACCTACTCTGCTCAATTTGGCAGGCTCTGTGTGAGCTACTCCACCAGTAATTGGCCACCAAAGAGTAACATCTGTCACATACTGTATTGCTGAATTTAAATCTGAAGCCCAATGTTTGTTTGTGTTTCTTTCTTCATAACACATGACATTTACTCAAACCTGTATGAATCAACCACAGTCATATTCTGCACATCTCTATTTTTATCTTTCTCTACTTTAAATGTTAGATGACAAAAGCATCTTCTTTTCTGTCCTGGACACAAAAACTCTGTTTTCTTTTATTAGTTCTCAGAAAGCTGAGATTTGGCAGGACATGTTGGCTCTAATATTTACAGCTTTTTTTATTTTAGGCAAAATGGTGTCCAGCAAATTCCTTCTGAAAATCCCTCAAATCATCTGCTTTGCAAGCTGATGAGTCCCTGAACCAGTTTCTGTGTTCATGTAACCACAATTTTCTATCATTTGTCCGTGATGAAAAGAGTATTCAGGCATTCTTAAATGTTTCAGAGGAAGCAGTGACAATCCTTTTTTTTTTGGCAGCCTGTGGGTAAACTAAAATATAAACTCCTTGCAGCATTCGTGTGTTTGTTTTCAGTAAACCAAATTGTCTAAACCGCTGGTCAGCATAAACCTTTACTCCCTGAAGTGCAAACCTTTCTCTAAATCTTTCTTTTGCTTTTTGATGTGGGCTTTTCAGAGTGAAAGCGGATGCTGGAATGGGATGTAATGCATTAAAGAGCTGTTTGAAAGTGGGCGGGTTAGATCACAAAAATCTGACTCAATCCTTTGTGCGCGTTCTTGAGCTGCCACAAAAAGGAGCAGACAAGTGATTTTGTGTTTACCAATTCACCGAGAGCTGTCTCTACTTTGTGGCGTCCAACAGAATCCCATTACTTTGAATTTCTCTCGCTCAAATCACACTGCAAACTTCCAGGTGAAGACCTTTGCTGTCATTTGCATTGTAATATTGTCAGAAGCGCTTTTCTTTTCTCAACTAGAAATAATTAATATAAAGCGCTCTTGAGGTCCGACTGTAAATAGCAGACCAAATGATATTTGCGAAGCCAGGTTTAAGTCTGGTATGACCTTTAACAACAGACACCAGCAGTGCCATCCAGAGGTTAATTCAGTTTTGCGTCTTCAGTCAAACCCTCGGAGGAATTAAAAAAAAGCAGGGGGAGAAACAAGGAGAGAAAATAGGAAGTGCTGGTGGCAAACGAAGCCGGGCAAGCATGCAGGCAAGCAGCAGCCTCATCGTTTCATCCATTTCTGTTCTGCCGGCTTTAGTCACGTCTAAGGCGTGCAGTCATGCTGCTCAGTGTTTACCCTGGATTATAGAGACAACTCTTTGCCCTGCGCAGTCCTCCCTGCTGAATTCTCTGCCTCGCCACTCAGACACGCTCCAGCCCAGACGTGACTCATTCACACTCACACACAGGAACATGGTTTGCTGAGGCCTCTGGGGACACAAGCTCTCAGCGGGCACCAATCACAGCGCAGAGGATGGAGAAGCCAGCCTCTTGTGCTCCGCAAACACGACCCTTTGACCTGGATCGAGATCAGTGGAACCATATCCATCCTCTGGGTTCAGCTTTTATTGGGGTGAAATGCTGTCATACCTTCTGTATCGCCCTGTTAGGGATGATTCATGGGACAGAAGGGATAGTTAGCTTTTTTCTGTCTCTTGTTTGTTTGACCCATCTGCCATCAGAGATGAACAAAAATGTTCATAGGGGATATTTCTTTGTTAGGCTGTCCATGTGCATCATTTTCACTGCTCATTCAACTTCGATAGAATGAAGCTGTGTTTTGTCACAAACTAACAAACAGGTTAGTTGGTTACACGTTTTTTTCGTGTTAAATTCACAAATTGTAGTAACTTAAGTAAAAATTTTAATTAGTGGTATGTGAAAAAACGTATACTGTAACTTGGGTTTTTTGGTGATTTTTCATTTGTAATGAACATTACTCATTTGTGGGTAAAGGGCCTAATAGGTTTTATAAAAACCCAGGTAAAACTCAGTAAATAATGTAAAAAAAAGTCTTAATCTTATTATTTTATAAGTATTATAAGTATGTGAGTAAGTATTCACATTTTGAAGATGTTACATTTTCAAACACCAGCAATGAGATGACACAACATGATCTTTTCACTTGAAACAAAGACCCATTTAGCACAAACGGCGTACTGTTGAAGTTTATCTTGTTCATGTTTTGGATTATAGATTTATGTGAGATCGGGGACACCATCAACAGACTATGCCATCTAAAGGTCAGAAGAAACATCTCTGTTCTCACACTTAGTCAATAATGGGAGTCATTGTCACTCGCATCAGAGGTGATAAAAACATTTTTTTTTTGTTGTTGCTGTTGTTTTTTGTGGCCTAGATTTATATGACTGCACAAAAGCAATAACAGTATAAGACCATGGGGGCGGAAAAGTGTCTGAACTACAATAGTCATAACAGCTTCTGTCCTCATGATTACAAGCCGGCTGGGCAGAAGCATGCAGGTTTTTTTTGTGTCAGTAGGTTTTACAAGCTGGGGCTGCTGATCTAAGTTGAAAGTCAGTTTATGAAGTTCCTTCTTTGAGATCACTTCAGATTTTGTGAAGAAGTGTTGGCTGCAGCATTCCTGAATACATACTGGAAAATGTTTGCGCTTATAGTGTATAAAAACTCACATGATGGCCTGATGGGATACTTTTGTCTGGGGTTTTCAGCAGATGCACATGGACGAGTCATTGGGGGGGAGGGCCAGCGTTGTACACATTACACATGAATGAGCTGGGAGGGCGCCAGCCGCAACATAACTTGACTTCCAGATGAATAAATGAAGGCAATTAGTAGATCTGTTTACAATGTTGTGGAGACAGAAGTAGGTCAAACGTGGCATAGACAGGAGGGAGGAGGGAGCCAGCAAGCCAGAGCCAGGGGCTGTCGCTGGTACCTACAGTGATGAGTCGGGGAATTAGGACATGAAAATGCCGTCTTTATTAACGATGACTTATAAATGAATGTCATACTGAATCACAAGGGACCCGTGGGGTTTTATTAGGAAAAGCAATGTTTTGTGATCAGTCCACCGTGTTTCATCTTTGGTTGCGTTGTGGAGGGGCAGCCCAGGGCGATTGGCTACGCCTTATAAGGCCCCCTTCACAGAAACACAGACTCAGAGGGCATAATGCGTAGCGTGGATGCTCACACTGCAGATACCCACAGGATATCTCCACTTTGATGCCGCACAGTGAAATTTTGTGACAGTTGGCCTGTTGTTAATTTTCATCATTATGCTCTACAATGTAGATTCAAACAGCAGTGCTTCCCCCAGACATTTCTCTCAGTCAGGGGGAAACAAAAATTTAGATTAATGACACTAGCTCTTAGTGATGCTAGTATTCTCTGGAAACAAGTGTAAATTGCTTTAAATTCATTTAGTTTTGTTGGCAGCTCTTCTGGCGCGTCTGTGGCATGACTTTATATTAACAAAAACAAACCATAATTGCCTTTTTTCCGTGCTTGTTGTTTAGTTTATTGGTCAGTGCTGATATTGCACGCTTTAGGACTCTCCAGCCAGCCACTAATCTTGATGGTAGAGTTGCAGAAGATGTCTGCGGGGAACAGTAAAACAGCACTATGTCATCGCAACACGCTGCTCTTAATAACTGCAGGATGGTGCGAGGGACCTGGGCAGAGGCAAATGTGACATAGGGGACCAATTCCAACACATTGCCAAAACACAGTCAGCAGCCTCCTCTGCAATGCATGCCATTATCTTAGGGCATATGCATTATATATGCAGATACAGTACCATATCTGAAATTGCTGTTAAGAGCAGGGACCAGATGAAGGGCACTGCTGCCACAGTCAGATTTAACCATGCATGCCTTTCTCCTCCCTTCCCTCTTCCCAGCTCTGTCTCCTCTTCCATAAATCTCATTGTCGGTCTTCCCTGGTTAATGGTGACCTCAAGCAGGCTCCTCTCAACTGCCGAAGCCCTCGTGTTGCATATATGATGAGCATAGAGGGGAAAGTCAAAGTGACCTCCAGCACTGTGATGAAAACCCATGCAGCTCGAGTGCAATAGAGGGTCTTCTATAATTCAGCGACCGCAGAAGAAGACAGAGCGAGCTGCGTTTTCTTTGGAACCACACAGTGTGTGTGTGTGCGTGTGGGAGCCGTGATGCAGCAGCTACCCAGCACCCCTTATCCTTAACGTCGCTTAAGTGCAAGAAGAAGAAGAACAAGGGGTAAACAGAGGAGTCCGACCGAGTCTCAGAGTGATCTGTGGACAGTGCAGCGGAGGGAGGTAGAGAATGAGGGGGGGTGAAATGTGAGCTCTGCTTTCTAGCTCAGAGACAAGAAGAGAACAGCTCTCCACTTGTTTTTTTTTTGTTCTGTAAGACCCCTCTCTCTTAGCCATTTTTATTTGGCTCAGTAACTACCAGCCTGATATTCCGAGTAGCTGTAATTTTATTGTCTTCTCCCATCTTCTGAGTTTCTGTCTGAGTTGACATTGCTCTTTCTGCAGAACAAAGCTATATTTCTGCTCACACTGATTCAGTTACAGATGTGTAGGGCGATATTGCTTTTACATGCATAAATCATGGAGACCTGACAGGGAAAATAATGTTACATTTGCCAGAAGACCCCGGCGAGTGTATGAATGAGAAAAATAATCAAACACAGTGAAGCAGAGCATCCATGTGAAGTTGTGAAGCACATATGTCCGTAATTCCCACACCACTGCACACAGAAATCAAAGAAATTATTCCAAAGAAGCCTGTGTGTTTCCTCGGCTTCCTCCCTCTTTGCCCATATGGCTTTGTGGGGTGGAGGATGCCAAGGTTGGCGGTATCTGGCACGAATAATTACGATCAAAGAAATTACAATGCAAAAGGAACAGCTGCTACCTCCACTGCTGACAAATCACTGTGAGCAAGAGGAGACAGCGATAGACGGCGAGCATTGGAGAGAGAAACAGGAAAGAGGAGGAGAGATGGTGCATGTTCTACTATTCGACAACTTTCCCTCTAAGTATCTGCTGCTCCAAAACCCTTTTAACATTTAATCCGCAGTGCAAATAAGGCCTTTGGTGGCCATTCACCCAAAAGCTGTACAAATACAAGCATCTGCCCAGATTATCTCAGTCTGTCTCCATGGTCGGCCGAACCCCACTTGTCCCTAATTCTAACCTACTCAGAAACTCTATCCCGTCTCCAAAGTCTCTGAATGTGATTTCAGGCAAATGCACAGACATTTCCTTAATGTTCAGAAATAGAAATAGCCTGGTTAAAAGTACAGTACCCTAGTGGGCCAGAGGTCTACCAGGACTGCAAACACAGGTGATTTCCACTCAAATAGAAAACCACTGGAAGGCAAATGGGACGCAGATTTTCAAATTTGCTTCTTTTTTTTTTATAAAAGCACCTTAAGGCATAACACAAACTGGGGAAAACAGTAAAGAATTTACAGCGAATACACAGCAAAGAACATTTCCCATCGCTATAACCTGTCCTTTTTGATATGACTCGATCCTCAAATTAATATTGAATTCTCCAAGTCTATTAAGTAAGTGTAGTCCCACCTGGTTTGTGGCTGCCAAGGGCTGAACACTGCACAAGTCTCAGATGTAGTCCAGGTGCTCTGAGCTTCTGGGACATGTTGTAGGTAACCGATGACTTACTTTTTTCTAAGAGCAAGCAGCTCATTCAGCAGGGGTTTTGGTTGCCAAACTTTAAATTTAGGATTGCCCCAAAAGACTGTCAACAGAAGTCACAAGGGAGACACAGTTAAGTTGTTCAAGCACATATCTATAACCTTTAGCCTTCATAAATTCTACATTCTCACAGATACCGTTTAATTGGGTAAATACCCCAAACTGAACGTTGTGTTCTTTGTAAGTTGTGGGTTTTCTGCAAAGTGACTGATGAATGTGGAGATTGTTCAAAAGTTGTGGATGTTATTATTTATTGAGAATGTCACCTACTTCTACTGACATACCGTGAAGAAAGTACAAAGATTTCATTTTCTAGAAATGGAAAATTATTTGAGTTGGAGGCGTTTGCTGAAATGGAGGGAAATAGAAGGTTTTAAATGAAGTGACACAGATTTGCCATGGCTCTACCACATTAAGACCAATTTCCATACATTTTCCATGTCATATAACACATTCTCCATGACCAATATTTGCATTTCTATTTCTATATTACATTGCCACATTTTAATTGGCAGCTAATTTGAATGTTTCAAGGCTCCTTCATCATGAAATGTCTGAAATACAAAATTATGTTCTGAAATGTGGCACCATCCAATCCGGACTTGAAGGACTAGTTAAAGGGGTACTTCAGCGGTTTAACATCGCACCTCCATAAAGTTGGGGGACTGACTAATCACTGCAGGAGAGGCTGAGATATATTGACACTGGATCAGACATTTTTTCATGATGCAACTTATCAGCATCTTTAATTAGACTCTTCCTACAAGGTAAACGTTCCTGTCTTTCAGACTCTGCACCTAACACAGACTGTCTGTTAAAAAATCTGTAGTCTCCAAAGCCCAACCTAAGATAACCCTGATGATATCACTGTGGCTATTTTCTCAGACTTTTGAAAACTCCTCCAGAGCCACAGAAAAAACAAATAAGCTGAGTAGTAGTTCTCATAATGAGTAAACTGATCCTCGTGTGTAAAATCACTGGAGTGCCCCTTTAAGAAAAAAAAAAGATGACAATCTCTTCAAACTCAAAAGTCATGTGTCAATACTTTCCCCAAGAAAAAAAAAAAACGCACGTTACATCCTTCAACTCTGTCCATTTTTTTTTTTAATGACCATATGTTGTCTACTTACACTAGTGCCAGAGAAAATCATGCAAAACACACACATCAGCAAAGTTATTGCACTGTTTGTATCAACAACGGTGTGACAATCTGGAGGCGATGCGCCATATTGCAAGACCGCCATCACTGCATGCTGAGCGCTGCCAAAGCTGCCATCTGGCAGGTGAGCTGCACGCTTTCCACTTCCACCTCTCCTCCCTTTCACTTCTCTCCTCCACTGTTTGTCACCACCCTCTCTCTCTCTCTCTCTCTCTCTCTCTCTCTCTCTCTCTCTCGCTCTCTCTCTCTCTTACTCTCTAGTCCTGTCTTTATTAGTCTTTTCCATCTTTATCTACCTGTACATCCACCTCCTCCCAGGCCTGGATCACACACTAAAACAAGAGGAAGCATGAACATTGAAAGAGACATGAAAGAGAGAAAAGAATGAGGACAACATCATATCAGTCGTGCTTGATGACCTGCAGTATTTCATTCTCTCTCCCTTTCTTTCTCCCTCCCGTCACTGTCGTTTTCATGTCCCTGTCTGCTTCTCTTCACACTTTCTCTCCTGTTCTCTAATGTACACACCCCATGCAGAGACAGTAAATGCACACACACATAACAAGTACATGTGTACGAATGCACACACACACACACACACACACACACACACACACACACACACACACACACACACACACACACAGTACATGCACACACGGAAACAGTAAAACACACACAATACACACACACTGGGGGCTCTCCTTCTTCTTCTTCCTCGGGCTGTAGCATCTGAACAGTCGTGTTTAATCAGTGTCTCCGTGGGCAACGGGGGTAGCGGCGGGGGGAGGGGGTGAGGGTTGGAGGTAGGGGGTCTCCAGCTATGGGTAGTAGCAGTGAGCTGCTGTGCACTCACACAGCGTGTAATTGTGTTACATACACTAATTCGCCTGATGTACTATTGCAGCGACTGTGCGTCGCCTATGCCCCTGACCCACATCACGCTCCCTGATATTCAAATTACTCCAAAATCAATGTCATGGATTGAACTGGTGGTCATTTAAATCAAAAGCTGTTTTTCGCAGAGGTAGTAGAGTTGTTCTTTCTCTTCTCTGTCTTCTCAAACCTACATTATAGCTCATTAATCTCTATAGAGGTGAAGATAACACTTGGCTTGTGGCTGAATATGACAGAGACAGATGTTAGAAATTACTTCACCTACACTGGTTGCCTCCCAGGTCAAAATAATGCAGTTTCACCTGCAGCTCCTCTACATTGAAGACTGCCATTACAAAACATGGCAAAAACACAACACAGCTAATTGAAATCAATGAACAATTCAACCAAAACCCATTTTTTAGGCTTAATTTTGTTGGATGTGTTGGTCTGTTTGTCCTGGTTTTGTCCAGTCTGACTCTATGTTCTATAAAATGGTATGAATATGTGATGTTCATCCAAATTAGAAAAAAAAAAACGTTTTCTCTCTTAAACCTATTATATTGTCTTGCCAATAAACTAATATCTGTTTCAGAACTTCAGTCGCTGCCCAAAAACAATGAGCGAATTTCTGTTTGTGCCCTTCAAACACTATAAAACCACATTTGACAGCAGCAACTCATCTTTCCAGAAACTAATTCCTGGTTCAACTTGACAATAAACAGATTTCAGCAGAATTATTTCTTTAAAAGTAGTTCCACCGAAAACTAATCACAATTAAAAAGACAAATGTCATTTAAATGTATTCCAGTGTATTGTTGTGGCAGCACAAATATCAAAGACAGATATCTTAAAGCCAAAGCCCAAAAGTATCTGCACAAGGAGTAAAGGAGAAAAATATGTCTCTTTGTATTTTGGATAAACTGACCATTTAAAAGTGGATCTACATCGGAGTTCTGATTGGTTAAACCTCATCTACATTGCTAAAACTCCTTACATGAACAGCAATCATCACAAACCAAACCTCTGATTCATTAATTGCTGTCAAATGCTGAAAAAGAGAGAGAGCGAGACAGAACTAAAGTCGAGATTCATTTAAATTCTAAAATTAGGAGGCAACTGATAAAGTGCCGGAGCGCATGACTGGCATGAACACGCCAAGAGAGAAGCCAATCTCTCTCCCCCTTTCTCTCTCCATGAGAGGCTTTACCCACTCTAGAGGGGCCAGGAGAATAAAAGCTAGTCCAACTGGCCGGCCAGATAAGCCGGACCAGAAAGAGTATACAGAGAGAAGAGGGGTTCATCTGGTTTGCATGAGGGGTGAGAGTCAAAGAGCCATGAATCCAACAACCAGCCCTCCACCACCCCTCCTGTACTACCACCCAAACACACACAGAGAAGGGGGCTAGGATGCACTTGGTCAACAGCATTGTTGAGGTTGGCACTGCTACAGCTGTGTGTGCTTTAGTTCTTTCAGGCTCAGGCTCCATCTCAGCGCCTGCCCAGCCTTATCAGCGTCCCAGTGGCTTCTGCTCTGCCCAGGCTGCCAAGGCTGCACGAGCTCCGGCTACAGGAGGCAGGAGGCAGGGCAGCAGTGGAGTGACTGACTATCTCCAGGCTAAATACTTCTCTCTGGTATTCTCGTGATGGCCACTAATCTGATACTCAGCCCAGAATAATCCACATGTGTAAAGAGTTCTGCAAAATCTGCATGAGCAAGCTGCTTTAGCAGGCTTTGTCTCAAGTAGACTGAAATACATAATGCAATAATTTGCACCAAACCTACACAGCGCTGCCTACTGAGGCATTTACAGTCTCTCTGTCTTCAGAGCATCAGTCCACATCTGTTACAGGTGGCCAGCAGAGAAATCATCTTGATCTTTTGCTCATGCAAAACTGTATATACTACCTGACATCAGAGTACACAATGTCACTGGACGTCTTTCACTGCGTCCCAGGAGCGCAAAGTCTACCAAAGTTTACCCTTCAAGACACCGCCGGGCTGCACTACAGGCTGCTGCTCAGCAACGAACAGTACAGGATAGACTACTCACCTTGAAATAAGAGGAGACTCATTCATGAATAGCGCGGATCCGGCTATTTCGCTGGGATTCTTTTGGTGGGGAGAGAAAGAAAACGTCCCGAGTCTCAGTCAATCAGTCAGTCAGTCAGCGGATGTGTGTGGACGCCAAATACAGCGACATAAACTGCCGGTTAATTTATTCTATGCGATGCCGCGACGCACAACCTGTAAAGTCATCTGGACAGCAGCAGTGAGCCGCTGAGAAGGAGCCGGTATCAAGTGACCCTCCCACCTCGTTCAGGGATTGATCATTTTCTGTAACAGGCAGCCTCTCTCTCTCTCTCTCTCTCTCTCTCTCTCCCTCTCTCTCTCCCTGTCTGTCTGTCTCTCCCTCTCTCTCTGTCTCTCTCTCTCTCTCTGGATGCCGGTGCTACATGAAGTCACCCATCAGTTCACTTGCACCTCACGTACAGTGTGCGCTTTCAGACCCAACCTCCGTCGCGTCATCCTTTGGCACAACTTGAGTGCTTTGCATTACATTTAATGTATTTTCGGCGTTGGGACTCTTCAAAGTGTTTGTGGATTTATACATCAAGGCAGATGAAAATTTTATCTTTTTCAATATGGAGAAATTATCAATTTATTTGATATGTGCAATAGAATTATATATATATATGTGTGTGTGTGTGTAAAATTCAAATGTATAAAACCCAGCCTGCCTTATGTTATCAGCAGCGCGCAGGATGGAGATAATGTCAAGAGTTTAAAATAAGGCTATCTGTCAAATGATTCCTATCTTCATGTATTTGTAAAATGACGTGTAGCAATTCGGTTGTATTTTGGTTTTATTGTTGTATATTTTGAGACATGTATCCACACATCGTCTGTAGTAAATGCAAAAAAAAAAAAAAAAAATGTGGCTTGGAAGAGTGTGAAAGGAAATGATGCTACAGCAGCTCACTCATCAAGTCAGATAGAGGCAGACAGTCAGGCCCATTTGGGACTTTATAAAGTGACCATTCACACATTTTACAATGAATTTATATGCGTTTTATTTTCATTCAGCAGTCCAGATAAATGCACACAGTAGCATGCACTCCAAGTTTCCTTTGAAATACTGCCATCTGTAGGCTGACTGATGCAACCACACAAAGCTGTGATACAGTGTTATACAGAGGAAGCCTTATTGTTGAGTATCCTTTCTACTTGCTCAAAACACATGTAACTGTGACTGTTGAGGGTGTATTGTTAGATTCATGGGTATCCCTGCCTTTGATGGACAACTGTGCACACACACACACACACACACACACACACACACACACACACACACACACACACACACACACACACACAGGCAGCAATGTGCCCATTTAAAACTCACCACTACCACGAAACTGCTTACACTGCTGGAAAGCTCAGGCACTTCTGACAGTTTCTGTGGTGTCGGTGGGGGGGCACACAGGGTCCAACGGCCAGCTGTCTCCCCCTCATTATCTGCCGTTTGGTGGGTTGGAGATGAGTTGGAGATGTCAGACGGGCTACCTGTTAGGGCTGAGCAGCTCTGGGTGGCCGGCGGACTCCCTCAGGGCTGACCAGATGGCAGCTACTCCTCACTGGCCCAGCGTCAGGTGCTGGAGTTCATGAGGCCTTGTTACACACAAACACATGCTGTAACGCAAAAAACACAAGCCTGCAGACATACTAACACGTATGAAAAGATACAGTCAAGGCAGGCACATGCCACTTTCACAGTGCTGGAAATAGGTATGCAGATGCACACAGGGCTGCAGGGAAACAGCAGCTTCAGGTGAGGGAAAAAGTGAAAATAGAAAAGCTCAGAATAAAATCAGCTTTTTCAGAAATACAGTTTGTGCCTTCTGAATAGGCTTTCAAAGATGTGTGGAGATTTAAATTTGCTTGTAACAATTAATTTATAATTGTTAGAAAACCTCTCTCTCTGGATTGAAATTCTATCCTTCTCCAATTTTAACTTATATTCTCCAAATACCAAACTAAACATAGTTCATACGTTCATGCTTGTGTCAATGACGTACAGCAGTGATGATCAAGGCAGTGATGTAGACTCTGAGTGGTACTGAGTTGTTGAAGATTATTATATTTACTCCACTGGTTGAATTACTCACCACTGTCATATTCAAGGGTAATTGCAGTTGTGAATTACTTTTCAAGCTGCTCATGTTATCAGTATCAAGAGCAGCACTTGTACGGTATGTGTTCCAGACTCACCGGAAGCGCCACAAGTCGGCTGCTCAGATGAAAAACACTGAAATGAAACTGCAGCTAAAAAGTAAAAGTTACTTATACCAAAAGAGGCAAAACCAGAGATTGTCTTCAGTGACAAACTTTCTTTTTATGTCCAAGGCAGACGTTTTACAATTCTCGCTTTTTACAATAACTTTAAATGGCAGCTTTAATATGATTATGGTTTGGGAGAGATCATGGTTATGGCACATAAATTATGGTCGGTCAGGCAACAAAAACACTTGGTTGAGTTTTGGGAAAGGTTGTGGGGTACAGTGAATAAAATGGCGAATCAAAATTGCAGGTCTGTGACTGAACACAAACTCCTGTCTCATAGGCCCCCGACACTTTCTGCCTCACTACATAAAGAACACACTTCGTCCTGTTTTTGGCACTGAACGCTGACACTGGACCAAACTCAGGAGGCAGAGAATTGCACCATTTAAACTGTACATTTTAGGATGCTGGGCTGTGGTTTATTGCAGTTTAATTTTCAACAATAAAACGTCCTGCTCTGAATCAGAATGAGCTTTATTGGCCAAGTATGTGTGCGCCTGCAATGGTATTGAGTCTTGACTTTTTCATTGCTCTCGATGTACTTTCACAGGAATAGACATAACAGCTTAGAACAAGCAAAACCAAGCTGAATACATAAATATATAAATAAAATGTTATGTACATATGTAAGTCACAATTTTCTTAAATATGTCAAGTTATATATTTATGTAACAGAAGAATAAATAAAGAATACTGGCTGATATATCCTTATCTATTTTAAATATCTGATCAGCATCAGCCTTCAAAAATCAAGAATTGGTCAAGCTGTAAAAAAAAACCTTTCAACTTTTGAAAGAAAGACTGAAAGAAGAATAGTAAAATTACACAATACACTGAATTTACACACTTTTTTGTCTTACTGTCACTCCAGGGGGCCACTTCAGCTAGCCAGAGGGCCACCTGATCAGCTGAAATGCCACGAGTGTTAGCTCGAGTGCTGCTCTGAAATGAACTCTAAACCTAAATGAAACCCTACCTGTAACCTTGCACACAGTAAAGATGTGTTCATTATGATTATTATGCTGTTGCTCCGGGCCTCTCCCACAGACAGGACCCAAGTGGAGCAGCTAGCTAGATGCAATCTACTTCATGAAAATTACCATAACAACACAAAGCTGTGGAAGGAGGCAAAGGGAGTTGCATGCAAATGGAACAGCAATGAAAGAAGACCGTAGGCCCAATCAAGCTGTCATAACACACAGAATAATAACAACTGAAAGCCATTAAAACCTTTCACTCTGAACCGTTACACCTCACTGTGCAAAGAATAGGATTGAGAGGCCCTCATATCCTTCATTTTGCCTAAACAGTCATATACACACCAGGTTTTATCCAACTCACATCCATCATCTCCAGATTATAATGAGACATTCATCAAAAGGAGTCTTGTGTTGGAAAACAATTATCTATCTCCATCATTTGTTCCTGTTCAGACTTTTCATCTAAAATTTCTCTTCTCTGTTGTCCATGGAAACATTTTCAGATGTTTTCCATCCAAAACGAAACATAAAATCTGGTTAGACTAACGGTTGGTGTGTCAGTTAATAATGTGTTTGTATGTCTGTATCAAATAACCAAAGCCTGATATTATTTATTCCTTCATGTTTGTTCCAAAAACTATTTAACACAGCATTGAGCCACTGCGTGTTACTGCTTGACTCAACTCTTTGTTGAGTGTCTATTAATGATAGTACATGGTACTTTTTTTGACATCACTTCGGTCAAGGTTCAAAGTGACCTTTATTATCAAAGACGTGGCCACGCTGGTTTATTTTTAGTTCATACCACATATGCCGTCCTGCTGTCACAAATACTCATAGTGGTTGTCCACCTTCTTTGTAAGACGTGCCCCCGTAGTCCAGTCCACTCAAGAGCTCAAGACCCCCCTAAAACAAAAAAACGGTCCATACGGTTTCGATTCAAAATACAGTGTTCAAAATATAGACGAATATTAGCAGCCATTAACTTCATTAAGTAACTGAACTCACATACTTTATGAGACAACTCACAGTGACTGAAACATGATAAATATAGTTGTTACCTTAAATGCAGATGTATCAGCCACAAAAGCTGCTGTTAAGTGATGCAACAAGAGAAACTGTCATGATATCTGCCAAACAGACCCTGATGCAAACAAAAACAGCAGTAAAAATTCAATGCTCACCAACAGCCAGAGAAAGACTCTGATATCTGCTGAAGACCATAAACATCCAGCCTTAAAGTTGCACACTTCTATATAACACTTATGTGGCTACTGCAAGCTGCACAAAGCTGCTATTCGGTCAGGCTGGCAAATTACTTTTTTGCCCAGGACCCAGTTAGTTTAAGCCTCAGTCATTTAGCACGGTAGCCATCAAATCTATATTCAAAACATCTTTAAAACGTTTATGATTCAAAAAAGTCAGCCTTAGACATATTGTCAATGAACTCTAAGCCAACTTTATCTTAGTTATATAGCTATAAATGTAAAAATCTCTTGCGACAGTTGTTATTTCAGACGACAAATAATGTATGTGTGCCCACTAGAAATGGAAGCCTGCTTCTTTACAATCAAGTAAGTACCAACAGTTACTGGTTGATTGGTAAATTGCACAAAGCAAAATGGATTTTTTTTAGGATGCTTCAATGACACACTGAAAACAGTGGATGAGTGATGAGCCTGAGCAGCGATGTAATGAAGGAAGCAGTAGCAGTTAAAGGACCAGTGTGTAGGATTTAGTGGCATCTAGCGGTGAAACTGCAGAATTCAACTAACTGAACACCACTTGCATCTGTATTTCACGACCAGGGAATGAGAATGGGCAGCGAAGTGTGCAGGAGAAACTACGGTGGTGGCAAAACTCTGCTGCTGTTCGGTTTGTCCATTCTCGGCTACTGTAGAAACATGGTGACCTGCGGCTTCTGCAGCTAAAAACAGCTCAATCTAAGGTAACAAAAACACAGCGATTCCTATATTCAAGTGATTATACACTAATGGTAACACACCTATGAGTATTATATTCCATTTCTACTAATAGATCCTCCCAAATGTTACACACTGGAACTTGATCAGATGCACCCAGAGCTGCTAACAATTGATGTTCTCATGATGTTCTCAAGATGATAAAGGTTTTGTCCACATAAACCTTTAAAAAAAAATTTTAAAAAAATCTTCATATTGCAATCTTTATTTGGATACTTATGAAACTAACACACACAAGAAACACATGTGAAATGCAGAAGTAACAAAGCATTTAGTTTAAATTACCAGATAAGTGATAACTTATATTGAAGATATAATCATCTGTATTGTAGAACAATTAGTTGTGATTTTTCAAGTGAAACTCTTTGACTTCAATTCATGTCAGCCTTCCCTTTTTATTATTTCCTGTGGGAATTTTGTCAAGAATACAAGCACTGATGTTTCCATTCATTCTCATTATACAGTATCAATTAATTTACATACATTTAGATGAACAATTATTAATTTTGTTCATACAAATTCATCTAAATTCACACATCAGCAACTTGCAAACAGACAAGCATCAACTCATTTACACACATTTTACATCAGAGTCAATTATTGATTAACAACCAATAGTTTGAATGTATTTCTGTGCTTGTCTCTATGGTCTTTTTGTAATAAACTCTAAGAAAATCGATGCACAGTCAAACAAATGAGGCTATTTTATCATATTTCTTGGGTTCTTTTTTAATTAAGGCTGAATTTCTCTTGATGTCGTACCTTTTGCAGCAAATCCAGGGAACCTTAGGGGGCTCCTGAAGATGAAAAAACTGGTCACAGAAAAAATGTTCTTCAGGCTCATCAGAAAACATATATAAATATCTTTAATTTAGTCAGACATAATGCTTTAAAACAGTTACCAGTTTACTTACTAATTCATTGATTACAGGTATTCTGTATATAAAGTCCACCAGAAATGAACATTATGCAACATAGCCAATAAACCTCAATAAAGATTGTATCTGAATGCACAAATCTTTTCCTGTTTTATTGATCAATGTGATTTAAATTGTAGTTTGTTTTCATTGTTATGTTTTTATTGTGTGGACCCCCAGGAATACTAGCAGCCACTTTGTGTAAGCTAATGGAAGTCCAGATAAAGGATATACTTTATGCATAGCTACTTTCATCCATCACATAACAAATGCGAATGTTATTTATAAAACGAGTATAGTATTGGTGCTAGATACGTGAACCACTTCATTTTTTTCTGTGGATTTTCTTTGTTGAAAAACCTACCAAGGACTTTAAAGCAGAAAATGTGAGAGCTTTTGTACAGTGAATAAGAACTGAGTCACTTTGTCATTGAAGTAGTAAAATGAAAAAGAAATGTTTTTATCTTAAGAGTCATTTTAAGAGGATGTGTCAAGTCCTAACAGAACTCACAGCTTTGTGCTCTGTTCACATTCAGCTCTCTCAATTCACAAATTAGATTAAACTGCAAATTATAAACTAATGACAGAAACCTCATTCACAAGTTATTGACAGAATAGAAATAGGGCAAAAGATTTCCGCCTTTCTGGATCTCATAAACAATATACCACCCCCGCTGATTGAATTTAGAGTAAATTGACCCTTTCCTCGGTTACCACAGTGTGTAAATGAAGTTCTCTGATCTATTTATGTGAGCACAGTGTTTATCATCAGTTTATTACCCTCATTGACTCTGAAGGTATTTTGCAGGATGCAGCATCCCATAGCAGGGAGGAGAGGGGAGTCAGACAGTGGGAGGCAATTGTGTGTGAATGTGATACGAAAACACACAGTTTGCCCATCAGTCATGCATTTTCATCAGTTGACATTTGCTGACATTTTGTGGCTTCCTATTTATTCGAGCGCTTATAATGAAACAAATCAATACTGTAAATATTGAGAAAACTAAGCAGATGTGGAAGACCAGAATTTTTTTTTCTAATTATGTTGAATTGATGTTAATCTAATCTAAACTTTTACAGCATTAATGTGGAATTAAATGCCTCCAGCTACATTTATTGATGTTTTCTGATCCCTTTCACTCCAAAAAAGGCATTTTTGTCCTATCAGAGTGTATTAGCTTCAAATATGGATGTATTGCCCATTTTCTTTTTCAAAAATAACCAGAGCAATTAGAAGAAGAAATATTTGATGTGAATTACATTCAAGATGAACATTGGATTATACTGTTTGATTGATTAATCTTTATTTATACAAGGAAAACTCACTCAGATATAGCTCAGTGTTGATGTCAAAGATGATGTGAGTGATGGCAAGAGCATAAATGTTAATTAGAAAATTCAGATTAAGAATAAAACAAAAACATGATTAGCAATATGTGTAAAAATATATACACGAGTTTAGGTTTAGTGTCAAAAGCTCATTACATAACAACAATTCCTCCAATCAGTTAAATTTGTGAGGAATTTGTAAAACTGACAGCATAAATTGTTGTTAGCAACTAAAATGAACTTTTACACAGACATTACTCAAGTCAAACTATGTTATTAACCTTTCTGACTAATATGGATTAGGAGTCAAGACCTGGAATAGTTTATATGAGCATCAAAACAAACAAATAGCAGGAAACTAATTGATGAACTCCTTGGATCACTATAACCACCAATAGTGATAGCTTGTTTACAGCTGTTGATGTTTTGCTAATAACCTCCCCCCAGTTACTGTTGCTACGTCTTTTAAGCTTTCCCTTTTAATACAGCACATATACAGCCCACAGTAATAATGCTGGCAGTTTAAAACTGGAAATCAGCAATTATTTGTACAATGACACTTTCAGACAGAGTTGGACAAAAGCATGCTTCTTCTTTCTATTTCTAGCCGACGACTGAAGATTGAATCGGAGAAATGATAACTGTTTAGTTGCTGTAGCTGGCATAAGCTAAAGGTAATACTAAAACTCAGTGAGACGATTGAAAACTCTGTCTCCAGCTCACAATTTAATGTTTCCAGCTGACTCGTTTTACTATTAGAAATAGAAGTATGATGGCTACAAAAATGAAGTCATGCTGAAAAACTGAGGCAAATGCTGCAAAAACTCAGCGTCCCCACATTGATGATAAGGATGTAGCAGTGTAGAGCTGGTTGGCCCTTGTATTTACTTACAATATTATAGATATAAAAATGTAATTCAGATGTTATATGTTCTTACATAACCACTTAGTTGTTTGGACAGCTTGCTATAAAAACACATACTTGAGTGTTTTCAATTCACTTACACAGATATCTAATGAATCTAATGCACTTTTTTAGTTACTCTATTATATGGATGATTCAGTTTTACCCAAAGTACCATATGGCACCTAGTATTTCCAAGGTTTCAGAGTATTTTCATCTGACTTTCTGACACATCTCTGTGTCTAAATTAAGTTTTGGGTTTGAGTTCAGTTCACTTTTCTTTTTCAGCACTGAGTTTATGGCTTCATCACTCGACTGTGCATTACCGGCACGCTTGGCTTGAGCGTGAACTTACCCTGCTGGGATGTCTACCTGTTCCTGGAGGTCATTCCCTCTGCGAACAGGTGGACAGAACTTGATCAGCTCACTCAGCATTTCCCCATATCCTGTGGAGCAGGATGCACTCTTTACGCCAAATCGCTCTGGTAACCTGCCCACTGCACACATTTGAGCCCTGTGTATGCATGAGTTCTTCAGGAAAATGTCAAGCCAGTTTTTGGGTTGTTTTTATCCGAGACGAATTCATTCAATTTTTATTAATTTAAGGTGAACTTAAGAGACCCAATATTTTGTTATCAAGCAGGAAAGTTAAAGGCTATTAGGAATGTGTTACAAGCCAGCACTCAGGGCAGTGTGCACAATTTTTGAAGAGCACTTCCATGTTTAGACCAACATCAGACCCTTTTTATTAAAGAGGCCTTAGAAAATCTTGAATATGTTTGACCTTCTTTACTGGAATTCATTTGCATCTGGCTTATTGGATGAAAGCAATTTTGTGTGCCACGTAAATTGGCATTTTCTTGTCAGAGGAAGATACTGCATGTGTAAATATTCAGCAGGAATAGACTGAACCCTTCCCTGGGGCTGCAAATTAATGTGGTGAAATCTAAAATTGGGTTCTTAAGTGTAAGATGGAGTGAGTCGGTGTGGTCAAAAAGGGGCAGAGACCGTCGTGTAGTCGAAAGAGAAAATGAACAAGCAAAGAAAACGTCTATCACCGACATTTAACCACCAAGCTCAGCAAGATATCAGAATTGCCCTTCTGCAGATGTTCTGGGGGTCGCCTATTGAAACCTCAGCACAAGTGTCAGAAGAGATTTTGGTTTAATTTGCACTATAAGAAATGAACCACAGACCTTGAGTGATGATAATTCTTAAATTGGCTTCTGAAAATGGCTGCTGATGAGCTCGGCTCCGTGATACATTGGACACTGGCTCAGTACAATGTGTGGCGCTGATTAGATCTCTGCAGGGTTTCTCTCACTTTCAGCCTTATTATTGGATTCTTTCACAATACACAGGGAGGATGAAGCCTGTGCTCAGAATAGAGTTTAATGTGCGGTGCCTCTACCTTGGCACAGGAAATCATTGCACAGTGGTTGAGCAAATAAAAGGAAGCGAGGCAGAGGAAGAGAGTGTGCTTCAGCATCAATCCCTGGTTTTTGGAAAGGATTTGAGGAATCATGTTAGTTTCATCTTTAGAATTATTATCTAAAATAAAGCAGAGCAAAGGTTTCAGGTATAAACTTCAAATTACCTTGTATGTTTTTTCACAGAGCACTACTGCAGATTTTTATATTGTAATAATAACCTAAAATCAGCACCTGTGCCTATATTTATCAGTGCATAACCTTTTCTGTAGAGATCTGTTCTTACATGTTGCAGTGATACAGAAGTAGTGAGTTTTTCATTTGAAACAAAATAACTCTAGAATACTGGTATGTATTATATAGACAAGACTAACAGCATGTGTGTATGTGCATGTTATAGTCCATCTCGCACGCATCTGATGTAACAGATACAGTAGACTCTTATTTTAATCCAGTGGTTCTCAAACCTTGGGGACAAATATGCTGTGGAACTGAGTTGAATGAATCTGAGTCATGTCCACAAACAATAATTTTCTGATGCTATTGTGCTGACCTTTATTTCAGTAGAATTCAACCTGGACCTTTTTTTTTATTAGTTTTGGTTCCCCTTACATTGTTATTGATTGCTGAGGATCTTTAAACAGACATTCATGGTTCCCAGATGGTTTGACTTTGGGAATCCACTGACTTTTCCATTGTGAGGTTGACAATTTTGGTTTTGAGTTAAATGTATTGATAACTATAGGGAACTATTATTCCCATTACATTTAGTACAAACATTCATGTTGCCATCAGGATAAATTGGATTAACCGGTGATCCTTAACTCTTCATCTAGCTTCATCAGCAGTCCAACACATTTATTTATGACCGAATACCTGCAGAACTAATGACCCATCAGTCTCAGCTGTACTTTGTGTTTGGTGCTCCACATCAGTCAGCAACCTATTAATGCATTTGTGATAATAACCCAATAATATAACCTGTATGTTCTGTCTGTATTGAGTTTTTAATACCATTTTTCAGAAAATACTTTCACAGTTTGGTATTGCTTATTTCACTAAAGACAACAATGTCAATACTTCTTCTACCACTGACAATAACTATGACCACTGTACATATTCACTTAACTTAGTTTTGACTCAAACTTGAGATGAAATGAGGTCTAATGAACAAGTTTTATCCCCTCACTCGCTCAATCATAATAACAATAAAAGGCTTTAATGTCAGAAGGCATCAAGTTAGATAAGTGGAATAATTAATTAGCATAGAAAATGCATCACATGATATGAGCAAATGCACTCAAATAACCCTGTCCTACAAATCATGAATCTCATCCTGTCTACTGCAGGTGTAGCGGGTATTAGAGAACACAACACTAGAGAAAATACTTGGAGAAAAATGTCTTATCTTGTGTATGATTGCACTCAAAGCTATCTCTGGGTGCTGATGAATCTCAAATGAAACGTGGTTTTATAATAAAAGTAATATAAATACATCAAAAACAGGATTTCAAGTGTTTTTTCATCTGCCTTCTGGTATGCTTTTAAAAATCCAATTCTCTTATCTGTTTATTGGGCACTTTGCCATAAATGCACCTCAAGATAAAATCCCTCTGATGGACACTTTGTTGATCAGGCTTTTATTATTCAGAATCACCCAAAATAATTATTCTATTTAATGTTTGTAATGTGAGTCAGTGTCAAACCTATAGATAGGGAAAGCAAACAAACACACACACACACACACACACACAAGCCTTTCTATGTCAATTTCAGCACCACGGACAGCTGCACTCAGTCATCTTCTTCCGCACTGCGTTTTGAAATTGCCAGTCCAAAGCAATCACAAAAGTTTTGATGAGTCTATATCTGCCTCCGCAAAGTTCTGATGTGACACATTTACCCACAGAATGCCCGCAGAAACAAGAAAACACACACCTGAGGCAAAAATCCGTATTTCCTCTTGGAGTAAAATAATTACCTCTCTGACAGGTCTGTCCAGCCCTCATATCATTGTATCATCCCTGCAGTTCCTTATCTGGTTTGACATTTGAATTAGGTGGTGCGATGTGCACATTTTCAAAGGTGAGGCTAGCTTGTGTTTGCTGTCACAGAGAGTCACTACAGGAGGGATGATGACCCTCGCACCATGCTCCACTGAAAGCTCTAATAAGCGTAGCTCAGGACCCGCACCGAGGAAGATCTGCAATATCAACCATCTGATCAGCAGGTCAGCTGGGATTTGTATCCTGGGCCTTGTCTGATGAATGAATCATTTCCTCTCATCTCTCTCTCAGAACACACCGTGTCCAAAGGCAGGATTGTGGAGGACATCAAATACAGACAGGGATGTGAAGGGAGGAGAAAATATAGACACAGTGCTGTCATGAATATATGAAAACCCTCTTCAGGGAGAAACATGTCGAGGGAAAGAGAAATGTATTTATGTTGGATGTCTTCAAAGATCTTTTTTTTTTCTTGGGATTGATGCAAGTCTACAGGCATTATTTCAATCAAAACAATTTAACTTTAAAACACTTTTCCCTCTTTGTCTCCTTCTGTGTCTCTTTCTTTGTCTCAAGTTACGCTTAATTTATTTTAATTAGGACCTTAAAGTGATTGCACCCTGTTCCTTGCGAGCTGAGTGATTTTATTTTTGAATGTGACAGTGGCATCCTGTGAAGATGTTGGCTGCAGCTCAAGCTGGTTTTGTCGTAGCCCTGCTCAGTGGGACGTATTGTGATATAAGGCTCCCTCCACTCCTCCACTCCCTCCTGGTTCCCCATTGCTTCAAAATAGTCATTGTTTAAGATTTTTTTGTATTATTGTGGGTGCACAAATCCAAAAAAACAATGCAATTTTCAACATTTTATTACCTATCTTTAAAGCAACACTATGTAAGATTTGGTATTTGCACAATTTGGCATCCCTGGTTGCAACGTCACTGTCTTAACGAAGCAGTTCGTAGGAGATTACAACTAACAGAACACCACTGGTGTCTGAATTTGATGATCTCTATTGCCAGTTTTTGGTTTGCCCGTTCTGGGCTACTGTGGAGAAATGGTGGTTCAACGTGGCAAACTCTATGGAAGGCGACCTGCTTTGTCTGTAGATAAAACTGCTCATTCTAACATAACACAAACACAACTATTCCTATATTCAGGTGATTATACACTAAAGAAAACATACCTAGGAATATTATATTCCATTTCTGTCAAACTGTCAAAAACTAGCCAGTCAACAACTTTTCTAACGCAGCCCTACATCAAACAGTGCAACAACACAAGACATAGCAAGCCAGCTAATAAAACGTTCTCTTCCATCAGCAGGAAGGCCAGCTCTCAGTCTGTCTGCTTCTTTTATTTCACTCTATTTCTATCCAATGACTAAAAGCCACTCAAGCAGCTTCACTCTCCTTTTCTCTACGTAGCTTCCACTGTTGTCCTCTTGGGTCTCTTCGCCTTCTATGCCCATAGAAGCTGCTGAGCCCAACTGGTTACATGGACTGCTGGCAGGACGCCGCTCTCCTCCACCTGTCCCAAGCCTGAAAACTTCCTCTTCCTGCAGCCCAAATCTCTGGTGCTGCCAGTGTAAATACCAACCCAAGCAGTAAAGCGAAGCTACCTAGCGTTGGCTAAGGGCAGCTACATTTCACAGCAGTTACTTTCCTGTCCAACAGGAAACTCTGCAAATCACAACGAGTTGAGGTGGAGCAGCTGGAGGACATCAGAGGGGAAACCATAAAACCTTTTCTTTACAAAATATGATCCACTTTCACCAAAATCTGTTGGTGGTGTGTGTCTTACAGGCACAAAGCGCTACACACTTGTTGTGACCTGAAATCAAAGGGTCCATAGTGCAAGAAGAGGTGTATGTGGCACAGAGTGGGACAGAGGCACCACTCACCCTATTGAACCTCAATGTAGCCTGTCTCTTTCCAAAGGTAACCCAATCTTTTAGCTCTTGTTGGGATGAAACATATGAGATATAACATGTCAATCAGTGAGCTTTATGTTTACCATACAAACTAGAGTTGAGAGTGAGCAATAGTTCACTACAATTAGAGTGAACTATTAAAGGAGTATTTTTCTTATTGTCAACCAGTTCTATTAAAACATTAAAAACCACTAATGATTTGATCCTGCTAACAAGTATTATCTTTGTAACCAAAGTCTGATATACTGTAGCTTTTTTTCATGTTTGCCATTGACTGATATTGTTTCCCAAAAACTATTTAAAGCACATTAAGCCACACTGTTGCACTTTTTGCTTCATTTCAATGAAGTAGGCACTTTAAAAAAAACAATATATACTGTCCCGCTCATTACTAAAATTAATGAAATTATTGAGCCTTTTTTAAATGAAACTATATATTTGTGAGTTGTTTTTAGATAACTGAGTTCCTGATTGGAAGTTGGAAAATATTAAGAGATGGACATACTAATTTTGGTGTTCTGTGGACTAAAAAATAAAATACAGAATATAACCAGACTTATCCTTTAACGCACATGTGATATGCCTGGTTTTGAAATAGCAGGTATGTCACAGTGAGTGATCACCACTTAAACATATGCTGCAATTCTATAATTAACGTGGGATTACATGTCTTAATCACAGGATTTCAAGCTTCGACTGCCTGTATCTTGGGTGAATCCACATTCATATTCCACCACCTAAACGTTGATCAACCTCTGATGCTGATTTTCTCCCACAATAGCTTCCACGAGTCGACTAATCCCGGGTTTTCTCTGCTAAGACGTGCCGACATGTTATCAAAGGTTAAGCTACCTCGCAGACACGGAGGGAGCCTGTAGAATTCAAATTTCAGTTCAAGTTGTGTGATGGAGCTAATGAGAACTTAGGGATTATTAGAGTTATTGGCCATGATCAGGTCAATTGGAAGGTAGTCAGGCAGCGGGAGAAGTTGGTTCCAGAGGAAAGATGAGGGGAAAACAGCAGCAGCAGAGGCCCCAGACTGTCTCAGTGACAAGCAGACATGCTCTGGGTCATGCACAGTGGTAATTCCCACAAAGGTCACACAAAATGACACCTACCAGCATTAAGCCTGGCCCTGCTCTCTTTCCTCTCTCTCTCCTCAGACCTATAATCTGTCTGATTCGTCTTCCTAGCACTGCTTGTGTCATCTCTCACACTGCTTTCAGCCCCACTAATGCCACCTCTGACAACGAGAGGGCAAAAAGGGCAATCTCTGTCACATTCCTCAGATGTAATGTTTCTCCGGCTGCATCCGACTTAAAGGCACAATCTCTCAGTGTGTGTAACGCCGAGGGAAATCAATGAAAATGTATTTCACGGTGAACGTGTATAACTTTCTATTATATTTTTTTATTACCTGAGGAGGAACAGTATGTCAAGGATTTATTATGGTGTTAGCATTACAATGCTAAAGCAATTTGGTCAACTCCAGCAGTAAATTGGCTTGTCACATAAGATAGCATTAACGAGATGAACGGAAAATGCCAGGGTGCACATTAAATTATGAATGATGGGAATTATATTAACATTTAAATGAGACAGTCATGGTCCACTAGGATTACAAGTTTTCAGTGTTTATGGTGTGGAATGATGTATTGCGAGGAAATCAGAAATGAATTTTAGTGTGTTATTACATGCCCATGGTTGTTCTTTACACAACAGCAGTTTAGTTCTAAATAGCATCCTGATGAAACTGAGGTGATAACTAATCATCATGATAGGCCCATTAACAACTAGCCGATCACTGGCGTGGTAAATAAATAAGAGGAAATAGAAGAGCAGCGGCAGCAGAGAGAACGCATAAGTTTACGTTTCTGTTTACCTCATACATTTGCTTCATGTATGAGAAATATTGTCATCGTTTGAGTATTTCTCTGAAATCACTGCTTCTGATTCCCCCGGCTGCAGCTCTAGCAGGCTATAAGCAATCACAGCAAAACATGTCCAGAGGGGACGGGGTGGGGAAATGAAAGCAGCAAGTACAGGCAATGACCTTTGCAGACTCCTAGCATGATAAATGTCAAAGGTTTTCTGTTTTTAATTTGTCAGAGTTTCCAGAGAAGCCTGACCTATGCCTACTTTCAGCCACAGTGTTCCCATCACAGCAGTCGCTGAAGCGGCACCTCAAAACCTATTACTACCCGCCTTTGCTGAGGCTGGTGCTGTCAAAGCTGCAAATTAGCCCATTTGCAACCTTTCATAATGCACTGTAGCAAGGAACAGCTTGTTTTCTCAGGGAGGGCTGACGCTGAACAATATAATGTATTGCAAATGTGACATACTGCAGACAAACCAGAGAATATACATTCAAATTTGGCAGGTGTCACTTTTGTGCTGTTCAGCAATCCATTATGCTTTCTTAGCAGATTTTGACCTTTTCATACAGAAAAACGACTGTATTATGCAATGAGGGTGTGGTTTGGTGTTTGTGGAGGTACACACATATTTAAATTCCTTCACACTATACAGCATCAATGTGAATTTAATGCTGATATCTGACAAGTCCCTTAAAATTTCCCCATATCTGTGCAAAATATCAGTATGAATGCACCATTGTCTGCATCCACTAAAAAATTGTTTCTCCAGGAGTGTCTTTACCTTGATCTTACTCCTCACTCCTGGGAGGAAAATAACAAAATTATGTCAATTTTACAGGTTATTTTCCTGCTGCTTGTTTTCTTTTCAAACTGTGAAACATTATTTTAAGAAAAAAACACTGCAGCAGCAAAACAACAACAAATCCAGGGGTCAAAAATAAGGACACACTGGCAGATAAACACGTAGGGAAAAGAATCCAGGAGACTCAATCAGTCACCGTCGTGCTTCTTCCTTTCCCTGCATTACTATATTTTTGTTTAACACTTATTGTACAGTTATGGCAACCTGGTGAAAATTTGTTTTTCCTGGTGGTGTCATTCAGTCAGTCAGTCAGTTAGTCAGTTATATTAAAGGAAAACACTAAAACAATGTGAAGATAGGTAAAGACAAATTTTGGGATGCCGATATCGGGTATCAGGTCTGATACTGTGCTCATGTACTCGTGTAATCATAAAACCACTCCAGTACCACTTTATGGCAGCATGGCCTCTCGGTAGTTGAGCAGATAGGAGGAGGAAAAGCAATGTTAGCAGTTTGGAGATATTTTAAGCAACTTTTATTTTGTTACATTCATAAAGACCTCATAGACCTGTAATGGTATGAGTGAGGACTCCTATCGGTACTGCTCGGTTTCTACAAGAACCCACATGTAAGTACTTGGTCCGAGAAAGAGTTGTATCAGTGCATTCCAAGAAAACATGACTGTGAGTCTACAGTCATGCTAGCAGCTCTGTGAAGCTGTAATTAAGAACAGCGGTGCTCAATTGCAATATATAAACAATTAAATGCTTGGAGTTTATTTGTCCAATATTTGCTGGTGGATTATGATATTTAAAATTATTCTGTTTCATAACAGAAATGATATCATCACCCAGAGATTCATAGCATGATTGATGAGACCTTGATTTAGTTTTTTTTTTTTTAAACCAAGAACAGCATCCGAGTTTTTAGAGGCTTGATTACTGATTTCTGAGGAAGAAGCAGGAGCCAGAGAATTCGTCCTCCTCCTCAAAGCGTTCTTTGTTCCTGTCTTGGAGTGCTTGATCAATGAACGGCTAGTAATCATTAAAAGACCCTCTGGTCGATTCCACATTAGACTCACATCTTCCTTATTAATGGACTTTTCTTTTTCTGCCTCCGCCTACTCTGTGTTTCAAGAAAGCCGGATCGTATTTCTAGATGAAAGTGTCAGTGAGTTGTGGTCTTGTTTTATGATCGAAATGTGGTAGCGTCACGAGGAAAAACATAACAGCACGTAATGTCACATTACATATCTGATGATATCTCATAAATGGACAATTTTTTTATTAACCTGGGCTGAAACCAAAGCCTGGAGATTTGAATACAAAACGTTTGTGGATGTATCCTCTGAGGTCACCTTTTTCCAAAGACAGACAGAGAGAGAAACTAAAAGAAAAAAACTCCTCCTGTCTCAAAAGCGGCAAAGCTCTTCAGCATGCAGTGAGCCTGCAGTATGCTGACCTTCATCCCGTAACCCGAGCCTCTCTCCCCTCCTGAGACCCGTTGTGCTGCTGGCTTGGACGTTTTCCAAGGTCAGGTGGAGAGTTTCAGTCCTGTGGGGAGGTGATGAGGTGATGTGTCCAATGCCCTCTACTGTTAATGAGTGTATCTTGAAGGACCATAGGAGCATAGGTAGAGAGTAGGTGCGGCAGAGAGCTTGAGGTGAAAAGGTCTCACACCATCCATCTAAATGGACCAGATATGTGTGTGTTTTTTGTTTGTCTGTGTGCTGAAGGCTGAGGGGAGTGAGGTGGCGGAGGGGATGTATAATAGAAAAGAGGTCGTATTTTTATCTTGGTGCTATTACACAGCTGCTAGAAACATCAGTTTAAATGAAAATTAGAGAACGATCACTGCTGTGTAATTATCTGTAGCAATTATAGAGGTTTATTGAGATGGATAGATTATATTCTCTTCTCCACTGACACCTGTCTAAGCTCCCAGGTATCAACACTGTGTGTGATCAAATAACGATGTACTGCAGTGAAATGTGTCAGTTAAGATTTGATCCCAAAAACATATCTTGGTGGTTGGTGTAGTCGTGCAGTATTAAAGTAATAAAAAATTGTGACATAAGATGGCTCCTCCCTTGTAGTGATTTACGGACTTCGGCACAGGCTATAAGATGTACTGTATGTATTGTGTATAGTCAAGGTTCATGCATCAGTATCACTGGCAGAGAGGAACTAGTGCTGTTTTGTCAGAAAATTGGAACAATTGCTTTACTGTAACTTTAGAACTTTAAAAACACTGCACAAGTACAACCATTTTTCTTCAAGGTCAGGCAACTTTGATCAATGCTAGTGTGTTTCAAGTAGATCAAATTTCACTTTAGTTTCAAGTTTTGAGGAGATATTGGCAGAAATACAGAAAACCTCTGCATAACTGTAGGGTTGGTTAGTCGGTCCACCAGACTGAAATATCTCAAATATTTGATGGATTGCCATGAAATATTGTGCAGAAAGCCTGTTTCCCCCTCAGGATGAATTTTTATCGCCATTATCAGGTCAAATTTTGTATTTGTCCAGAGCTGGTTTATGACCAAATCCCTTAGCTGCAAGTTACTCAGTGTTAAGTGCTAAATAGCACACACAAGCATGCTAATACACTAAACTAGGATGGTACACATGCTAAACATTAAACATCAGCATAGTCATTGTGAGCATGCTGATGTTAGCATTTAGCTCAAGGCACTGCTGTTCTGAAGTACAGCCTTACAGAGCTGCTACTACTGCTGGCATGAGTTGAGTTGAGTTTATTAGCATTCATGAATGGAAACAGTAATAAAAAACAATACTACTATACACACATGCACCCATACTCACACACACAAATTTTCAAAATACACCCATGCAAACAATATGTAGCCTATAACTTGCATACCTTTTTAAAATGCCATAAAACGACATATACAACGCAAGAGAAAAGAAGAAAAACAAACACAAACAGAACAAACTCAGCTATCCATCTTTTGTCCAAAATGACAAAATGCCTGTAGTTTCATGTTATTTGACCAAACACTGAAATCATCCACTTCATATTTCATTTCATTGCAATGGAAACCTCTTCTGTCTCTTCCTTCATCTCAGATTTACCACAGTGGATGGACTGTGTACTCTTTACTTGGGAGAAATGAGCATCATTCTATATTACCATGATTCAGAAGAAGAATGAGAACATTTGTGTAGTATTTTCTAGAGATGAAACACCCTCCTTGCAGAGCCTCCCAGACCTCATTATCCTGCAGTGACAGATAAACAGTGTACTGTTTATCTAGTAGCATTGTATTCTTGCAGAATCGTGCGGTTGGAATCTGAGAATGAAGACACGATTGTTGACCAGCGCCTGCTTGCCCACCAAGTCTCTCCCTGGACATGAATTCAGAAATTATCATCAGAATAGTTTTCTAATGCTACGACAGACAAGACTGTGACTGTAAAAAAAAAAAAAACCTGGCAGTTCTATAAAGGCTAATTTGGCACTGCTGCACCATTGATCGCCTGGCTTACTGTGGCGCTCCTCCAGACAAATGAGTCAATACATTATTCAGTGCATTGAGACTTCTACAAAACCTGTGACACTACAGAGAACCAGTGGCCTTGGCTGCCTACTTACCAAAAATATCTTTATTATAATGAATGCATCCATAAATTTGCACTTCTGCTGTCCTCTTATTTGTGTTGATTTTCTTATATTTTAAAATGGCTTTAGTGTTAGGGTGCAAGAATGTCTTGCACTGTAAAGCCCATTTTTATCCCTTGTGTAAGTGCAGCCCCATGTTTTAAATTGTTTAACACAAGTTTACACTTCTGGTTAAGATGCAGGTATTATATGGTCACAGCAACACATAATGACATAAACATGAGACTATCATTAGCTGCCATGTTCATCAGTGGCTCAGTTTTGCAGCAAAAATGCTTGAACAGCTCTTACGTTATCCAGTCTTATTAATATAAGCCTCTTATATGTTTGTCTTTTTGCCCGGACAACATTGTTAATAAATTGTTACTGAAGTGTGGCGGTGACAAGGCTGAGAAAAATGCTTGATTGGAAATATTTTAGCATTTGTTTGGTGTAGGAGACCAATTAGGTTTCCAGTCGTGACCAGTATTAGTCTGAAACATCCTGTCTGTGGATTTGTGCAATTGCAACAATTTACAATGTAAGAATTCTTACAAAAGCTTAAACAACTTTGAAGATACACTGTATTAAGGAGAAGTTCTGTAAGTCAGACTCCTTTAAAACAGTCCGTCAAACATTTCCTTCAAAATTACACAAATGTAAGACGTGTATTCTATAACTCTAGAGCTGCTTCATGCTGCCAATCCCTTTTATTTAATTATTAATTAATTTCCATAATCAACCAAAGATCAACACTTAAGCCTGGGTAGTTTACCAAGCGGGCAAAGCAGGCAACAGCCCCAGGCCACCCGGACCTCCAGTTATTGCTGTATGGTAATCAAATTGCAAATTTGTTAGGGGATTTGCACCACTAAAGTACAACGACTTGTTTCTGTATATGTAATCTTGCAGTCCCTGTCAAACTTTAGTCCTAAAACCTTAGTTATTTTAGTTAATATTGTGCAGACATGTCGAATATCCCAATATTAAAACGACCACAAACTGACTTACAGAAAAGCAGTGGCCATGTAGTCCTCCAGCACAGCTCTGGTTTATGGGTCTCTGGGCACTAAGGTCTATAATGTATCTGCCATCTATAGTGTTGTGTGAACTGTACTTCATGGGAACTTGGTGGTAACCCAAACACAATTTTATTCCCCCCAAAACAAAACTATTCAGCCATACACAAGGTTTTTCTTGTTTGCGAATAGAACTACTAATAATTAAATATAATCGTTTATGGTCATTTAATTAAGTCATATTGTGTTGTTATTATTTACTATAATCTGTTGTTAAAATCACTACAAAGTTCTAAGCGGAAGATCTGAGGAATGAAGCTTTGTAACTAAAGTGAGTAAAAGTGATTGACAGGGTGTTTCACAAAAAAGTTGTAATTAAAGGCTGTAAGATTTTTGTGTGCAGTTGAGTTCTGTCTCATATAATGCATAACAGTGAAAGAAAGAAAGAAAGAAAGAAAGAAAGAAAGAAAGAAAGAAAGAAAGTTTAACTACATACTGGATTTTTAATAGAATACTATCGATTTCAGCCACATTGCCCAGACCTATTTAAGAATCTTCCCTTTTACCACTTCACTGGCATTATTCAAGTTGCCCCTTTATTTCAGTACCATAAAGAATCAACAGGTGGCACTCTCTCCTCCCCCATTTCCAAATACTTAAAGGTACACTGCCTGAGTTCGCTACAGCACCCAACAGTAACACAAACTCCCAAAATGTCCTCCCAGCTCACAAATAACATTTTGAAAAGTCAGCACAAGAGTCCAAAGTGAGCTGATTTAGGCGCACAATGAGGCAGCTGCAACAAAAACCAGTGAGTGTGTCTTTAATTTGTGAGCTGGTACACCTCAGCAGACCGTGGAAAAGCAAAATCATCTCAGCCTCCAAGTGATACACTCGACTGGTGTAAACTCTGATATGGCTATGTGAGTGCTCCACTCGTGTCTTTTGTAATTACTCTGACAGCAGCAGTATGATACACAGAGGATCCATCTGATCTATTATTCAGCTTTAAGTGGGTGGAGTGACACCACTTAGTCTGAAAAAGTACAAGAAGACTCAATTTTTCATAGTATGCTGTACCACTCCTTATCCTCACATGCCAACAACTCCCCACTCCATGCAATTTGTCATCTTATATACATCCCATTAACAGTGTACTACTGTGTGATACATTATAGTGCTCGGTAAAGCACAGCAACTTCGTCTCCAAAGAAGCACAATGTTGTCGTCATTTTCTCCACGTTTTTCTTCACCTGTGTCAAGGGTGCTCGTAGGGAGATGAAATATGTGTGGCTGTTATGTCAGCACATGCCCACGTTGTATAACTTAACAAGGTCTGTTGCTCTGAGGCACAGATAGCAATCTATGACTGTTTAATAGAGGAGTCATAAATGTCTCCAGCCCCCAACAGCTTTGAATTTAGAGTTGTGTTAAAACATCCTGCTGCTTTAAGGGTTTTTTTTAGGTGGACAAACATATTCAGTGATGCAATGAAATAACCAAATGCTTCAAACTACAAGAAAAATAAATGATTCGGACTGTTTGAATTGGTTACTGGACTAAATCAGAGAATGCAGACCCCTGAGATTACTGGTTCTAAACCAACGCTCTCCAGGATCCTCATGACATTCAACAGCAACAGTGGCAACTACCAACACTACAGGACAGAGCTTGAGTAATAGCTTAACAAACCCCCTGAAGGGAGATTTAAGGAGCTGGACATGATGTGCACAAGCATCTCAACATACTGTTACTGCTGAGATGCCGTGCTCTGCAGGCTTGCTCCATCTTGTCTGCATTCCACAGAAAACACAGGGAAGTTGCTTGTGGAAAATTCCACCTTTGTGGCATTTAGGGGGGCGGGGGGGAGAGATGGGAAAGATAAAGGGCACGATCCTAGTTACAGCCACAGTGTGAATCTAACATGAAGAGGGTCATGTTACTTTCTGATTAAAGGTCGGGTGTTGGGTCTGCCGGTTGATTTATAAGCAATTTCAAATCAGTGAGTGATGAAAATACTTGTGAATCTGAAGCATTCAATATTTTGGGAAATATGCTTGTTGGCTTTCTTGCTAAGAGTTAGATGAGAGGATCAATTCTACTCTGATGTCTGCATGGTAAAAAAAAATGAAGCCACAGCCAGCAGCTAATTTGCATAGCTTAGCTTAGCATAAAGACTTGAAACAGTTAGCCTGTATCTGTCCAAAGTAGGAGCATAGTGGGGGGTAAAGCCAAGTAAACTCAGTTTATCCACCTCTTTGTAATGAGGCTGAGAGCTTACTCGTCTTTTCTTAGATCATTGCATCAATCAATGAGGGGAAACAACACAGTTTACCCACATTTATATTTACCACTACACTCCTGATCCAATAGTAACCGCTATCATCACCTCTAAAGCTCAATAACAAGTTATATCTGGTTTGTTTAATCTGTATAGAAACCAAACTGTAAAAACAACACGTTGAAGGTTTTGAATATTTTGACAAGACTCAAGGAACTGCAGCCAGCTGGGAAATAGTCCCACACATGACCCCACATAAACACGGAGATAATCACACATTTACGCTTCAGTTTTTGTGCGGATAAGAAAAGAGCAAGTCTGGCTGATTCCCCATTTCTAGTCTTTGCTGGCTCTGTTTTCATATTTACCATACAAGTAAGTATGGACCAGTGTGTGATATTTAAGCATTTTAGGCATCTAGCAGTGTCTTTACTTACAGCAACTCACCTTCACCAACAATTCTTATTTTGTGGTTATTGTACATTAATAAAAACATACCTATGAACATTATATTTTATTTCTACCAATAGAGCCTCCTATAACTGTATTTCACTGGTACAGTTTGTGTTGTTTTCCGCCTAAGAGCTAAGATACCCAGTCTAGTGTCTGCATCTGGTGCACTAATAACACATTAGGTATTAAACTGTGAGCTAATAGCGTCCACAAATATGAAATGCAAAAACACAAATCTTATATAAGCCTACAGTACAATTCAAATTCAAGGCTGGTTATTTATTCATATACAAGATGTAAACATTCTGTATCTGAGCTGTTTTTTGGGCTCCATGTAGAGACCTGGTTTGATGTCAGAATTTCAGAGTGTTGCATGATATTTGGGAATGTCGCTGGAGTTTTTGAGTGAAGTAGCGTGCTGAGTTTTGCATTTGGATGAGTTTTCAGGCATTTATATTGAAAATAAAGAAACAAACTTGAGCAAGCAGTTGCCAATACAGCTTCACTATTATTCCTGGAGTTGAATTCAACTCTCAAACCCCCAGTTTGAGCCCTGCCGTGTTAGCTGCCTTTTAACTACAATCATTTAAAGAGATTAAAATCGGGGCACTGGGTTTATGCATTCACACAGCATTCAGTATGAATCAGCAACCCTGAGGGACACTGGATTGGCTCATCAAAGGATAAATCTCTGCAAACTGACATGTCAATGCAGCCTGTTCCTCCCTGATATACATTTATTCCTCTCTTGAAATGTATCTCTCCCTTTAAAAAGAGATCTTGATCTCAGTGAGACAACCTGAATAAAGATAAAACAAAAACTAATTCACCCCTGAGTAATAAATTATAAGCCACATATTGTGAGAATACTGACATAGCACATACTGATACTTGGTTCACATCAGGGTAGGTTTCAGCTCAGTCAATTCAAACTGTGACTCCCATCTTCCTGGTGAAAGATTATTAATATTCATCTATTTCTCAGAAGTTCATATGACAACATTTTCATGCCTGTTTATAGAGTTTTTTTCTCCAACTCAGCAACCAACCACTCCTCTTGTTCTTTTTCCTCTTCCTTATATTGTGATACACTGCTGGATAAGGAGCAGTGCATCTTGAATATCTTTCAAGTCTCAGCACAGCGGTGCATATCTTACCTGACAGTGGTGGAGTTGCAGCAAGCTGCAGCCCCGGTGCCTCAGGGCCTTGAACCCCACCCCCACCCTCCTTCAGTGTGGTCCATGTCCTCACCGGTACACTGGAAATGGGCGTAATCTGCTATACGGCCTCCATGTCGTATATTATGTAGGCATTGCAATGGTAGAGTGGAAGTTTCACTGCTCAGGCTTGTTAGACATGAAATGTAGCTCTTTTTCTCTACCTGCATTTAAATTTTCTCTCTTTTAAGAGCATTTTGACTGGTTACTGAATTAAAAAAGGCTTTGTCTTGTAACCTTTGTGCGAACTACACTGATTGTAGATTACATTTAAAGGAACAGTTTAAAATTAACAGGAAAAAGGCTTTTTTTGTTTTGAGAGTTAAATGGGAAGGTCAGTACCACTGTCATATGAAGCTCCAGCCAGCAGCCAGTTAGCTTAGCTTAGCACAAAGACTAGAAACAGGGGTAAACAGCTAGCCTGTCTCTGTCCAAACTAACTGCCTGTAAAACCACAACATGTCATTTTCACACTTTGATTTTTTGTACAGATCAAACAAACAAGATATAATGTTTTAATTAGTGAACTTCAGAGATTTTGTCACTTGGACAGACATAGTACACAAGGTCTGAGAGTGGTATCGATCATCTTATCTAACTCTTGGAAACGAATAAGCCATATTTCCAAAAATGTTAAACTATTCCTTGTGTAGTAAAATCAGGCTGTCAGAACTATAAAGCCAACCATTAAACCCCAGAACCTGCAGATTTACGTGGATATTAAAGTGACATCTCAGCCTTTTCTCAGAAATGGGTGTTAATCAGTATAAATCAAGAAGTATTGTTGTATTCATCAAGACGGAACAGGCCAAACTTTCACCCTAACTCTGTGAGGCTCCTTCTCACCATCTTGAATACAGAGCTCCTTGCTGACGTGCATTGCAGCATTCCAGGCAAGCTGAGACACGACTGTGTTTGTTCCCTGTCTGAGGGAATCAGTTAAACTGGGTGGATACGTAGAAATGGGTCACACACATTCAACTATGTAACTTAAGAGTGCAAAAACTAAAATAAAAAATCATGTTAAACTCATGTCACCTCCTATCAGGTGTTCTGAGGTAGCGCATTGCTTTCACGTGATTTAAATATTTGTGTCCAGAGGAAACGCCAGAATGGGCACTGCAACATTTTTTCTTTTACAATCAAGTCCTGTACTTAAAAAAAAAATTAAATGAGCTGATTTACTTAAAAGTACAATTTTTCTATGGCATCAGTAGCTTCGCTCAAACAGGGAATAAATCCTCTAAACAACACGCCTAAAGAAACATCCCTTTGAAGGAAAGGCAAAGACGGTATCAGCAAACATAAAAAGGGCTTATTACGTCTGTCATTTCCATAAAATTTGGGTTTTGGAAGTACCGCAGGATGTGTTTATTACATTTTCACCACAATAATAAGCCCCAAAGTTTCCAGTTGCTATAGTCAGCCAGAACTGGGGGAAAAAAACATCAGAGAGAAAATTTTTATGGGATTAATAACTTTCAAGGTTACTTAATTCAACTGATAATCTAAATGCAAACAGGTTAATGAAAATTTTAAAATGCTTGGTTTTTGGAGGTTGATGTGTTGTTAAATCATGCTTTGTTGATATTAGCAGTCAGTTTGACCCTACATTAGTATAGCAAACACAGATTTCTGCATGTTGCACACAGTGATTGTGGTGATTCAAATTCAAATGTTTTTTAATTTGATTTCTGCGGGGGAGGAGAGGGGAGAGGGTTTGGTAACAAGGGCCAGATTAGGGTGTGGACTGGCTTCAAGGTAGAAAAGGGGCGAGGTTTAACCCTGTTGCTGCATCGCCATTGGTGGACATGGGGGACAAAAATGCCTGTACCTGACGCAGGTAAACAGACTGACATCAGGCACAGCAGGGGCTGATCGGCTGGCGGGATTTACTGCTATCCTTCGACTTCATTTAACCGACCATTCAGGACAAGTTGGCAGATTTTTTTATGTATGGCTTTTGTACAGGTTTGTGTTGTATGCCTTGTGTAACTACAGACAAAAAAACCCAGCGAAAGTAAGAATATGAAGGTCTATTTTTTTGTTAAAAGTCAGGAACTGGTGCTTTGTTGTGTTATTTTTTTCCTGAGAGCTTGTGCATTTTGCACATCTTGCCTTGTCAAGCAGGTGAGTTGCAGTTTGAGGCTGAACACATGACGACAATGTACATCTATCAGCAATTGCAAGTTAAATTTTAGCTGCAGAATTTACACTTGGATGGGGAAATGTGAGAGCTAAAGGGAATTGGTGACTTGAGAGTAAGGCACTAATAGAGGGTTACATTTGTGTGGGTTTGGTCTCTACATGTTTAACAGCACCCTGCATTCATTGGGCTCAAAAGACTCTCGAAGGATGGAAAACAGCGAAAACAGGTCCTGTCTTGTGCAGGGAGAGGCCTGCCTGGCACACCCTACATACACACACACACAGACACACACACACACACACACACATAGAAAGAGACATGAACATACACACAAATGGAACCTGTTTGTCATGTATTTGTTCCTTTTAACTAATCTGCCACTTCTTATCGACAGAAAAAGAAAGAATGACATCATCTGAGGCGTTGAAGGGAATCGGCCGTGTCAACTATTTCATTCCCAGTGATTCCTCACCGGAGGCGCCAGCACGCTCGCTGCTCTAATGAAACCATCCATGTATTCTATCCTTCATTCCACCGGAGTCTGTGTAAAGTGCCAATCAGATTTCAGTGGTTTGAAGAATAAGACGCATGGAATTTGTCATCTGGAGAGAAGCTTTCAAAAAGAAATCTACTCACATTATGGAGGGTTTTATTGGTTGAAACTTTAACAATAAAAAGTGAATATTGCTCTTTGACAAAAGATCAACCGTATTGTATATCCTTTGATGTCAACCTGAATGCCACAGTTCTGCACAAGCACAGAAAGAGGACTTCTCCTCCTCCGCACCTGCATTGCGACAGCAGTTGAAAAGCGCTGCACTGATTGCACTTTAGAGTTATTGCAGGATCACAGGGCGCTGGCAGTCCACTTTATGTCTTTTGGACTGTCACTCACAGAGGTTGTTATGTCCTCACCCTGTCTTTCTGTCCTTGCTTCTCCCAAGACATGGCAATTACATAATGACTCCTAAATTCCCACATTGCCACTTCCACAGCAAACTCTTCAGGGCGTGTGCCAAGTCGTAGCTTTGAGTCTTTACGGTCTCCTCCTCTTACAACTGCACCCGAAGAACTAAGACATACATTGTGAGCATTGTATTGAGTAATTCAGTATTAGAGTAATGAACATCTTTTTCATCTTTTCTTTTTTTCCCTAAAGAATATAGTTTTTCCATCAGGTATTAAACCAGTTCTCTGTGGGACAATTAACCTGCCTCATTAGCACAGGACATTTCCCAGATTCTATTCAAAGCCTTAATTATAGTTAAATGGGCAGCTGGAAGTCATTTGACAGCTACTGAGTCACCCGGCTATAATTCTTCCATCCAATTAAGATAGAGAGAGCATAATGAATAAACAAACAAAGCAACATAGTGCCAGATCAGCAGAGAGTCATAGAGAACTGTACCGAGTAACAAGGTCATTATGACAGTTTTCTTCCTTAATTATAGACAGAGAGTCTATAGGGTCCCCTTACCCTCATGTACAGCATCTCATCCAGAGCTACAGGTGATAAAACCCTCATGACTTATATCTGAAAAGTCCCTAAAAAACAGATATTTCAATAAATATTAGAAAAATCACAATTATTATGAATTCACAACCAAAAATACCACTACAGAAGAAAGACGAGTCTCTCCTTTAGTTCCCATTGCACAACACAATTTATCACATCTATGAAAAGATGGACTGACCCACACATGACCCAGACTTTTCAGTCCACATCATCTTGGCTTCCTGTGCTGCTCTGTGAGTATCAGTATCAGTCCCCCGCAGCAGGCCTCACATTGTAGAAAGACTTGTCGCTTTCTCCTGAATAGGCTTCTCCTGCACTGCACACTTCAGCCTTTCTTTCACCTTCCTGTTAGACGCAATGATGACCACTGGGCTTAGTGCCGCATATAGCGAGGAGAAGAATATACGCAGGTCAGAGATCAGCGAGGAGCTCATAGTCTTCTTCACAGTGAGAGTGTACACCCAAAGCCCATTATCTACCCCATAGAGGACCACATATAAGGTCACAAGTGCTACCACAGCTTTGGCAGCTCGTTGCTCGGCCCCACCACTCCCCCTACCGCCGCCACTACTGCTGCGGAGCCCCTTCACATGCTGGCTGTGCTTGTAAAGGAAGACCAAGATGATCAGGCTGGCTAGAGTCATGAGGGCCATGGGCACCACGTCTCTCCCCACCTGAGCTGCCCCGTTTGCTTCTATGGACAACTTTGAAGGAAAGTTAACGTAGCAGAATTGTACATTGATGCCATGGTTTAATAGGCTGGAGTCATTCTGGGTTCCAAAGGAGAAGAGTATGGCTGCTGAGCTCATGCAGGTGTTGAGGATCCAGAGGAAGAGGAACACAAAGCCCAAATACTGGGCTACCACGGTGCGTGCAGAGGCCCAGCGTGATCCTGGAGGGGCAATGCTCAGGCACTGGTAGGCACTCAGGACGAAGGTGAGCCAGATTGAGAGGGAACGGGATGTTCTGTAGACAAAGATCACAGCCTTACAGCCTAAGTCTCCAAAGATGTTGGCGAGGCGGAAGGAGGCCAGGGTCTCCAGCAGACAGCGAACACCCACCACCATCAGGTTGGCACAGGCCAGGTGCAAGACAATGGCATCAGCTGGCAGGAGCCGGTTCTCCTGGTATAGCAAGAGGAGGAAGGCCAGGATGACAGCAGCATTACCCGGGACTCCCACAACAGTGAGGGACACATAGAGCATCCCACGGATAAACTCCACTGACATCATTCCTGCAGGGATACAAGGAAGTACAAAGCAACTTTAACCAATTAAAAAATAACAGCCATTGTTTGTAATGTCTTTCTGAATGTTGAGTAATATGTAGCCTTCAAAGTGAAGTGTAAACCCCTACCTGAGAATAACTCGAAGCAAAGTAGGTCTTACGTGGACCTTGTCCCTGATCCCTCTCTCCTAAAGTAGTCAGGTTGTTTGTGTTCTTATACTTGCAAACAGGTAGCGGTGGTTGGATCTGTTTTTCATGGTCGATTGACTTCTCTTCCCTCAGCCTCCAATTACTTGACATCAATTCAGATGACTGCTTCTGTCCCCTCACTGGATTTCAGACCGACAGGATAACACAGAAAAAGCTGTGTTTGGATTAATTTGCAGGGTACAAAGGGGACAATCAGTGGACAGAGAAAATGGCGTTAATGAGGAGATAATATCTATTAGCCTCATGTTTATACTCAAAAAAGATTAAAACGATTTCTCAGTGTCACTGTTTTACTGAGTGGAGGCTACTGAATACTTTTTCTAATTACTGATCCTATATTTAGATTTCCTTATAAGACCCTTCACTTTACTTTTTGTATTTTTAATCTGTGCAATCAATTTTAAAAGCCGCTACCTATTAAAGAGACCTTTCTTGTGCTGGTTAGTCAAATACAAACACCACAGTGTCCTCCAGTGGAGAAAGTTGAAACAAAGTAACAGCCAGAGGACGTTCCACTCATGATAGATTACCCACAGTTTCACTCGTGACATAGCATCCAATTTATGATTGTGTAATTCATTCGAAGCAATAAAAGTTCTAAAAATTGAATTAAACCTAAACTGCGAGGATGTTGTAAGGGCAAATCAGTGCGGGTGGGCTGCATGATTTAACTGCAACATCTCCCACAGCAGGGACTAGGTAATGAATATTAAGCCCAAGTACACGATGAGACATGTCCTCCCCTGAAAGACAAAATACTACAATATGACCATAAATGAGATGAGTTACATGTAAAATAACCTCATTGCATTATTATTGTGAACATCATTTTAGAGGTTTTCAGGCTTGATTGTGCTGAGTTGGTGTTTTAATGGACTTTCATCAAGGGGCTTTTCAAATCATTGTAATTACTAGTTACTTTACAAATGAGGATTTTACATATAAAACATAATCATTCTGTAAGATAGTTTGTACCAAATATTATATAAAGCATTTAGAATTAGCTTCACCTTAACTAACTGCAACAATAAAAGGATACTAACACATTAGGAACAATAATCCAATTATATGATATATACAGTTATAGTGTAACACTCACAGGAGCAAAGGAGTACTTTTGCGTTCATTTTCCTAATATTACTTACATACTTTAACTTAAATAACATTTTTAATGCAGGACTTGCACGTAGTGGTGTAATTTAACAGTGTGATATTGCTAGTTAGACTCAAGGATCCAACTTCTTTCTCCACCACTGTACTTCACATTTAACTTTATTGTCCTCAAGTGAAATTTGTCCTACAGTCAGGTGAAACATAGATCACACACAGACTCTAAGGTACGTGTAACACAAGAAAACATATGATATGAATCAAATGAAATGAGAAAACAGAGAGAAAACTGCAGACAGACTTGAACTGATGAATAATCTCTGTAGATTTAGTGTGATAGGCAAAGGCACTCGGACTGTGGAATGAAATAACATTAAAGCTCAATTTGTGTTTTCGACTGATTATGCATGATTGAGTTATTTTACTTGTATGTTAGAAAGATATTAGAAAGGACAGAAAGCGTGTATACTGTAGATATAGAGTCAAATAAAATATAAGGTCACAGGAGGTCAATATTGCTCCCCTCCCCTTAAATGCAAATAGAGTCTAAGGCCCATCAATATCAGTCAGGAGACTGCTAAGCCAAAAGCCTCTTAAACCACATTTTTGCTGTGGGACAGATTATCTTGCGCAGTGTGGGGTGCGCTGAATATTCCCTCCTCACCAACCAAAGCTGTTGCCCTCACCAGCATGCTTAAAGGTGCAAAAGGTTAAAAAAAAAGTTACATATCTCTGAAACTAACTTCAGTTGTATAAAAACAACAAACTCAAACACTTGACTTAATTGAATACAGCACATAATGATGCTTAATAGATGCTGAACACTAAACCATGTTGTATTAAACAGCTGCAGTATGTCTTTTAACATACATTCAAAACCATTAACTGATATCGTTTTATCCATAAAGGAATTCCTTAATAAGAAATACAATATATAAGTATATTATTGCATGTACAGGGGAAAAAAATGATTTAAAAAACTGGCTATATATATATATATATATATATATATGTATATATATGTACACTTCCTCTCTATGGATATTATTGTAATGCAATTAGTTGATGTAAAATTAAGACTGAATTAGTGTAATGGGGGAAATTATTTACATCATCCATAAACAAAAAGAAATCACATCTCTTGTCAGGGGGGAAACAAGCCTGGATTTTTAAACTTGCAATGCAGCGTACTGTACATGAAGCAGTCCCCCTGAGAAGGACATGCTTGAACTTGCCATTTTAATTAGCTTTCTGAACATGTAAACATGTAAAAAAAAAAACACACAGGGAAATAACACATCTGATGGTGCTTTATTCTAAAGGCCACTCCCGGGAGAAAACACGCTTCTCAAACAACAGTTTCAGCTCACAGATCCCGTCTGAATTTTGCAACTGAGAAAACAGTCACATAGAACGGAGCGTTTTTAATGTAAGACGCATTTGCCATTCAAAGCTTATGTGGATACTGCTGTAAAGTGAATAAAAAACTTCTGTTGTAGCAAGTGCAGAGAGTTAAGAACATAAATGAATAATGGCTGATTGTCCCCATGCCCCCAATTAGTACAAATACGCATTGTTATACGGCTAATTGTCTCGCTCCTCTGTGTCTTTTAACATGCTCCCAGGACATGAAGGAGGAAAAGAACGCGAGTTGAAGCACCAGCTGTGCATGTAAAAGCCTCTTGATGGCTCATTCAAAGCATCATCAGGCTGCTTTTGCATCAACAATAAGTGCACACTGTTGTCTCCGCAGGGATTGCTTGACTCTGTTTTTTTTTAACTCCACAGGGAAATAGCATTACAGTATCTCAGAGGACTGATGTACAGTCTTTCTGTCTATAAAAATTGACAACTGTCGGAGTACAGGAGAATGTGACTCAAGTTTAGAGTTCACATGAGATTTCACATATGTTATTCAAATGGCCTCAGGCAGTTCAGTTACTTTTTATGATGATGAACAATTTCCCAACATTAAAGCCTAAAACTTATCTGGAATACCGTGTTGATGTTCAGCCTGGAGCACTTTCATTCATATTAAAAAAGGAGGGTGATTTACAGACTCATACCACATTTCGTTAAAGTTTGATATCGTGCTTGTGGTTCTGTAACTGTCTCCAAAACCTGAAAATGTACTCCAGCAGAACTGGAATTCACAATAAATAACACATGATTAGGATGTCACATTAAAACTTATAGGATAGATTCACAAGAAAAACAAGTCCGTCTTAAAGCGACACTCACACTCTCATATAAACGCTGAAACCGGTTTTGCTTGCTATAATCATCCATCCTGTTCATACTTGCCACTAGAAGATCCCATAATGTGTTTCCAATCGACGTGAGGAAGGACGTATCCACAGTCTCTGTTCTGTGGAAAAATACAATTTCCAAAGTATCTAAAATGAATGTGATGCTAGACAAATCAAGAGGGTATCTTCTAGACTTTTAGCACTAAATTCCCTCTTTGAGTTACTATCTCTCGGCTGCAGCACAGCAAGGAAACACAAAGAGGTTGAAAAAGACTGAGCCTCATTTAACTTCACATAAACGAGAGCTTGTCTTCTATCACTTCCATTATAAGAATGGCAGGAATAGATCTTACAGCCAGTATGATCAGGACGAATGATTACAGCAGGCAAAACGTGTCAAAATGGGCACCTGACTTTTGTTTTAAGAAGTACTTGAAACATTGTGTGTATCTTTCAGTGGAACTATATTCCCTTTGCAGTGTTTGCCCTCCGAGACCATCTGAGTCAGATTTAGTTTGTGGCTTTAATTTGCCAAACTGTGGGTTGAACACAATGTTGGCAAATGATCTCGAGGGGCATCAAAGGCTATAAATTGTAATTACACAGGCTATTAAGCTTTACTACTTTTAATCTGCAACTTCAGGTGAGCATTGTTTTCACTGAAAGAAAGAGATGACACAATTAAATTCAGGCTGTATTATGTTTCTATCACGCTTGATGAGGGTATTTTCTTGTGTGCAGTGTATTCATAACCGATTTGATTCTCTGTCTGCTTTTCAAATCATGCCGGGTGCAGGCCTTGGTGTCATGGATCTGTGTGTGACCATCAAAGGGGTCTCCTTCCTCTTGCAAACAGGTATGGGCATCTTGGGGAACACCGTGGTGCTGCTGGCGTACGCCCACATGATTTGCACCGAACCCAAGCTCCTTCCTGTGGACATGATCCTGTGTCATCTGGCCTTTGCCAACCTGATGCTCCTGCTGACCCGCTGCGTCCCCCAGACTATGACTGTGTTTGGGCTGAGGGACCTGCTGAATGATCCTGGGTGTAAGGTAGTGATCTACGCCTACCGGATCGGCCGGGCTTTATCAGTCTGCCTAACCTGCATGCTCAGTGTGTTTCAGGCAGTGACCATCGCCCCCGCGGGCCCCCGTTTGTCCAGGTTGAAGCCTGCACTTCCCTCCCTGGTCCTCCCCACCTTTGCAGGACTATGGCTTCTCAATATGGCCATATGCATCGCAGCCCCTTTCTTCTCTATGGCTCCACGAAATGGCACCATCCCTGCCTTTACACTCAATCTGGGCTTCTGTCATGTGGACTTCAGAGACAACCTGTCCTACGTGATCAATGGGGTGGCTGTCTCTGGGAGGGATTTTGCCTTCGTCGCTCTGATGTTGGGCTCGAGTGGTTACATTCTGCTGCTCCTCCACCGCCACAGTCGCCGGGTGAGAGGGATCCGTCGCTCTCAGGGCGGCGGGGCAGAAACCAGGGCCGCCAAAACAGTTGTCACCTTGGTGGTTCTGTACGTGGTCTTCTTCGGGATTGATAACGTGATCTGGATCTACATGCTGACGGTTGCGAAGGTGTCGCCAGTGGTGGCTGATATGAGGGTGTTCTTCTCCTCCTGCTACGCCTCTCTCAGCCCCTACTTTATCATTTCCTCCAACAAGAAGGTCAAGGCGAAGATCGTGTGTGCAGCTGAGCAAGACCAACCGCCAGCAGACAATCAGGAGTCAAGTGACAAATGACTCCATCTCTATCTTGACAGGCTGTCGACTATCCTGCAAGACAGCAGGAGTTGTACTCTCAGACCTTATCATTTTGAACAATGGTGCACAGATAACTGTCATTTAGCTAAACAATGGACCTTTTAGAAAGTAGTTCTAGACAGTAGAGTCTTACAATAGTGTTCTTGGGTTTCCTCTTTCATGTATATTTCCGTCAAAATCATAAATGAATACCTGTATCTGCCATTTAGCTTGTGGTCATTATGTATGGCAGGAAATGAAACACATAAGCTGCATCATTGCTGAAACAATTAGTCAATCAGTAAATTCATCTGCATCAATTTTGAGAGTTTATTTTGTCTCTTTCCAGCTTCCTAATTGTTTTGGGGGGTTTGCTGATTTTCTTGGTATTTTGTGATTGTAAACTGATTATCTTTGGGTTTTGGACTGTTGGTCTTACAAAAGATATTTGAAAATATCTATTGTCACCACGAAGGACACCAAGGTCATGTCTTCAATATGGTTTTAGGGACTTTGGAGGTTTTATTTTACTGAGAAGGAGTTATTTATTTATTTATTTACAGTTATTTAAACGTAGTTCAGATATTTCTTGTGTGTGTCAGAAACCATGAATTGGTTGAGTGTTAAAGGTCAGAAATATACATCGAAATAATGACATTTGGCATTGTGGGAAAGGCTTTTTAAACTGTTTTCAGACCTAACCAGAGATATATGTTTAAAAAAATGTTAAATTTATATTGAAACGTATTTATTAAAGTATTTATTTTGTGAGCTAATCATAGATTTTGGGGGGTTGTAGTATTTCTAAAATCTTGGCTATAGTCCTGAATTTGAAGATGTCATATTGGGCTTTAAATTAACAATTAATTGAGTAAATAGTCAGAATAATCAATAATGAAAACAATTAACTGCAGCCTTATTAATTAGCCTTACATCGTCACATGACTAATCTACTCCTCGCGCTCTCTTGCTGCGCTCTGATTGGCTGAAGTGTTAGGAATAACTTCAGGGAAAAATAAATGGGTATTTTTTTATCCGTAGATTTGCCTCTCAGGCATCACTGTACCTCTACTAGTGTGGAAAGCTTAATCGGTAACATGTTTATGTCACAATGTAGAGCACAAATAGTTGATTTAAGGCTCAAAGCGATTGTAGCTGTTAATTATCTGTCAATCTTACAGACGGAACAGGAGTCTCGACCTTGCCTGTGGCGGCGCAAGCTCCGCCTGACAGACCGCGTACAGGGACGAAAAAAACCCCAAATTTAGCACAACAAATCCCGGAAAAGGGAAGCGGAAGACTGAGCCAAAAATGTTGAACGAGAGTGAAGTTAGCAAAGTACATAACAGCTGAAATATACCTGTGGGTGTGTAAACATACAGCTCTGCGGAAATCAGTCTACAAATGTAAACCTTTACGAGTCATTAATCGCGTCGAGAAAGTGTCCGTTGACGAGCAGCTAACGTGTGATTAGCTCAGTTTTGACAACAAGATGCTGCAACGCCCCTGAAACTGGTGCCAAAGTATTTTAATGAGCAGTTTTTTTGGGGGGGGGGGATGGTTACTAAAGGTGTTCCCCAGTTTGTGCTGTTTAATCTCAGGTGAGTTTTAAATTTGGCTTTTCTTACTCAACTGGCAGCAGGTTGTGAGCTAACGTTCAACCGTTAACGGACGGTTGCTCCGTAACTGATGTCATCTTTAAACAGTTTAAAAAAAGAGCTAACTTTATATTTAGTTTTGCTTTTTGGTTGGTTTTGTTCGTCACTGTGTTGGTTTTTATACCCGGTTCGGTGTCTCTTCTCTTCATGTTTATTTTAGTGAACAAATCTGGATTTCTGCCCAGTCCTCTCTGTTTCCTGAGCTCTTTGTGAAATGACCTGACTTCACTGGTTCCAGCATCTGATCACAATGGCCAGAATAGCCTGGTATCAAGAGAAGGTGAGACAAATACATGTTGTTTGGTAAATAGGTTGTCCTATTTTTGTTTTTATCCAACAACAACAACAACAACAACAACAAAAAAAGACACTGGGACAAGAAAGGAGCTAAACATTTAACATTATGGATGTGTGATTTGGGGGGATTGATGTTTTCCAAGTGATGTGTGGGGACTAAGATTACGTTTAATTAAAAGATTAGGGTTGTACAATTTCAAGATGCATTTGTTTTGATAAAAGGTAAAATATGTGACAGAACAGCGTTATAATGAAGTACTGTAGTGCTGCAGAGATAACCCCGTCTTATAAAATCTTCAGATGTAAGAAAATATGTTTGTTTGTTTGTTTGGTACAGACTCCAACAAATGTCACATCATTATGATTTTAATCTTTATATATATATATATAGTAGTGGTGTTAATTCCCACTGACGCTGAATAATATCACCGACACTGAGATTTATTCATTTATTTAATCCGTGGACGCTGCTCATTGATCAACCAAAACCTGTATTTTAGTCAATACATGTCCCCTTTTCCTTCCTATTTCTTCTTTGTCTTTCCTGGTTTTGTGTGAATGTGTACAAACCAAAAAAAAAAAAAGATTGTCATTTTATGAGCCCAGCAGCATTTAATCTGATTTGGATGAAGTACCAATAAAATCTGATGCCAGGCTGTTAAAGTCTTGTGTTGCTATGTCTGAAAAGCACTACAGCATTATTTGTTGTTGAACTAGTCCCACTTTTTACCTTTTTAAATGTTATTTACAATAAATTATCTATTTTGAAATGTCTGTTTTATATTCATCATTATCATATATACATGGCTCTTATTGTACTTTATAATTTTAAATGCTTTCATTTGTATTATCCAGTTTATTTGAGACTGTTTTTACAACAATGTACCTTGTTGTATTTATTAAGATTATGAATATGGACAACCTCAATTTGATTAAGGATGTAAATCTTTAGTAAATAGTCCCTAATTTGAAGGAAAACGATTATAAAACTTCTGTTGTTGCTACAGATTGGGGCCTATGATCAACAAGTCTGGGAGAAATCTCTGGAGCAGGCGGATCTAAATGTAAGATACCCTTCAAATCTCTGTGAAGACATAAATGCTATTTAAAATAATAAATGCTTGTCTATTTATGTTGTGCATCACCTCTCAATCAAAAACATCACTCGCCTTTCATCTAGGGTCTGGACAGCAAACCAAAGAAGACGGGTCACATCAAATCAGACCTCATCGATGTCGACTTAGTAAGAGGTGAGGGTCAATGAAGAGTAGTTCTCCGCTGGTTGTTAGTTCCTTTAATAACAGACACATTTACAACATCTGCATACACACAGCCTCCTCCCCCGTTAGCACATATCACACCAGCCTATTTCCTGCCTGTGTTCTGCTAGTTTCACAGTTTCTTTGCATTTGTAATGGTTTCATTTAAGCCACAAGAGAGACTTTCTGATTTCCTTCCCTCAGGATCGACATTCAGCAAAGCCAAACCAGAGAGTCCCTGGACAGCTTTGACTCGGAAAGGTCTGGTCAGAGTGCTGCTGTTCCCGTTCTTCTTCCATTGGTGGATCCAGGTGACCTCCAGATCCATTTCCTCATGTATCCTCGTGCTGTACTTCTTGCAAGGTTAGCTCACCATTTCTAATCTAACTTCTGTTCGTACTGATACTGAAAACAAATTAATTAAAACATGTACATAATGACTAGAACCAGGATGTATGTAACAGCCTACACATTGTAAACTGACTCATACTGTGCTGTCTTGACATTATTTATATTCACAAAACATTTCAGTTCTTGCTAAAAAAATATCAATAAAATGTCACTTGGGAGAGAGTTTTGGGAGAATAGTGATCTGTTCATGAGGCTCTTCTATTTTAACATTAGCAATCATTCATGTGCTCCACAGAGAGTATATAGAGCTGTAATAAACACGACATGCACTTTGAGTAATGGTTTTAAAACTAACTTATAAAGTATAAAGATAATCTGCACATTTTCATACACTGTGGCTCCTGTTTGTAAGACTTTTATTGCAACAGTGACATTTTGAGTCGTTCTTCAATTAAAACACGACTGCTGGTGCTGTAAAAATCCTTCAGGCGGGTGCTATAAAGGGTTTTGGATTTTCTTTTTTTACTTTGCTTAACCATGGAAACAAACACTCAGTCATTAAAGAATATAAATACAGTGCATTGTTTCTGATATGTACTGAATTCAGTATCTCTGTTTGTCACAGTTTACATTCAGTTATGCGCAACAATAAACCTGTGACTCATCACACCTGCACAACACAGAAAGACCTCATTAGTAAGCATGAATTTTGTTATAATGGCTCCCCTAAGAGACCGTTTTGTTTGCTGTTGCCAAATGTTTTGCTCCCCTCAGTGGCGGCAGTGGCGCTGTACTTGGAGGTCCCTGGGGCGTGTGCCAGCGAGGTGTTTGGGCCCATGTGTCTGCTGCTGCTGCTGGGTACCGTGCACTGCCAGATTGTGTCAACTGAGTCCAGCCGGTGGCCCTCGGGCAGTCCAGCTGCCAGCTGTGCCACCAGCCCTGCGCGCAGAAGGAGGTAGTTTTCTCATTGTCAGGCACTGCACTCATTTGCCTTTACCAACACACTCTCACCTCCTGGTGCATGCATAAACTCCCACATTATGATCACAAATAGACTTTTAATGAACCGAAAGTTATTCTATGCACTAAAGGCTTTCTGGTGTACTCTCAATAATTCTCCCACTCCTGTGGTTTCAGCTTGTTTTGCAATGGCTGCTTGCAACTACAATCTCTTGTTGATGACTGTTATTTTCTTCCTCCAGGCCAAGGAAGGGCAGAGGGCTGAAAAAATCTGAAGAAACAAATGACAGCGCGGACACAGAGCAGCTTGATGAAAGCCAGCGATTATACAGGAGCGAAGAGAGGAGGGTACAGTACCTCATCTCACTTGTCAATCTCAGTATTGTGGTGTGAAGAGAAGAAGGAACTAACTTATGTCAGCAGTGAAAATTTATTTTTGTAAATGAAAAAACAACAGTCAATAAATACAGGTTAGTAGTTAGATTAAAACTCTAGATCTACAGCTGAAATATAAGCATTCATTGGCTAATGTTGATATGTAGCTGATCTGTAATATCTTCAAAGGTTTCAGTTTGTTTGCTATTCAGCACACACATGGCATCAATACAGTAAAGCTAAAGATAAAAGCCTGTATCTTTTAATACGACCGCTGAACCTCATCAACTGTGATGACAGAGTATGATAAATATTAGAACCTTTGTTATTGTTACTCTAAGGCTAATTGTTTTAGAGTTCATTAGATTGTTAGATGGTTATTTTGTTAATTTCCTGTAGTACAGAATCGTATTCAAAGCTGCCTTAAGGTCTTTAATTCTACTCTAACTGCCGTCTAGCTCTACTGGCCAAGTGTGTAAAGTATATTTGTATACATTTGTTTTCATCTTTTATGCTTTATATCACACTATAGTAGTATAGGCTTTTTTTCCACTCTTTTCAACTACTTGCATGTTTTGAAATACATTTTTAGGCTGTATGTGTGTTTTCTGTCATATTCTTTAACAGAAAAAAAGAAAGTCAGGATTTGGGGCGTCCGACGAGCTCTCCAGTGAGGAAGAGGAGGGGCTACAACCAGTGGAAGTAATTCTTCCAATACCTCACCAAGAGAGGCTTCTTCCTACAACCAGGCCTTCATCTGCACCAGTGTCTTCTGTTAGGAAGAGAAATCTAAAGTCTAACCCCAAACCCACATTAAGACCTCAGGTAAACCTTATTCTTACACTGCCTGTTAATGAAAATGTTTTTTAATATAGAACAAACATTTAAATGTCGAAGAGATTAAAGTATAATAAAATTGGAGTTAGATGTGAGCTACTTAAATTGTGTGTTTCTAATATAGAGCAAGCATTAAGGAACCCCTCCAGACATATATTATGACATATACAAATAGCATACCTGGAACAATAATGTGTCCGATATGTGTTTTCTGCAAAAAGAAAGTATCATTTCCGTATAAAATCATTAAAAGAGCCTTTACTCCCTCTACCTCGTGAGAAATCTAATTTCTTAAGTTATACAGCTCAACACCAAATGTCTCCAACTTCACTGTAAAGCCCATTCTCAGTGTATGTGCACTGGTAGTGAAGCTCAAACATTCTGTATGGACAAGAAAGAAAGAAAGAAAGAAAGAAAGAAAGAAAGAAATTTTTAAGTGGAGGGGGACTTTAAAGATTCAGTCCAGTTCAGGATGATTGAAACGACTCTTTATAAACTGAAAACAGGAAGGGGTTGGGGCTTCCATCAAGGTGAAGCCTCGCGAGGTGGAGCGCCTCAGGCCGAACGTCGGCTCTCGTCCTGCTTCCGACACTGACGACACAATGTGGGAGGAGCTTCTCCAAGGCCCTGACTCCGCCTCCACGGCGAGCAGTGACAGTGAGGGGAACGGGAGGTACAACGCTGGCATGGTGCTCCCACAAGCCACCACTCTGAGCAGTGATGATGAGAGCCTACAGCAGGGAATCACTGGAGTAAGATCTCCAATACTCTTAAATACTCTTGTTTGAGTCAACCTGTAATATTATTCATGGTTGTCAAACACTCCTTAGTGGATACATGGTATGAAATCATTAGCAATCCCAGTTAGTCAAAATCCCATGGTGGACTTCATGTAGACTGTGATATGTTCATAACCATCTCCTACAATTTGAATTTAGCTTAACTCCACGCTGCATTTACACGTTGGAAACCAGCAGTAAACTGGATGTTATTTATTGTGTTTCCTTTCAGAACCAGCTGTCATGGCTGCAGGCATGTCACCCATCCAAAGACCGTGTGAGTGCCATAATATGGGAGCAGGGCGAGTGTAAGAAAGCAGACATGTCAGTATTGGAGATCAGTGGGATCATCCTCACACGGGTACGCATTATCCCCTTTATGTTGTTATTAATTCTGTTGGTAAAGATTGCTCAGACAACCCCTAAACAGCTTGTAACAGAATAATACAGCAGTTTGAAGCAAAACGGACTATCTGCTTCGTTTTCTAGTTTGTCTACCACACAGTCACATCTGTAGCACTAAAATGCTGCTTTTAAGAAAATATTTTAATTATTAGTAGTCATCTTCAGTAATGAAATAAAACATTAATTAACATTAATTAACATTTTATATGATTATCAAGAATGCAGAATGTAATATTCTCTCTCTGTTGAACATTTAGTTGTCAGACATACATAATCACCTCTTGATATTAGAAAAAAATCTTACACAGGCTGTGTTCATATAACACAGCTATGTTCCTTGAGTTGTCCTTTATCAGCGTCTCCTGTCTCTCTCTCTCTCTCTCTCTCTTTTTGCGCTCATGTTTCTTGTTCTCAGGTGAAGTTGGTGGAGCAGGGTATGGGTTACCTTATGCTTGGTGGACTGATGACAGCTACCCTGGCGCTGCTTCCCTTCGTTTTCCGCTTGGCTCAGCGTTTGGACATGTCGAGCCTCTGCTCACTGTCCCTGGCAGAGGTGGTAGAGATGGCAGTGGGGCCGCCTGATGTCCAGGCTTACGCCTTTTTCTTCATCACAACAGTGCAAAGAGTCTGCCTCATAGGACTGTTTTTCTTCATGATGTGTGTGGCCGAGAGAACGTACAAACAGGTGAGCGCTGACAGTTATGTCTTTCTGCTATGGCATGTGTAGTAAAGTAGTACCAACAATAATCTGCTGCTGTACATTTAAACAGCTTCCAATTTAACCCACTGAACCTGATTGAAAATCGCATTCCTTCATCTCAGAGTTATAACTTAGATTTACACTTTCCATGGATATAAAAATTAAATCAAAAATCTATAAATCCAGTCAGAAAGAGAAAAGAATATGCTCCTTATAACTAATAAGTATTCCTGTGATAGCTTTCTGAACTCTATGTTACAGTGCAAACAGGAACTGCTAATAGCTCATTTGACTTTTCGTGGTCCATATTAGCACAATGTAAAGAAATACAAGCTATAAAACAGAGCTGAAGGTGTAACCTAAAGCTAGAAATCATATTGATAGTGCAAAGAACATTATAACCTCAAATAGAAAGAAGAAGTAGGAGTCACAAAATCTATCAATTTGATCTTTTTCCCCAGACTCCCCAGACTCTATTAATTCATATACAGTTATTGCCCTGTCTTGAAAATCTGTGGACATACTGGTAAAACACTCAAACAACTTGTTCTGAAAAATAACAATATATAGTATGGCATGTTGTGTTAGCTGTCTTCCCTCTAGTGGCAGTTAAGAGGTGGCATCTACAAGACAGCACACTGAAACAGAACTCACCCACTAGACTCTTTGCAGGGCTGTTAACTTTTGTCAAGTGCTTTGCATCTCTGACAGTGTTTGTCCATGTTTCTCCCCAACAGAGGCTCTTGTTTGCCAAATACTTCAGCCACCTCACTTCAGCTCGCAAGGCCAAGAAATCTGAGATCCCTCATTTCAGGCTGAAGAAAGTCCAGAACATAAAGATGTGGTTGTCACTACGCTCTTTTCTCAGGGTCTGTATACTCTTGCTTTAACACTCCCCTGCTTTTATAACTGTATATTGTTTCTCCACTGGAAAGGTTTGCCTTTGTTTGTAATAGTGCTTCATTGATTTGCTTGTTCATTGCAGAGACGAGGGCCGCAGCGCTCAGTTGACGTCATTGTCTCCACTATCTTCCTGTTAGCGCTGTCTATTTCATTCATCATTTGTGCCCAGGTCAGTCATATCCGCTGCAAAAGATCTGATCGGCTTAGAGAGCTCAAATTTAATAACCTTGTTCAAATAGTGTGAGTCTTGCATGGAGATGAAATAACGGGAAGGCAGCCACGAAACATGTAAGAATGTAATCATATATCGAGTGAAGATACGCCTCGAAGTTAAGATACATCATATTTTATAAGCTCTGCTTGATTAAGAGAAATTCTAATTTTCACAACAACAAGGAGTATAAATACGGTTGCTTCTGTCCTCAGCTTTTGCACAGTCACGAAACATTCCTAGAGTCTATGACAAATTGGGAGTTGCTGGTGTGGGCCTCCTCCCTCATCCTCTTTCTGTTACGGCTCGCCACGCTGGGTTCAGAGACCAACTGCAAATACAGCAACTCCTCGGTGCTGCTCACTGAGCAGGTAAGAGCCTGTGTCTGCTAAACACACGGAGTTGCAGGTTTCTCACTGGGTTCAGCACTATGGGCAACAACAACATCAGCTGATCTCATAGTCAGCATCGTTTAATGTAAGTTTAAATACATTACTTTGTCTTTATTGTAGAATTTACAGTGTGTAAAACTGTTCTTGGTTACAGATCAATTTGTATCTTAAAATGGAGAAAAAGCCCAATAAGAAAGAGGAACTCAATATCGTGAACAATGTTTTGAAACTAGCTACAAAACTAATGAAGGTAAGAAAAATGTGTCTCCTTTGTTTTACAGCTTCCTATTAATTTACCATACAGAGTATATCCTGTCAGTATAGTTCTTTATTATTGTATAATACAGGCAGAGTTTTTACGATCATATTTTTCCACAGATTCTAAGTTAGTTTATTGTCCCCCTACAGATAGTTTACAGGGTATTTGTCACATTTCAACCATTTAATTGCTTTGGCCCTTTTCTGTCTATCTTCACCTGTCCTTTATCAAAAGACATAAACAGCCCCCCCAAAATATATATATAAAAGAAAGCTGTTTCACAAATATAGTAAATTTTATGCTCAAAAAATTTGTTTTAGGGTTTATGAGGGTATGCTCATAAATTGTTACATGTACTTTATAGTTAATCTGTTGGACATCTACAGACAAAGCAAATGTTACAAATATAAACTATCTGTAGGCAGACTCTCCATATGAAGTGCTACCCAGAAATGTAATGCTTTAAATGCATTTCTAGGAAAATCAACAAAAGCTCTTACAAATCGAAAATACTGGCCAAATATAGCAAATAAACTACTATTAAACGTGCTGCCTCATCAGGTGGCTCTGTGCTTAAGATGCTGACCACGAACTACAGTGTTTAAGTCCTGCTGGGGAGCTTTGTTGTATTCCTCGTTTCCAATAGTCTCTCTACTGGCACCATCTAATGTTGAACAATTTAATCACCTTCTACACTTCAGATTGCCCCATAACATCCCTAATAACTTTAAGAGGTATTAAATACATTTGATTGCACTGCAGTTCATTCTTTTATTTCTCATGAAGGCCCAACAGAACTATTACTACACAAAAACATTCTGGCTTAGACCTTTTCTCTCTCCTCTAGGTATTTGGTATTTCAAGTTTAAATAACATTGTATTCCCTCTTACCTCCCACAGGAGCTGGATACTCCATTCAGACTGCTGGGTCTGACCGTGAACCCTCTGATCTACAACATCACCAGAGTGGTCATCCTGTCTGCAGTGTCTGCTGTGGTCAGCGACCTGTTTGGCTTCAACATCAGAGTGAGGGTCTTTCTTCTAAATGTTAAAAATCACAGCTCCTTGGTTGCTAATGGTGCAAGAAGATCGAACAAAACTTTGCTTTGCTCATCACATAAAGCACTACTCAGCCTGTGAGAGCAGTTGTATTATGTCCTCTGAGGCTTTAGAGTGAGCTTTCTAAAGTTTGAGTTTAGCTTGCGCTTGGACAACAATATGGGGCAGGTGCGTTGTGGGAAATGTAGGATCCAATGATTTTGGTACTTGACTAGGGACTAAAACTCATGTAATCTTGGCTTCAGCTGCTTCAGTTTGGACTAAAATATCTCTCTTGTAAATACCCCAAATTTATGGAATTGCTAAAATAGAACAAGGACATGGCCTTTAAATGCAAATGAAAATTTCCATTTATAGTTTTACACTCATGGCCATCTGGCAGATAAGTTGGCATCATGCAAAAAGTCAAGATGTGACTGACGAAGGGGATGATGTAAAAAGTGTTTTCAAGTGGTCAGCAGGCAGTGCCTTTAATTACAAGAACTGTACACACCATCATAGTGGTCTCAAGGCAGGAAATACGCTGAATAAAGGAATACATTTAAAGGATAAATATGCTTATTTATTTTTTAAAATGTATTTAATATGTATCAGCCCGGAGGCTGTTAGCTTAGCATAAAGACTAAGGGGAATTTACGAGCCTGGTCATCTTCAGAGCTCAAAACTGCCTCTAGCAGCATCTCTGATTAACCATAACTTGTAGTTTATATATACATTTTTACATTTGTGTATGGATGAAACAAAATAGATAAATCATTTTAATCAGTGGTCTTTAGAGCTGTGGGAAGGTGTAATGTTGAACTCTGAAAACTTATGCTAAACTAAGCTGAGCTAATGGCTTCCTGGCTCCATATTTATTGCACAGACATTAGACTGATCTCAATAAAAACTGTCTACAAGAAAGTCTACAACTTTCCCCAATATTGAACTGTTCCTCTAAGGGATGCACCACTGCAGGTGATCCTGCTCTCTGACCTGTTACTGTGTGTGTTTTTTGTTTCATTAGATGTTCTGTGAAATTACTTTTCTTTCTTTAATGAAAGTTTTATCTCTTCTGCTTAATTTCCAGCTGTGGAAAATCAAGTCTTAATGTGAAAACGGCAAACCACTAACAGTCGGACACTGGAGACCAGAATCTCCGTTTGTCTGCTGCAGAGAGACTCTCATCAAAACAAAAAGTGCAAATCTACTGACAGTTTAGTCATGGTCTGTGCCTTCAAACTGAAACTGTCTCTCGAGTTTCATCAGTCATTCACAAGCCTGAGATGCTCTGACAATCGCTCACGCACCATTACTGGCGCCTCAGCTGGTGTGGCAACACACAGTTTCCATCAGCCACGCCACTAACCCAGTGCCTAACCTTTGACCCTTGAATGTTCCTGAGTATGCGGTTAAATATAGCGGTGAGTTGAGATCATTTCAGGCTTCTTGTGTCTTGTACAGATGTGTGGACACAAAGTGAAAATGTAAATGAGTTAAATGCAGATGATAATGTAGATAGTTTGATTAGTCTTATTAATACAATTAACTGTAAAACAAGCATTGTGCTTTCTGAAGCCAGTAAATCAAACTCAATCAAAATTAAATGGGCAATCGGCTGCATTAAATTAATGTTCGGTGGACTCAACTTTCAAACTTTTGTACTATTTAAGGAGGAAACATTGTGATTGTAAGTGGACTTTATTTATTTGGGGTTCTGTTTTAGCGCTTAAACCTGTAATGGTACCTGTAAGTCATGACTCTTTGACCACTATCTGCCTTTTTTGTATTGAGGACCATTGTTGAATAAATAAAAAAATATACATAAAAAAGCTATGCAAAATGCTTAAAGAAAATGTTTAACAGGTGAAATAAATGTTTTTCATCCCTTGGATTGTTGGCATCAGTTTCTGGGTTGGCATGCTGGCTCTCCTCCTCATCCTCTGCAGCTCCCGTATGTTTTGTCCTCAGGACTTACTGTGACACTGGGCTGTGGGTTGACGTTGATCTATTATCAACGTTACGGTAGGAAAGGAAAAAAAAAAAAAAAGATATGACGTAAAGGCACACCTCCAGCTTGGAAGGACACCAGCCGGCCGAGGAGGCACCTCAGCACCAAGGACAGGCCGACCAGACTGGCTCCTCCGGCCGCAGCGGCGGGCGCAGACTCTCGGTCCGGCAGATCGCGAACCATTCCCGCGCTGACGGTGTGCCGGTGTCTCCGGGGGGCTGACAGGACTGATCGTTTGCCTATCGAGCAGGTACAAAATAAATAAATAAATAAATAAAAACAAATGATGATGCTGTTCGGAACGTATGGATTATGTGTAAGGTGGATTATGTTATGAATGTTCATGTCTGATCTTGTGTCGCATGAACTCAGTCACCCCGGTCGGAGAGGAAATCACTGCTCGCTCATATGCGGCTCTGTAAATACAGTTCGTTTAGCCAAGCAGATTTTTTTTTGTTTTCCTTTAAACAGATGATGTGGCAGCGCCTTTTATCTTCATAATTTTTGCTCCTCTGGTTGCATCCTTCTGGATGTTACCAGGGAGACATAAAGCCATATTCATAACATATTTAGAGAAGTTTTCTGTGCAAGATTCTGTTCTATCCTAGATACATGGGAGTAATACATCACACGTGTGTCTGATCCCTCCGTTTCAGACCAGTTTGGACAATGCCCTTCTGAGAGAAAGAGAGAGAGAGAGCTGATTTCAACATGTCAAGCACTCAGATAGACAATGGCTCTGCAAACTCAGCAGAAGCTAAGAAAACAGACCTGAGAATGAATGAGAAGAAATGCTGTAAGTAAAGTCCCAAGTCCCCCCCCCCCCACACACACAATTAGATTTGAACAATGTTCTCTGCATGGCTGCATCAGGAGTCTACAGGTGCACTTGTAACTTAAGACCTTAAGATGTTGTTTGCCCTGGATTGGATTCACAGGTAAGACTCTGCAGCTCCTTCGTTTAGGCTCCAACCTGTAAGAGACAGAAATTAAAAAGGGAATCTCTGTAGGCAAAAAAACTGTGACTCCTTCTGTGGTTTCCGCTGGTCTTCATAAAATTGCATTTTCTCTCCCAGGACATTTTAATAATTTAATTTCCTCAAATCCTACCTCTGATCCCAGGCCACAGATTATATTTGTGTCTAAAGAGACAATTATTTTTGTCCAGTACACGCAGACGACCTAGTTATTAGATTGTCTTAATCCTCAAGGAAAACTTTAGATGCAGTATTTTAACTGGTTGATGGTCATTTATGTTAAAATAAAGCCTAACTTTCCAATACACAGTAAATGTGCATCTATTTTACTTCATTTCCCTGCATTTAAAAGACATTATTTAATACGGTTTCTATTAATGTGCTTGACAAATGTATATCTGTCTCTCCTGTGCAGCATGGGCTTCCTATATGACCAATTCTCCAACAGTGATCGTAATGATCGGCCTGCCTGCAAGAGGAAAGACCTACATGTCAAAGAAACTCACACGTTACCTCAACTGGATTGGAGTCCCAACCAAAGGTAGTACGTGATGTGTGGCAAAAATAGTTCAGTGTCATGTATAAAAATAGTCTGTCAGACTGTCAGTATCTCCTGGCTGCACAAATTCTCACTTTTTATCTTTTTTATTTTGCAGTGTTTAACTTAGGCGTGTACCGCAGAGAGGCTGTCAGAGCTTATAAGTCCTATGATTTCTTCCGCCACGACAATGAGGAGGCCATGAAAATAAGGAAGTAAGTTCCACTTTTACAAATGTGCTCTTCTTTACTCATTACATTCATATATGTAACTTTAAGCTGTAGCATCTCTCCTGTCTGAGTACAACATCTCCCCCAGTCAACATGGGTCTGTTTGGTATTCTGCTGCCTCCACTGCTGCATCAGTGACTAAGCTGTTTTTTTCCAGCTAACAGTCGATACTCGGCTGGGGTCAGCAGTGTTCATACTACCTTAAACTGGCACTGATCTATACTTAATGTGCACCCACAGACACATCACATGACAAAGTATCACCACCAAATTCTCGTGGTTTCTCGTTTGCGTTGAGATTGACAGTGTAAGTCACTGCTGATTCCTCCGAAAATATGAATAAAGAATATAAAGTGTCTCTTTCCCTCATGCTCGTATCCAGTAGCAGCAATTAAAAATTGGGTTTGTGGTTCATGGTTATCATGAAAATGTGACAGGCTGTTGACAGCATCCCAGTGCTGAATTGTGACCTAGATATTAAACAAGCTGCCGCTGTCACTCTGAAGCTCACACAAGCCCTTCAGGGTGTTGCATGGGTATCTAACCTGGGTCAAACAGCAGCTGTAAATAGTTATTTCTGCTATTGGACGAATAAGCTGGGTGGGGTTAAAGGAAATACAGCATTTTGCTTTCTTTCTGGCCAGATTGGTGGAATTTACTGAACAAAACGGCTCTAGATTGTCCGAAATCTAAATTGTTTTGGAAAGTATGCTCACTTGCTCACTTGCTGAGAGTTCAATGAGAGGATTGATAACACTTTCATATCTGTCCTTTAAATATAAGGCTACCGCCAGCAACAATTTTGTGTTGTTCTGTTCAGTAAATCCCACCCATCTGCCGCATAGATAGACCAGATCAACCCAAAAAAATATAGCTTTTCTGCCATAAAGAGTAATTAAATCATGAAAACTGTGCTCAGCAATTCAGTAATGTCTATGTGTCTATCGAGCTTGTAAGGAAGATATTGTTTCTGGAAAAATAAATGACTACTGAGCTTTTTCCAAATATACACTTTTATATTTTTTACTGGGGTTGCAGCAGAGAGGTCTCACAACCTCGTCACATAAAGCCTGAACTGTCTCCATGGTTAGACACCACTAGGGGGAGTTATTTATTTATTTAGTTATTTAGAGATTTGAAATGTCTGTTCTTTTAATCCACATACCATGGATATGTACATAATAAGACATTAATCTTTGTGTAGATCTACCAAGACAAGAGGGTTGGGACTAAAATGGAACAAAAAATAATACTAATATTAGACAAGCACCAAGAATCACTGTCTACATCATACCTACAATAAATTACTTAATGATTTCTGACTTATCAACAAATCATACACAAAACACACGCAATGTACATTTCAGTGGTTGTGTGTTTCATTGAATAAGAGCATAGTGAAGCTCTTACAAAGGGCATGTTTTCTCTCTCTCCCACAGGCAGTGTGCTCTGGTAGCTCTGCAGGATGTGAAGGCGTACCTGACGAAGGAGGGAGGTCAGATCGCAGTGAGTCTTCTCTCCGCCGTTCTGTCCATCGCTCTGTTCCCAAAAGCTTTAAAATATCCAGAACAGAACTACATCTGGCATCAGGACAACCTTAATCCTAAACTGCCCTACAAACATCTTACCATAGAACAGCCACAGTGTGAATAGTGTCTTTACTTTTCCTCCTTTGTGCTTGTTTTATTAGGTGTTTGATGCAACAAACACAACGAGAGAACGGCGAGACCTCATTCTAGCTTTTGTGAAGGAGAATGCATTCAAGGTAAGAACTGGGCTTTAAAGGAAATTGTACTTTGGTATTTAAACATGTACACACACACTGTGCATGGAGCAGTTACCTGGACTTGAAGCGAGGTTATGTAACTCTTGCTGACCAGCGGCCACAAGTGGTTCCAAAGTAATGGCACATCATTGGACCTTCATCTTCTATGATTATTTAGAGTCGTCATCATCATGTGTATCTAGGACGGACATTATTCAGAACTACCATCCTTATACACATATAAAACCAAACTCATTCACGTACTATACTGAAAACCACACACATGCTTATACACAAAATAACACACTTGCATAACACAACTGAAAAGCTCTCATGAAAACTGTTGAAAAGCTTTAATACATACTAGTAAGTGTGCTCATATTCACACTTGAAATGCTCTCATACAGTATTGTGAAAACCTTTTTCATAAACTGCTGAAAAGCTTTCACTCATGCTAATATAATGAATTACACATATATGCGTGGTATTTCTGAATAATGTCCCTAACCCTGGCCCCTCATATGTATCTGTGACACAGAAGCACAAGTGGAAAAGTACTCATTCAGTTCAGCATCTTTTTAGTTTGGAAATGCTCCTAAAGGTTGACCCTCGAAGCTGCCCTCTTTCCAACAGGTGTTCTTTGTGGAGTCGGTGTGCGACGACCCAGAGGTCATTGCTGCTAATATTCTGGTATGATCTTACATTACTGACGTGACTTTAAGGTTTCACTGTGACTTCTGGTCTGGGTCAAACCCGTAATCTATTAATATTCACACTATCTACAGTGTTATGTAAGTATACTACATTGTTTGAATGTGCTGAATACCTGTGACAGGAAGTGAAAGTGTCCAGTCCAGACTACCCTGAGAGACACAGAGAGAGAGTAATGGATGACTTCCTCAAACGGATCGAGTGCTACAAGGTCACGTACCAACCGTTAGACCCTGATGATTACGATAAGTAAGAACAGTTACAGTTGCACTTCAGAGTATTAACACTAGATGGTGGCGGTTAGCAACCATTTGATTACATGATTCGTTGGCACCCTGCAGGGACCTATCTTTTATCAAGGTGATGAACGTGGGCCGGCGTTTTCTGGTGAACCGGGTGCAGGACTACATCCAGAGTAAGATCGTCTACTACCTCATGAACATCCACGTGCACTCTCACTCCATCTACCTGTGTCGGCACGGAGAGAGCAACCACAACGTTGAAGGCCGCATCGGGGGAGACTCGGAACTCTCTCCTCGAGGGAAACAGGTGCGATGGCCCTGGTTCTCCTTTCATAATCCACATTTTATGAACTGCAAAGCCAGTGTGAAAAACCCAATTAGAGGCCTCACACAGAAAGATATCTCAAGGGATAAGGTGTACTCAACTACAATATTATGAACACCTGAGTTATGATCTTTGTCACATTTATTCCTGTCCATTTTCTTGTCTCTATCAACTGAATAGTAAATCTAACGTAGCAGAAATACCATAAAAAAAACTCTGTCTCTCGCTTACATCCTAGTTCGCCCATGCCCTGCGGGATTTCATTGAGGAGCACAAGCTGTCAGATTTGAAGGTGTGGACGAGCCAATTGAGAAGAACCATCCAGACAGCGGAGGAGCTCGGCGTTCCTTATGAACAGTGGAAGATACTCAACGAGATTGATGCCGTCAGTACCCCCGTTATCTAGGTTTCCAAGAATCATTACAGATTCATGGAGCTCTGGTTCAGACAAGCAGAAACTGTATTTTAGATGTTTTTCTGAGACACTTTAGATTATCAGCGTAGAAGGCCCCAAGAAAACAAGTTTCAAAAGATACTGGTCACAGAAAAGACAACATCCGTCAGGCAATCGTAGGCAGTGCAAGGAGAGAAGTTTTATTAAAAGCCTCTAAAAAAGGCTTTTAACTACAGTTACTGTAGTTAAAAGGCTGAACAGTTTGAATTTCTCTTTTGCTCGTGCCTTTGACATTAAGACAAATGCTCCGATGTCCTTGTCCAGGGTGTGTGTGAGGAGATGACTTACGAGTTGATCCAGAAGACATTCCCAGAGGAGTTTGCTTTGAGGGACCAGGACAAGTACCACTATCGCTATCCAGGAGGAGAGGTGACCATCCTGCAGTTTTACTTTAGTTTCATCGTTCATCATAGTAGGCCTTTTTTGACAGAAGACATTTTGACATGTGACAAAAGGAAAAGCAAAGGAGTAAGTAATAAAATGAATGATGGCTGAATACCATGTTTGGATTCATGGTCCTGGTCAGTGGTGGGCTCAAAAAAAAAACTTTATGTGACTCAGAAGTATAACAAATACACGTCTGTCATTAAAACACACAATTTTTAAACTTTTAAGTATTTGACCATTTAGAAGCAACATAATTTCTAGAATGTTGTGCAGCCTATATGGCAATGCATCACATTTTCTCCATTTTAAGGCCATCCATTAGTCCCACACTGGAAGAGCACCCGAGCGGGCACTTTGTTGCCAATACCACAGTTCCTGGTATTGTGCATGCTGGCTCACTGTCACGGCTTTTACTGGAATACTTAAACAGAGAGTCGTTGAGCCATTGTGGATGTTATTAGTAACACCTGTGCTTTTCCTACTCACAGTCAAAGTCAAACTGTCAGCAGTACTCCCACTGTTTCTTCACTATTCATTCACTCACCCATTGTTATTGGAAGTGTCTGAAAGTGTATAGATTACTTTAAACCTGTTTAAACTTGGCCTTCTGCAGTGAGGTTAAAATAATCTCTTTTCTCCTTCTCTCTAGTCCTACCAAGACCTTGTTCAACGTTTGGAGCCAGTTATCATGGAGTTAGAGAGACAGGGCAACGTGTTGGTCATCTGCCACCAGGCTGTGATGCGCTGTTTGCTCGCTTACTTCCTGGACAAGAGTGCAGGTCAGATGAACACATGAAGTGCACACACATACACACACGCATACTAGATCACACCGGCAGATGATAAGATTTTGTATACTCTCTTCTTCATCCCACAGAAGATCTACCGTACATGAAATGTCCGCTCCACACAGTGCTCAAGCTGACCCCGGTTGCATACGGTAGGTCTTTACTTTAGATGAAGCTCTCTCAACCATAAGAGTTTTTCTCATTATATGCAGGTTTTTATGTAAATGCATTCTATCTTTTATCTTCTAGGTTGTAAAGTGGAAATGTTTTATCTTAATGTGGAGGCAGTAAACACACATCGAGACCGGCCTCTTGTAAGTCACTCTGAATAAAGCTGAAAAAAAAAATCACATTGTTGTATTAAAGACTCAAATGTGATCGTATATGAATATTTGTTTATTGTTTACTGACACAGTAATAATTCAAAACTACTCAGCAAATCCAAAACATCTAATCCAAAGACTAATAGGCTCTTTGTCTTGTTTGTTGTGTCTGCTAGTTGAATGCAATCACACTTCAACCCCTGTGTGTGAGGCTTTGCTTCCCTGACTCCCCTCCTCTTATATGTGTGTTTTGTCTTGCTCCCTGTTATCTTTAATCGGTAATGACTCAGTCTGGCTTGAGCTGTGAGCTAATGAATGTTAAGTCAGTTAATTTTGGTATTATTTTACCTCGATGGAGGCAATGGCTGATCATGCTACCTTGCTTGGCTGATCTAATCACTACCTTTGCTCTGGTTGCATCCTGATACTAAGATTATGTATCTACTCTATGAAAGACTTGTGATTTGAGCTCTTAGTCCCATTTTTAAATGTTTTCCTTCTACAAGGTTTTCTATCTTGATTGAAGCAGTTGTTTCGAAAGCCTGTTGTGTGTCAGGGGTGTGCAGCTACCGTTCATTAATGTTTTGTGTTGTGTGGTGGTTGAAACAGTTTCTGTCACTAAAAAACGGCTTCAGTTGTCTCACCTGTTGCTGTGGATCCATGTGGAGAGGACGGCTAGTTTGCTTGGCTGTGTCTGGGTCAGGTGTCCCCCGGGTGTTGTTCTGTTCCCTGATCCTTTTTTTCTTAACACTTGCGGTATTTCATCTCCTACCAGGGTAAAATCCCGAGGGACTCTGCTCTCATACATCGGCGGAATAGTTACACTCCCTTGTCCAGTCACGACCAGGTCAAGCGTCCCAGGCTCTACAGCGCGGGCAACCAGCCCTGGCTACCGCTCGCCCCCACCCCATCAGCTCTGATGCCAGAGGGACGGCAAAGCCAAGTTAGTGCCAGAGTTACAGGCTCCCCCTCTAAATCAGTCACCGTCAACTGTAATCAGTCACCTCCCACCACAGTTGTAACCCTGTGTTTGGCATCCCCCGCCTCAGTTTTGGATCCTCTCGATGATTTATTGTCTGTGTTGAAAAATGACGTACATATGGAATCCATCTCTATCTATCTTTTCTCTCTCAGGGCATGTTTAGGATCTTGGATGGGTTGCTGTGTCTCCTTTTAACGTTGTGCCTGTCTGTTTCCAAAGTCTTGCATGACCTCTGCTTCACCAGTGGGCTGTCTCCGGCTTGAATATGCAGAACAGCATGCATACTTTTTTGCTCAGGAAAGCTCCTCAGACTTAATAAGATACAAAAGACACACAAACATCAAAGACATCTTGTACTGAATTTCGTATTTCTGAGTCCCATTTGAGAAAAGTCGAGGGCAATTTGAGAAAATTAACATAATACATACAGTAAATTACACATTTAGAGCTTAGATTTAAAGATGCATATTCATATTTGTACGTCTTGTGTATTGTTGTGTTGGCCTTGCATTGTGGGTACAGTGCTTCAGCCCTTCTCCACATTTCTATGTATCTCTCTCTTTCTACACTTTCTTCAACTCTGTCTTACAGCCTCGGATAGGAAGCGGTTGTCTGTGAGTATTTTGGAGACTCCGTACATGTTACCAGCCCTTCATTTTCTTTCCCATAATTCAACTCATGTCATTGTTAACCCATGTCAATATGTTGTCACAGTGGTGTATAGTTTTATGGTTTCTCTAACCTTCCATCACCTTTGCACTTTAGTTAGAACAAACGCTGCTGATGATTTTGTTTCATCTCAGCGGCCTTATCAAGAACACTATCAGACTCTGATTCTTTGGTAGTTTGATAAACAGCTGCAATCATGAAGTCAACTTCAATAAAACTCTCTGATGACAGTATTTGTTGACATTTCAAAATTTTGGAAATAATTCTGCTAATATGAGGGTAGATTTCTTTGTTAGTGCATAAAGTGAAGTGTGCTAAATTATAATTTGAAGCCAATCATACATGGGGTCAAATGTGATTAATAATTAATAACACTTCTGGATAATGTGCTAAAGAAGAGTCTCAACTAATGTGGCTGTTTTACCACACTTTTACATTGTGACCTAATTTTTCAAATGGGAACTTAAGACTCCTGGTCCCCCCTACCCCCCCGACCCCCCTCTGGGGAGCTATTAGTTTCCTCGAATAGGATTTGCTGCTGTGAGGCATTAATTTGTGAAAGTCAGTGACATTTTCTCTTTCTTGAAGGAGTCCCTGTGCGAAGGAATCGACTTTGACAGCCCCGAAGAAACTAGTGGCTGTGTCCGCTTCTGAGTGAAGACGAAAGCGTCTTTCTTCATGGCACAATGTGGGCAAAAGGTTCTGGGTTCAGTCATGTAACACAAGACAGAAAGAAATGTTTTTTTTTTTAACACTTTCTGGATGGAACAACATTCACATGAAGTCGAAGAACAGTGTCTTTCAATCTCAATTCTGTTTAACTTTACTCTGCATGTTGAGGCTTTTAACTGGAAGCCTTATCATTAGTATCATAAACACTTTCTGCATGCGCGCCCAAATCAATCAATGAACAATAAGAAGATCAGAACTGGCAACTCTTTGTGAATACTACCATGCCTTACTGTGTACTGATAGAATTAGCTCCTCTGTATGCCACTGAATGTAACGAGAACAAGTTATGCATTATTATGTTGAAAAGCAGTTTTTAAACTAATGCAAATAGACCATGATATAAAATAGATGCTGTAAGAAATATTTTTATAGTACGAATCCACTCATCTACCATACAAACGAGCTGTAGTTGTGATTCTTATGTGTTATGTTATTGATTTAGATTTCACAGAACGTGTGACTGAAGGAAATTAAAATACTGTACTGAGTTTTCTGTATGTTTTCTGTGTTGTTAGAAAAATACACCACATTGCTGGACACACTGTATACCAGCAGTAGATAAAGAAACACAGCCAACTTTTCTGCTACGAGCTGCCATTCACATACCAACTGTATTAATCCGGTGTTAATTGTCACAAACACTAAATCCTGAATATTCATCTGTTAATCCATTCTTCTTGTTGCCTGTGAATTCTAGGAAGGGATTTTGTACAACCATCACATGTTGATGGTATGTTAGCTATTTTCTGACATTTGTGTTTGTGATATCAGAGACTACTGGTCAAACATTTGTTTTTGCTTCATGCTAATGTATCTTTTCTTCTTGGATTCTTATCACATAAGCCATTTTTCGACACACAGATTTGATTTAATAACAGACAGTGGTACAGGTTTATTTCTATGACTGTAATGTGTGACTGTTGACAGCGTATTGCCCCGCTCAAAGCAGCCTACTTGTGCCTTTTTAGCAGACAATAAAAAGTGAATTTTGAGGTGATATTTTATTCCATAGAAATGTAGGAGATCTCAGCAGCACATGGCTTCTTCCAAAAGGAGTGATCCAAGTCTGTTACAAGTTATTTTATTACTAGTGATCATTTAATTGTTCCTTGTTTCATGCAAAATTGTCTCAAAAATAATTAAAGAACTGAATAAATAAGAGATTCTGCTTTGCTTGTTACATATGAAAGCCTCAGTTATTGGAAGAGAAATGAAAGGCATTATACAGTTTAGTAGGAGTACTGGCGGTTTGGGGGGTGTTTATCTTTAAACTTCTAGGGCTTATGGGAAAAGTTGTTCGTTAAATGTAGCTACAAAATCACAGATTGTATTACAATCATTAAACAAAGGTAAATAAACAACAAGACTAGTACATATGAAGGGAACTACCTGACACACTGGTCTGTGTTCCACAACTGGAACAACAACAACAACAACAACAACAAATTACAATGAATGTATTTTATAAGAACTTATACAGTAATCTATCTATCTATCTATCTATCTATCTATCTATCTATCTATCACAGGTCACATGACAGCTATAAAAACGTAACGCGCTATCAGCAGATTTACGGTAGACGCGGGGGGTTGCGTCATGTCGTCATAAAGACGTGAAGTGACGTTGAACACATCCGTCTCTCACTGGATGTTTATTGTTTGAGGCTGGGCTGCACTCAACAGCAGGTAAGAAAACTAATAATCGTGCCACTTAATGTGCGCAGTCGTGTACAGGTGTGAGAGTTGACAGGTGGACCGAATTTAACCCGACTTCATCCGGATGTGAAACGCTTTAAAGAACAGCCCGGTGAACGCCGAGCTAACGGACGGGGTAGCATGCTAACGTTAGCAGACGATAGCACGACATTATTAGTCAGCTCTCGTTGACGTTTGTCTCTTGAGTCTGTTTTTCATACACGTCTCAGGATGAATGTCCCTCAACCCCTTCACTACTTATCACGTTATAAGACCGGGAGCTCCACATATTAATGCTGTATTTAACCAGCTGTCTGTCGACTTAAGTTAACAGAACAAAGAGAATAAAACAAAGCAATGTCGCTGTCATGTGTCTCTTTACTCCACTGCTGCTCTTCATCAGCACTTTCATTGTTTATGCCCTGGGCCCATTCAGAAAGCTGTACGATCCCCCACACTGCTGTGTACTATATATACACACATTAAAGCACTTTAAAGTCCAGAGTTATGAAGGATAACACCATGTTTTAGGTGATTCAGTGTCGTTAAACCCCCTTTTAAACTTACTAGTTTCGTTTCTTTTAAAGGGCAACTTAACTTTACCAGCAGTGGTTATGAGTCAGAGTTGACTCTTATTGTGTAATGCTCCACCTGGCCCTGTTTGTGCCTCACACATAACCACTACATTGGCGAATTGAGGTTATTTTATTGTAGTCAAATATAAACAATTTTGGGAAAAGTAGTTAAACAAACCTTTTTTTTTTTAATCATCCATTAGGCATGTTTGTAACCCTGCCACCTATCCACGTTAATCCATTTCACAAGGTGTGTTTACGTTCCTCAACCAGGGATTATAACACCTTTCTTAAATGAAGCCCACTCCTCAGTTGGGGTAAATATTTAAGAATCTACAGGATTTTTAAATGATACTGGTGTTTGTTTACTTTTTGACTAACAACCAATATGTGCTTGGAAAATGACGCCAAAGTTTGTTTTTGTTTTAATTTCCCAGTACAACGGGAAAATAAAGTGACTTCCATTTAAATTAAACGCAGGACTTTTTCATTTTTCTGCTCTACTTCATGATTGTGTGCGTCACCAAAACAAACAACAAACAGTGAATAGTTTAATTTGATGTATTCCAGCTTCTATTAACAAAGAAAAACAAATCAGAGTAGATTTTAATCTTTATTAATGTCCACAAAGTGTCCTCTTAATAGCAGTTACAATCTTTTGACATCAAGTTCCTTGGTGGATGAGCAAAGTTCATACCAACTTGCTGCGTTACTGATATGTTTCTCACGTGTTTCTTGCAGACGGGATGTTGCGGCTTCGCTGTAAGACCAAAAATGGGAGCCACATAATGCAGGGCCTGACTCATCAGTCCTGTGTGCAGGAGCTGAAGAGCAAGGTGGAGGAGCTGACTGGTATCCCCTGTAATGTGCAGAAAATTATGGTTGGTTATCCGCCTTCCAGCCTCGATCTTCAAAATGGAGACGCTCACCTCAAGGACTACCCCATCAAATCAGGTATGAGGGCAAATACCCAAAACATGCAACATTAGGAAGACACAATATGGTTTTCCTGCTTTTTTTTAATTACCTGCATCTCATGGCAGATACAGATAAAATAACGGATATTTAATATATATTTTTTAAATTGCTATAAGCTGTAGAGTATGCATGCGTGAAGGTAAGAAAAGCTGAGATGTAGTGAGAAAAGATTATTAAATATTCTATAGTTCAGACCTAACCAAATCTAACTGACATTACTATTGTTAGCACAACAACAAACAACATTTCTGACTCTTCAAATGTTCATTTTTCTTCTAGTACATCCAAAAAACAATCCTCAAACATACTCTGGGTTTAATAGAACATAAAAAGTAAATATATTATATATTATTTTTTATCAACTAATAATTTATTGCCTACAAGCTACTTGTCAGAATAATTCATAGTACAAAGTTCTCAGTGTTGTCTGATAATTTATCAGCCCCAATAATTATTGTGATAACATGAACCACATTCACACCATTTGTTGTTTATATAATGACTTTATTACTTTAATTACATGTTCCAACTTTTTTTCAAGACTTGACATAAGTATAATGACTGGTAAGAAATATTTATTCTACTATGGACAATGTTCTGTGGACCAAAGCAACTGATTCATTCAAATATATGTGCAAAACATTCAGTAAATAAATGGATAGCTCTAAACAAGACCAGTGTCTGACCAGGCTGAACTGTGTTGTGTCATCCTCTCCAGGAGACACACTCATTGTTGAGGAAGAAAAAAACAAGCCAAAGCCTCAGGATCATCCCACTGTGACTAAAGTACCGCGCCTGGAAGCCTCACCCGTACTGGCACGTCGAGTGGTCCCAGCTGACAACTCCTGCCTCTTCACCAGTGTGTATTATGTGGTGGAAGGAGGCGTATACGACCCCGCTTGCGCCCCCGAGATGCGAGGCCTCATCGCCCAGATTGTGTCAAGTGACCCTGCAGCTTACTCGGAAGCGGTGCTGGGGAAGACCAACGAGGAGTACTGCTCTTGGATAAGACGCGACGACACCTGGGGAGGAGCCATCGAGGTGTCAATCCTGTCCAAGTTTTACCAGTGCGAGATCTGTGTGGTGGACACTCAGACAGTCCGAGTGGATCGATTCGGGGAGGATGCTGGCTACCACAAACGCGTGCTGCTCATCTACGACGGCATCCACTATGACCCGCTGCAGAAAGAAACGCCCGGCTCCGACGCCCCGCCCCTGACTATCTTCTCCACCACAGATGACGTAATCCTGGCCCTGGCCCTCGAGCTGGCAGACGAGGCTCGCCGCAAGCGGCAGTTCACGGACGTTAACCGCTTTGCATTGCGCTGCATGGTGTGCCAGACAGGCCTGGTGGGACAAAAGGAAGCTCGCGAGCACGCCAAGGAGACGGGCCACACCAATTTTGGCGAAGTGTGAGCGCTATTTTGTCCTTATACTCCCTCTCACAAATACAACCACCACCGACCCTGTGCCCCACGTCTGGCAACTGTTGGTCTATCTGTCAATCTGCTTGTGTGATCCTCTACCTCACATTGTCCAGCGACATCTATGGAGAATCTGCAGACAGCCTCTAACCGGTTCAGTATTACTTTTTAAACTGCTGTCAGTTCTCAAAGTCAGAAACGCTACTGCAGTGCTCCGATGTCATTAAACCATCGTTTTAGTCTGTTAGGGATGGTTTCAAATCTGTTTATCTGGGTCAAGTAAAATATGCAAACAGTTCTTAGAATTTGTTTTATTCTGTTGTAGAGTACTCAATGGCTGGGTTGTATTGATACAGCACCAGACAGTGGCTGATGTGTTTGTCTTCAGAAAAGGCCCCAGACGGCCGATACGTATCTGAATGACTAAACTTAAGTTATAAAAAGCTGCTGTCTGGTTCTAGAAAGAGTTTAAAACAACCACTTGGAATTATTTGCTCTACGATGATCCTATTCACTGTTGTCTTAAGCGCAGCACACAAAGTTTGACTGTTATTCATCATGTTGGTTATGTAGCATGTTTTTTATTATGTCCTTTTGTTGGTTGAAAGATGTGCGTCAGAAACTTTTCCGATACTAAAAACAGATAACTATAGTTGTCTGAATTGTTCAGCACAGTTCAGCTGTGTTATTGCTAAGCTGGATTCATCTCTATACAAATGTGCTATGACATCCCTTTTATGAATTTACCTGGCAGTGGCCATTAAGATTGAGGTTATGCATTTTGAAAAACATTACGTTGCAAAATTGTGATCCAAAATTTGCCAAATTACTTACGTGGGACTTTTCCCTTCTTCTTTTTTCCCCTTTTTTCCAGTGTTATAACAAGGGATATCAGTGAGCTTATGTTAAAGTAGACAAAAAAAAAAGAGAGAATTGGTGCTGAAAACAAAACATTTTACACAATCTGTAGTTTTTGCTTTTCTTCATCGGTACAAGTTTTTCCAGGAGTGTACTTTTTTAATTCTAGTGTTTAATTTTCAGATATCATCATGCTGTAAGAACTAATTTTAAAAAAAGATACAGTTTTGTTTTATATTGCTGCATATTTTGAAAAAAACATTTAAAGTGTGCTGAGAGGTGTTTTTAGCGTTGCATTTCAGAACACAGATCATTGACTGGAAATCTGAATACAGATGCTGTATGGAGGTCCCTGCTGCTCACATAATGCATTTACTGTTCAGGTATAGGCCATACATCATGTGCTTTGCTAATAAGTATTAACCAGTTATCTTTTGCAATTTCAGTTTTTAATTTTAACTCACATTTGCAGCCAAAAAGTGACCAGTCAGGGTGCTTTTGAAATCTATGAGTAAAAGGTCCATTCTGGTTTAATGTTTAGCTGGTTTATGTTGTCACCACTCTGTTCCACTGGATGTTTTGCACAACTGGAGCATGTTCTCACATTTTTCTTTCGCTTTGCTAATTCCTTTTTGAATACTCCTACTGCCTAATAAAAGGATGAAGCTTATGATAAATCACAGCTCACATATTTAAAAGGAGGCCATGATGATATTTATGGGATTAGTTGTTTGCTTTTTGAAGCCCAGTTTCTTGCGGCCTGGTGTTGTGCAGAACCAGTATTTCTACTTCACGTATCTGTGATGGAAATATTGGCACTGAGTTGTTGCCAAAAATTAAAGTTGGACTATGGAGGAGTTGATTGGGGCTTTCTTTCAGATTTTATTTTATTTAGGTCAGACTCAGATGGTGTTGGGAATAAATGAAAGTAAAGCAAAAATGTCAAATTACTTCTGTGTTTGAATGTGAATTACTACGATTTCTTTTCCTCATCTGTTACCTTTTTTTTAAATTTTTTTTTTTTGGGCAGTTTTATTTTAACAGTGATTATGGATTTAAGCGGCTTGCATAAAAGTGAAACTATGAAATGCTTTTGTTGTATTTTGTATTTTACCAAGTTCTCATGACTCTTCAAGGACAATAACAATGAATGTTGCACACAAAGCACTACAGAATAACTGGATTTACTTGATTTTTTTCAGTGTTGTGTCACTATTAAAAGTTATAGCCGACGACGTTGTGTACAAGTCATTTTGTATCAGATATTTATTTTTTATTTTTCAGTTTCATGGTTCATGTCTGCAGTGAAAGGTAACTTAGCTTCTAATTGTAATACTAATTGTGCCCACGTCAGCGGTGTATTTATAACTCAAACTGACAATCCATGGCCACTGCAAATAAACCCTAATTGGCATAACAACGCTCATCCTGTGCCACCATAGTGGGATTACACTACCTACATGTTATTTTAAGGAACATCTACTTTCTTTCTTAACAGGATTTGTTCACTAGCTATTTGACCGACAGTAGCAGCAACTACAAAGCGGCTGTGTGAAAGATAAGTGTTGCACAAGTGTAATTAATAACTTTAATAACAGCTGTTTTCCATCCATGTGTGCCAGATTCAAGGCCATCGAGTACAAAAGGTTAGATAATCAATCTTAAGTCATTTCTGGGGAGAACAAGCTATTCATTCCCCACTTCGGTTTCTCAGTTGTGAGAATTTGAACTTTAAGGATTGGTTGATAAATTAGTTGATTAGTCAATTACAAAAAAATAATTGGAGAATAATCTGATAACTGATTGTTTTATAATTTTTCGTGCAAAAATGCCAGAACTTTGACTAATCACTAATTGTGACGGCATTTAAGAAACCAAACAATAAAATAATGATCATCAGAGGAATCCATAATAATTATTTGCATCATATTAATTAATAATTATATTAGATTCACGGCTTTAATATTAACATTTTGATGCTTTAATTACATTAAAAGTTGTATTATTATGAAGGTTATTTCAATCTGCAGATGGATATAGGGCTTATTTCTTTGTTCCCAGGGTCCTGTTCTTCAGATTTAGGGGTAGGGAATTGTGGAGCTAATGCATGAGTAATAATTATTATATGTACACACACACACACACACACACACATTATTCAGGTTTTTCCTTTTAATTTCAGTGTAAGACTTTTACTTGTAACAAAGTACTTCTACAGTATCAGTAGCATACTTTTATTTAAGTAAAGCATCCTTAATACAACACTGTCCATTGTCATTTATGTCTCATGCTACAGGCAGTTTACATGTATGAAAACTGAGAACATGTAGTAACAAAGAAACAAAAAACACATAAAAGACATTATATATATTATATATATTATATATTATTTATTTAGTACAGGCTGCTATGGTTTTAATTGCTTTTTGTGAGTGCTGAACTGAAATAAATGTAATGTTTGAACTCCCTGACAGAAGGCAACAAGGCACAGTCTCCTAACAGTGAATGTACATTTAAAAGTAAAATAAGATTAATCATCAACTGTTCTTCTGTCCGCCATCTTCCAAGGAGACTGAAAACAACATCTGAACATCTGTCTACAATTCACACCGACGGCTGTCCTTTAATCGTTTTGTTAACGGACGGAGGGACTTCAACCGGTCAACACGGGTTGCTATAGTAACCAACTAACCGGTAACGTAGCAGCAACGCAGTAACGACTTTCACTTGGGGTCTACTTTTCGAGTAACGAGCCTCGCTGCCGCGGTCAGCGGAGAGAGTCTGTGACACAGAGACAGTGATTAGTGAGATTACTGCAGTTGTGGGCACCATGACAACGAGGGCTCCTCTCTGATTGGCTGAGAGCTTAAAAAGGCACAAAGTCCTTCAGTGCAGGTATCACAGAGCCGCTCACTCACTCACCGACTCTTCTCTTGCACAGGAAGCAGGAGATGGATAACTGAGTAACGCACGCAGATTCACACAGGTACGTTTAACTTTAAAACAAACTTTGTGGCAGTTAAATCTACTTAAGGTTAGTTTGAACAACAATTTATGTTAAGTAGGGTTGTTTAAATCTTGTTTTTCCCTCTAACGTTTAGATATGAAATTAATCTATTGCTCACATTAAGTGTGTTATATCACGTTATGGTAACTTGAACTGTTTCCCGATTAAATCCCCGCTTTTTAAAAATAGTTTTTGTTCTCCAAATTCATATTTGTGTATAAAAGTCATATAGTTAATGTAATTTTCGTGTTGAGCCATCTTTACAGTGCATAGTCAGCTTTTGTTTTATTTGCAGACTAGTTTTAGAATAATCTATATTTTGTAGAGACTATTTGAGGCAGATAATCTTTATTACAAAAGACAGACTAATGTGCTTAAAACTCTGGGGAATCTGAAGGTAGAGGGTTGATAGTGAGGATTAAAATAAACTTGGGAAAAATTATATATATGTATCTATATATAGTAAAAAAAAAAAAAAAAAAACCTTGTTCAGTTGCTTTTTTTATGGCCACAATCTTAAACAACTGCAACTGTTACTGGACCAGAGATTATGTTCCTAGGAGCTTCACTTGGCAGTTACATTTATTGCCTCAGCCTCTGCATTACACAGTTTTATGAAAGCTAAACTCATCCTGTTTCCCGTGGCGGTTGCTCCTGTGTTGATAGGATGTATCTATATGGAGATAACATTATATATGATATGATATATTTTTGTCCTTTCATGTATGCTCTATAGGGGTTAATGGCGTTTCGTTATGACAAGGGAAAAAACCCAAGTCACATTGCCCACTTTAACAGGACAGTCACTGTTAATACTTAACACTTATAGAAGACGCATTTGCTGTTCAAATAACCGTCACTTTTAGGTTTAAAATATATATAGTTTTTGCCTGCAGGCCACAGCAGCTGCTCTTTTCCTTTGCATGTGATCAACCCAGATTGTGTGTGGTTAAAACACAACAAACGTTATCTCAGTGTTTCCACTGTTTCACAGAATCATATCCTGACCTGCATGCAGCGGGACAGATGGGGGCATTTACATATTGGGCTGGTGATAGGGGCTTTAAGATTTTACAGGGATGGGATGACATGGCAAAGCACGAACAGTGAACAGGAGTGCTTTTGTGCCTCTCTTGGCCTATCTAGCAGCCCTTCCCTCTCAGGTGTTGAAACTTATCCAAAAGTGAATTTCTTTTCACCAGGATCAAACAGAGCTGCCTTTATATTAAACTTTGTGCCTTTACTTTAAACTTTATTCTCTAAAATGTGTTTGTTCTGGTAGAAATATTTGCTCAAAGTTGCTGGCAATTTGCAGTAATAGCACCAATAAGATGCTTTTATCCAAAGTGTTTCACGTGGCCAGAATAGTGTGTGAATGTTATCATTGTATTTACATTCTCTCTTTATTTCACCACCTAAAAATTATACAACCAAATAAATAATGTCCCAATACTAGACTGTTACAGTAAGACAACAAACTGGATATCACATAGCTTCCAGGAGATCATTGCTGCTGCCCTCCACTCCCGCTGAAATTGATCCGGTTGAGGAAGATTAGGAGTGGCATGTGTGCTGTAATCTGAGTCACATGCAGTAAGAGGACTAGTTCGATATCTGTCAGAAACACACTAACCAATGATACCCTGTCATTCTCCAAGAGCAAGGCTGTCCAATCATCAGAAAACTGTCGTGCATGTAAAACACACCACAGGGCTACATAGGATGTTACATGTTGAGTTGATATTATGTTGGTCTGCGTATGAGACAGAGCAAATTAAAAATAGCCTATTAATTCAGACATATATGCATCTCAAGGACCATTGCGTTGGTTTTAGCCAATTAACTCCAGCCTATGTATCCTTTACATTACTCTGAACCTACTGTACTAATTAGATAATTTATCACAGTTCACATTTAGTCACCTTTAATTTGTTTTTTCTCAAAAGTTACATTACAGTTGCACAGTATTGCAGCTGCGAGCCGGGATCTTTTTTTTTTAAACTTGTTGCGAGTGTCAACATCTTAGAGCTTAAAAGTCAACTGTGTTCAAGCTAAATGAGACCTAGAACACAAGGCAAATATGACCTTTATGAAAACAATATAGTGTAAATGTACTATTACTTGTTGCTGTACTGCAGCAATTGATGCTTTAGTGTTGAGTGTAGGGGATTAACCATGAATAATTCAATGCATCAATAACAGTAGTTTTCTAAAACTGCCTTTGAGCAAAAGGAAACTTTACTTGATGAAAATCAAAACTTAACAAAAGCTAGTTGACTCTACAGAGGCTGTAAAGGGCTTCGACTTTTTAACACTTTTTATTCACTTGTAAGAGTTTTTGAGTTTGTCTTCGAACATTTTTAAATTCTCCTGTGATACTTTACCCTCAAGCTCCAGCAATGCATACAATACGAACTATTGGACCCATTTGTTCTTCAATGGGGTGATTATGTATGAAGTCTACAGCTGTCATGCTATTGATATTATAAATGAGTTAGGAAGACTCAATATGTTATAATTCTCACACTATCCAACCCTACATGGCCCAACCACAATGTGCACCATCTTGACAGTATAGGGTAATAACATTAAAGTAACCCTAAGGACTTATTTTAATCCTGGGTTCAGGTAACTCAGGGTTACCTTTACATGTTTGACACTGTTTACATTGAAGCTAGTAGTAAAGATGGATCAGTCCGATCTGGAGCTGACCAGTTCCCTGTGGTGCTCATTAGTGCTCACACACACAACATCTCATTTTCCTTCCTCTCCATGGCTGTGTACATTCATTGGAAACAAATGTACAGGTTATTTGACCCCACATATATTGTTAATCAGTGCTTGTGTACATTATTTTGTCATTTATTAATTAATTATATATGAAGCCAAAATCTCAAATTCCCTCTATAGCTGAAATATTGTCCTTCAGCCATAAATCAGATGTGGTCAAAGCTCTAAATTTAGAAATATGGTTGATGCTTTATTGTGACAATTCACACTTTCTGGTCATCTATTTGCACGACACATCCTGAATGATGAGTATCTAGTATATTTTTGATAAAGAATGTCGTACAGACTGCCAGTATCGAGGGTGGAAAATTGTAGGAATCTGGTAATTCCTAAAGTACAAAAACCAGCATATCGGTATAGTCCGGTGTACCTATTACTGTTACTTGTTACTTCAGTCTCTAATTCAGGGCCATGTGTCAAATTTAATTTAAACCCTCTATTTTACTGGTTTTCCAGCAAGTAGGGTTATGTAATTTATCCATTTTTAACATCACATCAGTGTGTTTTCTGCCTACAGGTTCCTCAGTTATCTGTTAACCAGATGTCCTTTTATGCTGATTAGAAATTTCTGCATTAAGGTTAACACTAGGTGACACAAAAGCTATTTTAAGGCAAAAAGATTGCAAGCGAGATTATGCCAAAATATTGCAAGGGGATGCAATAGTACAGTATTTCCAAGAAAATTCCCAATATGGTCAGGGACTCCGTAGACTTCATACTGTACATAAAAGAATGTAAACTAATGGCTGTCTGAAAGAAAGACCACCTATAAACCTATGGAAATGGTGTCCACAGAGACATAAACATTGTCATTGAATCAACCATTATTGTCACTCTGCCATGCTTGTAGATGAACAACTTAAACTGCAATTCTAACTTACCATGTATTCCCTTTTTACAGAGTGAACCACAACAATCTGTGCCACTAACCTCAGATAAAATCAGGGCACTAAGATGCCCAAAAGCGATACCTGGCCAGGTGGCATTGGATTGGAGACGATGACCAGCATGGACAGTGCTGGCAGCTGTGACAGTGTTGTCAGCGCCAATTCTGGCTTTGTAAGTTACTGATCTTCCCCTCTTGAACCTGAGAATAGTATTAGTTCCTCTACAACTCATTATACAAAACAACATGAAATACACAAAACAATGTAGGTAACAGAGAGTAGAAACATAACAGCTAAGTGATGTATCTGGTTTTATAGTTGTGTGTCTAAGTGAAAGGCTTTAAGGCTTTACACACTCTTCTGTAAAAATCACCTTTGGGATATCTCACAGTGGATTTTTTGTCACGAGGAAAGGCCTACTTTTATGTATTACAGAGTGATGATAGTCTGGAGTACCTGTCTGCTGAGGAGAAAGCCTGTCTCATGTTTTTGGAGGAGACTATTGAGTCTTTGGATACTGAGGAGGACAGTGGACTGTCCAATGATGAACCTGACCAACTGCCCAACCCTGGCAACATTGCTAACAAACTGGCTGACCTGTCAGCCTCCATGGGCAAAAACAAGCTCAACAGTAAGTTAATCTCTTGGCAGAGACGCAGAATTAGTTAACCAGTAATACTGAAAGAGAGACGCATTGTGATGAACATGTGCTTGTTTGTCTTTCAGGTTCACAGAAACATGCCTCTAAGGAACCCATGAAGCAAAATGTTGACACCAAACCCATGCAGAGCTACCTGGTCCCTACACCTTTTGTTGTGGCAAGAAGCTCTCCATGTTCTGTACCCATTGCTAAGCAGAGTGTCCCTCCAGACAAAAATCTCAGCTGTCCACCTCAGTTCACGTCTTCAATCAAACAACCTGGTCACAAACACAACCAGAAACCTGTTGCGCCCCAAGTACCTTTAGAGGTTAATGTTGTGATGCTTCCTCCTACTAAATCCAGGGACTGCTCAGTTCGGACAACTGAAGGTCCTTTACATAGAGGTCCTCTGTCCTATGAGGCACTTTTTCATCTGCGGAGGAGTGCCTCCACAAAGAAGACGCCTTTATGTCCCACCATCGATCATACTATAGACTTGGACAAGCAACTTCCTGTAACAGCGGAAGGCCCAAACCTTGGAAATCTTCTAAGATTCGGCAGATCCAACTCAGAGGCTTTCATGTCTAAGACAGGTCCTCCAGTTGTGGCCCCCAAACCCAAAAAGATTCCTGCCAACATATCTATGAAAACACAAAATGAAGCAGCCATAACCTCTGACTCTTCATACGGTGTCAAGCATGCAACAGACCCCCAGGTCGTGAGACTGGAAGCTTTGCAGAAGCTGGGACTCCTGAAAGATCAACAACCAGAAAACGAGACAGTAGCCCCACTGCCTCCCCCGAAATCTCCCTCCTCTCTGGACCCAACCCCAAACAGATTTACAAGAGGTCCATCTAACATTAATCCGTCAAGTAATCCATCGTTTTCTCATTCTCAAGTGCCCTCTGAGCCCAAGAACAGACCTCTGCAGAGCAGTGCCAGTTTCCATCACTACTCCAGACCTGACAAACAGCCTGCGTCTGTATCGCATCCTGCTCAATCCAACGGAGCAAAGGCAGCTGGTCTGGAGCGCTCTGCTACCATGGACAACCACAGAAACGGTGGAAGATGCCCTGAACCACGGTACACCACTGCAGCTCAGCCCCAAAAACCCTCAAACTCAGTCGGATATACTGTGATGGTGGTGCCTGGGATGGGAGCTGATCGAAAAGAAGCACTCAGAAAGCTCGGACTGCTCAAAGACTAAAAACAGATGAACAGCAGAAGTCTGCCTGCGTAAGTGCTCAGAAAGAGTTCAAGAGTACTATCAGCTTAAAGAGAGTTAGAGCATTAAGGGGGAACTTGGCACTTTGGCAAACTGAAGTAGAAGATGATGAAGAAGAGGAAGAATTTAAAAAGGGAAATACCTGCACTTTTAATGTAGGTTGCAGTTAATCACTTACTTGAGGGCCGTTTTTAATTAAAATATTGTTCTTATGTAGGTTTCAACAGTACCTGAAAATGCACCTTACACAGTTTAAACCCCGGAACCTCCTCGTATTTCAGTAAAATGTTAATGTAATGCCATCTAATTAGAATCTCTTGGTGTTTGATATAACAAATTTCAGTAAGATATATAACTTGATAAGGCACAACAGAACAAATCATCAACAGTACTTTAAACATCAGTATATTGTTGAAGTTATAGCCTTCGCTCTTCCATCCCCAAATCAGATGGAGCATTGGTTTTCTGCATACACTCGTATGCACGTACACGTTTATGGCTATAAGAAATTATTTGTAAGAAGCAAAACAAGACACATTTTATATTGGTGGTAACATACTGAAGCCATCCATATTGTGGCTTTCCATTAATCTTGTTCCTTCCCCATCATACTGTACATAAAATGCTGCTCCGCTGTACTTCTACTTAAAGGAAACATTTTAATTTTATAAATCACAGATGTGCCTATAATTGGATTGTTGAGTACATTCTTTGGAGCAATCACTTTATGCTGCTCATAATTATTGTAAAATGAAATTTGGAAGTGTTTTGGGGTGATTTTTCAGAGTTTTCTAACCTTTAGTAGCTACCAGCAGTACATTGTTATTGAGATCTGATGTATAGAAAGCTCACCGATATGTTTCTACTATTTTATACAGTATATATGATTCAGGTGGTTTTAAAGATGTGACAAACAGTCCATGTAACTGCCTTCATTGTCTAAATACTGGAAAAAATCAAATGATAATGTGATTATTTTTACCTTCTCTATTTCCATAAATGCAAGTGAAAATAAAGAAGTCTGCATCTTATTTATAGTGTATTGTATTTTTTTATGTTAGTTTTAATACAGTATTATACTTAACATCAGTCTGTGTAAATAAATAGTCAACACTTTGTTTCTTGAAACTGTTATCACTCCATGTAGACTTTTAAATGTGATTCATTTGAGCTCTTAATTTAAAGTTGTTCTTAATTCAGACAAATATATACACACAATGGTAAATACATATATGCACACTCTTGTATCTGGGGTCCGTCTAGCAGCAAAGTCAATTTAATTCAGTCCAACCTTCTTCCCTGTAACCTGCACAGTGACTTTACATCTCTGCTCCATCCAACACTCCACTCACAGAATAGACTATCAGTCGTACTGCTCATCTTACACGGCACTCGAGCAATGAGAAAGCCTGCTCAGCTGTTCTTCCATTATCCGATTATCTTGAGCCCCACCTGTGTGTGAACTCAGCAGACCGGTGTTTTCCTTTCTGTGTTTTCTTGCTATCACTTGCATGTAAAGACTAATTCCTGCCACTGACTTACGTGAACTGCTAGTCATTTGTTATGAAACCGCCTTGAAGCCATTAACTAAGTGTGTGGTTGATTATTACAGGAGACAATTACAGTGGCTTTCCTGTAGTGTAATCTCTCAGTAAGGCGTGGGGCTCACCTAATGTGCCAGTATCTGTGTCTAGTGTGTCTGCGCACAGGCAAATAAAGGGTGTCAAATTTTGAAACTGACACGGCTCTCTGCCGGTCAAGTAATATCAAACAATGGATGAATAAATCAGGCCATAGCCAAAGATAGAAATATGATACTCAGACGGAGAAGTTGAGTTTATCAGTAAAGATAAAAACAGGCAAAAAACAGAAGATGCATTTTGTGTATCTGCTATAACTCCTCTACTAGAGATACAGACTCCATCACAGGATTATTCTGAATAATTGATTGAAATAAATCTATGCAACCATTTGATATCTGCATCAAAATGATTTTTTTTATGATTCACAGACTGTCAAGCATTAATTAAAAAGGTTCTCTCATCCCTATAAAGCTTAAGTAAAGTCACATCAAAATCCACAATGCTGACCCCAGAGGTCATACGTAACATGAGACAACCGTCTACTACCTGTCAACACTGCTGCCATGGCAACAGCCCCCCTGACCCACTTGTGAGTCATCCATTTTCTGTGACACAGAAACAAACTGGTCTGACTAGTTGACTGGGATCTTATTTCTTATTACTGTTCATAACACGGTACAGAAAGCTATTTAAAACTTGGCTTGTTAAAATGAATTTAGCCATAAAGTGGATAAATAATTTTATTTGAGCCATTCAGCAGAAACTGTAGAATTTTAACTGTTAGGTTAAAAATTCTGGTTTACAATCAGCAGCAGTAAAATACATGAGACGTTAAATATTACAGTAGCTTTGAGTCTCACAGTGCACGAATCACAGGTTTTTAGGTACAGTGCAAGAATACAAGGATAGTAGCATACTGTAGGTAGCATTTTGTTCAACATGAGCATTAAAAATGTGATTTAAAACACACTAACTGACTTATAACGTCCACAATAAGAGCGGACTGTATACATTTCTGGTTAGCAGTGGTTATAAAAATTCAGTATTTACTATATACTGTATGTGATCAATAACAGTGTATAAAACATTTGAAGTCACAGGCAGGTGACACTGAGATCTGTTACATTTAAAGTCTTTTCAAATCGCCTCATTGTGGATTTGAGACTTGCTTTTTTTGCGCTTCACCTTACCATTGGAGACCGGGACATCCAACGACTCCAGGCGGAAGGGCCGTGAGCTGATGGGTGGGTTCATGGTAGGACCGCTCACAGTGAGGTGGGCCGCCCCGTTAACCAAGGGTGGAGAGTGGATGGCTGGAAGAGGAAAGCTCCATCAGACGAGTAAATGTAAATTGACATTGTTAGTATTTTGTGTGAAAGTGAAATCTTTCTTTGTGAATATGGATGCTGGACTATCATTGACCTTTTTTTTGTGTGTGTGTTTTTTTTAAAACGACATAATCTTTTTATATAGATTAAAGATATAGATATATCAACTGTTCAGTGTGTCTTTTTTTTTAAAAAAACTTAAACTTTCTAAACTTTCTCCAGTTGAAACCTCATTACTTTTGTCACATTGTTAAATTTTTTATGATAGTAGCTTGATTGACTTCTCCGCCTCAAAGAACAGACACTTCAGAATCTAAAGTAAAGACCAGAAACATACTAAATGATGACAACCTGCAGATGTACCACTATGAGGATGAAGAGACATCATTAGAGCCTATTAGCTATTAATAGTGCTCTCTAGAGATCTGCAGGTCTTAGTCTCACCGTGTCCCTTGGTAGCTTCACGTCCCAGCAGTTGGTTCGCTCTCTTTGGCTTGAAGTAGCTGCTGGCGATGTTCTCACTGTCACTACGATCAAGCATTTCCTTGTACCTGTCCCCTTCCACCTGCCAAAAGCACACAGGGATAAGGCTCTCAGTGTTTCAATGTATGTGTCTAGAAGATACGTAGAAACATGAACACATAAAACCCACTATGAATGGCTCTCCAGCGTCAGCAGCTGAAGCTCTGCGAGTTGCAAGTCTTGGAGCCACTGCTATGAGAGAGAAAGAGAGTGAGACAGTATTAATGAATAGGACTTACAGTCTCGAAAGCTACATCGTTAATAAAAACTGATAAGCTTTTACTGTAAGCCTATTTTCTATATGCCCTCTTCACACGTTGCACCTGAAGGCAGCGTTGTTTTCTGCACCATCACATCCGGCAGCCTCCAGGTGGCGCTGTCCTCGTCCCAGACAGCTTCCTTCTTCAAGCGGTCCAGGTTGCTGTAGTTGCAGTCACGGCGCACCAGGGGCACCATGCGCTCCAGCAGGCTGTGCAGTAACTGACCCTCCCTCTCCAGCCGCCGGATTGTTGCCAGGTAGTCATTCCTCTCCACCTCGAACTCTGCCTGCAGGTCACGGATCTCCAGTTTGGCTGCTTTCAGCTGTCACAACAGGTGGATGCGGTTTTATGGTTGAATGCAGAACACATGATTCAGCACTGAAAGCATAGAGACTCGGAGGGATCATTTTGTGCTAACCTTGTAAGATTCTTGGTGCTAAGTAAACACTCATTTATGTGGTATTTTGTACTGAACAGTCTGAACTCAGGCGGTTTTGATGTGCATAAAATAGGTTTTACTCTCCAAATCAGAGAATCCAGGAAGGAGACAGGAGTTAATGAAAGAAAAAAGGTTTTCACTTCTATGTCTACTAATAACAGGAGCAAATCACTGACAATTTTGGGCCTGTTTGGACTGAATCAAATCATCATTGAGTATACTTCCAGTCATTATCGTGTTTTTCCTGTCGATGTATTTGAATATTTTCAGAGCAGTGAAGATATTTTAGAGTGGACCAATTACATCAGAAAGATATTGCTTCAACATATTCCTTTGTTGTCACTGGCCAGATCCATTTTTGCTCCGAATCTTCTTGTACTGAATGAACCTTTGACCCACCTTTCCCTGGACCTTGACCAACAACTGGCTTTTGGCATGGACCTCTTCCTGGATGGAGTTGTAGACATTCAACAGCACATTTTCACTCTCCTCGCTGTTCTCTGACAGAGCACGGATTAGATGGACTTTTCTCTGGTCAGCGAGGTTCTTCCTCTGCCAGTGTCTCTGCTGTAACTCTTTGTTCCTGGCCTGCTCTCCTCCCACCACTTCCTGTTCCAGCTGCTGCAGTCTGGGGATGGAGAGATGGATGAATAGGAACGCTGCATAGAGATCACAAAGTACATAACAACAAGCACTTGAGCGGCATATTGCCCCATCAAAATGATTATATCAAACATAATCTGCTACATTAATTAAATAATAATCTAAATAATGCATTAATAGGCAAATATTCCTTTGTCAGCATACCTGCATTGTCATAACCTACATGCAGTACTAATATACAGTATGAATTATGCAAATATTATACAATAGTCATTTCAATAAATTAAATTGTTATTGTGAAGCACAAGCAGTGGTTGATGGATGGTTCTGTTTGTCAAATGTTTGCCCACAAACCTTTCCAGGACGTGTTGCTGGTCCAGAGGCCCTTCAGTGTTGATGCCAGGTGAGTCTACAAGTCCGTCTCCATCTGGACCTATTTGGACACCAACTGCTGCGCAGGGTACAGCTGCCTGGCTCACCAACATGAGGAAATAATACAAAGTAAGTTTCTAACAACGCTTCATGCCAGCAAATGTGACATGTTTTGAATGATTTAATGGTTAACGGTGGAAGAGTACCTTGGTCAGAGAAGTGTCTCCAGCTGTACTGTGGCACATGGGATCAGTGTTATGGCAGACCTCTTCCTCAGCAACCTTTGTCATACAGCTAGAGCTCACTGATGCTAGGAGGCAAAACAATACAAAGTCAGTACACAGGGAGTGGACACAATAACAAGAACCTTTGATAAACACACAGTCTGATACAACAAATGTTCAGTTTTGTTCAGACTTGTCAGAAATGTTGATTTTAACACAATGACAAGCACCGAAACCAGTTTATTAACAACTTACAAGGTTCTTTGTTGTGGACAGAAGATTTTCCGTAACCATTCTTTAGGACAGAGCTCCCCCTGCTGGTTCGGGCCTTTTCCAGATTAGACAGCTTGGATTCATAGGAGGAACACAGGGCAGCAATGTCCTCCTGCAGCTTTGCTTTGGATTCCTGCTCTGCATTGTACTCAGCTTGCAACTTGGCCAGCCTCTCTTCATACTCCTGTGGAGGGAGCAGAATACGGACTCATAAATCACCTGGTTCTTATATAATGCATGGGGAGAAGCGAGGTGATATATTGGTGTGGGAACATCCTGTAGTTGCCTCTTTAATCTTATCCTTCTCTGCTTCTGTGGTGCTGGACTGTGGCCTTGAAAGAACAGCAGGGGATGCTTCAAACAACTGACCAGCCAGCAGAGCTGCATGATAAATAAAAGCAAACATGTGAGTTTTTCTTTTTTAGCAAGACAGGTAAAAATCATTAAACAAAGAAGCAAATGCAAATGAAATATATCTCAATAGCTACATTTAAATCCTCTTCAAATAAAAAGATGTTGTGTCCTTATATCAACAGAATATATAATTTACATGCAAGGTCAGCAGTGCCCAGCTGGCCTGAGACGAGGGCCCGCAACTTCTTGATCTCCTCCTGATACTCTCGGAGCAGAGCATCCTTGGGGTCCTCGTTGATACGAGGCCTGTTCTGGATGCTCTTGGCCCGGTTGGCATAGCGAAGCGTGCTCAGGCTTTCCTCGTAGTTGTTGTCCGCAGGGGAGAGACAGGCGATCATCAACGTGCGCGTGTTTCCTCCCAGGGAGTCCTGCAGCAGTCTGGTCAGCTTGGAGTCACGGTAGGGGATGTACTTGGAGCGTCCGTCCACCAGGGCAGAGATGACGTTCCCCAGGGCCGAGAGGGAGAGGTTGATCTTGGTGGCCTCGCGGAGCCGCTCGCCGGTGGCTCCGGTTTTAGACTGGCGCTCACTTCCTGCCAGGTCAACAAGGTTGAGTTTCCCTGCTCGTAGATGATCCTGGCCGGCTGCATCTGAGAATTTGGAGTGACAAAAGGGAATGTAGAGAGAATACAACTTTAAAGTTTGTCTGTTCCTTTAAGCTAAATAGCTACTGGCAATGCCCCTTGTATTTCTATTATAGGTCTATTATTAATGTATTTTAGCTTGTTGATAGTTTCAATGCAGAGGCAGCTGGTCAGGTTTATTATTCACTAGTTCTCTGTGCAATATTCCTGTTGTGTTTTTTTTTTATACTTTTAGCCAGAATTTTTGATTCTCACACAGATTTTATTTATTTTGTTTTTCTATTTCTTAATAATTTTATATCTAATTAGAATTGCCATCGTCTCACAATAAAGCACTTTGGTTTTGTTTGTTAATATGCTCCATAAATAAAAAGGACCTGACTTGACTATTAAATTGTTTAGCTGTGTTTTTTTTCTTATTCTGTGTATAACTGACCATCGTTTTTGCACCAAACATTTAAAATAATACAAGGAAAGATCAATGACACACTAAAGCGTAACAGCTTGTTGATGTCAGAAGGCGTAACTGTTCTTTAACATCAAGCTGCTGGCGACGTTATGGAGATGTAATAGCATCACAAAGCTCCTAGAAGCACAGGTTTAAAGATAAAAATGCCTTTATCAGACATTAAACAGATATGTTTCAGCAGGTTACAGGTATTGTGTCACTGTGTGTGTGTTCACCTGTGCTGCAGATCTCCAGATGGATGCTGAAGATGGAGTGTGAGCGGGAGGAGTCTTTGTTCATCAGTGTGTAGCCCACTGCCCGGTTCTTCCAGCCTTGCTCTATGATTCTCTCGCACTCCCCCACACTGTGCACAGTGTGCATGGAGAGGTCCCGCACATACACCCCACGCTCTGGATGCTCTTTCAGCTAAGCATTCATCAGCCACACATAAAGCACATTAAATCCAAATCTGTCACTTGTTCAAACACCTTGACCTTCAAGGAAACATGTAACCACTGTGCTTTTTAGTCACCGTGGGAACTTGGCACAGTATTAGTACGAAACAAAACTGGCACAGGATTGTGCTGACTGTAAGAGAATAGTCTGAGAAACTGGTTTCATAATGACTGTACAATAATCCTTTTGGTTCTCTTATGCCACACAATATAGTCCGATTTGTTTATTAAAATAACAGTGCTCACCTCCAATCTCTGTTTGGTGTCACTTCCCAAAAGGTCTCTGATTTCTTCATTGTAAATCTCCAAGTAGGAGGCCCGCACCAGGAATTTTGTATTTTCTGCACACTAGCTTGCAAACAAAATCACATACACACACTCACACACAATTATTCTCTTTGAGAATACAAAGCTAAGATAAGAGACTAGAAAAGATAAAATGTATAGTTACACACTGATTTCATGCAATTGTTTTTTTTGCATAAGACCAATATGTTAACAACAGTTACCCTAACTGACCTGAATACTCTCAAAGATGTGCTCAAAGGCTCGTGGAATGACCCCCCTCTGGGCCGCAGGCTCGGACACTCCCTGCATGGTGAAAGACTTCCCACTTCCGGTCTGTCCATAGGCAAAAATTGTGCCATTGTATCCCTCAGTGACACCCTGTAAAAAAAAAAATATAAATAAACAAATGTGGCACGTGTGACCTTTTGCATGAGGCACCCTGCTGACCTTTCTGAGTAACTGACAGCAGACTGTTAAGTAAATAATGAGGTCTGCAGTCATTAGCAATAAGATATAGTCTACTGTTGTTAGACTGGGGGGGGGTGTCCAGTGACCTGTGTGTTACTTATATAATGCCTGGATCTCCATACTGTTGCTGTGCATTGGCAAATTAGGTTTAAACATCATGATCTTGGCGGATACTGGGACTGTGGGAAGAAAAAAAAAAAAAAAAAAACACACAATCTAAAATGGTTCCTGGAGCTTACCTCAACCAGAGGATAGGCAATCTCATTGTACATCTGCTCAGTGGTTTGATCAATGAAGTAGGTCCCATCAAAGGTGAACTGTTTGGGTGGCTCGTCCGCTGCTCCGGGCTTCTCTATGAAGCACTGGCACCGGTGCAGGTCCATGAACATCACCATCTTAGAGCAGAGAGCCTTCTCCCTTTCATTCAGGGGCCTGCACCTGACCACCACCTTCACAGACTCAGAGCCCATGTCTCTACATTCACTCTAACACAGATAACACATAGAAGAGAGGAATAATGTCCAGTTCTGCTTTATAAATAACGTTACATGTCTACAGAACCTGGATATGAGCAGCTTTACCCGGCTGACTGACAGCTCACATCCTGGTTACAGTCCACTGAGAGGAGGTGACCAGAGAATATCAAACAGCAGGTGATAAAATACTCAAAAAGAACATTTAAAAATAAATAAATAACAACAACAACAAAAAAAACTAAAATATAACTAAACTAAATATAACTAAAAACGTTGGTAAGTCTTCGTCAGGTCGGCTGTCGTCCTGCTGCTCCTCTCACGGCGGTTTTCATGTTGCCTAGCAACCACAAACAATCGTTGAGGGACGTAACGGTTCCCGGACCAGCGGCCATTTTGAGGAGGAGGGAGTGCGGTCAAAGCAATGGAGTGAAAGTGGTATTATGTTTTTATATCTTTACATATTAATACACAATGTTTTGTATATGTTTGTTTTTTTATTATTGTTCAGCGAGAAAGAAAACAACCCTTCCTAGCTAAGCCTGAGGTGAGTTGTATTTAGTAATTCGATATCTTTAACATTACACTTGGTTACACGTATTTTAATTAGCCTGTTGTGTCCTTGTGGGTGTTTATTTATTTATTTATAGTGCCATGAAAAACCTTTTTTTAAAAAAAAATGCCTCAAAACATTTAGAGCTAGAATTAAGCTAACTGCTAAGTGGCAGTAAAGTTACACACTGGATGTTTTTCTGTTGCCTTCACAGAGGAATACATGTTAAACTATACAACAAATTATTGCACTAGGGTAATTATTTATGCCAGGGAGGGAAAATAAAAATATATTTAACAAATGCCGGTTTATTAGGTACACATAGCTAAAACTAACGCAGTCTAAAACAGTGATCATCCTCCAATATGATCTCTTTAAACACTGCAATTGGTCTACCTAATATACTGGCAACTGAGTGCATTTGTTAACTTCTTGTTAAAAACATACATTAAAAAAAAAGCAATTCTATGTAGAGTCCTGCCCTAAGATTTAGAAACTGAACAGTAAAAGTTTCATGAGAATAATAGCAGCTTTCTCAATACCAAAACTACAAGTGACGCTGTGCCATTCAGAGTCAAATGAAACACAAAAGGAAAACAACGTTTCTGCAGGGATCAAAACAGAACACGCCTGTAATTTAATCTCAAACAAGGATGAACAATATGAAGATTATTTGTTGGCCGAATGTGGAAAAGATGGTAGAAAGGTGCTCAGATTATTAATTATTAATTAAAATGCAGCCTCTTGGAACAGAACAAAAGAAAGACGTATAAAGTCTTATAAAAACCAAAAACCCAAGGGCCAATCCAATTTCATACCATGGTGAAAAATCAGTGTACAAGATATATATTTACCTGTACACAACATTACCTGTTAGACAGTTGCTGCCTTCAAATGGACCTCGTAAGCTCAACTCCATTTGAAGCCAGCAACAAAAAACAAACAAACATAACAATGAGTTAGTCTGACAGCACACAAACTTTAAAACAAAAATTGTAAACACAGCCGACCCCATGATATACAAACACACTAATAACGGAAGATATAGAAAATATTTGGTGTAATATGTTCTTACACCACGACACAGTTGTGTTTGGTATTACTGCTTATACAATCTCCGGGTCTGATGTCTAAAACACACAAACAGTGATAAGGTAAGCAGGATTCAAATGCGACGAAACAATAAACTTTGATCAAATATATTTGTGCAACATCTTCACAATGAAACAATGTGTGTGCACAGTTTCAGGGTCGTTAGTTAAACATCTTAAAAAACACTAATAAAATTGACTGATGCCTTAAAGGCACACATAAAAACAACATAAAAAGCAGCAAGCACAAAATATTACATTTTGACCAATAGGTACCCTTTGATAAAAATGACTTGTATACTATGTACATTAAGTGCCAACACTGTTATAGGTGCATTATGTTTGTGAAACCTCCCACACAACACCAGTTGTGATTTAAGAGATGATACATGTGCAAAGAGAAAAGAAAAAGAAAAGGGTGTCACTTTTAAAGGTTGGCAGTCCACAAGTTCCAGTGTCCAGGGTTTAGACCCACTCCCTTCTGTGGGTACTTTTAATTTTGGCTTTCGTCAGGCTCTTGTGAGGCTTTACAGCCGGCTGTTTGCTGGTATTTTCCTCCCACTCATAACAGTGGTTTACCCGAGCACAGCTCAGCAGACACTGCAGCTCCTCCTGAGTCTCTGTGTAGTGTTCAATCAGCTCTGCTATGGAACCGAACTCAGTCTTGCATTTCTGCCACAAAGATAAACCAAATAAACACTGTTGAATTACACAAAATGATCAGTTTCCAATATATAAGTATAATCAAATGCAGTTAAAATGATTGTTTTGGAGCCATCTTATGACATATTGAACTATAAGTAAGTCCAAATACTTATATTTTACATTTTTTTTGGCATGAAAATAATTTCCTTTTCAGACTCAGACCCTCACATCCAATATTGGAGAGCTGCATGGCAAACTTTAGTTCTGATCAGATCCCAAAGCTTCTAAATATAACACTGAATTGCTTTAAATGTGGTCACGCAGCTCTAAAAAAAACCCCAAAAACTGTATCTTACATTTCTAATATTTCACTTGATACAAGTTTGATAAATTCTCATTAATTTAAATGAAAAAAGCAGACACAATATAAAGTATATACACATAAAAATGTACGTAAGATCAGACTTGAAGGGGATAATATTTGCGTGTCATATCATATATATTGTATACTGGTACAAACACCTTGTGTCTGTCTTGTATTATATCAATATTCTACATTAAGTTAAACATTACATTAAGCATTAAGTAACCAGTGGAACAGAAGTCAAACATACATTTCTGTGGAGGGAACTGTTTACTCTGTAATTCAGTCGACATTTTGTTTCCACCACAAACTTAAGTAAATATTATCCTGGCAGACTCACTGTTTGTACAATTATTATGTACAAGATTCAACGTGCCTCAACAAAACAATTACCTCCAGGTGGAATTTCCCTTTACGAGTGTTTTCTATGAGGTGTGTGACCAGGCCAGAGGGGAAGCGAATGATGAGAGAACCACATTTGGGTTTTTTAGGATGCGGACACAGGAGGTACGATCCCAGAACGTCGTCTGCAAGCAGGGAATAGCTGCTGTCACTGAAATACAGAAGAGAAGACGGAGACAAAATAAGAACTAGAGAAGGCATCCAGGCGTCAGCAAAGTATATGAAATGCACAAGTAACACTCACGTTGCGATACCAGCCCAACACCACACTGCTTGAGCCAGTGCTTCTTCTGTTTCGGCCAAGCTCGGAGCGCGGGATCTCCTCGCTGACGTCTTGTTTTGGTCCTTTTCTGTTTGATAGATAAGAAGAGAAATCATTGGGAATTTTGGAGATTTCAAAAATGTGCAAAAGTGGAGTCCCAGCTCAGTGGAGGAAATGTTTGGTTTAAACGTAACAGGCCTGAGATGAACAAAGCAAGTGGTGATTAAATAACCCATAAAGCCAATGTTTGTGTTTTTAACATATTTCAGCTAATTAGTGAAATAGACACCAGTGAGAGAAGCTCAGCAGTGAGAAGCTTAAAGAAAATGTGTGTACAGTAGGACCCACGTGAGACAAAAACCATTACCTATAAAAATTACTACCTTTTAACACCACAGCAGACAGTGAGGGACTGCCCATCACCTGATACTGAGGGGGTTTGCGTTTACCTAATAAACTCTCTGACTCTTGAAAGCGCTCTGTGAACACTTGGCCCACCTTGTGACTCGCTCAGTCGCTCCTGAACGCTGCGCTGTTTGAGTGGCGTGAAGGTGAAGGAGCGGTAAGCCCCAGAGCGCAGCGCTTTGGTGCGGATGGCCTTCTTGCGCACCAGTGATGGGGAGGAGGTGGGGAAGACTTCATCTTGGCTGCTGACTGGGTCATCAAAAGACTTTTGATTCTTCTTCTATAGATGGAGGGGGGGGGAAACAAAATGTTTGAATACAGAAGTGTTTATTCTCAGATGGCCAAAAACTCTTGTTTGTTTTCTCTTCTTCAACCTCATGGACCCCTAAAGTCGACAGCAGTTAGCTGGTTTAGGGCCAGGGACCGCAGTTCCCTAGTAGTGAATTACAACCCTTAAACGGTCCCTCCATCCATTAACACAAATTCAACGAAACCTTGCCAATTCTGTGCGACAATTTTCACTTTCTCCTGCAATTTAAATGGCAAAAAGAAGAAGAAAAGACACTCAAAAAGACTCAAAACATTGCAACATGCATTACAATCAGGCCTTAAGGGACTAACTAGAAGAGAAAGACTAGGCTTAAAATAATAATATTATGTTGTAACGGGCAATAGAGAAGACGTTCAAGTCCAAACCTTAGTCCCCGGCAACCACCCTCGAAAAGGGGCTCTTCTGAAGGACACCAGGGCGCTGACACTGAGAGGGAAGCCGTGGTTGAGCAGGGAGGGGTTACGACGAGGCGTTGAGCCAGCGGAGTCCTCCTGGGCCTCCTCTGGGTGCTTCTCCAAGTAAGACAGCTGGAAACAGCGGCACAGCAGCAGGTTCAGGAACTGTGCCTACGGGGAGAGAACGGGGACACTTGTATCCAAATGGTGATGTCTAATTGTTGGCTGAGTGACAATGATAGCCAGTTTAAAGTTACTTTAACTGACATAAATACAGTTACAGTGTCAAAGTGAAGAGGTAATATATCTCAAAACAAAACAATGTTGTTGTAGTGATCGATTTCTCTTTCCCGGAGCCGTTTACCGGCTGAAGGAGAACTCAGTTTATTTTTTTAAACTCTTGGGATTAAAAAGTGGATTTATCTTACTCTCGCTCCTCAACCGATCTCCTCTTTTACTGTGTAATTAATCTAAAAAGTAACTATCTAAAAAACACCTGTGTGGGTGTACAGTAAAAAATATTTCAAAGCAAAGTTCATTTGAGCTAAAAAAATATAATAAAAAGTATAATTTTTGTAATCAGAGCTGTAACTTTCTCTCCAAGTCACAGTAGACTCCTTTGTTGTAATAAAAAGAACAATGCACCCGGGTCATGTCTTACTGCTCTGGCGTGTCTAGCTTGAAAGACATGGCAGTACAGCTGGGCGTCGGTGCTGCCTGGGTTGTGGGAGACAAAGGCGAACTGGGCGTCGATGGGCCGGGCCGTGGACAGGGAGACTCTACGCAGGGCATGAGCCATCAGTAGTGTCTGCGGACGAGAGACACAAGGACTACTGAAACTACATCTTCAACTTAAAATTAATAACAACACCCAAGATCAAGCTTTGAGCATTTAATTCGAGATAAACAACCATACTTACAGTTTCATCCTCATTGTACATTTTCACACCTTTGATGGAGAATTTTATGGATACAGATCTCCTCCTTTTGCACGTCTGATTGAAGACAACCAACATATTTAAGTAACGTACTCTCCATTAAAATAAAAAAAAAAAAAAAAAAAAAAAAACAGTTTGCAAGTTAAACTTTGAGATACTGAGATACTTAAAAACCACCAGAAGGATCTGGACTCACTTTGAGGGACTTGAGCTGAGCGTGCAGTTGCTCTATCTGGTCATCCAAACAGTGGTCATCCACAGGAAATGAACCCACATACTTCAGAGCAAAGACATAAGATTAGGCAAACACACACACACACACAGAGTAATATAAAGATAAAATCACATTTCTAGAGTTACCTCTGCTGATCGTGTCACTGTGCCATCCTCACTGACTGGTGCCTCACCCATGATGGTGATGTTTATCTCTGCAAAACCACACAGCAAATACATCTTAAACCCAAAAGAAAACTAAAAAATAAGAACAAAACTAATTTTAAAAGGCTGTCAAATAAACAACTTAAAGTCAAACAATCACAAAAGTATTCCTATAGGAGGATTTAAAACTTTAATTTTACAGTAAAGTGTGAGTTTGGCATTGTGTTGTCGACTGTAAATCCACATTAACTACATTTAGGACTATTAACTCTGAGACTTTAGTAGAATTTGTGCCTGTTAACTGTTTGGTAAGTTGCGGCTTTAAAGGCATTTTTCACCGCCGTAAAATGCGTCAAAGTGAAAGCTACCACAGGAGAAAGTTTCCCTATCCGTCAGTGTCCCCGAGCTGTGTGAGTGAAGACAACATGACAGACTGTCGGTGGACAGAAACCTTTGAACCGTTTCCGGCCCCGGTGGCTCAACCTGAGCTCACTTCTTCTAGGTTGTAACAAAGGCTTTGAAATCACAGAAACTCACTTTCTCAGAGTCGGACAAGTCTCCACCTTCACCTCCTCTGCACGCCGTAATTGACACCGAGGTCCTGCTCACCTTTACCCGCTGCCGCTCCGTGGTCCAGGTGTGCTGCTGGCTCGAGGCGGGGCTCGAGAGGGAAAAGGGGCCCGGGTAGGAAGGAAGGAGGGTGTAAATGAACACCTCTCCTCCTCTTGAGCTATATGACAGTCAAGAAGGAGTTGAATCACTGCACCCTCCCCCTGCTGTCTCTAGCCACACATTCCTGCTCTTTGCGCAATACATCCCGGTGACGTCACACGCACAGCGGTGGGAACGTCACCGGATCAGCAACATCCCGAAATACTGCTGGAGTAACAGTACACAGGCACTGATGTATGGCCCACATCAGGGTTTAAAAAAAATGTAATCCGATTACTAATTATCTGTTAAACAGTGTAGTCTATAAAGTAATCCAAGTAATGTAACGTGAGTACTTAGAAATGTCATGTAAGTGTATTCTGTAAGACAACAGAACAATGTGATCAATGTGAAAAAGGAAATGGAAAGATATTTAGCATCAAACATGATATTAAAGAAAAACTGACGCATTTTAAAATTGTAATCCTGCAAAGTAATCCCCATTTTCACCAAATGTAATCTTATGAAGTCTTTTTTTTCTGCAGCAGTAATGGATTACCTTTACCTGCTGCCGCTCTGTGGCGCAGGTGTGTCTACCTTTTTAAAATTCTGATTACATCACTGAATAACATGTAATCCATTACTCCCCGCACCTGATATTGATGCACCAGCAGCATTTTGAAGGTGAAGCTAGTTTATCAGCTTTAGATACGGGTCGGTGGTTTAATCCAGTGTTTTCTAAAGGGTTAAGTTTAGTTATACTAAACTTTTCTAATCTTTACTTTTTTCCACCAACCAGACAATGTTATAATAACGATAATCACTAGTTTAAATAAATGTAATCTTAATACATTTACTTATTTTGTAACCATACAAACAGAAACTAGTAATTACAGCAGTTTTCAGGTTAACACATCCCATCTGTGGTTGGGTTTATTTTGTTAAGGACTTCTTTTCCTGAAAAACGTTGTCAGGAAGTGAAATAGTTAAATCAGGTGAATCATTGAAATCTTTTAATCATTTTCTAAATTCCTTTAAAAGCACATCTGCTGGTCCCAGAAACCCCCAGTCATTATACAATACCAGAGGAAACCCTCAAACTAATAACTAATGAATGATTAAGCTCAATAAAACACCTACTAATACTTTATGTTCTGTCCCCAGTAAACTAAATGATTAAAATAAAAAAAAAACAGCAAAAGTTTACAAATATAGCCATTTTATTAATGACTTGGAAAAAAAAAAAAAGCTTAACAACACAAGGAATACATGCATGCAGGGTATGTATGAGCTACTATCCTCCTTTTTCTTATTCACAACACACATTTCTTACAGTTTGGTACTGAATTACAGCTGTGAAGCAATAAAATCAATTAATGTCTTATGTTTGTTTTTTTTACACACACACACATCAAAAAGGACACTTTCCCCCCCCAATGTGACTTTGAAATGAATACTAACATAGTGTTTTATCCTCTGTTAAATCCTTAAAACCTGTCAACCTGCAGGCTTTATCTTTTTCTGGGGGCAATTTTTATGTTTTAAATAAAACAAAATATCAAAATCATTGTTAATTCATAATACTAATATAATTTTATGGAGGACAAATATGGATAAAAAAAAAAAAAATTCTGATTTAGATGCGGCCAAAATATTGTAATAATAACCTTAAAATCTGTGTTGTATAAAACATTAATATAGTAATCGTTTTAAATCTTTTTACCCATATTTTAAAACGTAAAACCTCATTTTCAACCCTCCAAAAAAAAACCAAAACACTGATATTAGGAACATGTGCTTCCAACACCTAAAGAACGGATGAGGAACAGATATAACAAACGGAAGTCACTACATGGCTCTAGTTACAGTATGTCGGATCTCGCTATGATTTCCTGATCTGGCAGCTGGTCACACATCTGTTTTTAAAACGGCAACGCTAACTGAGCTTTTCTACACATGGTGATTAAAAAGGAAAATTCAGAAACTCTCAATGTACATTAAACTTAACTGGTAGGATAACGTTCTTATTCTACAATTTAAAAAAAATTAAACAAAAACAAAACAAAAACTACTGCCCTGTTAAAAAGGGAGAAAATGATAAAAAGAGAGAGAGCACTGAAACAAAGCGGCAGACTGCTGCATATTCAGAGCAGGCCCAGTCCGTAGGAAGCCGCTCCTGGACTCAGTATTTCCCTCTCTTGGATTTACGAGTGGACTGCTTGCTGCTCTTCGCCCCCTTTTTGACTACAGGCTCTTCTTCGGGGGATGATTCTTCAGGCTCGGGCCGCCTCGACCCACTTTTGGTCGCTGGCTTTTTAACTGCAGGCTCCTCGTGCGACGACTCTTCGGACTTGGATCGCTTGGACCCGCTCCTCGTCGTCTCCTTCGTGACCTCTTCCTCCGGGGAGGACTCTCTGTACACGGGTCGCTTGGACCCCCTTTTGGTCAGCTTTTTAACAGCCGGCGTTTTGGGCTTTCTCGAGGGAGCTCCTCTCTTGACGGGCGTGGCTTTAGGTGGCGGTGTGGCTTCCTTCTTAGAGGCTGATGGTTTCCTTGCTGATCTCTTGGCTGAAGACACCGCTTTCTTTACCGGAGACTTCTTTGCGAGGGGCCGTCCTCTGGCTTTAGGTTTTGACCGACTAGCGCTCCGAGATTTCTTGGCCGGTGGAGGACGGCGAGCTTTGGGAGGAGGCCTCTTCTGAGATTTCCTAAGATAAATTTGAACAAGCAGCTGTTATTGGAGTAGAAGGAGCGAAATTATACACAAATCATTAGGATCAGTTGGATCTTCAATGTTTAAAACTGTTGTGGACATTAATACTCATCTTCTCTAGTGTGTCCGTGTGCAGGAGAAAACTCTCCCGTGTTACTAAGTACAGATCAAATTTACACCCACCTCCTACGGGAAGGAGCTTCGTCCTCAGACTCTTCCTCTTCTTCTGACTCTTCCTCTTCCTCATCAGAAGAGTCAGCTGTCCGCCTCTGCCTGGGTGGAGGCGGGCCTTTTTTCTTCTGAATCTCTTTGAACTTCTCTGGGTACAGGATGGTAGGACTTAAAAAAAAATAAAATAAAACAATAAGAAGGCAACATAAAGAAACCTGTATCAGCTGTGTAGGCCAACATCTGAATTAAAACTGAAATAAATTACAGTATTAAATGGTTAAATGATGGAAACAAATGTAGGTGGTATACCTCGGGTAGAAAGGGAACGAGAGCTGGTAGGTCCCTGTGAAGCCGTGACCCGTGATCTGCTCCATCCAGCCGAGTACTTTACACTTCGTCAGGGTCCTCCTGAGTTTGGCCACTAAAAGAAGAGAGTTCACCTTTTAGTAACAGACTCATCGTTCAGTGGATTTAAAGTTTATACTACAAAACAAATCCTTACAGTGACCAATTCTCTGAACTCCTTTTTTCTTTTTGGAATAATGTGACTAAATGTGTCCCCTGTCAGGCTTGTTAGTAGGTCTATAAGTGTATGTGTGTGTTGGTTTAGGCACATTCAACCACCCTGAAAACCCATTTTCACAATCAGCTATTATCAGGATGTTTGTCCTACAACTAATCTAATCAAACCACACCCACAACTTCAACTTTGACGGTTACACATTTAGTAATGAATATTTGGTGTTATGGAGACCAACGAACAAGCTAGAGATTAATCAAGATGTGTAAAAGCCAATGCAGTCGCCAAACCTCAACAGGATTATGTGCAGGGTTTAAAAAGGTCCAGTGTGAAACATTTAGGACGATCTATTGGCAGAAATTCAATATAATATTCATAGGCATGTTTTCATTCATTGTTGTGTTTTTGAGACCTTAGAATGAGCAGTTTTTAATCAAACACTGGCTCTAGGTAAGGCTGTTTGTGTTGCCCCCATAGTTTCTATCTTGCACTTGGAAAGGGAGAGTGAAGCAACTACACTGCTAGAGGCCACTAAATCCTACACACTGGTCCTTAAAGATTGAAGCTCGTGTGGAGCACATGTGTGAAGTTCATGTGCAAACAAATCTTAAACCACAAGTCTTCAAACAGAACTGAAGATACAGAATCACCACTTTCACTAACTGAATGAAGTGATGATCAATAAGTCGCTGCTGAGCTACAAACATGAGCTAACCTCCAGTTATTTAGCAAAACTACGAGTGAGAACGAGGGCGTCTTCTTACCTAATAGGTTCTCCCTTCCGTCCTTGTTAGCGTCTACTAGGTATTTGCGTAGAGTGGTGGTGCTGCAGGTTTTAGGTTCATTCATGGCTGTGATGGCGGCTGTGATGGCGTCCTCCAAGGCTCCGCCCTTCAGCAGGACCTGGTTACCGGTTCGCTTCAGCTGTGACAGTCAGAAACATTTATTTTAGAGAATCAGGTCAGCTGCCCTTCACTGAGTCATGTAGTCAGTGTGACAAAGAGAGAGTAGAACTATCATTATTGTTTACTGGCACTTATTTCCCCTTTTTTATTTTAATATTTCATAGAGAATATTACCTGGCAATAATTAAGTCTACTCAAATAGTTTAATACAGCAATGGTGCCCAAGGTGGCAGATTGATTGGCACTGTAGACCTTTATCTGGCCTGGAAACAAAGCAGATCCTGACAGAAATGCACAGATAATGTTGCCAATTGCTCCACACCAGAATTTGGAAAATGTGTAAATACAAAATGTAATAAAACAGTGTTTATAAAGAGTTTTACCTGGAAAGTCCCTCTGGCTCCTTTCCCAGTGATTTGTTCCAGTTGGCCTTTTTCTACTGCCTTTACCAGCGCTGCCTTCAGGACTTCTGGCCTGAGGACGAACCAGTCAGTAAATCATTCATACAGTCAATAATCCCAGTTAATGAAAAAACAAACACATGTTTTTGGATGTTTGTGAGCCACTGAAATCCAGATCAGTGGTAAAACTGTATGTCATCTATAAAGTAATAATTCTGACAACTTAACTTTACCACATTATTGCAGTTTTTGTTATTTAAATGTAGTTGTTTCAGTTTCAGTGAGCATCAATGATCTTTTAACTAAGATCAGGTTCTGATCAGGGATGGATTTATCTTCTATTATCAAGAAAAATATTAAACTTTTGCAGGTTACAGCCTCTCAAATGCAACAGGTTGCTTGCATCTACTCCATTTTATGTAATTAATAGTTCAATATTTGGGGTTTTTCCAGGTCAGATTGAGCTAATTGGAAACATATAACACTTTAAAAGACCAACAACATCAAACAACAACAGATGAATCAACAGGATAAAAGCGAACGTGAGGCTGTGTGTGTACCTGCTCTCGACGTTGAGACTGGGGAAGTGCTGCTCCAGGTATTTCTTGATCAGATTGTAGGAGGCCTCTTTGGGCTCACAGAGCCGAGTGATGATGAGAGGAAGAGCATCTCCCAGAGACTCTGTCTTCTGAGCAGCTTTCTAAAACACCATCCATTTACAGACATGACGATTACAACCAAACACATCCCAGTCTCATAGGGAAAAATGGGAGAAGGAAACTGTTGACACTAAGTCATTAACATAAGGATTAGATAATGTGCTAATGCTCTTTGCTTGCTGAGACTCAGATGAGAAGATCAATACCACGCTCATATTCAGTACCTCTACTATAAAGCTCATGGCTCCAACAATAACACAATCCCAGCAGCTCTAAAAGGAACCGATTAGCACGTTTTATCTACATACCTTAGACAATGGGGTCTGCTTCCCAATGGCGAAGGTTCCTGAAAGGCCTTTACCTTTCAGCTGAGTGAGAGACAAAGCAAAACAGAGAGTAAAAAGTACTGACAGATGTTAATGAATATTTGTGGTATAGAATATTTGCTGAGCGTCACATAGCGTAGCAACCACAGGCAAAGCAGGCCTCCGAAAGTTGAAGCAGTGTGCATGAGGCTTCGAGAGCGATACTCAACATCTGAAGAGTTTGCTGTATTTTTTTTTTTTATAGTCTTTCCAAAACTAAAAATATGGAGGCATGAAGTAAAGGATTAAACTGTTCATTCGTCTACTCAAACACAAGCTGCAAACATTAGCTGACAACCTACAGTACTGATCTAACCTAGCTTTTACTTCCGAGGCCAAGCAGCATTTCAAAGGTACATTATTTTGTGTGGTTGCAGGTTACGATGAAGAAAGACTAGCACATCCTCGGGGATGTTGCCGAGTGGTGTGAGGAGCACTCTGAGGAACCTGAACCCGACCAACACACCCTCTGTGGAGGTGGTCACCCATATCTCTCGCAGAGGTCACTGAGGTAGTGAAGAAGCTCCTTGGTGCTCACAAAAGGCTGCTTTCTTATAACTTTATTTAAGTTACATATTCTTTTACACATTAAATAATTATCAACCGACTGTAGTCGACATTACTGAGAGCTGCTTCCTCTCTCTTTCTCTGTGCTCAGAGAAATCAGTTCTTTACCTGTTTGATGGTGCCCTTCTCCAAATGTTTCTTCAAAGACTTCTTGATGAGAAACTTCTTCTTGTCGAGCTCCATCACCGGGTATTTCTTCACAATATATTTCATGACGGACTGATATGAAACCCCAGACCTGTCGTTACAAGACTGCAAAGAAAGTGGACAGGAAATCAAACCCATTGTTTGTTTTTGTTTTTTACAACAAACAAAAAAAAAGGATTAAAACCAAGCACACGTGACTGACTGTACACACCGTAATAGCTTCGATGAGGATATTATCCACTTTGTTTTGAGTGCCTGCATAGTTGGTAACGGGAACCTTTTTGCTGGCAGTGACGCTAGCCCACGCAGGAATCGTCCGTTTCACCTTCTTGACTTTGGCTTTCTCGTACTTGTAGCCATCCTTCAACCTGTCACCGAAAAGGAGCAAGACACAAGTTCAGTGAAGTGGGTCGGGTTCTTTAGAAGCGATATTTCACTGTGATCGTTACCACCCTTATCTTTATCACATCCTCACCTTAGTAGGAGAACATAGCAGTGTGTTGCACACTGTCCAGCCGCGCAGTCCTTGCATTTGTCACTTTGTCCGTTTGTCGCCGACGGAAAAAGACAAAATTAAGTTTCAGAACATCTGTCTTAATGATCACCATGGTAATTTGACCCTGACTGAGCTGCTGTGCTAGTGTACTATATGCAGGAAAGTAAACGTTTGCTTTGTCAAGGTCTGGGAGAAGGAGAGGAGGAGAAATAAAAGTTATTAAATTTGGAAAGCCAGGTCACATGTCCCTTATACTTTTGGGCAAAACCAACATATTTCTCCACATTACTCTGAGTGTGTCCAGTAGATAATGCTGCTCTTTCCTTAAGTTTATCAGAAATGGACTGAACTGTTTACAAATTGTTTTCATGACGCTCACGTGCTCTCCTCCTGGACTCCTCCAAGACTGCGGACAAAAGGGAGGGCCGGCACATCTGTCTAATCACTATCTCATGAATGTGCCCGTGACAGGGTCACATCTTTTGGAAATGCAAAACTGCAACACTGAGAGGAGCAGTCTGTTGTTATCCAGCAGAGGTAAGGATCATAGAAACAGATAAAAGTGCTATCAAAGTGAAATATCGCAGTGGTCAGAGTTGCGGACAAGCTCTCTGGTGAAACTCACTCTTTCTTCTCTGTCCCTTCTCCTCCCTTCTCCTCCGCCGCCGCTCCCTCGGCCTCCTCTCCGTTCTCTGTGGGCTCCGGCTCGACCGTGGACTCGCCTTCCTCGACCTCGGCTGCCGGAGCCGAAGACGCGGCCTGCTCCTCGTCAGCAGAGGGCGACTCCTCTGAGGAGGCTTCAGGCTCTGTGAGGAGAAAGAGATTTAAATTCAAGAAAGAAAGGAAAGAAAAAGGTGCAATAATCCTGAGAATATCAAAGTTAAAAGTGGATGATGCTAATTTCTTGTTCAAGCTTGTGAAATCATAACAACCTACAACATCTACATTAAATGACTCTATAAAAAGGAGGACACGTTAATTAGTATGGGTATTATTCAAAGTATCATTAAATAATTTGAACAAATGTCGCACAATGTGAGCAATTTAGCAAGTTTGGAGCAAGCAAAAACAAACCCCAGAATAAACATTAGCAGCAACAACGTGCAACAGAAACTGAACTGGGGGTGTTAATATTTAATGATACGCACCTCAACCACTGAGCTACCAGGGTGCATCTTCACTGAGAGCCTAAAGGTCGATGCTACTGATACACTTATGTTGTGATTTCCATACTGTGGCGCTCTATTTGGCCTTGTGACTGCAGATTGGCCTTATCGCCGGAGTGAGGCTTGCACTCTACTTTATCAATGTGTTGATGTTCTTTCCTCCTTAAAAGGGCCTAAATGTGCACTATTATAAACTTATTTCACCCTGCTCGTCCCTAATATCCCCGTTATGTTACCCAAGTCTGCATCCAAGTACCAAAACACATCGCAGTGTTGCATTCAATCACTGTTTCTCAGGTCTGCAGGCTAGTTTCAGTGATGAAGAGGGTTGTATATACACACACACACACACAGCATACAAACTGGCTGTGTGGTGCTGTTACGGGCCACATCTGAGTCAGTGTGATGGTGGTGCGTTCACGGGTCTTTCAGGTAAGGACCCTGGTCTAACCTTTCTCTGCTGCAGCGGAGGGGGCCTTCTCCGGGGTCGGAGTCGCTGCTGCTCGGCGAATCGGCATCACACGAGATTTAACGTTACCTGCAGGAGGGAGGAGGAGGAGGAGGAGGATGATGAAGAGGGGGGCAAAAGAAACACGTATCTGAAGACCAGGAAAGCACATTGGCACAGCACTGGTTTGAGGCCCATCCTCTCTGCATGTGCGTGGTTAGAAATGGCGAGAGTGCCAAACCCACTTCATTCATTTGGGGGGGCCCCATTATGTCCAAACAGGAGAAAAGGGTGCACTTGGATTTAGCTAAACGCAGACCACCTTCCAGGCGGCGCACCGCTCTCTGGTTTATCCGCCGGCCTTTCGCCTGTAAATCGCGGTCGTATCCATGCGAGCAGTAACACGGGGGGGGAAGACGGAATTTTTCGGCAATTTCGCCATTTTGTCAGTTGGCTGTTTCGCACAGTAATGGCGTCGCACAAGGCAGATAAAATTCATTTCAGTTGCATGGAGTAAAAAAAACAAAAAACAAAAAAAAACAAAAACACCCCCACCGGTCTACGTTTCTTTTCCAACATCGCATCCGTGCAACTGCATGTTCGGACAATAACGCGACAGAATGCGGGTCAAACTTACCTTTAACTTGTCCTGAAAAAGTGAGTTACTTTCGAGTAAATTTCTGCACGATCCTTTATTTAGATTTCTCTGTTTACGAGCCCCGCCCCATTAGGACCGTTGGTCACGTCGCCGCGTCACACAGCGTCAGAAGGATTCCCACCGTCACGGCCGTCGACACTCAGCCGTTGGAGCCGTTTTTCCCTCTTTCTGTAACATTCAAACTGTCATGGCCGTCGACGGTTAACGGCTGTAACTTTATTTGTCTTTGTCCTCGGTGGGATTCAAACTAGCGACAGAAACCACACACAACACAAGATGGGACTCAGTTATCGTGGTCGCTGCCGTTACCCGACCGAGGCTAGTGTGAAACAGGCTAGCTTGCAACCGGTTTTTTTTTTTTAAAACTTGATTTTAAAAATAAATAATTATACTGAGATTTTCTGTCAATATTTTTGAGTTAACTCGACGTCTTCTACCGTACAACTACACAGTGTTATGAGCGCACATTTTAAACCAAGATAATCCCTAATTATTACGGTGTAAGCGTTAAAAAACTACACTTCTGGAGAGGTTTTGGTAGCGTGTTGATGGCAAAGACTCATGGGAGCTGTAGTTGTACAGCAGGAGATAAACATTCAGCGGAAAATATAGTCAGAAAACATTTTTCAGCTTCCTGGAAAGAGTGAGAAAATAAACCAAACAACTAAAAGCTGTCCCTAAAAAAAGAAAAGAGACCTTATCCAATACAACACCGTATTTTGTGAGTCATATGGCCGATTCCTGTGGTAGTGTGTAGATTATTAAGGTTCTTTGTCTGCTCTTAATCACACCCCTGCTGTAGTTTATGACTAGTTGACCTCTGCCCCCTTTAAAGGCTGCAACTAACATGATTAATCTGCAGATTATTTCTCAATTATTTGATTAAGAGTCTATAAAATGTGTGAAAATGATTATAAATGCACGTCACAATCTCCTAAATCAAATTGCTTATTTTGTCAGAACAGTACAAAACCCAAAAGATACAATAAACGAAGCAGAAAATCTTAAAAAGCATGGCACGTTGGGTGACCTGATGTGACCACACAGATGAATATGAAGGCAGCTACACACAGGAATATTAAAAAGTGGTGAAATATGAGCAAGAAATAAACTTCTGCCACAATCTGAAAGCGGAGGCAACGATTGCGAGTCAGTTTATTAAATGATCTGTCGATGCTTCGATGACTCCAGTTGCTCCTCCTGGTCAAACCACACAGCTCGTCTTCGTCTTCTTCTGTGTTGTCCATGTCAGTTAAACACACACACACACACACACACAACACACACCATCAAAAAGAACAAATCATGAGCGTTTTTTTTTTTTTTTTTTAAATACCTTTTTTGTCTTTAATGTATTTACAAGCTTTATTCTGCTCTGTAGGTCTGAAGTATTACAAGCATGTCAATATCAGTGACCCGGGCCATTTGCTTTTTAAAGTTGCATTTTTTTGCTCATTTTCACTTTAATGTTTTCCAGGTTTGTTCGTCTGCGTTTGTTTTGACAGTTTCCGTGGACTGACTTGCATCGCTTCTTGAATGCATACCTCTCACCTCTCGACGAGGCGTATGTACATATCAACGTAGAGCAAGCCAAGGCTGGGGAAAACACTTCCCGGGTTATTATGAGATAACCTTTGACCTCAAAACGTCATACATGGACAACGTTAATAGCTTCTGTGCATCCACTCCTTTTTTTTTTTTCCCTCCCCACCCCCATTTTAAATCTGTGCTTCCCCTTCATCCCAAAATAATCTTGTTTTACCCTGTTTTAAACCAAACAGTACAGAATCCAGGGAGGCTATTTATTTCACAATTATTATTTTGTTATTATAATTAATTATATTGTTATTTCTGTTGTCATGTTCTCATTTTGTGAGCATCTGCAAATGTTAAATAACTTTCATATTTGCAGTCCTTAAAAAAATAATAAATTAAAGAGTCCAGAACCTATGTATCTTTTAAGTCTCTTCTTAAAAAGTAACAAAAAGAAAAAGTAAGTTAAAATTTAAAACAAAAATATTTTCTATGTATAATACAGGTATTTAGTGCTTCCGCCGTTGGAATCCAAACTCAAAATGGCGGCATGTTTCAGAACCGTACCGCAGAAAAAAATTCCAGCCGTAAACATGTCGTCCTGCCCACACACCCATTTTGAATGTTTGTTTGTTTGTTCTGCTGTAAGGATGCAGTTCTACTACGTCCTGTCCCCTGGGTGCCTCCCTCGTCAATTATCTTCCGACTCCTCCTCCGCCTCCCGCAGCCAGGTGAAGAAGGCCGTGACGGACTTGAGGGCCACACCCTTACCATGCTGCTCGGCAGGGTCTTTGCTCGTCTCCCACTTGTAGAAAGCGTCCTCCGAGATGACGTCCTCGTCATACAGACAGTCAAAGAACATCCGGAGGAGGTCTGGGAATTCATGGATAGAGAGAGAAGGTTTTTAAAGCGTATGGAATCATATTTTTAAGCAAATGAGGGTTAAAAATAAAGAATGCCACAAACAGATTTTCCTTTAAGGTGAGATGTGCTGCAGGCAGGTAACGTCTCATATCAACAGACTAAACTGGGTTTCTCTGTGAGTGACGAATGAATCTGACGGTACTTTCTGTGCTGCCGCAGTAACCCTCAACCATCTGTATTCCAGTTAATTAAAAAGCTGCAGTGGAGGCATCCCAGCAGGTCTCCAGATGCCCTCTGGAGGAGGCGTGGACAAAGGTTTTAAATCCGGGAGGTTCAGAAGAAGTACATTTCCTGAGGCTACTACTGAGTCTCTTAAAGAAGGCAAACAGCTTTTTTTCCCCCCAGCATATTTTAATTTGTTATTTCACTTGTAAATTGCACAGGTTTCGCACTGTGAAGGTCCAGTTTGTACGATTTACAGCAGTGAGGTTGCAGACTGCAACCAACTAAATAGCACTCCCTTCACCGTCCCATTTCCAGAACCTTTAGTGGCCACGAAACACTGCAAAAGGCCCTATGTACAGCCAGCGTTTGGTTTGTCTGTTCTGGGCTACTGTAGAAACATGGCGGTTCAATATGGTGGAAGAGGACCCGCTCCCTCTGTTGATGGAAAATACTCTTAAGTAAGGAAAACACGATTCTTATATAACGTTGATTATACACAAATGTAATATTGAATTTCTGCACATAGATCTTCTAAAATGATCCAAATAAAACACTGAAACACTAAACGTAGTAACGTTATTTTATATATGATTATTCAGTCCAACGTCACTGTTGGCTGACGGCTGACTGCAGTTCACTTAACGTCCACCGGTGTCACTATCAACAACAGTCGTGTAAAACCGGAAGTATAAATTCCCTGATAACAAATTTAAAAAAGAAAATGTAAAGAAGAAAGAGGAGTAAAATATGACGCAGCACTTACTTGGAGGCTGATCGAGGGCAACGATCAGCGCCTGAAGTGCATAAAGTGCTTGCAGCTGTCGCTCAGTGTCTGAGTTAAGGTACTTGAGTAATACAGGCAATCTCCTCTGGATGATGGCCGTGTCCACTCGACAGTTGGTGTTATCATCTGTTCGGTAGAGCAGAAGGAGAGTGAGCACGCTGAGCCTCCCCGCTCCGAGTTTTGGCAGAGAGCAAATACTGCAATTTTTATCAGAATAGAGGAATCCGTCCTCCAGGTGGTGGGAGTGCTTACCTTTCACTGCTGCCTTACACACAGCTGTCATCAAAGCTCTCAGGAAGGGAGACGAGCTCATCTGAGATTCATCTAGGTTTGCCTGGGGGAAAAAAAAAAAAAAAGGAGCGCAGAGGAGGACAAAAGACACGATTTATCAGTCTCACAAGAACAACCTTCAATAAGGAAACAAAAAGATGGGTTGATAAGTAGTGAAGGAAGCAGCGTGTTTGTGTTGAGGGTATTTGAGTGGGAGTGGGGGGCATTGGGGCAAGATTTTGCCTGAGCAGCCAAGGACAGCTGACACTATGTAGTATTTTTGGCTGCTCTCATCTTCCCAAACCTTCTGCCACCTTGCATCCTGCAGCTGCCCATTAAAATTCCCAGCACAGACGTCGGTGGACACTGCGGCAACGCACTTCCTGTCTGTCAGCACCTTAATAAGACCTTTCTGTCAACCCTCTCTCTCTGATTCAGTAACTAACCCGTTCCTTTGTCACACTTAATATTCCTGCCTGTAACAGGGTGTATGGATTTTAGCCCACTAGCTAGCAGAGTCTGGGTGATGGATTTCTCTTTCTGACAGATGTGTGCATACATGTTGTCACTTCTCATACCTCTACCCAGTCAAAGATCTGCTCGTCGCTGGCCATGTCCTCCAGGAGAAGTCTCTCCAGCTGCTGGCTCAGCTCCTCAGGAGACAAGATCCTTTTAGACAGAGCCGCCTCGGGGCTGGAGCCGTCCGACAGAACGAACTGGAGTTTCTGTTTTTTTTTTTTTTTTTTTAAATCAAGACGAGAGGACGGCGATATGATGAGGCAATGACATAGAGAGGAGGAGGAAGGATAGAGGAAGTGTATGTTGATATATCTTTAATAATAACCTGTTGTGAGATGAAAGCCTGGACGTCCTCTCCCGCTGGTAGGACGTCGGTCCAGTTGAGGCCAGATTCCCTCCACAAAGACCCTACAGTCCTATGGCTCTGTGGGGACAAGAGGAAGCAGCGTCACACCTCTCTTCTTTTAAATATTTAATCTATTTCTTCTGTCGGGTTTCCAGGGAGAAAGATTTTAACGAGCCAAAATTAGCTACAAATCACAAATAACCTTGTTGGTTTGATGTTGTTAATAATTATAGTAGTAAATCTATTTTAGTGCAACAATGGAAGTTAATTATTTTGTTGTGAATCATTGGACCAAATGTGAAAGAAGAGCATTTCTTTCTTATATCACCACCAATATAATCAAACCTTCAATAGACATTTAAGTGAGCTGTTGATTATACTGACTTTATAATGTGAGCAGGGAACATGAATGTATGCAGAAGAAATTCAAACAACTGAAGATGAAAGTGTTGCTTACCATTTGTTTGCATAGTATGTGCAGTATTTCAGAAATTAAGATCCCGGCTCTTCCCACAGGAAGCAAAGGTTTGCTTAATTCACTGTGAACAAACAGAGACGACAGAAATGAAATGTACATCTGCCCAGCTGTTTCCTTCATACAGGAGAACGGAGAAGTTAAAATAACTTGTATGCTACTTGAGATCTGGAGCCTGTTCACTATAATGTCTGAAACTAATCTCAGAAATGAGTTCATGCAGGAGGGACTGAAACTTGTGAGGCAGCAGACATGTAACAAAATGCTGTATTGTGGTAAACAAAGCAGAGCGAAGACTCGTTCCAAACCTGTGCACACTGAGGTGATCGAAGAAGATACACCACATGTGGTTGCAAGGCGGCCATTTTAACGGGGTAAACACACAAACAAATGTTACTTTGTTTTTAGTATATGGCCTCAGTGTCAGTACCTAAAGAGCTCTCTCATAGAGAAGCCCCCTTCCCTCAGCACGGGGCTGAGCAGCTCGGCCAGGTACAGCCAGATGTGGGGAATGTCGATGGCCATGTCGTCCGCTTGCTCCAGCGTGTCTGCAAACCTGAGGGAACAAAGAGACGCAGAGGATACAACTTAAAATGACTATATTTAATTTTCTCCTTCCCAATGCCGAATCCAAAACCTGAACTTTAAGTATCAGCTGGTATCGAAATAACTGGAGGTTGAGGGTCGGTTCAGATAGTTTATCAACTCTGTTAGGAAATATAGTAGCTCTGAAACAACCACATTGTTTGTATTTGGAAGTTCTTAAACAAGGCAGGTGAGGAGGGGTCACATTACGCTACCCCAACCAGAGATCAATGCTATGAGAGAGAGATCCATATCTCACTGCAAGTCTATAAACAATAAACAAACTATAACTGTTTTCTTCCAATTTACCGTCAGAACAAGAAGCGTTAGAACAAGCTAATGGGTTTCAATCAATATTCCCCACTTTACGGAAACACCGCAGTCACATTAACAAAAAGCAGGGAAGCATAAAAAAGTGAGAGTCATTAGCTCCGTGTGCATAGAAACGGCCTGATTATCGGGCCGAGAGCATTAGGCAGGTGAACTGACCCTTTGTAGAACTGGGGTTTGGGCAGGAGTCCCTGCTGCACCAGCTGGAAGAGGAGCTGGCCCATGTGGTCCCGAGTTATCTGACTGCGCTCCAGAGTCGACTCCACCCCGACGCGCACAAAGACGTTTAGCTGAGAGCCCAAGTCGAGCTCGTCCACGCACTGGATGGCCTCCTGCAGACGACAAAGGAATATGATGGACACTGTGTGAAGCAGGGGAACATTAAACAGCAGGACAGGAATCTATATACTTAGAAAAAGGGGTTTCACAGCATCACCAAAGCACATTTCATTAGCACTGAACAGGCATCCACTGTGGATTTCTGTGAATCTCAGTACCTTGTAGTCATTTATGTGCAGGAACTCGTCGATGATGGACTTGGACTTCCTCTCGATCTCCTCCTCAGACAGAGCAGGTCTGTCCGGGGTCTGGACCACTGGCTCAGATTTCACTGTGAGAACAACAGCGACAACAGTGCTTTGTCTGAGGTATTGACGACGTACAGCGTATTGATATTTGCTACTGGGGTGATCCTTTTGTTTACAAACAGGATTTCAACCTGCTGCTGCTCCTACATTGATTTACATGTGTTGTAATAAAGAAAAAACATTTTATAAAGTAAATGAAGATGAAATTAAGGTATTTATGTTTGCTGATAACATTAAAAGGTGTGTTTACAAAACTGTTAAACAGCAGACAAAGAGGTTAATATGTTAAATGGTTTTAAAAAAAAGTTATAATTTATGAATGATTACAAAATGATATAATTTTTTTGTTTTGTAAATAAAGGTGAATATTAGGGCAAAAACCAGACTTTCTAGCTGCTGCTGGTCCGAGAAAACTGCCAATAAAACTGTGATTTCTAATCTTATATTTTTATGATTTTATATTGTATGTAACTACAAAACATCCAGGATTTTTGATGCCAAATGAAACCTGTTCATGTCTTCAAATGATAGAAACCAAATATCAGAGTGGTATGTCCAGTGTTGTGCAGCGCAGCGTTCCTCACCAGGCTCCCTGACTCTGCTGCGCTCTGCCTCTGTTTTGTCCTCGGTGACACTCGGTCTCCGGGGCTCGGCCCCCTCTCGCTCTCGGTCTCTCCGAGGCTCATCGGGGGTTTGACTCTCCAGCAGCTCCTTCGAACTGCCCCCCCTGATGAACGGCCCGGGCCGTGACGACGGAGGGGCAGAGATCAGCGGCTTCTCGCTGCGTTCCCTCCCTGTGCTGCTACGACTGCAAACAAATGAATGAATCAGGACGTTGCTGAATCTGAGAGATTAACTATCTGAAGCACAAAGAGACAGGGAGCTCTAACTATGACCCCCGGTGTTTGTCCTTTACCTTCCCAGAGTTCTCCTGGAGTCAAAGTCTGGGTTCTGTGGAGGAGTGGTGGAGGGCTGGGGTGAAGGCGTAGACTGCAGTGCAGAGTAACGATTGAGGCCAGCTGTCCGAGATAGTTCTGAGAAAAATTATGGAGACACAAAAATTACCAAAAAGTAAAAAGTAAATAATATATAGAGTCCTCATAACACAGCAACTGTTCAGCTTCTCTTTCTTGGTCTAATTTTCATTATTTACTCAACTATTTCTGACACTTTTTATGTCATACTCCGTTTCGGGCATACTGACATCACAACTGTGTGACATTTAGATGAGCTACAATCTGACCATGACACCGATTTTCACCACTGAGTTTGGGCCGATCACAAAGCACAGGCGACGTATTGTGTCATGGTTAAGTACTTTCATATCTTGCTGACTAATCTAGTTGGAACTTGATAATTCCCAAGAAGTTTACAACTGTAGTAACTCAAATCCTGATGTGTAATGTCAACCAGTGAAATCAGATCCAGAGAGCTGAAGGATTTAGAAGAATAGTGCTCCACCTCCGGGTTACTTTTGATGGATACGTACAATGGATCTGATGAAATCTGCTTGGCTGACGAACAAGTTTTAAGCTTATGCAATGCTTGGAGACCCACTGTGGTCACGGTGGGTCAGTTAATATGTATATTCTTACCTGAGTCACTGGCTTTGGCTCCTCCACTGCTGCCCTTCACCCACGTGACTTGAGCACGGGGCCCCAGCTGGATCTTCTCATCCATTTGAGGCTGCAGAAAGAGAGAATAATTTAAGAACAAGTTGCAAGCACACGAAGAAATATAAATTGTCAGCAATAGGCCAAGACTTAAATCTACATGTACGTTCTGAGCTGCCATAACGCCCAGCAGAGAGAGAGAAAACAATACACATCCATGTGTTACTTAACCCTAACAATCTGCTGACAAAGGACTCTCTGACATATTACCTGCTCCATAATCATGCTTGCTTTTTTTTTTTTTTTTTTACTGAATTCAATAAAACCAGATTTTACACCAATTCATTTGTATTCATGGTCTCAAGAACTTATGTGTTAAAAAGTTTGATTCATGAGACAGGAAGCACAGAAAATATCTTATAGACGTCTAGTATATTACACATAATATCCAAAAGGATTAATATAAAGAGTAGCACAGTTCTTCCAGCAGGAGGAGCTCTGGAAAATAAAAAAAACTTTACTTTTACTTTACAGAGTAGTACCTCGTGGATCCAGCAGGGGGACTGTGTACTACTGATCATAAACCACAATAATGTAGATCAGATGAGGGCAGGGACAGCGTATGTGTACACAAGATGAGCCACAAAATTCCTCTTGGTGATGTGTAAACATTAATCTGCTGTGTACAGAAACTTTCTACCGAAAGAACAGCAACCACCAGTGCAGGAGCTTCTGGCTGACGAGCACAAACACCTTGTGAACGTGAGACAAACTTGTTACAACATGAAGAACAACCTCACCAAGTTAAACTAAATTACAATGCAGAACTGGCAAAATCCAACCAGTGTGTACAACACAGCCTGCAGGTTCACCACAGACTATCAGACTGGGGATTTGAGGATGTCCTCGGGTCACGCATGGATCGGTTTCTAATCAGTAGTCATTCCTGGTATCACAACAACGCTGAATCCTGTGAATTTCATGAATCAGGGTGTGGGTGTGGAAATTATCCCCGATACATCATATTGATATGAAAATTGAGATAAAAGACGTGTGTGTAAAGGTCAGCATTACAAACCAGACCAGAACTAAAAGGCAGGACCAGCTCACAGGTGTGACAGCTCCCTCAGTTGAAAGGGAAGACTGTGAGTGTGAAGACGCAGCATGTCTCACCTTGGAGATCTTTGGGATCTTGGTGGGGTCGATGGTCCTGCTGTTCTTTGTCATGGGCACAGTGTTCCAGGTCTCTTCTCTCTGCCCGCGCTGATCTCTCTGATCTCTTTGATCTCTCTGATCTCTCGAATCTACGAGGTCACAGATATAAAATGAGTTCAGTGGAAATCAAAAAAGGTGTTTTCATTCAGTGAAGTCAAACGACTGTGAAAGGGGCTGACAGGGTGACACTTTTGACTCGTTTCTGCCATACATGAGGAAATATTATAGGTCAGCTAACAGATGGGAGAGAGTATGGGGCTTCCTGTCTGCTGTTGGGCACAATAGCGTCTCTGCGGGCTATAGGGACAGGAAGTCTGCCTGTATGCTTGCAGGCTTCCTGAGTCACTGTAGCTGTACCGATGTGACTCTAAGCCTTAAAGAGGATTTAGACTGCGGGGCCTGACCTGGCCGTCTCTTGCTGTCCTTTGAGAGCAGTTGCTGGTGCACTTTTCTCTGCTCCTCCTGCTCTTCAATCTTCGCCTCCTTGTGGATCTGCTCGATGGTTTTCGGGCCCTGGTCGGCTCTCCTGGACACCCAGTTGTGCTGAAAGAATAATGAGAACCCACAACAACCTCAGAATAACTTAATCACGCTTCAGTGGTTTCAAAACGGATTTATTTGTTCTCGACCTGAGCGACTTTAAATCACAGCCCAGATCATTTTCTTAAATATCTTCAGAGCACGGGTGGGTTTTTATCACAGCAGATGTCAGTCAGGCACAGAGGAATATCCTGAAGTCACAGAATTAGCCAGTGATCATAACTACCAGACAGATGTGTTGACAAGGTTATCAGTTTCAACTCGCATTACAACCCCCGTTCTGAATACAGACGTTTTGTTTCTAAACAAAGTGGATCCTTGCACTTCCTAGGTAGCCTTGCTCATTTTAATTTCAAATTTGACAGGAACGTCAGCACGGCAGGGCTTGAGTCTGTGTTTTTCCGGCGTCTTGTAGGAGACAGTGACATTGATTCAAACAGCCTGTGTTAGGTAAGACTTACTGTAGGAGAGAATTACAGTCTAATCAATGCAGATGTCTCTCTATTGCTAAAGCCAGACATGACACCTGTCATGCTAAATCACTTGTTTGTTTCTCTTCCTGCAAGTCTTCATATTTGTTTCTGCCACTGTTGTGAGCCCACGAAACATTCATTCATCCCCCCCCCAAACTGTTTATTTGTTTGTTTGTTTATTTAACTGGGACAATACAGATAAATATAGTTACAGGAGAAACAATGCAATCTCATGTAATTTATATAGGACGTCTGGCTGGAGCTAAAATTCAGCTCCCATTGCTGATTAGGCTTCTAAATTAAGGTCAAAACAACTAAACAAACAAGTTACTATAACAGATTAAAGATAAAAACAACAGACTGTATTAAAGTGACTATGCATGTGTCTCCGGTGTGCATTAATACATTGTTGAAAGAGTGGTCGAAATCTATTTGGGATAGACGACACATGATTTAAATGAGTCGAGACACTGTGTGCATAAACAAACGCAAGGTGTCATCACTGGTTTCATCACTGGCAATTAACAAGTCAGTTAAGGTAGAGCATTTTAATGTATCTGAATTAGGCTGAGCAATAAATCTAAATTAAAAAATAGAATTTGTTTTGACACAATTCATAAAATGTCTACATGTGTACTGACTCATAACAACATCAACTAACTGGGTCATTTTCAGTAACATCAACGATCGCTGCCTTGAGTCACAGTTTACGGGGAGATGCAGTGATCTGAGTGCTTTGTGTTTGTTGATGAGAGATTTATTAGATTCCCGAGAAGTGAAGCCATGGGAGAGGACCATGGGAGGTGAGTCCTAAACAATAGCCTGGGAGCAAAAGCTAGTTCACTAGCTGAGGCAAGAAGCACGTACAGCTGTACAGCAGTACTGACAGTCCATAGCTGAATTATCTGTATTTATTACACACACACCACACACACACACACACACACACACACACACACACACACACACACACACACACACACACACGACAGTCACACACACACACACTCAATCATGTTGTAGTCTCTCTCCATTTGTTTCTGAAAAAGATATTGGGTGAGTTGTCCTAAAGCTGAACAAAATTGAGTTTTTGTTTTAATATATTAATAAACGTACTGATGGTACATATAGTAAATACATTTGTTATTTGCTATGAAAGCTTAATTAATAAATATATTTATTATATATTTAGCTATCCGCTGCCAAATGCCTTAATTGCCTTTGCTACTATTTTATTGAATGAGTCTACGGTGCCTTAATTAAAAACCTTTATCAGCTGTTATCAGCAGTAAGAGGTGATCAGCACCTCGATCATCAGATCCTGCTTTGACTCTATTCTACAGCGTATCTTCCCACAGGTTTTTCTCCCATCAATTTCCCTCAAAAAAGGTGTTAAAGTTCAATAACAAGAGCTGTAGTTGATCCATTTAGCAGACCAGAATACCACTATAATTTTTCCAGAAGGTCAGAAAGATCAATCAAATAAACCTCTGTGGGAAAATCCAACATGAACCAGAGCAAGTCTGAACATGAGGCGGGACTTTGGACTCTAGATAAAAACAAACATCACAAGCACACACTCACCAATCTCAGGTCTATAATGTCCTGTAACATAAACCGTATCCGAGATGACGTCTTCCTCTCCTTGACGATTTTTTCCATCTGATTGAAATACTGATCCATCCGAGGCTGAGAAAGAGAGAGAGAGCGAGAGAGAGAGAGAGAAGGTCAATTTGAGACATGAAGGTTAAATTCTATATTTCTCCATTCAATCTACTGGACGGCAGGTTTCAGGGATTTCCACATTATTTTACTGAACTGATTGTTCGGTTTATTACTTGGTGCAGGAGCTGTCCCGACCGCCCCAGATTAAATTGGAACATTTTGGGAAACGGCAGAACAAAAACTGTAATAGTCCAAAAAAGAACAGATCCAATTCAGTGTAATGGCCCGACATTAAAACGACCGTGTTCAGAAAATTACCACATTAAACACGATGAAACTCATTTAAAGGACAAGAGGGATGATTTATGACCACATTCTCTAGGATTTACTGTAAAAACCGGCACTTTTATGTTTGTCAACAGTGCGAAGCAGCAAACAGAAAAAGGAAAACGAAGCAGAATTAAGTTGTAACGCCGAGGTCGTAGCAGATTCCCTTGCTGGTCAGAGACGTTTCCTATTTGCAGGGTGACTGGTGACACATCCACAGTACAGCAGAGGCCTTCGGGGTCAGCTATGTCTCTCCAAGAATCTGGAGACTCTCGCTGTGTCCAGCTGGGAGTCGCTGATGTTTACAGCAGAGCATCCACTGTGGGGACACTGTGGGGATATTCCCGTTCCCTACATAAACAGTTTCTCCTTCTGCCTCTGGAAACCGAATGTAGCCCAGCTGGCGTGGGATCGAATCCCACCAGAACTTTCTCTTTCGTGTCTCTCACAACCGCTGTGTTGCCGTAGATCAGAATCACCTCATATGCCAAGTAACCAACCAATGTAGAGGAATGAGCAGAAACAACCTTATGACATTATCCCTGCAAACTAGGGCTGAATTACTTTTGATTTGAGTCCTGTTTTTATTACAGCCAGAGACAGAAAACATCAAGCCGGTTCGAGGTCTGACACCAGTGCCAGTGAGCCTCTAAATATGTTATGAACGACTAGACATTCTGTAGCACAACACGCCAACAGCCTTGAGGTTGTGCCAGAGTATGTATGACGCAATACAACTGCAAGTGAAAGCCTTCTGCGGTCTGGGACAACAGGGCACTGACCTCCTAAACACACTAATTAAATATAATATTAAAGACACCAGTGGTTCTATACAATTTCAGACACCTTGGTTTGAAGGATGTCTGACACACTACAGTCTCTGAATTCTGATTTAATGTTTTTTAATCAATTGTGTAGTCCTTTCCACAATAAAGCTACCTGTCACAAATTAAAGGAATAACTTAACGTTCTGGCAAATACGCTTATTGGCAGCTGCTGGCTGTAGACTGTAGGGACATCACCCCCCCCAATATAATTTGTGGCAAGAAAGCAGCAAAACTGTATTTTATGTTTAAGCATAATCCTACAATGTATTTAACCACTCAGGCTCACTTCATAACATCAACTTTTATTCTCTGCCTCACCTTGGCCTTCTCAAAGTCGAGGTCCTTGCCGATGGTGGTGAGCAACCTGCACAGGCACTCCAAAGACTCCTGGTCGTGATTTTTCAGCAGCTTAACAACACAGTCGTGCATGATGGCCTCTGTTAACATCTTGAGCTTGAAGAGCTCGCCGATGAACTTGATGTTGCCGATGGAACGCCGCCGGGCCTTATCCTTGGCCTCCTCCAGCTCTTCCTGAAGCCGCTCACGCTCCGTTGCCTGAGGGGGCCGAGGAAACATGAAACAAATACATTTCTTTTACTTTTTTTAAGACTTTCACTCTCTCTCTCTCTCTCTAAAAATGTTTTGGGTACAGCCAGCGTCGAGTAATTCATAGACCACATACCGATGCAGCAGAGTCCAGCTCTTTCTGCCTTCTCTCGAACACCACATCGTCCACCTTGTCTTTCTCGAACTCCTTCTGGCAGCGGTTTAGCAGCAGCTTGCGAAAGTTCACTGTGGTGTTGGGTTTGTCTGTCATGGGCACTCTGAGCTGTACGTGGACAGCAGACATAGAAGATATAGTAAAGAAACACAAGTACTTTAGACAAATGACAAACTCAACTTTTTAAAAATGTATAATGTTGGACTGATGAGGCCACAAGACCAGGAAATACTGCACAAAACACACCTTTGTGTCATATTTGCCAACATTTGCATTTCCTTGTGCGTGATTATTTTAAGCTCCTCATTGCTGAAATCCATTTTTAATGAATAGCGACCCATTTGAAAGAATTAAAAAGACGACTTATTTCAGCCTTCTTTTCATCTCCCACTACTTAAGATAATGGGTGTGCACATCTTACAATTTCTTCTTTCATGTCATCAAAAACTGAAAATGTTGCACACTATATCGTCACATTGTATTGACCTGTGCTGTATTGCAGCGCACTATATTGCATCAAGGCAGAGGTGAATCTAAACCCATCGATCCGTTTGCAGCTTAAATATTTAGCGATTTGTTGAATGTACCATTAAGATGCAAATTGGATTTGTTTCAGTTAGGATGCACACGCCTACAGTAACCTGCAGTCTGTTGAATTCAGACAATGTCCCTTTTAAATGGACCACAGATAGCTGAGGTACGATTATTTATTCACTTCCTCCATCAAGATCCTCCAGATCAGTTGAATTATTTAAACCATTAACCTTAGAAACACAAACACGCTTCTTTTCTGCCCGGAGGTCGACACGCTTCAACCATTCTGATCGACACAGTGACGTGCTTACCGTGGCGAGGCAGCGGCACATGTTTCCGTAGGCCACGGAGAAGCTGGGCTCGTCGATGGCCTTCTCGAAGACCAGGTCGATGACCCCTTTGAGCCTCTCTTCTGTGTCGATGGTCAGGTCTGTCACCTGCTTCATCAGCTGGTTGAACTTCTGAGGCGTGAGCTTGTTCAGGATGCTGCGTACCTTCCTGAAGAGCTCCTGGGGGGAATCAGTCATAAATCAATCAATCATTTTATTTGGAGTGTATCTTTGACGTATCATTAAAATCTAACTCAGTTAAGGGGCAGCCTATTACTGTAGTTTTTGATAAAGACACCATTTCCAGTCCCATTTTGTATTATTTCATTCAGCGGTAGGTTAAATCATTTACAGAGTAACAATAACCAAACTCTCATTTTGGTTTTAGATAAAAGAAAAACAACAACAGACAAAACATGAAGACAAGGCAGCATAAAACAAATCACATTGACAAGCAAAAGGCTTACAACTAACAGGAAATTACATCAGGCAATGAGTTAGCAGTATTCAGTCACAGGACATGTGCATTCAGTGGTGAAATAGTCCTTAACCCTAAAACTTTAAAAGCACTTTCACCAAAGACAGTGAAGGTTCGAGGAATGACCTACATAATTTGTCCCTGTGATCGAAGGCTACAATTACAGAGTCTGTATACTTTATATTTATAACATAAATAAGAAGCCAGCTTGTGCAATATGGCCTTTCTACGATTGCATAAGGAAGAAAGACCAACTTTCACACACCAACTGCAGTGACGTGTACAGAAACCCAGATATATTATGCTTATTTCAATGCCCAGCTCCTCTTTTGTGTATCTTTTATGTGTGTTTGTGTACATGTCTGTGTGTACAGTTGGACCCACCTGTGTTTTTTGAATCTCGGGATCATCTGCAGGGATTTCCCTCTTCAGGCCAGGTTTCCAGGCATTCTCTGATTTTTTCAGCTGAACATCATCATTCACCGACACGTTCATGATGATCTTCCTGGGTGGAGGCCGCCGTGCCCCGATGTTCATAAGCTGTGAACGGATTGAAAGAGAACGCAAGCACGTCACTATTCCTGGTCACTACAAGCAGACTACACAATGTTTCTTTTAACCAGTCACAATAACAAACTGGTCTAATTCAAGTGTCTTTATGTGATAAAAACCACAAAATAAAATCAAAAACATAAAACAAAGCTACATGATTACTAGGTAGCTGACAGTTAACAAGGCGACTGTGCTCATTAACTTGTGAAATATCAGTTCTACGTGATCAGAGCCTTATCACTGACCCTGCATAGTCTAGAAGAACTAATGTGTTGCAGCACTTGAGTAGGTTAATTCTTGTCAAACAAATCTTAAATAGACCTTTTCACAGGAGCCATTCTGACATTGAATAGTAGTGTAAACAGGTGCTACCACTGATACTAATAGAGGTTCTTTCCCATTCAGGTCAAACAAAGTCTGGCTGCTGCTGTGGTGTTGGCTCACTTGAAAGACTCGGCTACACTAAATGGAATGGAACCTTAATTAGCATCATCGCTAACGCCGGTGTTTACCCTGTTATTTCATGTCAAAATGGCTCCTGTGAAAACGTCTGTGAAAATTGTGCAGCATTGTACTTTGGAGCGTTAATGGAGATCTTTTGTGTTGAATCAGCAACTGAACATTTACAGACATCAGTACCCCAAATTGTATCCCCGACTGTAATGGAAAAGGTTGAAAGAGGTGTGGTATCGATTTCACCCCCCACCCCACCCCCCACCCCACTTAAAAAGCAAGAAAGTTATCTATTACACTTGAGGACAAATTGTGTGTTGAGAGGAAACAGAAAGTAGGAACTGGAGGACTGCGTGGGGACTTTATGAATGATTGTGGCAGCCTGCATGTGTGTGTGTGTGTGTGTGTGTGTGTGTGTGTGTGTGTGTGTGTGCGTGTGCGTGACTCACTGCAGCGCCTCGTCCTCCGGTCATCTGCCTGCCAAAATCAGCGAAGGCAGGTGTGAAATCAGGCCCTCTGGAGATCGCCCTGGAATCCACCACTCGAGATGGCAACTTGTTTTGGTTCATCTGTACGACACATAGCATACACAATACATCATCACACACACACACAAAGACACACACACACAAAGACACACACATAAAGACACACACATAAAGACACACACACACACACACACACACACACACACACACACACACACACACAAAGACACACACACACACACACACACACACACGATAAGCTGAACAGCAGGGGGAGCAGTGATCCCCTAATAGTAGTGCCAATAGGGTAAAAGGAGTCAGCCTGTTGTGTGTGTGTGTGTGTGTGTGTGTGTGTGTGTGTGTGTGTGTGTGTGTGTGTGTGTGTGTGTGTGTTCATTTCTAATCCACTGGTCCCTTAAAGGTGACCCGTGGTAAATGACAGTCATACTACATTACCAGCTTTTGCTTTATGTACTTTTTTTTTTACTGTACTGGTGATAAATTATGCTCAGCGGGTTCAACGGGCCAATAAGTGAGAGAAGTCAGAACCAGATGTGGAAGGGAAGGAAGGAAGAAAGGAACGCAGGAGAGAGCGAGATAGTTGTGGGGGAGGAGAGAAGAACAAATCCAGCTCTTTGTCTTTCAGCTGTCCTTGACTTCCTCTCGACTCTTTTCCAGTGAGATTTCACTTTCTCCCTGAGAGAAAATGAGACTATGGGATTGTACATCAACTGTTCGCCGGTCTGGTTGTTCTTTTTTGGAGAGGTGGGGGGAGGGGCATGTACTCTTACACTGCCAAGTGTGACATAATAGCAATGTGATTTTAATCAAAACAGCATTTCAGCAGGCCATATGCTCCACCCAAACGTATGTGTGGATCAGAGCAACGAACCAAAGTCTCTGTGGTGTATCTTTGATCCGGTGCATACAATCTAACAGAATTAGGCAATGTCTGGAATACTGCCTGTTGCTATGAGCTAATGATGAAGAACCCTGTTTCACGAAGAAGTTTATAGCAAAAACTGGGGCTTCAACTTCTGCATGTTTTCATTATTGATTACTATAATCTATCATTTAATAGCTTTAATTGCATAGTCTTTAAAACCTCAAGAAAAGCATAAATAATGCCTGTCACAATTTGCCAGAGCCAGAGGGTGAGATTTTTTTAAATCGCTCGTTTTGTCCAACTAACAGTAAAACCCGATGACATTGAGTCTACAATGATATAATGAGAAAAAAAAGGCAAGCTGAAACCACAGCATGTTTGGAATTTTTGTTTCATAATTGACTCAAAAAAATAAATAAAAGAGGTACTGCACACTTTAGCATGTTTTTCAAGCTGTAAACCGAATTATCTAACCGTGATGAAACACATCGATGCTCGTGTTAATATTGGCATACTTCCCAAATTCATGAAAATCTGCATTTCATGGGTGGAAATGGCTCAACACACCATCTACTGTTATAAATCACCCTGAACCTTGCAAGGCCAATGCTAAACTGAAGTCAAATGTTTGAGTTTACGTCATGACATTTATTTAAAAAAAGAAAATAAATGGTAATGCCCTCAGCCTCCACTTTGAATGGGAGACTATTAAAGCGCTGCGCTCATTTGCTAATGTATACTGATTGAGACACATCATTCACAGGAGTTAACACTGCAATGGCTTGGACTGAGTGGGTGTCAGTCTGTCACTCTCTCCAGTCAGTGTCACCCTCTACACTGGCAGTCCTGTGCAGGTCTCTTGCTGAGAGGCTGGGAGCTTGCAGAAATTGCAGTTAAAGTATAAACTGCACCTGTAAATTGATTTAGAAAATTGTTGCCACTTAACTTTCTGTCAATCGACTTTCAGCTCCAGACATTGTGGCCTCTACTTGCCACTTTCCATTTATTTTAAAAGCTACATTTAGAGAAGGAGCTCTGAGGCAGTTGGTTATGTGCTGAGGAAATGTACAGATATATAGTCATAGTCATAGTCAAGGGTTAAGTATAGTTAGCCAGGGATATCTGCAACAATTGGCTGACTCACCTTGTCTAGCACCACATCACTAATGGGTGGGAGCCCCTCAGGCTTCTGTATGCAGGCGGGCATGAACTGGAAGCCCAACAGGAAGTCCCTGTCATACTGACGCTTCCCACTGGAGTCGGCCAGGTCTGAAACACCAAGCACGGTTTGAGAGGGAAGGACAGAGAAAAAGAGTAAATATACAAAGGCTGAACTTGAAATAATTAAAGCAAAAGCTACATTGTGAAGTGGAGTGAATTCATAAACTGGGAGCCCCTAAAGACACAAGTTATGCTCAAAATCTGAATATCAACAGCGTTTTTCTACTGATAAAAAGATCTGTATTTCTATATAAAAGTTTTGCCTAAAGTAGCTTTGAACATGTGTCCAAAGAACGGGGGCCCCTTCTCACCTTCCATGTCCTGTGGAGCTCCTGTGGAGTTCTCCTTGTCTCCGGGGGTGGCTCCACTGTCGCTGCTTTCCGTCTCCGACGTGTGGCCTGCCCCGTTCCTCATGGGCTCCATCTCGGCCTCACCGTTCTCCTCTGGGGCGGCGGGCTTTCCATCAGCCTCTGGGCTGCTGGCAGGAGCTGGAGCAGGGGTGGAGGTAAATACCGGCGGTGGGGGCACCGGGCTGCTGCTCAGAGGAGCTGACTGCGGGGCCTGGTCTCCAGCAGGTTGATCCACTGTGCTGGGCTCGTCCTGTGCGGAGGAAAGATTTTAGCCTTCAGATCTGTCGGTAAGTGTTATGACCCTGCTTTATTATCATTTAGCAACAGTTAATCACATTTAAAAACTAGTAGCATCAGGATTTATCTACATAACACACTATAATCATCAGTTACAGAGCTGTAAGGAGGTCATCTTCAGACCGGGTGAACAAATAAAGAAAGGGTAAAACTGCAGGAGTAGAAAATGAGGGATGAATGAATCAAAACTGAGTGAAGGCAGGGAGAGATGATGAGATGCAGGCAGGGTGGGATAGGTCAGGTACAAACAAGACAGAAAAGGAAAAATAACAGGAGCACAATGGGCTCGTCGTAGTAGACGGCACCATTAGTGGCACAGAGTGGACAAGCCTACGCTGGTGGGATTTTCTTCACACCACCCCCATTATCATTTAACAAATATCTGTACATGCAGCACTATTTACACACAGTAAAAAGGGTTATTCTTCTATGTTATTCTTGGCAGATTGAATATATTTTTTATGTTTCGTATTTCGTGTTCCATATTATGTGCTCTGTGTGCTATCTAGGCCAAGGCACTCACTGGGCTTCAAATGGGAGTACTGGATCTGGTAAAGAATTTGGTTTCTGTATCAGTGTGGTCATACTTTAGGTAACAAGGTTAAGCCAGCTTCACTCTATAGCCAAATGTTCGTCAATATAAATAAAGGCTTGTATTCTGGATTCAGAAGCTGAATTGAAATGAACTAGACATTTAAATGTTGTTGTTTAAATGTTTATAGTTTGGTCAACTATTGCTGAAAGGTTTTGTGTGAAATGTGTTTCTGAATAAAATAACATCACTCATCGTTCTCTCTGTAGCCTAAATAGGAGCCATTTAAAGTCTGTACCACCGGTATTTGGTGGTGTGAAAATTCTCCCACAGCTAAAAGCCCAGAACAAAACAATAAAAGAGAGGAAATGAGATCGGGACGGAGCTGATTTTACATACAGTGGGCTGGGTGAGCAATGAAGATGATGGATAACTCTTTGCTGTCGTTCTTTACGATAACAACACCCCAAAGTCATTTAGGTCTGCTTCCCCCCACCCCCCCCAACAACACATGTGGAAACATTTTCCACTTGAACTATTGCCCATACTGTGCCTCTTCCTCTCCTCTCTCAGCCCCCCTCCACCCCAAACCTTGATAATTTGTTAGCATTTTAAAAAGTCTTGCTCCAAAATGAGACACTAACCAGTTTCAGAATCTTAAAGAAATCATTGTGTGGGTAAATTTCAAAGGCTTTTTGTCAACAGACTAAATACTACTTCTACAAAAGAGACTATAGAGACATCACATTTAAAGGTGAAATTATCTATACTTCTTGTTTCCTGTCGGGCCTCTTTTCTTACCTCATCCTCCTTTTGAGGTGCGTCTCCAGCAGAGATCCCTTCCTTTGGTTTCCTCCAGGTCTTTGGTATAGCAGAAGCAGTCTGATTAACTGCGGAGAAATACAAATGCAAGAACACGCAATCAGACAGTCAGCAAACAACACAACCACAGTCGATTTAAAAGGGAATTTTTCTGTTGAAAAACGCAATGATGGCAAGAAACACAGTTTGTCCACATTCAAATCTGTATGTAAAACAGTCCTGGCAAATACTTGCAAAATGTTTAACCCTACACAGCAGCAGATTATGATTGTTGATATAATGAAAGCCAGAAAATTACATAAAATGCTTTAAAGTCACTTGATTTGTATGTACATGGTCCTAATATGTTAAATCTCACCTATTTCTGACCAAACAATAATAAACACAAACATTAATTGCAAATACTATTTGACAGAGCAGAAAAAGAAGGAAACATTTACACAACCATGAGTAATAATTATTTAGGAGATTTCCAGAATATCTTCAATGGCAGGTATAAAAGGCACATCTCACATTCATAGGCATAAAGATTCGTACCATTTAAAATACCATTGTTAAACTATAATCTATACAAAACAAGAACATGATGAACTAAGAAGATTAGATAGATGGGCTAGAAGAATCACACATCACATTAGCTAAAAATGGTTTGCAGAATCTGAGCACCTGCTTTAATAAAGTTTATCATGCTTTAGGTCTCTATTGATGCATTTCTTTTTGATCTTAAGCTCTACTTGTCTGTCAGGTTTTGCTCTGCAGACTCTGATCTTCTTAACTACCAACACTGTAACATGTATGTGACCCAGAGCACCAGAGCAACGTTGATGTGCATTTTACAAAACACAAAAACAAACAAAAACGTCAGAATAATCTTAGATGGCAACAAATATATTTAAAACGTGTCTCGTGATTTACAGGTTTTTCTGAAAGGATGGTAACTCTGACCACGCTGAGAGTTTATTCTAACTGACGATGCCTTCTTGGGGAATCAACTGTGTCAGCACAGTACTTGATGAGAGATTATCTCCAATATGTGCTACTTGGTTTATTCATAAAACACCCTAGTGCCTGATAGAGCCACTTCATTTTGCCATTTAGGCATAATTCCATGAAATAGTATTGTAGTACAGCCTCTTTTCAGGCTGGACTGTCTCCCAAAAAAAAAAAAAACACTCCATCTAAAGAGTCATTACTCCTTTGTTGCAGGTTAAAACCCTTTAGTCACGGAAACAAATGATCTAGCCTACAACGATTTCTACAGATACTGAAATGCAGCAGATGCCGTACCTGTAGTGGGACTCCTCCTGGTGAGTGCTTGTTGCTGGGACTCTGTTTTGCTGTCAGTAATGCCTCCGTGTGCCTCTGTCCCTACTCTGGGAACGAGGTCTTTAGTGTCTAAGGGCTTGCTCGGCTCGTCGGCCTCTGTCGTGGCCTGCACTAGAGGCGGAAGGCCGGGGGGGAGCATAGCTGGCAAAACAGGAGCTGGGCTTGACGTCAGGGTGACTGGCACCACAGCCACAGGTGCCATAGGGGTGAGCGCAGCAGCAATGGGCACCTCTGGCCTCACGTCAGAGGGCAATGTTTCAGAGGAGGAGGCCTCCCTGTAAGCAGGAGCAGAGGCCTGGGGCTGGAGTGCAGCTGGGGACAGAAGAGAAGGCTCAAGAGCCGGGGTGTCCAGCTCAGTCCCAGAGTCTGCAAGGCCGTTCAAAGCCTTGGGAGCCGGTGCTGGCGAGGCAGCCAGAGTCCGTGGGGCATCTGAAAGAGGCTTGTCTGTGTTGGGAGTCTGAGGTGGCGCCAAAGAGGGTTTGTACTCCCCAGCTGAGGGGGATGGAGAAGAGGCTAAAGCAGTGGAGTCCCTGGCTGAGGGACGTTCACTTTTGTTGGCCACTGAAACTGGGAGTGTGGCGGGGGCGGCCATTGGGGCAGAGAAGGGAAGCTCTGGTTCAACTGTTGGAGAGGCCTCAGTTACAGGAGCAGTGGCCTCAAGTCTCTCCACAGGGGCTTCAGGCTGCACAAGCCCAGGCGAGGAAGACTTCTGGACAACTGGCTCTAGTTTTGGCGTATCATCTGGAAGAATGAAGAGTTCAGATAAACACACAATTTCATCGTCACTGTAACTGTGATAAACAGTTTCTTTAATGTGTGTAAAGGTGGAAACATGTCTTTGTGTTTCTTTGTAGCTTTAAACTAATAAACTTTTGTTGATAGCTAAGGCAATACAATCATTTTAGATTACAAAGTATAAACACCAGATCACTATAAGTGACTATAAGTTCATGATTGTGACAGCCTCATGCTCAATAAACTAGGCAGCCAAAGAACTGCAGATTGAAGCTTAATAATAAAACTTCTACACAAAAAGTAGAACTGGTTCCAAAACGTTTGCTCAGTGGTTAAAATGGTCCAGCTAATTAGTGGAGAAGCAGGGAACACAGCTGACACTACACTCTGATTTGTCAGTGAAATGAAAGTGAAAGCATTCATTGTGCAGCCCGTTCCAAGGAAAACAAAAGTGATACATAAAATGTGTTTGGAAATCAATGTTTAAATAAAAGTTTTCTTGGTTAAGGGTCACTAAGGTTGCTGAACCACATGAGAGTGATAGTAAAACCAAAGATGGCCCTGCTTGGCAGGCAATGACACAGTAGCAACACAGTCCAGTACTTTTCTCAAAAAGGTCTAATGTTATAGTTTTAGACGTAAAAATATGGTTAAAACGGCCTTGGTCAGACTGTAACTACTTGTTAGGAGTTGTGGCTGTATTTTTAAGGAAAAAGAGGGATGTTGGTGCAGACCTGGCCCTGGTTTGGTGTCTGAAACCCCAGTTGTCAACGGCTGCTGTGGCTGTTGGGGCTGCGGTGGCTGTTGGGGCTGCGGTGGCTGCAGGGGCTCCAGCGTGTAGCCTCCAGGATGGGCCTGCTGTGGCTGAGGAGGCTGCGGCTGCTGTTGCTGTTGCTGTTGCTGCGGCTGCTGCTGTTGGTGCGGCTGCTGCTGTTGCTGCTGTTGCTGCTGCGGCTGCTCTGGAGTCTGGCTGCTGCTCAGCTGCTGCGATTTGAGGTAGAAAATGTGAGGATAATGAGGGTGCGGCCATAAAAACTAGCAACACAGAAAACCAGAAAGACGGGCACAGAGATGTAAGCAAGCACGCACACAAACAAATAAACATACAAGCCCAAATGCAGGATTAAGCAGAAATAAGGAGTCCAATGGGGTATGGTTACATTAAGAGGACAGCAATGGAGGACAAGACAGAGAGTGAAGATCAATGTGGGAGGAATGGCAGGAGGAGGGGAAAGGCTCAGAACAATGCAGAGGAGAAAAAAGGGGCAGATACAGAAAGAATATATAATAAAATCAAAAGGGGCACAAAAAGACAGAGAAAGAGAGGAAAGACACTGTTAACATCCACAGAAGGACATAGGGAGGAAGAAGTCATAATGTCCTTCTTCAGAATCCATGGAAGGCCATCTTATCAGGGCTTGGTAGGTTTAACACACTTAAATGTGCCAATGGCGTTAGTACTATTGTTTTCAGCTTCAAAAAAGGACTCAGAGCTCTGTTGGTTTCCATTCTGTCCATCCAATTAGGGGCTGAAATACCAGTAACAGTGGTACTTTTGGTCCAAAATATTAGGACCTAGAGCCACAACCTTTCCTTGTGTACATCTAGGCAATGCACTTGCACAACAATAAAAAAAATCTATCTTTTTTTGAAGGACAGAATGGACAAACGAGTGGATTCTGGAGAAGGAGTAGGAGAATACAATACATATGCAATCGACTGTAAAAGATAGTGAGTGAATAGAAACAGTGACAGGAAGGAAGCACGTTTAAGATAAAGTAGCTTTTAACAAGATTAATGAGAGAATTATTTAAATTTAACTGGTTTTAACAAGTCATGGATGTCTAAACATAGGTTGTACATGATGTTAATGAAATGACTCTTTTTGGTTAAAGGCCTTTTTTTTTTTTTTTTTAAACCTAAATATTCAAAGGAACATATGACAGAGCAAAGTCTGCTTGGCTAGCTGAAGGACACATCCACATTTACATAACCACTGACAAAAAAGTCCTTAGCAATAGACTACAGACATGTTCTGGACAGAAAGTCACCATGAATTTCTTATGAGAGTGCAAAATGGCTGAGTAAATTACCAAAGACACAGGGGCCATGTCCTGTCTGTCAGACACATGGTGGAGAAAGGATTAGAGCAAAGAGCTACCAAGCAACATGAGACGCCTCTCCACTCCTCAGCTAAAGCTCCAGTCTAATCAGCTGCGCTTAATGCTACACTACCTCAACTGTAACTACTGTGGGTGGGTGGTGGGTGAGTGCGTCATGAGAGCCATACCTGTGGGGGTGTAGGGGTAGAGGAGGGGCGACCGACAGGAGGTGTTGAATTCCTGCTCCCTGAACCCCCTGCCATGATCTCCTCTGTGATATCCCTGCCACCCTGATTGGGGTCACGGATACGGATCTGGGAGGACAATGGCACAAAAAAACAGACCTCACTAAAGCGCCCGAGTCTTAGAGCAACCCTGCTTTATGCAAGTTTTCCATTGAGACATTATAGGCTAACAGGAAAACGTTTATATTAGGGTGTCCTGAAGTGAGCATCATAGTAAAATAAATAAAATATTGGTGTGTTATCACAAGCAAGATGAAAACACTTCATTTGGCTGCACAACTTTGTGACAAGACTTTGTGAAAATGTGCAGATAGATTATAGTCATTACACATTAATGACTATAATCTATCATCTAAGCTACATTGAATGGTTACCTTTCTACTCAGCTTGTAAAATAATTCCACATTTATGCAAAACATTAAATACATTTTAAACAAGGGAAAATCAAACTGGAATAACTCTAGTTGCTGATGGAAATTGCACCGTATGATATGATGGAAAGTTCCAGAAATTAAATTAACTTTGAGGTGAGACTGTTTTGTCAGCTGCTGTTTGCAAGGTCAAAACTGAACTGTAAAGCTCAATCCTAAACTATTAATATTTCTGTGGCAATTGCTGAAAATCACGAGATGTGATCAAAAGCTCCAGAACGGCTGCTAAATGGGTCTTGAGGTGGAGGAAACTACTAAGATACTCACTGTTTTCTTCTCACGCTTGGCTGGTGGAGGTTGCTGTGGTGTAGGCACTATGATGGGGGTTGAGGGGGGGTACACAGTCTGTCCTGGGTAGTAGGTTGGGCCAGCTGTGGGAACGGGAGCAGGAACAGAGGGTGAGACAGGTGGGTGGTACCTGAGGGGATCTGAAAGGGAAACAAAGGAGAAGAAAACACACGTCAGTAAAAACACTGATACATTTCCTGCTTCGAGGAGACACAAGGATAATCGATTATGTGTATTTGTGCTACTTTGGTGAATTTAGACTTTAAATGTGCTCCGAGTGTGGGAATAGTATTTCATGTGTGTCTGTGTTGGATTAATAACTCACGATATGGGGCAGGGTACTCCCCTGGCCCTGGACCAGGATAGAAGGTGCCAGACCCTGGAGGCTGTACAGAATACTGCTGAGGAGGTCCCACGTAGGGCGTACTGTGGCGATACTGCAAGCAAAGAGGGCAGAGGGAGACAGATTAAGACATCAGTAAGGACAAGGCAGCTACTGTAAAAATTAAAAAAAAACTACACGCTTTTGCAATCAGTTCTTTTTTTCAACATTTGGAATTTAAGAGATTCTAATTGTCCTTCATTGAGATGTTGGATCTCTTAAATTCTGCCTAGATCAGTGTTGCAAACTGCACTTCTCCTAATCAGCCAGATCTAACCGGTACCAGCTGCAGCCCGAGAGTATTTTTCTGTAGTCATTCGGCACAGAAACCAAATACTCACAGGGGCTCTGCAGGAGCAAATATGAAATTAAAATATTCTTATGCTTCATTTTTGCTCTATGGTTAGAATCTGTGTTGGTCACAATGAAGCAGGCAAGGAGAAATGTTTATATACATATAATATAATGTGCAAACAAGACTATATAACAAAAACGTGCCTCCTCTATATTAAAAGGAATAGTTCAAAGTTTTGGGAAATACCATTTTTTTCTAAAAGCCCACTAATCAATACATTATATTATTTAATTTATACCAAAAAAGGATTTTACAGGAGCGTATTATCTAATAGACAGAGGCATCAATCTTCTCATCTAACTTTCCCAAAATGTTAAACTATTCCTTTAATAATTTCAACCAGCAGCAAACAAGGAACATTTTTCTCAGTACTCAATCACAACAAGAAAAACTGTTGCTGTAACGAAAATGTGTGAAAATGAAAATATGTTTGCTTAATCATAATCAAACAAAGAGTAATTCAGATTTTTTAGATCATCATAATAAATTAAAACAATAAAATTCCTTTTTAGAAAAACCTATGTGCACAAACAACAATAGCTGGAACTGAGGCACAGAGACTGACAGTAGAGTAACAACTTAAAATCTAATCTTAAGATCCAGTTCAGTTGGTCCATGGCACCTGTGGGATGTAGTACTGTGCAGTCTGAGGGGTAGGGAAAGGCATGGGTGCCATGGTCATCATGATTGGTTGGTTAGTGGGGTAGACAGCCGCTGTGGGAGTCTGTGAGCCAGGTCGTATGGAGGGTGTGTTCGTAGGGATATTGGGCCTCGCAGTCTGCATCTGGGTCCTCTGGAAAAACTGAAAGCAACATGTGAGAGAAACAACAAAAAGACATGAAGTGCTATCCCAGAGGCAGCGGTCTCATTTCAGCATGCTGCCATGCTTTATATCTAACATAAAAACAAGTGCAGTTATTCAGATGTCGTCACCATTTGGCCTACTCATTTCTCACAGTGAGACAGCCCAGTTTTTGATCGGTTTTTAAATCAGCTGCTTAAAAGAAATCTCAAAACTCTCGTCATTGCGGCCACTCGGACCATTACATTAAAACCACTCCTGAGGGATGAAAAGCAGAATGATTTAGTCAGACAATGCACACTTTTATACATCTATCAAAGGCCTCTATAGTCAACCCATAAGCTCCTCCACCAATTGCTTCACTCAACATCTCATCTAATATTTGTATTTTATACTGTAACTGGTGAGCAACATCATGAATCAGATGAATGACATCTACAAATTAGGGAACACCGCTCACTGTTTGGAGACTTTGGACCTAAATATGTGTTCATCATCATCTTCATCTTCACAGGCACCTTTACAACGTTCCTATTATAAAAGTAGAAGAATTTTTGTGTTGTTGTCAAGGTACCTCTGTGGTATCTTAACACCTTGGCAACACACCAGAGTAAACTTGTGGTTCAGCCCTATTATGAGCCACTGGTTACGAGGTATTTACTTTCACTAATGAAAACTGATGCCTACACCTACCTACATGGTGGTTTAAGGTTGTGTTTCTGCCCAGGGGTCATTGGGATTTTTAAATGTCCTTTAGATTTTTGTGATTGGTAATTTGATATTCAACCATTTATTAAGAGATTGAGATTTCTGTGAGATGACTGTTGATACATTTTTTTTATGTTCGGATAAGCAACAAAAAGTGCTTTTAAAAAAGCAAAGTAGACCCGACATTATTGGCAGAGACAGGCCCAATTACTGTTTCCCACATTATACTTAAAAGGGATTAGCTAAAGTGTAAATTTCATTAATTCTTGGTTTTTTTTTTTTATATTCTCCTATTTCAAAGCTCTTTTATTTTTTCTTACTTTGGCCAGCCTGCCCTGCATTGTGAATAAGCTGCACCAGACTCCACAGCTGCAGAAAAAAAACTCTTGGACTGTTGAATGGCTTCAAATACCTCTTTTTGTGCCTGAGCAGATTGGCCAACCTTGTAGTTGTACTGATTGTGTGGCACACGGCATGGCTCTCTTCATCAGGCAGCAATATGGCCTTTACTAGTGCATCACAGAGCACACAAAGCTGCGAGAATATACTTGTAGTGACTGCAGCTACAATGACTTGTATACAGCACATGTCACCATCCGTTAAAAGTTTAGTATTGCACAGGCTTTGTGTTTGGATGGGCCTGAAGAAAGACCGCTACCAACAGCTGTGACCAACTTCCAAACAACTAGGGCTCAAGCTGAGAGTACCCAACCACAGTCACAGTGTGATCCAGTGAAGGAGAGCAGAATAAACAATGCTGTAAAACCATCTAAAAATACCCAGGAGGGGAAATCACCTTTAACATAATAAATCAGTTTCAATGGCTGTATTGTAAATAGGCCTGTGGAAATCTGGGAAATGACCAGGAAACTGTTCATTACCAGCTACCCGCAGACAGTGTCCGTAAAGTCGCTGGCAAAGCGAGAAATATGAGTAAACAGACAAAACAACTTTTCAACATGGTCAACTTAATAGTGCTTTGTAACTTAGGCTTAAAATAATCACTGAAACAGTAAGTGTGATCTACAGCAACAATAAAACCATACATACGTCCAATGGGCATCTACAAAATAATAAACATTACATATTTCCAAACGGTAACAAACACTTACTTTCTTATCACATGGACATAAAAGGAAGTAAAAAAACACTCATCTTAGGGAGGAATATACAGTATCTTTCACTCTGCATGCTGTTCATTAAACTGTACAAGCTCATTAAAGATGAGTAATGGATGAAACAAAAATTATGAACTGAACACTCGAGTAATGATCCTACACGATAAAAGACAGGACATAGGGATGAAATGATGATTAAAAAAAAAAAAAAAGACTCTCTACTGAGCATTCACTGTAGTGAAGATGAGGGGGTGTGCAGGGTTAAAAGTTAGGAGGGACGGGATCATTTAAGGCGTGATCCTCATCATGCCATGCAGGTCTGCAGAGACTTTTGATACAGAAGTAAATGTTACCTGGATGGGCCTGAATCCTCCCTTCAGTATTGAAAGCGGGAAAGAGAGAAAAGCCAATGGGAGACTGTACTGGTGAGACTGAAGCCTCAATAGAAAAACAAGCAGGCAATCAATCATTCACACCCACACATCAAGACAGAAAGCTGCCACATTATTTCTATCTACCTGACACAGGACATTCTCCTGAGCCACTTTGATTGGCTAAAATAACTCATATACAGCAGAAAAGGAGCTCAGAATTAGAGTGGGTACATCATTGGACTGGGCGGTGAACTGGAAAAAGCTGAAAAGTCACAGTCAGAATGTCATTTCAGCAGTTGACTTGTGGCGATATGCCACCCTGACATAACATGCACAGTTGCACAGCGATCCACAAGCGTCTCTCACCCAAACACACACTCTACTTCAAGGGCTATTTCTTTTCTCAAATTGTGTGAGCCTCTGCGCCAATCTAACTCTTGCTTTGCCAATTTGGCATTTTCCAGCCCCAATGGGACCTGGCTGTCACCTGCAACAATGCATTACCCACAGAGTTGATGTTGACGGCTGCACCAGGGAGGGCTTACAGACATCACTCTATCTTATGGAGCTGATAGGTCGGGCGAGCTCATATGGGCTGAATAAATTATTGCTTTTGGTGAAAATCTTTTGTGTCCTTGGGAGATGTGGGCTGGTGTTTTCATTGTATAATAGAGAAATAATTCAGTAAGACACATTAAACTCAAGGCTAATGCCTGATCTTTGCCCTGACTTGACCCATTTCAACTTATTTAAACTTCCCATCTTTTGTCCAGCATCATGGTGCAGTGATAGAGAAAGAAAAATGCTGTCAAAGTAACTCTGTTCTGCCTATCTGAAACTATGTCAACATGTTCTGTATATTAAGGTGGAAATGCTGACAAAATATATGTTATATACCGTAGGTCTTACGATTATGTGACAGTTCCACCATTTGAAGCATCTGAAGAGGACACACTCAAGGGTAAAACTCAGATTAATAGAGTTATTTAGACTCTGAACAGCTCTCTGGAGGAAACAACAGTTGTTTGTTTTTGTGGTAACTGTAATTTCCACTGGTTCTGACCTTTGGGTTCACACAGACACACAAAAGCTGTGTTTGGTATCCAAAGAAGTCAGTTACACTGATAAGTGGAAGAAAAAAACAATATAATGATGATCCTTATTTGGAGTCAGACTTATGTTTCGGCCAAATGAATTCATTTTCTGATCTCTATGTACCCTTTACTGTGCATTGAGTGCGTTTCAGGGGGACAATGGGTGTTTTCTCCATTGGCATAAAAGGCCACTGTTCGGCTTCATCTGCTTTCCGACTCCACTTCCGTGGTGGCACAAGAGATCCCAGCGCCAGTTTGTGACAGCCAGAGCATGCGCTTGTGTGTGTGTGTGTCTACACACTAATATCTGCAAACACACCCGACACACTCTGACACTATACTATTAATAGTCTCTTAAAAATGTGTCCACACAGAAGCATCCAGAAGGTGAGGATGTCAGACAACAAGTTACTCAGGGCACATCTCGGGGTCCTGGGGTGTGAATAACACATCAATCTTAAAAGTGGTCTCCAGCTGCATGAATCATTACGGTGTGAATCAACAAACACAGACACAACAGGAAGTCACATGGTCTGAATATTAGCACCCAGACATGTCATAACATGACTCTTAGCATCCACAAGGTAATACACAAACAAGATCATAAATACCACACTGCCAAATATGAACACATTAACATACCCTTCATAATCTAATGACATTAGTTCACAAAGTGTCATCAGCCTAACAGGATCCAGAGTGTAATTGCCACAAGTGTCAGCCAAGTACACAGACACCCACTGGGGCCGGACCACACACGGACTCTTTCCTTGACTACAGCCTACCTGACCACTGGCTACTTTCACTATCACTTTGTCTTGTTTTATCCTGAAAATCCACATATAGAAGTTTTAAAAAAGAAAAGAGGAATAATCAGCATCTGAAGACATTTGTGTCCCTCTAGAAATTGGCTTGTAGATGTGGTTGTGACAAAAAATCTAGATCACAAATTTCTCACCCAAAAAACAATAAAACAGCCAATTTAATTGCAGTACCTTGGTGTAATTACTGCAAACATATGAGACCATGGTCTCATGAGGATGTTGTCACAGAAATAATCATCTTCCTATTTCAGTTTTTTGGCATAAAGAAATCTGCAAAACACGAAAACATCCTGCACACTAACTGCATTTAACGTCTCTACCACACTACCGCAGAGGTTGGAAGTACCTGTACTTTTCTATGTATGTTTCTAACAACATCTTACTTTTACACTCTACATTTCACACAAATATCTGTACTTTCTATTCCTTACTTTTTTAAAATTGGCTTATTACTTTACTTTATTCCCTCATTTGAATAAAGGGGAATGATCCATTCATTTTCTTTTTCATATAAGCCTTCCCAACATCAAGACCGCAGTTTATCACATGTGACAGTAACATGACAAAAACAACGTAAAAGACGTAACAAGATGAAACAGACAAAAGAGGGAGAATCAACGACTATTTGAAGTTTTAGATCTGCACAGAAACAGTTGGTAGAAATGTCCAACAGAGCCTGTACCTTTTTGCTTTTACTCGAGTAAAGAAGTTGAATTGGTACTTCTACTTTTACCAGAGCATCCGTACTTCTATTTGAGTTATACCACCACTGCGCTTAGGTCAACTACTAATGCCTTAAAAATAAAAGGAAAACATATCAGATAAACTTTCCACTATTAAAATGCTTATCCTTAGATGACAGAAAACGCCATTCTCAGTTCTCACCAACATTTCACTGGACAGTGAAGGCACCACATCCCATTAATGGAGCTGCATACAGTACTACGGCTGTCCGGAGGTGCGCTGCAGTGTTAGCTGATATAGATGGTTGTTTTGGCCAATTCAGCATGTAGAATCATGTTAGATTCAAGTGAAAGCGAGCACTCTCTGTTTATCCTTGTAACCTACTCATATCATCCTTTTCATGTAGCATCTCCTTATTTTTCACCTTCACCTTTTTATTTTCAATAAGCAAACATCGGCTCACAACACTAGAGCAAAAACATACTGTCAATTAGTATTCTGAGCATACATTATAAATTAATGTTAATATCTAGACTGACTAATAATTTCCTGTTAGCATGTTAAATGCCTTATAATCATTAAGAAAAATATATAAACTGTAAGGAAGCCTGAGAGAATCGCAATCATCCTGTGCATAAACAGATACATGCTCTGCGCTCCAACCCGAGACACCCACAAGCTTCATTACATCTAAACCTGATTAAGACTATTGAATACCAATTCAATTCTTGGAATGAAAGAAGATCAATCTCACCATAAAAATAAACATGAATAGTGCAAGAACATGCTTGTCAGGAAACAGCTCTGTGCACCTGGCTAGATATCTTGATTAAATAGCAGCACGCTCAGAAGAATCCCATGCTAATTAAAACCTCTTTAACCGTTTCCAACATACTTTGGGCTTTCAAATATGATTTTTTTTTTTTTTAAGGAACAGCAGACGCCCCACAAACAGCCCTTTGCCAGCAGGTACCAGCAAACTGCTTTGATGATGATGATGCGAGAGAGGGAGCAGGAGGGGCGTTCAGCAGGGGTAAATTACCTGATGGTGGGTTGGTCGAGGGCCCGTAGCAAACTGGTGGGGGAGGAAGGAGAGGTCCAGCAAGGAGATTTGAAGCAGTGATGGCAAAGCGAGGAGAAGAAAGAGCATAAGAGAGACACAGAGATAAGATGAGCGATGAAGGCAGACGCTTGAAAAATACAGTACAAAACCACAGAGCAACAAAGCTATAAAGACACATGGCACATGATGCAGCTCTCAGACGCAGGTCAAAGTGTGTATCTGAAAATAGTAGCTTGCTTTAAGTACCAGATATGTGAACAACACTGGCAACACTGTACACACTGACCGAGGTCTGGCTAACCTTGCTCTTCTGATGGGGGAGGGCAGGAGGCAGGCAAAATTAATAAATAATGCTTACTAGGTGTAGGTGTACAGAGAATGCTGGCAAAGTGAATATCGTATTTATTTTACTAGGCTTGTCGTGGAGGGAGATTTTTCACAAAATGTGTTCGCTATCTTTAAATGGCTTTCTTTAGGCTACGGTGAACAAACACTAAAAGATAGAGCAGCTCGACTTTACACAAAAATGTACACTAAAAGATATTTGAAATTGAGATAACAACATCACAGAGAACAACCTTTTAATTTTTATGTTGCGCTCCTAAACGGGGGTGTAACAAAGCTCCCAAATGCCACCAGTGATACAGTACCATCGACCACAACAAGCCTACGAGGGCCCTTTAAGGAGACAACGAAGGAGACCTCATTAAAAAAATACAGCCGATGCTGAAGCGACTGACTGCCACGAGCAGATTGAGATCATTCAACGTTTCTGGAGCTCTGTGTGGCTTCTAAACACCAGATCCCTCCTTCGCTGACTCAATGAACTTTCAATAACACAGTAAAGCAAAAACTGTTTTACTCTGAGGCAGGCGTGCAGTAAATCTAAGACCACGGGGACACTCACCGGGCGACTTTGTGGCTGTGCATTCATTGGCTGTGTCTGGGGAGAATACACTAAAGGTGCAGAACCAGCATTTTGTCCAGGGTTGTATGGAGACTGTTAAAAGACAAGGGGAAAAAAGCAAAGATAGACAGAGGAGGAGAGGGTTAATGACATACAGACAAGGAACTGTGCAGCAATCAGTCATTTCATTAAGACGTTCCACAAACCAACTGTAACCTTAACACACCAGACGTCACAACATGAACTTACTTTGGATGTTGCTGGGAGAAAAAGTTTTCAATTGGGGTTTATGTACTGCGCAAAGATAATTGGTACCCTGAAGGACTGAAAATCCTGTGCTCCTCTATTCTTCATCTACTGTGCAGTGGAGCTAGGAAGAGGTGAGTTTAAGCAGATCTGCTTACTCTTCTTCAAGCTGCTGCGGGTATGGTTGTGATCATTTCAGTTTGTGCTGTGTGACGAGACTATCTGTAGAAGGCTGGTGAGAGGCTAGAGCTGCTTTAGGGTGAGGCAGTGGGCCATTAGACTATAACGGTGAAGAGGAACAACCGGATTCCTCGCAAGCGTAGTCACATACTTCCAGAGAAGCTGAGTCATGGAGTCAACATGTTTGTGAGCCAGAGCGGTAACGCAGTCAGAGATGCCAGCATCACAGCAGCAGTGTCACAGTCTGACAGTGAATCTTTCTTTATGATTAAGCAATTCAGTTTTTTTCCTAATAAAAAAGGTGTAATCATAGGATCTGATGCTGCCTTAACCGAAGACGGATAACATGAGGCTGAATCTTTCTTCCCATCATGCTCAGCCTTGATTTATTTCTGTTATGTTTTTGGTCCTTTGGTTTTCATTGTCCTTTCTGACTCCACCAGATGTGTATGGATCTAATTGTAGTTGCAGACAGATACAGACAGTGAAGAAAAGTCCCCGTTGGGTTTCTATATTTAACCCTTACCTTACCCCAATCATCTTAAATCCTAATTAATGAAATAATCTTGCCATAATCCAACCTAATCACTGTGCTTCTGCCCTTAAACCTGGTAGTACATAAGATTTTACACACACATCCTCTTTAACACGTTCCCAATCCTGATTTATTATTTCCCGCCTTCACTTTTTCCTGAGCTTTTTACCCAAAGAAGTTGAACTGATGATGTTGAAGCTTTGCAGACGACCTCTTTCAGCTACAAGCTCACAGATCTGGTTAGTACCACAATCTTACAGCCAGAAGGGTTTTTTTATTTTTGGAACAAAAATAACCCATACAAGTGTTCTTGTCAATCTTACAATGTGACAAATTATGGTAAAGAAAAAGTGACATCATTCATCCAGTGTTGAATTGTTGCTCAGCCCTAAAACAAGTGCTAAAAAGCAAGCAGACAAATGGACAGATCAAACATGAATACGCAGAGAGGATGACGGCGGACACAGTGACAAACTCACCCCTCCGCCTGCCTCCCAGCCCTTAGGGTAGCGATATGGGGAAGCTGTGGGTACTGATACCTGAGAGAGCGCCGGGGAGTGGGCATGACCTGGCGGGGTGCCCGCCAAGCTAGGGTGTCCCTTTGTGATGTCGTGAGCAGTGTAAGTAGAGCCAGCATGCCTGGGTACCTGTATCACATAAAACTGTAAGATCAGACAGATACACAAAATGGGATATTATGTCACATTGATGCACACTGATGTATGGAACAGCAGCAGGAGGCTTCCACAGGTCATTAGTCCACCCTCCTGCAGAGGAATGTAAATTAAGCTCTCAAGCTCTAGGATTAGCCCCCATATGTGTGCAAAGGTGAAGACTTGTACTGTGCATGGGTGTTGAAGCCTGCTGGGGTTGGCTAAGACTGTCTCTGGCCTCTTCTGCAGTCTGCTGTGCCCAACTATGCTGTGCAAGGATGTCTGGGCCTCATATGGCAAAACTGGGTCAAGTAATCATATTACAACCCCGCTCATCTGTGACAGAGTACACCTGGTACAATAGCTACAACTGAGTCATGCTTAAACAAGCCTTGTCAATATGGGCCAATGAAGGGTTTGGGGTAAGCACCAGCCGAGTGAGCAGTATTGGGAAAAGATGAGCCTTGACTCAGCTCTTAGCCTGTGGTGTGGCAGGATGGGCCTTGGCTGCTGCAGCTGTGGGCTGGCACCACTGCAAGTGCTGCTTGTTGCTGCTGCAGCCTGACACACCAGGGAATGAGACAGGATACTGCAGGAAGAGAGCAGGAGGCAGACACTGAGACAGCCTGGACAGCTGGGCTTTCTCTCCAGGGCATTTTATTCTGACTCCACAAAATGCCTGTTGGAGCTGAAAGAGCAAAACATTTAAAAACTAACATCTACAAATTGTATCATATTTACGTCTACCAGGTATGATAGGCGTTATTCTGTAAAGCTTCTATAGTACAAATCCCTTCTGCATCTCTCCATCTTCTCTGTGTGGCCCACTTCCCTCAGATGACCTGGGATAAAGCAACTAATCTAGCTGCTGTTGCCAGGGGAGGAGCCTGCTCTGCTTCAGGCGAGTGACTGATTCTGAGGACATACAGAGTGATGGGTTGGGGGAGGGGAGGCGAGCGGCTGTATAGGAGCTGTACATGAAGGGAAAGGAAAAAGAGTGTACAAACCCCCCACATCCACTGCACAGAACAACTGTTTCATGCCGTGGGCACGGTTCATTTCCACCAGTGTCATCATTGTTGCAACCCCGTTTAAAAACTAACTTTCAGAGCTAGAATATCTCAGAAAACCGGCGTTGTTTCCCGTACTGTTGTGTTACAGTGGATAAATAAGCTCACAGCTGAATAGCCTATCTTCAAACATATAGTGACTTTTCTTGTGCAGTGTGCAACTCCCTACTGTACCTTCACATTTCAGAAATGTTATCACTGAAAACATCTTCTTTGTGCTGTCAAATGATCAAAGTGGGAATTCCAAGGTATGCTGCTGAGCTTGTTAAAGCCAGAGATTATAAAAAATAAAAGCACATAAGGGATAGCAAACACAGACAAGCTAATATTTACCCACAAATGACCACTAGAGTGTTAGTATTAAAATACTGAGGAAGTCTCGGCCACAATTGTATTTAGCTCAGTTCATTTTGTGTGAGAAAAATCCATGAAATGTCAAATGAAAAAAAAGAAAAGGAAATCAATATTCCTAGTATCTTAAATGTCTGCATCAAATGCTCATTTACAAGATGTGCAACAATGAACACAAGAGGTATCTGTGGTGACAACAGTATCTTCTACAAAGCCCTCCAACAAATCACTCCCCTCTAGCTATTTGGCTCATCAGAGGAGAATCCAAGAGCGTTCTGCAAACAGCACTGCTCAACCTGGATCGTTGTACAGTATAATGTCTATTTGCAAAGGGTGACTGTCATGTCAGGCCAACATCCTCAGAGGAAGGGAGGATGCCTTCAGGGTTTGTTTTCATCTTTAGGGAGATACAGTAGGTGTAGTCGGTCACTGAGGAGACGACAAATGGCCCCAAAGTTCAACCAAGGACGACACATGAAAGTAAATTTGGGATTTTTTTTACTGTAAGCTAATCTAATTGTCTACCCTAACTCACATGTTGATGCCTCAGGCACGCTAAAATAAAAACACCAAGAATTATGTGAATATTATTATGACAAAGACGTGATACAGGAAATGTTAATTAACTCCTGAAGGAAAAAGTGAATGGCAGAGGTCCCCTGAGGTGACACACATTTCCACAGCAGGCCTCCTGAAGTCAGATCACAGCATTATGTCTTAACAAGCATGCCTTCTCCTTTTTGTGATTTAAAAAAAAAAAAAACATAAATGCATGTTTACTGTGCCTATAAAAGCTTTTCAACCTAGTTTACATATTCAAAATATTTATTGTATTTTGTGGCAAAAAGCTAACACACTGAGAGGTTACTTTTATAGGCACTGTTATCCAGTGCCAGTTTATTATTAAGTATACGAATGCAATAAATCTAACCTTCATAAAAGGTTATAATGCTCTTAGGAGAAAACAGGTGCATCTCTCCTGCACTGAACTTCAGTTGGATGCTCTGCCTCAAAAAAAAACCATCAATGTTCGGCACTCCAGAGGTCAGACATGGCAAAAGAATCATCACATACATTGTTGTTTTTTGGGGGCAGGATATACTTAAAAACAATAGGCTGACAAATCTACTGACACATTTCAGGATGAAGCCTACATCAAAGCATGATTATATGGTGATAAATGTTCAGCAAGAGGAGTTGGTCCACCCCATTTATATCAATGGGGGCAGACTAAACACCTCTCATTTTCAATGCAGTTCAACAGAAATAAATCAAATTACCATAAATCTGAATCAACACCTCTCTAACAAAAAGTGAGCATTGTAACCTTCACGTGGGAAGTGTTGCGTAAGAGCGCATTAGTTAGCCAGGTGTACCCAATAATCTTGTAACTGAGTGTATGAGTGTGTGTATTTGAGATGAAGCAGCATACAGGTGGATATGTATGTGAGAGGGGCTGCGTGCAGTGACTCACGCTGTAGACTGCAGCGACTCCAGGCTGTGTGGGGAAGATTCGGTCGTCCAGTGGCTGAACCCGTGGGATTCTGAAAAGAGGTGCGTTAAGGAAAGCTCTGCAAAGACTGCAAGACCAAAAATAAGTTTCATGCTAGATAAGAGTTGGACAGCTCTACAGGGAAGATTCCTATCATATTTAAGGTTTTTATGTAAGAGACACTGAGACACTAAGTGTTGCTGACTAACTGATTAATTGCTGTTTACTAAAAAGAATTACTTCCTTCTACACTTGTATGTTTTTCTGCAATACATTTAGCAGATTCAGATCCAAAGGGCTTTCCTCAAACCCCAATGGCTCGCATAGTTGGATTTCAAGGATCCCCCAACCACTCCACCCCGCCCAAAAATGCCCCATCTCTGCTCAGAGTACACTATGTACCTTCACCATTTTGTAAGTGTTAAAGGGAAAATCTGAAATGGATTTCTGGACCACTTCAGGCAAGGGGACATACAGAGAGGATTAGACAACTGTATAACTCCAATACTAACTCTCCTTTTCTTATGTTAAAGGTAAATAATAATAGGTCAAATAAAACCCTCTTGTCACAACACAAAAACCTATAACACTCTGGGCATTGTTTGAGCCATTAATAATGAGACTCACTTGAGAGACACTCATATGTTAGACGAGACAAAAGAGGGAATGTGCAGTAGCCACATAAAAGAGGAAAGCCCTGTAGTTAGTAACCTGCTCAGGCAGTTGTCTGTGACAGACAGACTCACACACTGCTGGTCACATGGTTTATGGGAAACTGAACGTCTGGCTTTCTTCCTTTCACTACAATCACGCCTCCCTTTCTCCCCAAGGGTCGAGTTATACCAGAAAACAAGTATTTTTGTAAGTATGTGTGTGGGTTGTGTGACATTAGTATTCAGACATGTTTATAGTTGTTTTGAACAGCCACACTCGGGGTGAAAAGCCAGCTGCGGGGGTGATGTCGTTTAAAAATGGGAATACCGGCACACATTTTTTAAGACAGTCTATTCTGAAAGCCACTCACAGTGCTGCGACCGGTTGTTCACATGAAAAGCGGCAAAAATAGTTGTGTAACAAATTGAAAAACAGATTTGAGAGAGAAGTTTAAACCCAGCAGAACAGTATTCTCTCACCGCCACAGCTGACCATTCATGACGGTGAAGTGGGTGTGAGTTACAGAGCGGTCTGAAGCTGTCAGACAAGCGGCTCTGACGGAGCAAACTGGCCTCTTACACCCTCTTTCCTTTTGCTCTGCTCCTGCCTGCAGGGGCCATAACATCTCTCTTGGCCCCCTGCCAGCACCTCTGCTCACAACCGACAACACAAGAGGGAGGGAGGGAGATAAGGAGAGAAAAGAAACATTTTAAAAAAGGGCTGCGATTCAAAAAGCAGAAGCACAGCAGGAAGCATTATCTGTTACATTGTCGGGGAATTTGGAAAAACAACACGGCCCTCCGCCCCACACACAAACACACACACAGAAATTAGGAGTAATTAGAGGCTCAGTCTCTTCCCAGACACGTTAGTCCAGGTGAGCAGAGACCTAATTAAACTGCGCCACAGTATTTACTATTTTCATCTTCTGTTTTTACGTGCCAACAGTATCGCAAAGAAAGAAAATTTACCACAGAGCTCAAAGTAGGTGAGAAAATTAATAACTTGTAAATACTTCCAGACCCAGGTTTGGTGGGTGACAGACAGAGAGGGGTGGGGGGGGGGAAGCATCAACAGTGAGGCAACCTGATCTGTCTGCTCTACATGACCGCTGGCTGGCAGGGGCAACTGTGTTGGGGAGTGTAAACGGAGGGAAAGCACTGAGATGTACCACCAGAGGGGTGTTCTATGATGAGTTCAACATAGCCAGGCTTTTTTTGTCTAAGCTGGTTCTACAAAACCTAAAACCCCAGTCAGAGATCACAGTCACAACGGTGGTTAACAACTGTAAACTGTGGAAAGTACTAGTCATGTAAATCCGTAAGATAATATATTTATTTTACCACTCAATGCACTCCCAATGCATAATGCACAATGTAAAGCTCTTACACTTTAAACTTGAGCCGCATGTTAAAAAAATCTGGCAGGCCTATAAAGAAGGATATATGAAAATCACTTTAGTTTTTGGCCAAATGATAGTGAAGTGAATTTATTTGATTGAATATTATCTGTGACAAATACCAATAGATTAACTTTCTAATCAGTGTTGTATAGCTGAAATACTAGCAGTGTAAAACAGTCTTGGCAACAAACCAGGACCAAGCATTAAAAACCAAATCCACAGTGGTATTTATTTACTGTGCCTTCATTATTCTTTTAGTGTATGGATGATATACAATGGTATAAAATTTGAAGTGTCAATATGACCCTGCTGCACATATGACCCTAGAGAATCCAAAGGAATTATACTGCACTTGATTAGCAAGTAAACATCACGCTGATTAATAATATAGTCAACTATAATGTATGCTACCTGGGTTTTTAGAGAAGGCTTCATTTAATAGCCAGCCAACACAACAAGTATATTCAGCAGTTCAGTGAGAGCAAGAACAACCTTGGGAATACAGCGGCATACAGTATTTTCTCTTCACATTTTTTTTGCATCACTAGCTGAATTCAAGTGGCCAAAAAAACCCCACAATGCAATGCATACAGCTTGTGGTACTGTTAACTGCACGGCTTCGTTCAGTGGCGTTACTAATGCACGGCTCAATAAGTTTGCATATATAACGTATTCCATCAGCTGAGAATCTATATCACTCAGAAGGATTGTCAGGAAAAGCCAATGGATCAATTTGATCTCTATAAACTTCAAAGAGAACCTTATACAATGCTGGCAGCTAGCTCTGTGGGATCTTTGCAAGAATGGTGACCATTTCCAAAGAAGCATAAGTTACCACGGTGATCTAACCAGGTTAAAAGAGAGCCACCATCGTATCATTGAAAACTCTGGCACATTTACAGTAGTATCCCCTCTGGTACAACATCAGGAGTAATCCACCTGGAAGTCAGGACCTGATGTCAACAACGGCAAGAGCAGGAAAAGCAAACTGACAAACAAGGAGGTAAGATGACAGATGTGAATCTTAAAAGGGATTTTGGCAGATCTGATCTTCTTGCAACTGCAGCCAAATTTGAAAAAAAAAAAAAAAAGAAAGATATTATTTAAATGGCTTAAAGCCAGCGTTGAGATTTATTTTATCTTAGGAGGCAAACACCTGTGGGCATGTTGTTATGCCACAAACTAGGAGGGATACTGTTTGAACACCTGTGTTTAATGCCTTTACCTGGAATAGTTTTTCAGATCACGTTTTGGAGAAAACTCAAAAGAGAATACTGAACAAAGAAAATCTATTCCACAGCAAATTGACATTTAAGCAACACAGCAAGAAACGTATTTAAGTGAAAGTATTATCCAGTTTTGTTTCTCCTCTGGACAACCTGCAATTGTAATTCTATTCCTGTGCATAGAAAGGTTTGTTTCACACAATCTGGAGCAAAACTTCCCTTTGATATTTAAAAGCATTTTCATATTTTGGTAAATAATCCCTTTTGGGTTTCATTAACAGAGAGGTAGCATGAATGGACAACCACTGATGCTTAGCAATGCGTATTCAAGTTTCTTTACTTATTTTTGCAGTTTCAAGACTGATGGTGGTAAAAATATTCCAAAAGCTTGAACATTTATGCACATATTCATATTCAGGCGATCACACCGGGTAAACTAAATGTCCTGAGGTAAAACATCCTTTATGTCAAGCCCTCCATGTGGGTGGCCAGGTAACCAGAAGGATGCAGACACTTTTCAGTCAAGCTCTGCTGCATGTATCCGAAACAACCATGAAAGTGGCTGACCGCTTTAATTAGACATTACTCATTAGTTTGATCTCCATTAATTTTCTGCTTGAGGAGAGAGGGCAAACACAATGTCAACTTAAAGACTTACAACTGGGATACTGCTTCAGGGAATAAGAGAAAAAAAAAATTACATGCAACGTCCAACTGGACAAAATTACACCAAAGGCGAACGATTCACATTTGACCCTCGCTGAGGCTGAGAAGAAATACAGTGTTCAGATGAAGGAGGATTGAGGACACATAAATCCTCAACCAACTACACCTCAAAGATGCCAACTATTGAAGCTCAAAAGACATTTGAAGCCAGTGGCCACAGATTTCTTATTCCACTGTGTGAGCACATTTCCACGCTCATGTATACGTTATGAAATGAAGCTCGCAACAGGCTTCCCGCCTAAACAAACACTGGACTGCCATGTAGTTTACTGTTGTCATGGTAAACTCACTTCTGCACGCACACCCTACAACAAGCCCAGAGTGACCCTCCTTTTGTGAGATCATAAAGTAGGTTCAGCCACTCCTCCTTGACCCTTGACCCTACAGTGACCTGTAAGCCTCAATTAGGAGGGAAAAGCTGCTGTGGCTTCATCATTAGCTTACCGTAAAGCCATTAATGTGCTGAGTGTGTGAGAGGAAAAGAAAGAACAAGGAAGGAGGAAACACAGCCCCACAAATAGCAGGGGTGTGATAGGGAGGATGATACAGCTCAATAAACTGTAATCTGTCATTACATAAGAAATTAATGAATCACAGATGTGTAGTTAGCAACCTCACCCATGAATAAATCACATGAAAACATCCAAGAAAAAGAAGCATTAGAGGGTCAGAGAGTGAGAGTTGAGCTTCGTTGTTTGCCGACTTAGCTGCCCTGTAGACAAATATCACCCAAATCAAACAGTAATGACTGCAGTGCCATATAATAACAAGTAGGCAGTTTCTTTGCCACAGGATGAAGTCTTGTGTCACATAAACATGGAATACCTTTCAAGTGCTTTGTCTGAGTTGAATGACACAGGCTACCTGGAAATCTCAGAAAGTGCAGTGGGTTCAAAGTGGAGGCACAGGAAGTGAGTGGAGACAGCCCAGATGGTGCAGACACAAGCAGCCCACCGGTCACTCTTACAAGCACACGCACACACACCCGCGCGCACCGCCGCGCCACACACACACACACACACACACACACACACACACACACACACACACAGCAGAGCTCACAAAGCGCTCATTGCCTGCCTGCTGTTGCTGAGACTGCTCTTTCACAACAGATAGGTGGCGAGTTGGTGGATTCAGCTCTAACAAGCTAAACCTTAAGCAACAATGGTTCTGGATTTCAGCACAGAACGTGTTACGTTTAATAATTAAAGGAAACATTCAGTCAACCTGCACTTCAAAAAGGAGCTAGATGCAGGAAATAACATGCAAATACCAAAAATACCAATAGTCCTTGTAGGGACAAATAAACATTACCTCTACATGTTCTTTCACTACTTCATGGGGTTACTAAAAGCACTTTGATCATGATGAAGAAATGACATAGTTCGATTTTTCAAGCCTGAGAAAATGACACCTGTACAGAAAAGACTTCTCCTATTTATTGTAAAGCTGGTCCTAATATGTTATAATCTGCGTAGGACGAGTCTTTCCTCCAGATGATGGTTTAAAGACCAGAACATTTTCCTCTTTCAAGTGAGACATGAGAACTCTCAACAGTATCTCTTCACTGTAGATTCGCTGGAGGGGAAAACTCCACTAGCAGCCATAACGAGCCACAGTGTGTTGTATATCTCTGAAACGCTGCCAAGGTGTGTTAAAAAAAAATGTGAAAATACTTCCTGTTTTTTTTTTTAGGCTGTAACCATAATAAATGCAACCTTGGCCTTTTATTGCAGCGACAGCTATCTTTTGTGAAACACAACTATTTGAGAAAATGAGAGTTAGTTTGATGGACTGCGTGATGACTTGCATTGTTGAATTGAGAGTCAGACACAGGTGATCAAATTATATGAGCCAAATTACACTGACCAAAAATTAAATCATTTTTCTGAGAGACCCTGTGGCAGCCGCACAAACACAGGCCAGCAGTCAGAAACAGCAGCCAGGAATACATCATCACGAGGTTGCTGGTTTATGTTTAAAACAGCAGAACCACTAGCCTGAGCGAGGAAAACTGACCCAAAAACACTTGCCAAGATGATTTAGTCGATAAAAGCCAACTGTGCCAACAAACAGTGCCCAATTACTCAACGAAGGCAAGTTTCACCATGAAATGAAACAAATACCAACAAGAACAACGAATCCAACCTGACTAGTGCTGCTTTGCTTTGGTTTAAAGCACCGCACTTATTAACCCTTTTCTACTGCACACAAATGGAGCAATCGTTCAGCTGTGTTGTATTCGAACAGTACAGGCAAAACTGAATTTGTGCATTCATAAGGCGAAGCTTAAATTCTTGCTCTGCCACCAACATTAATGCTGTATCAGCAAAAGTCGTAGCACTGTTTGCTTACAAGCGGACGTGAACATTCTCAACTCATCCATCAACTTTTCAGCATCACGATGTGGTTGGGATGGATCTCCAAACACAGAGTTCACTGTAAATACAGAGTACTGTAAAAAACAGTCGAAGAAATACGACTATAAAAAGGAGAAGAAGTCCGTTTTTCAACAATTACTGGCTGTATAAAAAGCTTTTTCTAAAGTAAATTAAGGTGTTGATTCAAGATCGAGAAAAAAATAAAACAAATCCCAACGATGATGTGTGAACGTGACTTGAGGAGAAAACACTGGAGGAGCACTGACAGTGTGCAGGATGTCTTCTTCATCAGGCCACTCCCTCTCTGGAAAGAACAGTCCTGCATGCTGGCTCATAACAACTCAGCAGTTTATTTATAACATCCCACAGTGAGTATGCTCATGAGAATATCTTCTCACGCAGACTGTACACACCTGTCCTAAAATACAGGGCTACTGTGTTGTGTGACTTACCAGCTGGGCGAACACATTACGTAGCTGTATGTCATAACTAACACTGGCTGTGACTGCATACCTGGCTCGCAAGTTACATTAAACTTCACTGCTCTCTCTCTTGGCAAATGCTGTCATCCTGCTGTCCAAACAGAAGGACAAAGATTTGAAGAAACAAAACTTGCAGAGTTGTGAGAGAGAAAAAGGAGTGAGGCTCTTCAAAGAGAGATGAAAGTACTGTACCATGAAAGCTGAGGGGTTTTGGGGGGGGCAGTGGGAGCTCTGGGAGACAAGCTGGGGAAAAATGGGGAGAAGCCCTCCGTTTTCTCAGCTGGGCCAGCAGTGGGGTGAGGTGAGCTGTGGGGGGATGGAAGGAAATGAGGGAGGGCTGAGGCAGGCTGGGTGACCTGGGCCTTTTGTTGGCAGATGGTGGGAAGCGCCACCTTGGCCTCTCTCTCTGAATGCTAAGCAGCACTGCCATTGTCTGACAAGTGCAGCAGCAGACGCATGCGCTGGGTGTTTCTCTGGCAACCAGGAACAGAAACAAACTGCCCCCCCCAGCACTGCCGACATACACGCCTCACCGCCCTGTTCTACACAACCCCCACCCCACCCCACCCCGTGCATCTCAGGGCTCCACAAAAACACACACGCCAACATCCTCCAAGTGGGAATTCCAATGTACCAGGAGCCCAGACAGAGCGTGACATACTCCCACACTCCTGACCTCAGAGGTCTAGAGAGAGTGAGAGGTCAGACAAGCGGCGACACTCAGAGGGTCTATTTTCATGCAGATATGAAAATTAAATGCAGTGCAGTCTAGTGCAATGCTGTCTCTTACAGGGTCCAGGGACCTTCTGGGGGGGATATTGTAAATTACACAGAGGTCCCAGGACAAAGCAGACTAGTGTAATTTTTCCTGCGAATTCACTCCTTTGATGTCGGGAACAATTTATCCTTTCTGTTAACTCCCACCTACTACACAGATGGTTATGTAATGCAAAAAAAATCATACTTTAATATAGTATAAGACATTCAACAATTGAACATTCAACATAATCCAATTAAATTCAACACAACCACGAACTATAAACCCCCGAAATGGCAACACACTATCAACAAAACTAATACGATAAACTTCATAAAAGTAGGCGTTACTGCACAGCTGTTGCACTGGATTGAATTAAAAGTACATTAGCTTGGTGAACTCAATAAACTGGCATGGCATCAGTGTATTGTAACTAATATTCCAGCTGAGGACATAATATCACTACCAGCCCCTGCCAGATAAATGTTCAAATTAACCAGCCAACAGTACGTCATTGTTTGCGTGGTGAAATCTACCTGCCACTTTCATATTTTACCAGCATTTGGCTGGTGCTAATTTCCCTCCGTGCACCTTCCACTGTACGAGTATTGGATGTTTTGGACTGAATTTAATTGAACAAGTGTTCAGGATAATATCTGCAACCCATGAATGCATTCTTTCACAATGCAGTTAATCAGCCGGGCTAACTCTAATCTCTTAATGATGTTTAAAATCTATAGCAACAGGAATGTGTGCCTGGGAAGTAACCTGCTTTTGTGCTATACGGCTGTCTGACACAGGTTTGTCCCTGTACATTTAACATTTAACAACTCCTATTTTAGTGAATCAACAGCCACAACTTCATCAGGAGGGGTCAGTAATTTCGTTATGTAAAGCAAAATAAGACTGATCACTTTAGTCAGTGTTAAAGAATCAGACAAGCAAGAGTGATCACAATAAACCAAACACCAAAATGGAACAATTACGCCAAAAGATGGGTGACGTCCAATACTTTAAAATAGAAATATATCCCATTATTTTTACTTGTTGTTATGTAGAGCTGTGCCTTAAACAAGTCATTCGCTGAGTAAATGAAGAGGGTGCAGCTCTGCACTCAACTGGTAGACTCTGAATATCATACAGCTGAAAGTAGGTTAAGCTAATTTCAAAAAGCCTGGAAAGTCAAAAGAGGACATGGCACAACAGATAGAGAGATCATTATCTTCTGCGTTGTGTTTGATTTGCTCCACTAACGCAGACACAACTCAAAAACATTACAAAACACACTGTAAGCAAAACAAAAAAAAAAGGTTTCATACCACCACCTGCCATAACCAGCTTCTTACTGCCCCTTAAAGATGTCAGCAACACAGGGCGGCTGTGATAGTGGGTGGCAGGAAATCAGGTTGAGACATCACACCCCAAAAGCTAAAGCCACAACAGAGGCTGTCAGATCACAAAAGACACATCTCTCTGCCACTGGCAGGCAGGAGACGTCAACCTAATCCTCTCCCTCACACTACTGCCACCATGCTGTAAATAAAACAGGAGGTGACATAACCACTGTGACTTCACTCCACCAAAAGTAGGGTAAAGTAATACTGATTTATGTCTGTGTAAAACTCAAAAGGTGAAGGTGTATTTTGGAGCAATGCCAGCGACAATATACAAAAAAATAAATAAATAAAAAGAGGCTGAAATGACTTTACAACGTGGGTTAAATACCCGGAGACACACCACAAGAGGATTACAATAGTGCACCACCAATTTCAACAGTTCAAATCAAAACATGCCATCCACTGTCAGTACGGTCATGAAACCAGCGAGCTAACTTTCCCACCGGCTGTCAGACGGGCCTGCAGAGTAACACCGCTTCCGAAGCTGGCTTATGTTACGTGAAACGGCGGAGGGGTAAAAAAAAAAAGAAAAAAAGAAAAAGAGGTGCAATTCCCATAAATCGGGCCTTGTACGGGGGCTAACATTAGCCCCACTATTAACTGCTATCACCCTGAAATGGGTGAAGCTTTTTTTTTTTTTTTTTTACTGCTCTGCGACGCGGCTGCCGTAGAAGCTTAATTTATCCAGGCTAACGTATCTTTGCTAGCCAACACCGATAACTGAACAAAGCCGGTAACCGGTGAGGAGGAGGAGGGAGGGGAGGGAGGAGGAGGGGGGGTGATAGCTTACCGGTAACGGAGCCTTACATATCACCAAATAATGTCACCTCGTCTATCGTTAAAATAAAACGCCGCTGTATTGAAATAACAAACCGTTTAACCCCCCCCAACTGACATTTCCGTTAGCTTTGCCAACCGGCTTCAGAAGCTAACGTTAGCACACTTCAGCTAACTGTCCCCTCCCCTCCCAGCAGCTCCCTCCGAACGAAACCATCGTTCCCCGCATCCAACCCAACATCATCCACCGCTCATAAAATAACATTTAATACAACAACAGCAGCGTGTGGAAGTGGCAAACAAGGCAGCAATTAAATGCGTTAAAAAATATATATATATAAAAAATCACAAAGCACGTCCATGTTACCCGAGTGAAAAAGGATACTGAGGCGGTACACCGCCGGGCTGAGGAGCTGTTGGGGCTCCCGGCGGCAGAGACACGGAGGTCAGGGTAGCCCGCAGTTGGCTCGACGGAGAGGGGCCACTTCCAGGTCCGCTAACTGCGACAGCGGCGGGTTTGGGGACCACTTTCGGTGGCAAACTCATCGCAAAAAAATCAACAAATAAAAACAATACCTTAATAAATACTGATACAAACAACGCCTAGCTTGCATGCATAGAGCAAGCGTAGCAGATTCTTGAAGCAGGCCCCAAAATCCCTTTAACGAACTGGGATAACGAAGCTCAAACAGAAACACAAACGTCTTTTTTTTCATGGAAAGTCGCTGTTCGGATCAGCGGTGCTGTTCATGGGGACGGTGGGAGGTTTAGCCTCCCTCGCCCGTCCGGAACCTCTGCGGATCCGGCCCGGTTTCGTTTCTTTTCAGAATAAATAATCGCCGCGATCTTCGACCTCCCTCGGCGATCTACCTTTTCTTCTCGACAAGTGTGTTTTCTATCATTTTTTCCTCACAGAGATGAGAGACTTCGCCAACATGGCGTTGCGGCCGCTTCCAGCAGTCCGGGCAGGACAGATGATTCGGCGATTCTCGGCCAGTTACGGATTCGCTCGGCTAATCAACTAACCTACTATCAAACCCACTACAACGCATGGCTCAGGTTTCCATGTGTCTGAAATAAAAATTACTTTAGTGTTTATTTTAATTTTTTAATCATTTTGGTTGTACATTCTTAAACTTAAATAAATAAAATCAATAAAATTAGTCTATAAAGTAAGAACATGTCGCTAAAAATACGATATTAAGATATTAAGAAGCAAAACAATATAAATGAAATATTCTTAATTACATCAAGTTGCACAAATGTTCCTGGTAATTTGCGTTTATGCATGTCCCAAAAAGCCTTTACATCGAATATTTAGATATTAGTTTACTTCATGGTCTGCACCAGCAGCAGGACTGTAACATACACTTGTGTGTTACTAGCGCCATCTACTGTTCTTCAGGCTGCTTTACATCTGCAAGTTAGACAATTTCCTATCAGATTTACAAATTGGTTAAGTAATATAATCTGATTTAAAACAGTTATTTGGGCACTATATGAATCTTGTCACATATACAACATGTGTGTGTGCAAATTCTGTGAACAAATAATGGACATGAGACAGAAATGTTTTAAGATTGGTTTTACTATACAAAATAATTTGTGACAAGCTCATAAAAACAGGTATGGCACAAGTTCTGAATGAAAAAAATGATAGTTGATGCTTTATTTTATTGCTGCGAATTTCCTTCATTCTGTTTCTGGTTGTATTAGTCTTATCAATAAGAAAAAATAAAAATAAAATGCCAGCATTGGGACATTATGTCACTTTTAAACACAAATATCCCATTGTTATCTTTTTTTAAAAATGTAACAGTTTAACCAAATTGTACACAAAATCTTTTTGAAATATTACTGTTGTTCTGGTATTAAAACATATTTATACCAATTACTAATAAACAGCTACATGACCCAATTAAAAACCTCACAGGTCCCTGGTTTCACTGACATATAACAATTTGTGACCATAAATAAAACACAATAAAAGTGAACTGGAGCCGATCCAAACACAGTGAAGAGTTACAGGAAAATAAGAAAACATCACTTTACTTATTTATCACTTTTTTGTGACAAACGAGCAGTTTACAAAATTTGAGAGTGGTTCCCCCATCTTGTGTAACCAACTGTTGGGTTTCCAGTGTTCATAAAGCACATTGATAGCTACATTTAACTTCAGAAGTTGAGGAAAGTCCTTGCAGAGAAGTACTGAAGACTAGAGTCCTCCGTACAGAGCAGCATTTTGTCCTGATAAGGAGTCCGATAAGCATTAAGTAGCAAGGCAGTGGGAGTTTTCAGTGGTTCTCGCGTTCCCTGTCCGGAGAGACTTTGTCAGTATCTCAAGCTATTCCCCCCCCCAACATCCATTTTGCACATCCGCTCATAAACAGCACCGAGCAACGAGGCATCACCAAAGCTCACACTTGTGTTTAGGGTTCATGGGAGCATTTGCTTTGCAGCCAAAGTGCTTTGAGAATTCATGTGAATTGGAGATGGTGCCGATGACTCTAAATCTTGACGGACTGTGAGGATCTGTGATTACGCCCTCGTGTGAACTTTCAGGTGTCCTGACAGAGCACCATACCTGCAGGAATAATAACATATAAAAAGAGACAACATGAGAAATTAATTGCTAAGTTTCTGTGAAGAATTATGAAGAGATTTCAGAGGTTGGACGGAATTAATTCATTTATTTCTTGTCATAACAGCTCTTTTAGGTGTTTTTTGAGCTGATTATTAAAATGTTCCTGCCGAGGACACATTTACGCTTCTGGGTTTTGTTTTAAAGTTCCCCTCATGTCCAAAGTGTGTTGTTTTTTTTCCACTACTAGGCTGTTTTCACATTAATCAACTACGAAAGCTTCATGTGTTTAAACACATGAATGAACAAGCATGTGGAAACTTGAAGCCTCCTGTTCACTGATAAATAACTTTTCAATAAAGAAGGAGACATCTTGTATGTATCTAGATGGTATGAAGTCAGAAGAAAAGAATATGAGTAATGTGAGTGATACAAACCTGGGCAAATCCTACAAAAAACAGCTGATGGTTGGTCATTCCCAGCGCAGGCAGTGTGGCCTCCTCGCCGTTCTTTTTGATCCAGTTCACGTAAGCCTTCGAGGCAACAAACGATCATGTTACACACATGCATTCACTGTTATGTAAAAAGTGTGCGGTGATAAGGGAGATAGAAGATCCACTTAAGGTCCTCCCTGGGTGTTATTTTCCTCTCGTTAATATGTACCACGTAATGTGGGCTGCTTCACTTCCATAGGGTTTGCTCAACGGGCTTCATCGCTTATGACCTTTCATTACATGGAAAGAATGTGTCCATGTGAAGAAGTAACCAGAGGCTGACAAGGCCACTCGTAACCACCTGTTGCATTTCCAGGCTTCACTGTAAACCAGACAACCTGCTTTTTCCAATACAGATTAATGGATGTGACCCACAGCAGCCTCAGCAAATAAACTAATGCAGGGGATTAATCTCTGATCTGTGTGAGGGTTTTTCTGCCCTTGTAAACATGCAATCTGACGATGTTGCTGTCAAAAAACATAACAGCAGTTGTCTCAACTATTCCCTAATAATAATGTAAAGGCTCTCTTGCAGCAGCGTTTAATTGTTTGTCTACACCAGTGACAGAAAGCCACTTTCCCCCAGGTTTTAACCACATAACCGAAATATTCAAGGTTTACTTATGCTTCCTATTTGACATCGGACCTTGTAGGCGGCCTTTAGTCCACCGTTGTCAGCGATGTTCTCTCCCAGGGTGTGTCTTCCATTCAGAGGCTCCTTGTTGATACTGTAATTTCCGTACTGCTCCACCATGCACTGGGTCTGCTTCTTAAAGGCCTCCACGGAAGAGTTCTTCCACCAGGGACGCAGGTTTCCATCCTTGTCGTATTCCCTCCCTTTGAATGAACGTGTGAAATATTACAGACAAGTTGCACTTCAAGTGTTTTTTTATTTAACAAATTTAGTATAAAGATGGTTAATTTTTATCATCTGAAATGTAAATGTCAGTATGTGTATGTTTAAAAAATAAAAATATTTACTGACCTTGGTCATCAAAAGCGTGAGTCAGTTCATGTCCCATGACAACTCCAATTCCACCAAAGTTAAGAGCTCTGAAAAACAAATCCTACATTGTGAAAATGTTAACACCTTTACAACTTTTCAACTTTTGAGTTTATGGCCCTCAAGTTGGTTAAAGAAACTTGACATTTTGGGAAAAACAGTGTCGCTTTCTTGCCCAGAGTTAGTTGAGAAGATCAATACCACTCTCACATATCTGTTTGTTCAATATGAAGCTGTAGCTCGAAGCCTGGAAACAGGGAAACAACTAGTCTGGCTCTGTCCAAAGTAACAAAATCCACCTAAAGTCCACCTCTAAAGTTTGTTTTATCTCGTTTGTTTAATCTGTATAAAAGCCGAAGTGTAAGTGACAATTTGTGATTTGTACTCAAAACAACAGCCAATACATTACATTCTGTGTGGATAATGTTGAATGGTTTATGGTTTTGTGAACTAAAGACAATTTTCCACTCTGGTGTACAATAAACTTGTTTTCCATTCTACTAAAATGCATCCAACAAGATTGAATGCAATTTAAAAAAAAAACCTACTTAGGCCATGAACGACTATAGAAAGGAGCCTGAAGAATTCCTGCCGGCAGAACCATCTCATTCTTGGTTGGGTTGTAATATGCATTCACGGTCGGAGGGGTCATGCTCCACCTGCAAAAACAAGGAGCACAGAGTCACCACGTGAGGCTTCGTGACATCAAGGTCACAAAAAAAAATTCAGAACATCAATTCTGCCCCTCTCTGCTGTGCCAGTCTGACTGCAGATCAGTTTGGAAGGCATGGGAACCGTGATCTGTCCCCTCCCTCCCCACCCCCCAGCCTAATTAGAGACACGGATCAGTTCAGCAGAGAGAAGTTGGTTGCCTGGGAACATTTGTGGATGGCAGCAGTGAACTGCTGAGTCAGTATAATGGGAATGTGTCCCCGTCGGAGCGTGCAACCTCCTCTCTGGCAAGCGGGGCGGTTGGGATGTGTGAGTGTGTGTGTGTGTGTGTGTGTGGGGGGGGGTTATGAGGGAGCAAACTCACTGATTTCTGTTGGGAATTTTCCTCAGCTGGTCCGCAGTCACTCGAGCTGAGAAGTTGTAGTATTGCATGACGTTTTGGAAGTAAAGCTCTGACACCACACTGAACTAAAAGTGGGAGGAATCAGAAATGATAGGAAAAAAATGGAGTTGAGTGTTTTAGACAAAATGAGACATTATGTGATAAATAAAACTTATTTGACATGTAATACAGTTAAACATTTACCTACATCATTGAACACTTTGTCCAGCTTTGTGGCGTTCATGATGAACTCTGGATATCCGACCATGTTGTATATCGCATCTGCCTGTAATAAATAGGATTTATTTGTAACTGTAAAAGACACATTTTCACACCAGGTGGCAGCGCTGTATTTCTCATCCACTTCAGCACAAACAGCTCAACACAACTAACTTCGGATCGCCCTACAGGAGCAATAGCAACACTTCCTGGGGAAAGAAATACACACCCACCTTTTCTTTTGCTGCTTTTTTTGTCTCGGAGTCCATCCAGCTCACATACTTCAGGCTTTCCTCAAATGCCCATTTAATTTCTGCAACCATATCTTCAGCCTGAGGCGCAGAGTCAGAGACAGTAGGAAAAAGTCAGAAGCACATCATCTCACACAGTAGGAGCAGCTATTGTGAGGGAAAGGACTTTGAAGCACTTACAATGGCCTTGCTGTCCTCAGCAAAGGTGGCTTTGACAAACATGGCTCCAAGAGCGAAGCCCAGGGCGCTGTCTGTATCACTGACGCACAGCTTCCAGCGTGGAGTACAGCTCTGCAACATCAAATGAACACATCAAGGCATGTTTAAGGAAAAATGCCTTCATGCATTCTCTCTTTTTGTTTGATAACATCAGTTTTTTTTTTCTCCTCACATTTCATTCAACCCATTTCAATTAGTCACTTCCTACATTTCCCAAAATGAACATGACTAATCCCACAAAACATGGGTGGACTTGTTTCTGACGATTCTGCTGTGGGCTCCGTGTGTAGGTGTGGAGAACTGTAGTGATAGTGAAACAGTGAGAGTGTTTCTACGAGGGCCACGCAGTCTACTAATAGACCACTACTTCTCCTGCAAAGCCCTGTGCTAGTTTTGGTGACCCAGCCAATCTGTTCCTGCTTCTCGCCCAGTGCGTGCTGGGATATATACCAAACCCCCCGACGACTCCGAACAGGAAGAGCCAGTATATAAAACCAACCGGTGGATTTCTCCCTACCTACACTCTCTATTGGTTGTATTCCTGTCACAGGATAATTTTTTTATTTGCCATTAAGAAATCAATACAAAACTGAATCAGGGCAGCCAGTGGTTTGTCTGTTCTGGGCTACTGTAGGAACATGATGGTTCAACGTGGAACAGGACCCTCTGCCTCTGTAGATAAATAGGTAAAAAAGTCACAATGATTCTTATTTTCAGGTGATTATACACTAATGAAAATTTTATATTTTATTTCTGCCAACAGAGCCTCCTAAATGTTACACACAGGACCTTTTTTACTTTACTCCATTGAGTTGGACAGGGAATTCATCTAACAAAAAAATGCAGCACTTATAGAAACTGTTTGCAATTTTTTTGTGACTTCTGAGCTCAGTGAGGCAAAGCTGAGCCATTATCCCTCTGTGGGCTGAGAGACAAAGTGTTCTCTCTAAAGGACTGAGTGGTGTTTTTAAGATAAACATGGCAACACAAGAGGAACCCCCACACACCGATTCTCGGCCTATTTACACTATAAACTGAAGCTAGCCAGCAGAACATCAACAAAAAAGAAGTGAATAACGGAGACATTTCAGAGAGGAAAAGAGTTGCATCCGTTTGCTTCGAGTGTCATTTTGTCCAACAAGCCTTTGTTTTGTTATATTTGTGTGTATGTGTGTGTCTATTTCCTGAATTTGTTAAAATCATTGTTTTAAACCTACAACATATTCTAGTTCTGAATGCAAAAACCTAAATGTTTCCTCCAATAACTGCAAATTACTTTATTTGTCTGCAGTTTTTATGATAAAACATTTGTTTGTGGTCTGGATAAACATGGGACCATAAACTGGGTGGTCTTCAACTACCTGGTTTTAAATGTGTACTGGTGATTTCATTTACAAATGGACCCCAAGGATCATGGCCACTAGGACTGTTTACCCCGTTTTGATACATAATCAAAGCACGGTATGAAGTCTGAAAGAGTCTTGAACTAGAAACTAGTCTTTCCCCCAAAACACCTCTGAGACAGAATGAACTCATACCAGTGACTTAACAATACTATATACACACAATACACTGGAAGTGTAGCATTATTCTGTAGATCTTGTAAAAACCTAAAATTTGAAAATGAATTTCTTACAAGTAACTTTACAACTTCAATTACAAGTCATGAACACACAACACACAAATGCACATAGTATCTATTCTCAAAAGTCTCCATCTATCTTAAAACAATGATTTTATATCTTAACTTAGAAATCTGAATCTCAAACAGCTGATTCACTGACTGCAAGTTTTGAAAAAAAAAAGACAAAGCTATTATCAGGTGAAAGGAAGGACAAGGACAAATGGAGCTGCATGCATTTGAAGATAAAGAGGAAACAAGGTCGGTGTGAGGAAATGAGGAGTATTCTGAGCAAGCTGTAAATCTGTGCACATAGGCACAGATGGAAAAAGAGACACAGCTGCACTTTTAACATAAAACAGATACACAAAGAAGCGCACATAGAAAGTTTTGGCTTTGTTATTACAGCTTGTTCAGATAAGCTCTGGGGGTCACCGGCGGAGCCTTCGCAGTCAGTTACTCTCTGAGAGCGAAGTACAACTTGTTGCCAAGTCTCAAAATCTTCAACTGTGTGTCTAATTAAAGGCTCAGTTCACCCAAGTTGCAAGAAACATATTTTCTCATCCATCCAGATTATTTTGGTTTGATTAATACCAATATGATGAGGGTGCATTGTCACTCTGGATAATCCACCAATCAAGTAGGTCTAATATGTTGTTTCTGGAAAGACGTGCCACTGTTGAATAGGGGTGTGAGAAAATATCGAAAAATATCATGGCACAATATTTTGTCTTGTGATATTGTATCAATTCTCAAAAACACTATCGATTTTAATGTTTAAACCCCCAACTGATATTACTAAGAGAAATCATGTTAAGGCAGAAAATCCTAGTAAATCCGTAATATGTAAGCCAGTAACCTGGTTAGTCTTAAACCCACATTTATGAACAACTTTGCAGTGATCAGATTTCTCTTCTACTTAATGCTTTGAATCAAGACGACAAATGATGCATGAGGCCAAGAAATCAGGTTTATCCAGTTTTAAACAGATTTCTCTTTCTCTCAAAAATCTCACCCCGATTCAAGAAACCAGGTTTGTCCTTAGGTGAAGTTGAAGAAATCAGGTTGGAAAACTAACATTAAGAAGTGATAATTTACAGTTATTGGCATGATGAAGGGAAAATTCTGCTTGGTGCCAATTCACATTTTTCTGCATTCTGTAACAATGAATCCTCTTCCAACTGTCATACACAAGAACAAGAGGTCAAGTGAAAAGGTCTCTAAACCCAGCTGTTCGGCTTTGGGAATTAGGAGCACTTCCTCTGCTGGTATATATACTGGCCTTCTAAAAAAAAGCCCAAATACACTCAGACCAATGGCAAAAATGACTGTGCTCTAGTTTGTCTATGACTGGTAACAATTCAAATAAACATTGAACTGTTTGTGTAAGGCAAAAAGCAGCGAGACAATGACGACGTATTCAGTTCTCAAACATGCTGAAAATACATTATCTGGTTGAGAATCTGCCAGCAGGTAAAACAGTACGTTGCTGTTCTTTTACCACTTTCTTTTTGTTTAACCCTATCTGTGTAAATCGGGATTACTGTGAAATACCTAAATTTGTATCTCTCACCTTCTTGGTTCCGTACATGACCTCGAGGAAGCGCTGCTCGGCATCCTGGAACCTCTGGTCCAAAATGGACACCATCTTCCTCACCACCTTCATTATCATGTAGTTGTTGAGTAGGCTGGAAAGGAAAATGTCAAATTCATTGTTTTGTTGCCCTCTTCAATGCTGCTCTGCCTTAAGCATTCAGGACTTATGCATGTATATATCAACTAAACAGTGTAAATACTCCCTCCTACTTTCTATCTTATTTATTTTACTGTATCATTATAAATGAGAGTGAACAGACATAGCAACATACAATCTGTACTGGACATGAACATGGGAAAAAACTATTAAGTGTCTGACCTTTTATTTGTTTTAGTTATGAGGTCAGAAACTTTCTGGAGGTATTCTTTGGCATAAACAACCACTGGCTCCGACTCGTTGAGCGGAACAGGAGCAAACACTTCTGTGAGGTATGGCATCCAGTCCACTGCAGGTACAAGAGTCTGCGAAGAAACAGATTACAGACATGTTGAGAAGTCTGTAACATGTATAATTTCATATGAAGTCCTACATAAGTGCTGTATACCGTTTTATTTGTTTTATTTATTTGTTGGATCAAACAGGGAGACACTTACTGTCAAGTCCTTGGCCTCCATCTTATGGTAGATGAGCTCCTCATCTCTCCTCTCCTCCTGCGGGACTGTGATGTTGGCCAGGGCGGTTTCAAAGTCCACAATCTCCTCCATCAGCGTCTGAGACGTCTCCTCAGAGCCGCCCAGGAGAACCCCTAGCTCCACCAGGAAGCTGAGGTATGCCGTCAGATACTGTGAAGTCCAAGTAGGCAGCACAGTGAGGTGGAGGGTGGTTGGGGGAGACAAGGGGTGTGTGTTATTGGGGATACAATTCTATTAGGAAAGTAATCTTAAACTATGCAAATACAAGCTTCTATGCAGAGTATTTCCCCTGAAGCTGAAATACTTCATATTTCTTGGCTCTCTTTGCAAAAACCTACAATGAGCCTTTGGGTATTTTCATAGCTGAATTCCAAGTATTTGCTTTGTTCTGATTACATAAAATCTTGACTTAATTACCTAACTTGAGCTTAGATATCTTTTACTTTTACTGTCCAACTTGCTCGACCGCAGTGAAACCAGTGTAATGCTGTAAACCATTTGTCCACAGTACCTTTTCATTTGCTGTTTTGTTGAGGTAGTAATCCCGTGAAGGTAGTCCCAGGCTGGACTGATCCACCTAAAGTCAAGAGAAACACCCTTATGACTCCGGGTTCACCCCCCATTTCCAACACTCACAAACAACCTATTGTTTTCATTCCTCTAGCGCCAGCATGCAGGCTAAAAGCAGAAGCTCTCCAAAGATCCTATCAGTACCATTTGTTGTCGGTCTCATGACCCTACAAAGGAATGAAGTCTCATTTCAAGCTGTTAGTGTGAAACCAAGACCACCGAGATAATGAGTGGACTGTCCCCAGAATATCAGCAGAGATAAAAATCTGTCCCCCTCAGGGAAGCTTGTAAAAAGCTGCTTGTGTTGGAGGGAATTTGATGTATGACCTTAAACATCAATATAAATGTACTGGGATGTGATTAAAGGCTTCACTTTTTGAGATGTAAATATATGATTTTACACTAAATACACACCATTGTTCAAACAGAGGAAGCGTATAAAGTGGCCTGTCTGGAAATCTCTGACCCTCTCACCTGGATGATGTTACTGTTGGAGTTTTTGGAGTCAGTGCTGACAAACACGGTGAAGAAAGGCGAGGTGCGATAGTTGGCTGACACCGAACGCAAGACTTCCTGGAAGTTGTCCTTGTCCCAGGATTCGGTGAGGGCCCATCCTCCTATCTGAAACAGCCAGAGTTTAGTTAGAAACAAAGACAGACTGCTGGATGGAAGGAAATTGGTTCCTAGACACAAAAGAGGATAAAATGATGAATGAGATGTTTGACTGCTGTAGGAAATAAGCATACCTGGCTGATTAGCTCCTGTAGTGGCTTAGGTCCTAATTCCTCAATCTTGGCCTCATTCATGCAGGCCTGATAATATTGCTGGGCCTTTTCTTCTGCCTTACTCAGACCTTTCATCGTTGTGTTTTCTTCCCAGGAAAAGACATAAGATAAATTACGTAAATGCAAAGCTCAGCTCTGGAAAACAAGCTTGCCTGAGGCGGCTGAGGACACTGGATTGCACTCCAACAACGACCCTTACCTAATAAATGTTTCATTACAAGCATGTTGTGCTCCCAGAGGTTGCTGAAAGGCCCCCAGCGGGACTTGCCCTCGGGGAGGGGGTTGTTTTTCACCCAGCCCCCACAGGCAAAATTGTAGAAGTCATGGCAGGGGTCTATTGATCTGTCCAGGGCTTCTATGACTGCACTGGCCACAGTGATGCATGGCTCTGTTAGGCACAAGCCCGGGTGAGCTGCAGAAGAGAAGATTCAAAATAAAGAAATAAGATGTTTCATTCATAGATTAAAACACTTAATGCAGGAAACCCTGTCTGTTGATGAGAAAAATCATCTGATCCTCAAAACATTTTTGAGGATCAGAGCGGATAATATGAAAATATTTCATGGTAGGACCTCCAAATATACACGTGGATCTTCAGACCATCTGGAAACCATTATTTCATAAGAGGTAACAGCAAAAGATATACAACCTTGAGGGAATATTCCTCCTTGTATAAATGATTCACTGAAACGTGACTGCTGATGATCTTTTCTCCGTAGGAGGTAAAAGTTAAATATTGCCAGCCGATTACGTAATAGTCTGATGAAGGTTCATGATCCTGGATGACTACATCTCGAGGTTGAAAAGACTAAAGTTTAAGTGGCTCACTTTCCTTTTAAATGGTATTTAACTGGCTAGTAGATCAACTTTATTGCCCCTTGATTAGTGCTACTAACTAAGTGTGTCTCACAAAACAACTTCTTCCTGAGAATGGGTATTTTGTGTGTTGTGTTCTCAAGAATATTGTTAACCAGAAGCAATTAGAGGGGCAGCACAAAGGCTTTTTTTTAGCCACATCTTGTAAGTCTAAATACAAAATCTGTTTAACAGGAGGCTGAACAAACTGAAGAAAGTGTTTAGAGAAGTGTAAGTGCTAGTGTATAGTTTCAGGGGACAGCTCATCCCTAGCACTCGACTTACAGTAAAGACTTTCACCGTCTGTCCTTATAAGGTATTAAACAGAGACGGAACCAAAGTTACGAGCAGTGATGGGGTTAGTAGCCCGTGGAGAATTCATCCTTGTTCCTTTTATTATTTCAAAGTGTGATCTGACATGCGGTTCTGAATGGGAGGAAGCGGCATTAAGTTTCCCATGGTAAACTTGAGGAAACCAACGCAGATGAGACGCCGCCCGCACGTGATGGTAAAGCACTTTTTCCATAATGAACAAGCTCAAGGGAGAGATAGAGTTGTTTTTTAAGGCAGCTTAGCTGAAGGTGGGGTTTTGGTTTTAAAATAATAATCCACATATACTGTATTAAATAGCACATCCCCCCCCCGTAGCTCTTCACTTGGAGGGATAGATAAAGAGATAAAAGCACATTCAGTGTAGAAAGGTTGCACCTAACAGCCTCAGGAGTCTACAGATCTTTTTCTAACACTTAGCTTCGTGATGGTATTAATAGTAGCTAAAAAAAATGATTCTCAAAGAGTGGAAAACAATTCCCTCTTCTTTCATATAGACACAAGAATTGATTACATTCATACGTTTAAAAATATATATATTTTAATAACGTATAACGTTAACATACAATGAATATTTAGGCACATATTTGTTTGTTTCCCACTGTTTCCAGTTTTCATTGCAAGCTAAGCAAACCAGCTGCTGGCCGCACCTTCATGTTTACTGTAATGGATAGACGTGAGAGCGGTATCAATACTCTCGTGTAACTCTGGACAAAAAAGCCAAACAGGCGCATTTCCCTTAATGTCAAACTATTCCTTTAAGCCTGTCTCTTTGTGTGTGTTTTAAATTAGGATTATTTAGAGTTTTAGGTCCGCTGGTCAGACTATTTCACAGGCCGCAGGTGTTTCTTTTCAGCGTATGTCACCATTGGGTTTAAATAAAACTTTGAACTCACTCTGCTTGTAGAAGACCCCAGTTGTGATGAGAGATATAAACAGGCCCACAGACACAACACACAGTAAGAACAGCAGCTTCCTCTCTCTCTGTGTTCGGTCTGGCCAACACGTGGGACCACGGCCATGCAGAAGAGTCACCTGCACACAGAATAAAACCATTGAAGTGCTTAATATAATCCACAAAGTCAAAATATGATACTTTTGAAGATGTTTAGCTCGGTTAAAAGACGTAAAACTGACTTTAAAATCAGCTTTAAAACATAAACACACACAAACTCTGTTGAACTAATACAGTGTGGAAAATATTGTTTAGTCAAACAGCTTCTCAGGGATTTGATGACAGATTTGGTTTCAAAGCACAATGGCTTCTCTATTACGGCGCTTTCAAACCTCCTACACAGAAAAGGTTAAGCATTCTTCCATTGTTCCCTCACTTCTAGGTTAACATGCACGCATAAAAAGGATATTTTCCTTTTGCCCCAGATTGGGAAAAGACACAATACGTCTGTTCAACCGTATCTGCTGTTTTTTGTGGTTCACCTGTAACCGATAAGGACGTCGACCAAAAGAGTCAACCGAGGACAAGAGAAAAACAACATGAGAGAATTCATAAGTTAGAGGAAAGTCCATACATACTTTGAGGTCTGTGATTAAACTTTTTTTTAAATCAATGATTTATGCAGTGGATCTTAAACCCGCACACCCTGCTGCACTTTTTCTTCTGAATGTTTCTTTACTTAAGGCTGCCAAGGGAATTTATTTCCTACAGGAACGATTCCAAGGGTCACTCACAAATCTTTCACGGGGCACATTTAGCACTCTGGCCAGTCTTTTAGTATCTGTAAATAAATGCCAGATCTTGGACCTCACATATATCCCTGTGGAAGTTGATAACCCCTGAAGTGTATATATATATGTATATTATATATAAAAGCATCCGATTTAGAGCTATGAGCTTAGATGAGAGAGAATCCAACAGTCAGACTTAATGTGACCAAATCAGATGCCAAAGCTACAGTGGCTTCTTAATCCCAGGAGCTCAGCATGTTGGGTTGGTTTGGGCCTGAACTGAGAGCAATTGAGAGAAGACTCCCACTGCCAAGCCTGTGCACTTTCCATCTGCAGTTTATTGCAGTCTCTCTAAACCGTATTTTATTACTCTAAAAACCACAGCAAAATGATAATTATGTCAAAGTCTTGACTTGGAGCAGTCTGTCTCAGCTCTTCAGGTATACTCGGGGTCAAATAAAGTTTGTGAGGAATGACTGCACTGAAGAATCTCCGAGAGTAGAAGAAAATGAATAAAAACTGTCCACAGGAGAGTCTTTCAACCATAAATAAAGACTTTTTGTTAAAGTGCTGAGAGCAAACCATGTTGCAGTGTGACCTTAAAACCATAAATAACAGGTATGGTAGCTGTCAAAAGCAATCAGTCAATCAGAAGTTATACAATATGCTACGTGCAGCTCAACATGCCTAAATGAACTAGAATGAACTACACAAGAGCAAGATAGTTTAAAGCAGTCTGTGTGTGCAGATCTGTACAGTATGCTGTTTAATATACAGATTCAGACCAAAATATTCTTTATCTATTTGGGAAAATAAATGTCCAATCGCAGGTTTATCACCTGATATTTCTGACTATTTTCTCATAAACAACTGTTACAAATGATTTAAGATTCAAAGGATCTAATTAGTGTGTGTGACGACAGCTTTGTGGGACTAAATTGCTGTTATGTCATATACATGTAATTCATTATCAAATCTCAATCTCAATGCGAGTGTCTGAATAAATAAACCTTAACTATCTATGAGCATTAAAGTCTTACAGTGAGACGACTCCTAACTAGAAACAGCCCTTACTTTGTTGTAAAAAAACGTTTTTAAATCGCGAATTGTGCGTCACCGTTGACAAAATTACACACAGATCTGTTGAAACCAGGGTCGGACTCGCTGTTACTCCCTTCTGCAAAACATTAGCCACAGCATGAGGCTAATTTTAAGGTCCATAAACTGTATATCAACCAGACACTGGTTGGGTGAAAAAACACAATCCATGTAAATTACATGAACAAAAAGTATAAAAGATGGTTCAGTAACATCAATGTAAATTGGTTCAGACAAAACAAACTACATTAAACTTAACAACGTGGTTTTATGCCATAAAAAAGTTAGCATGATCTGATTACTGTATGTACTGTATTTGCAGCAAAGCAAATACACTACAGTCTTTAAGCTTCTTCCCATATTTCAAACCTCATAGCGCAGCATGAAGCATCTGTTTGGCAGGTTGACCTCCTGTAACGTATTATTGAAGCTTTTTTGAAATTCAAACATGTTTTTCCAAGAAGGAGAAACTCACAAGTTACAGACACACATTAAATCTAGTAGCTTAGTATCAGACATTGTTGGATTGGGCTAACACATGTTGAAGTGAAGCTTTTAAAACAGTTTTAAAGCTTTTTCCATAAGGTGTGAAACCCTAAAAAAAAAAGGCCTGTACATTTTTCCAATGTATTTTTTAATAACAGCATACTGACAGCAACCCATTAGTTTAATTTCAGCACAGGGTGTTTTACCTGCATAGGTGATGAAGGGTAGATGTCGTCACTGGTGGAGTCCACCAGGTCTTCTTCATCCAAGCGTGGCTCTCTTATACGTTGACATCTGAAAAGTTAAATGCAGAAAAGACTCTCTCAATGCTTCCATGTTCCTTCTATCCCCCTCTCCTCCCTCTCTCTCTCTCTCTCTCTCTGTCCGCTCCCACTCACGTGTGTGAGAGTGTTTGTGTGTGACGTCTATTCCTCAGCAGCGTCTGAGGCTTCAGGGTAGGGTTTCCCTCTAAAATACATCAGGAGGTATCTGGTTTGTCTGGTTGGGGAGATCTTCCACTCAAACGCAGAGTTGACTTTCAAGGAATGTGTCAGTCCTCTCCTTTCAAAAGCACTTCTCTGCTCCCTTCAACCCCAACAACACCTCTCACGGACCCCATGGCGCCGTCACAACACCAACAACAAAAAAATAAACTCCTCCCGAAAGTCCTTGTGAGATCTCCTTGTGGGTCCGCTCTTCCTCTTTAAACTGGTTTCTGTCTCTTTCTAGGCAACCCTTTTTGTCCCCCTGTACTTCCTCCTGTGTATGCAAACACGGCACGAGAGACAAGACGGAACGAGTAAGAAACAGGAAGGAGCACTGACTTACATGACTGAGACTGGGTGTGTGGAAGTGATTCTGCAATTGTGTGTGTGTGTGTGTGTGTGTGTGTGTGTGTGTGTGCGCATTCCCCAATGTGGTTTCACTTAGATTTAGGGAGGGAACCTCACAGTTGTAGTTCACACCCAGTGTCTTTTCTATAGGACATGATGCACTCGGGGGAGGGGCACGGACCACAACCCTCCTCCTACCACATGCTTGGAGTCGCTGCCCGTGGTAACCGTTACCTGATAGTCAGTTCCTCTTAACCCCTCACCCACAGGGCTGCTACCGCACGGTACAAAACACTGCATTTTATATACGTTACTCCTCATTAAGGTATTAAAATCCTGTGTGATATAATAGGTATAGGTTTGAAAAAGTAAACAAAAATGTGTGTCACATCTATTTAATATGACATCCACGTAGGACAAAGGATTTTGTTCATAAAGTATATTTTTAAATATCTAATAATATTTAAAAAAAAACAATTATCTCAGTCCCAAGTTTAATTAGCAATTCACTTTTCAGCTTTTCAACCTTTACTGCAACAACGCACAGCCAACCCGAATCACCCTCATGAAACTATTGAAGAATAACTGCCCTGGGATAAATATTAAATGGGATTAATACAAATAAAAAATTGGTTGCATATGTAGCAAACAGCATAATTAATTAAAAATACAATCTGTGAACCAGTTAAATGGTTACCCATCACAACAAAATTCCACACTATCAACCCAGTAAGATGCCATCATTCTGGCCACTGTATTAGTGATAGGCTTGCACATGAACTGATTAATTGATCAGTCAACATATCAATGGTCCTGACCAGCAACGTGAGCTCTGAGGCTTTGTTGTAACCCCTCCTCTACACCAAACATGTGCATCGTATTTTGGTCGTGTACCACCCAGCCTTTAATTAGACTTTAAAGAGTTCATTAAATTGTCATATTTGACACCGCCAAAGGAAAAGGAAATCTAACTCCTACACTTAAATACACCGTATAATCCAACTTAAATCTTGAATGTAACACCAAATATGTCTTCAGTTTCAAAAAAGTGTCTGTTCTTTTCTGAAAAAGACACTGTTCACTCAGTTTTTGGAGTGAGATTGAAAGAGATAAAGACAAACATTTGAACTTGCTATCACTCAAACATTTCTAGACAGATTGTTTAATGCGGGGACAACAACATAATCTAAGTTATTATTATTTTCTGATGCTGTTGAAGGTTTGTTAGCTAATTTTTGAAAACACAGGGAAGTCATAAGTACATTTTCAATATCAAATAACATACCTGTAATTTATATGGTCAAACAAACTGGTAAACAAAAAGGTCTTACGGCTGAAAACACAAAGCACTACCAAAGCATGCTTACATCCGATTGTCTTTGCACTACAGTGGCAGTACAGTAAAGAGGTTAATGATTAACTTAGTCGTCTGTCAGTCTGGCAGAGACACAGGCTCGTTGCTCAACACAGTGGAGTACACGGCAGGAGTGATGAAATCCTGACTATGTGTTTTTGCCAACTGAAACACAGCGAACATACATCAGATGTGCAGCCAGACTAAGTCGAATGCTGCAACCCGCTTTCTGGACTTTCACCTTCATGCTCTGGATTGCATCTTCCCATGTTGACATCCATTCAGCACAAACCAAAACCAGTGACTGAATATAAATGTTTACTGGATGAAGACAGATTAGGTCTTCTTGTAAACATAAGGATAGCAAACCCAGCCGCAGATCCACGCTTTATTTTATTTCCCCACTTGTTTCACGTAAACATACCACCGAGAAGAAGAAAAAAAAAAAAAAAAACGTTCCCACCACAGGCATTCCAGAGAATTCCAGGCAAAACCGAGAGCAGAAATTCCTGTTAAATCTTGTTTTCTATCAGACAAGATGCCGCAAATCAACCTCAGTAACACAGAGAGGGAGGAGACTGCCGTTAACCTTATCTTAACTCTAATAAACAAACAAAAAACAACACAAAATATAATCATACAAAATAAAAAGGTCCAACGCCTTCCTGTGTGTTTTTAAACCCAAGTCACATTATCGGCTTATAAAAGGACTGCTGGGACAAAAGATGGAGGACTAAAGTGATGAGAGATGGAAAGGGAGGTGTGGGGGGGGAGTAAGAGGTCACCAATTGTTTTTAGGACACTTTCAATTACACAAATGGCTTTAAATGACCTATAGCTGCAAGCAAAAAGAGGGGCCTAATGGGGATATTGATGTTTGACTGTTTTCTCCCTGCACACACACGTACACTGCATTTGGTCTCAGTCAATATTTAACCCACAGTTTGTGACAGGATTACAGCTGTTCTATTTAACAAAACAAAAAGGGTTTCGCCTACTGAATTGAGTCAGACTGAATTTTACCTAACAAAAGTGTTACATGCCAGAAAATACCCCCTGATTTAATCATGTGGTTTCCTGTGGAGCACAATGCAGAGCAACAAATAGCAGTATCCACTTGCACAGACCGTGTTGTTGTCACACACACATTCCTCAGCACACATTCGCTGTTTTTAAACACTTTCCTGGCATTAGGGTCTGTGCAGATGTGCTCGTACATGTTGCCACACAGATTGAACCCCCCCACCCACCCTCGTCTGCCTTAGCCAAATCCCTTCTTAGTGACAACACTGCCTTTCCTTCGCTGCTAATGATATTTGGTGACTAATATAAGCCATTAGTTAGGAAATATGCCCATGAATTTGTGTAACTGATGCATTGAGTCAAGATCCCACCGCTGTATCCTCGTGGAAAATAATCCTCAAACTAGCAACTACAATAAATGTTTCAAATCTGAGGTCATCGGCGTGCTATACCTTGCTGCGCTGGCAGGGAGGTGAGAGCTGTGTCGGATAACATCTGCAGAAACTGTAACCTACTGAGGAGTTCCTGTTGATGCCCTAACGTCTTTCTGGAAGTCACGCTAAAGTTGCAACTGGGAGCCATTTGAAAATACAAAGTAATGCTCATCATAAAAGTCTGTGGTCAAGGTCAGTTGTGGTTCTGCTTTACTGCAGATATCCCATTGTGTCCCACAGGGGCGTGAAGAAGTCTTCCCAAAGCAAAGCTGATAGTATGAGGGGTCAGAATCCCACGATTCTTGGAAACGGCGTGAGGCCACATCCCCTCGAGCGAGGCCGTAAAACCACAAACATGCGTCAGTAATTCGTCACTGATCCCGCAAACCAGACGATTATTTGTAGCGCTGGGGGGGGGGGGGGGGTGGGGGTGTGTGTGTGTGTGTGTGGGGCGGGGGGGGGGCATTCCTCCAAGAATAACTGGAGCGTGTTTGTGTTTGGGATTGGGTGCTGCATTTGTTTGACAGTGACTAGTGTTTGACAGTTTGTTTTTGAAGAGAAATATGAGAACAGGAACGAGAATTTATAGAAGAAAAAAGGAGAAAAATAAAAGCTGACAAGACTTTAGTGGAAGGAAGGAGACTGCAGGTGATTTATGGCCGTGTTTGACGTAAGCTGACAGTTAACACGTTTTGCATCTGAAGAAAAAGGCGGCTCAGTCAACCACCGTGGTAAGCCAGTCAGATGCTCGGTCTAGATGTGGTTTCAGACCACAAAGGAACAGTAATTAAAGACTACACACCAATCTGAGTGACAATCTAATCCTCCAGTTCTGCGCGACAAGTTGACTTGACCTCCGTGATTGGAGGTGTTTTCTGTTGAAATCAAGACTTCTGCTTTTCAGCTTCCGATAGTTTGAAGCCGTAACCTCTCTGTCACCCAGAGATTACCCACAAAGAGTAACTGCGGCAAAAACAAAACTTCCTCTTCCAGGCGTAGAGCGATCTTTACTCTTTCTGTGAGTCCCAGAGGAGAACGGCGAGGTTGGGAAAACATTCCAGGAATACCACGGTGCCAAATGTAAACATGGCCACACTTACTTACTCACCACAACAAGATTAGCCTGATTCAGCATTATCTCACCTGAGGGTAAACTGGTTGTTTACTATATTATTTATTTGGTTACCGCGGTGACACAAGCTGCCATGCACTGTATGTACAGTCTCGACCCTGTGCCGTGTACAATATGTGCTTATTGTACGTCGACTGTAGCATGTACACATGTCAAATGTGGCAAACAAAACAAATGGGGGGTGATGACTCAACACGCCACTTCGGCTCTGGCACGATATCTCTCGTGTTCTGTCCCCTGTGTTTCTGCCTGAAGGCCACAGATAAGACAAAGTTGTCTCAGGCTATAGCTCCTGACCTCTCATGTCAGAACAGCACTGGAAACTTCTTTTCTCTCCACAGCACAGAGATGTTTCCTTTTGGAGAAAACACCCTGATAATGAAGCGTTACCACACACAAAAACCTTTAAAAAAAAAAAAAAAAGCTACTTTCCCAGGAAATCAGCTTTTCCCTGCTCTGGAGTAGGATTGTTAAACTAAGCCGAGGGACGTTTACCATAATCAACACTTATGATTTATTTTTAGTTATGCAAATAAAATAAAGAGCTTGCAGTTTCTCTCACATGGTTATTAATATGCAGGCTGCAGCTCTGAAATTCTTCAGATTACTGCTCGCCAGAGTACTCAAAGTCATTCTTCTCTGCATGTTTCAGGTATTCTGACGTATGTGCAATGATCAAATATCACCCAGTTGGGTCTTGTGTCACCGTCAGGCACTATAGCATCTACAAGCAGACAAAGTTTTATGTTCAATCAGCCCACCAGAGCATGCACAGTGCACTAAAACACACCATAATACCACATATTCACATGAAAAGTTTATATATAATGATATATTTCAAAATAAGCGTAGATTTTTTTCATTTTTCTTGCAGAGCTCCTAGTTTGTATTCTCTCAGCATATGGTCGGGATTAGGAGTGGCACATGGAAGCTTGCAGACAATGAGATTTTCAGCCAAGGCAACAGACAGATAACAGGAGATTACCTGTTCCTGCTGTTGTTATGGCGCCCTGCAGCACACTCTCGATCACACCTAGGTAATGAATAACTTGCAGAGTAAACCAACGCTCTCCCGAGTACAGCACATCCAGAGCCTGCGTAATGCTATCAAACCAATCAATCGCTGGGGGCATTAGCTCGTACAATCAGTGATCGTCTAATAATATTTAACCCAGCATACGTACTGGTTTGAATTTGCAGCACTGGGTTTTAGGCATTTAAACTTCTTTGTGAGTTAGAACCAGACATAATAAAGCAGAAATAGTCCTCGATCGAAAGAAACACAGAGAAGACATCTGCCTGTCTGAGATAACAAGAGACTTCATGTCTTGTGCAGTTGACTTTAAAGTGACAAAACCCATATTTTGGCTATAAATTGGCTTTATTAATACTATAAATGAGTTTTGTACTTTAATTGCTGTAATTTCCTCATCCTGTGAAGCACTTTGTAACATCTGTTTTGCAATAAAATCACGTGCCACCACCGTCCGTTTTCTTTACCCTTTCAACTGATCAACAACATGATCCCTCATTATGTGTTTAAAGCTCACTTACAGGTACAACACCAAACCTTTTAACATCTGCCATCAATCTTCTAAGCTGGTTTATGTTCCAAACTTAGTGTTTGCGTGAAAGATATTTTTGATTGATGATCTCTTTCATGTAGTTGCTTACAAACCCCTCTCCAAGTCCCCTTAAGATAAATGAGCTCACAAAAACACCAAGCTAACATTTGGACAGTGAAAGTAAATATTAATCTCATGCCACTGCAACCATTAAATCAAGAATGCAAACACACAACTGTATTGTGGCTCACACACTAATTTTGGCTACTGTTTGGTGGTTTTTTTGGGTTGCAGCTGCTGGATTTATTCAGCATAAAGGCTAAATTGTTGTGAAAATGATTAAAATGTCAGACTGTTGAGGAGTTAATCTGATGACTATATGACTCACTTGAGAGACATCTGAGTGTCTGTGCAGCTCAGATGGGGAAAACTTAAGGGTGTCAAAGTTGAGCTGGAGTGGAAGTTTGTAAAAAAAAAAAAAAAAAGAGAGATACCTGAAAGGGAGTGCTAATATATTTTTTAAAAAGTAGAATAAAACACTGATTTCACATGAGATTAAAACAGTAAAGCTACAAAAAAAAAAAAAAAGGTCAGTGAACTCCCAAACAATGTCCTGTACACAACGTTACATAGCCTGTTTGTATACAGATATACAGTCACAGAATTACATTTTAGCTTAAAGGGAAGAAAAACATTTTAGTTTTAGTTCAATTCAGTGAAGACAAACATTTTAAGTTTCATGTAAACAACTACAAACACGCCAGAAAATAATCATTTCCAGCGTAGAATTGAACACATGTGATGTTGTGTCGTCCACCTCAATAAAAAAAAAAAAAAAAAGAAAGATAATTTTACTTAAACGTTTGTTTTACTTTAACAGCACATTAAACAGAGGATAGTTTACAGCCGTGTTTCTTACCCTGCAGTGAGATGGTCCGCCGCCACTGCCGTGACTCCGGTGTGTTTTCTGGCCGGGGGACAGTGAGTGAGCCTCAGCTAGAACAACCAAAGACACTGCGCCTCTCTGTCAAGATAGTTCACATCCCTCTCAAAGTTCCTCCGCTGCTCCGCTACCCGGAAATCAGCGCTCACTCGTGGTGAAAAGGTTTCCTAAAAATCAAAATAAATAAATAAATAAATAAAAACCCTGTCGCGTTAAGTAGGAGGCGGTGTTGTGATAATATAAGCTCTCCGGATGTGTAGTCTCTGAAACGTTTAGTGTGACAAAAGCTGCCATGTTTTAACACATTTTATTAACTTACTGGTTGAACTGAACAAACAGTTCATTTTCTTTTCTACCTTACTTCTGAATGTGCTGCCTTATTTTTAAACACTTTGTGGTCCAACAGCTAGCAGCTCACTCTGAAAGAACAGTTAATAAATATAATAATATATATATATATATATATAAATATATGAGCTGTCCTGACTGCTGGCTGTCTGTCCCAGTGTGTCAAAATTGGGCGTTTATCCTTTTAATAGTACTTTTAATTTAACTGCCATTCTTTGGTTGTGGAGTATTTTAACTATAGATTTTAAAAAATGCTATCTAACGTTAGAATTCAAACGTTGTCTAAGCACATTGATCCGTTAAGGTAGACTATATAAAGCACAATGGTTCCCAAGTGTCCTTCTTAAGGGATATATTTTATGGCTACTTCATGTTATATTAAAAACTATACAATTAGTTGAAATTGGGAACTCAGTAACTGCAAGAAGTTTGCTTAAAAACGAGTGATTTGGATGAATTTTGAGCAGATTATTTCCTGTTTTTGTCTGTATCATGTATTTTTTTCCATCTTTAACAATCATACATACGTAAAAGTCTTCTCTTTTTGACAAATTCAGTGTTTTCTGATCCCTTACACTCTATTTGACAATTTACATGTACTTTTCTTTCCAGAAATAAACCAAATGCTGAGATGTAAACATACTGTGTGTATATTTTTTAAGTTTTCTTAAACTCCCTAAAATCAAGAAGGCCTTGCGAACCCCCCATGAGGCTTTTACGACCCCTATTGGGGGTCCACACCCTCAGGTTGGCAACCCCTGGTATATAAAGGTTCAGTGATCATTAATGACTGTCTGGCTAGCTAAGTTAATAAGTTATCAAGCAGTTTGCTATACTTTTATAACGCTATGAAGGCCCACAGACACATCAAAATGAATCAGTAATTGCCAGCATTTTAAACTTAAAATAAACCTCCCAGCAGAATCATTACTATATATTGAAGAGGGGGGGAAGCAGAAGCCCTACTTTGCAGTAAAAAGCACTCTCTTGACTTTAGTGATTCTGTTTTTTTTTTTTTTTTTGCTCTGTAATATTGATTTTCCCGGCAGAAACACCATTAAATACTTTGAAAGAACGTAGGCTGAGTTGGGTCTAAAAACGATCGAAAATAGCCTATAGAGGCAGGCTTCGCACAAAACACAAAAATCCATTACGTTGGATCTTAAAAGAAGATAGTGGGTTCAAAATGTTTAATAATTGGTCAAATAAAGACAATAGGGCTGTAGATGTTGTATCTCTCATTAAAATTGAGATGGTTTCACCTATAAGTCTGTTTATAGGCCTTACAGTGAGATCCAAAGGAGGCCACAGTAAACAGCAATGAGCCTTTAACTGTGCAATCGACTCCATTAGACAGTGAGTCCATAAAGTCAGACTATAGTAACTATTTATTGATTTTTCAAGGATTTACTGAACCAAAATGTTAGTAACTAAGTAGGCCACATTTAAAGTATTGTACTTACGGTAAATACAATTTTGAGAGACTTGCACTTGAGTAATTACGTTTCATGGTGCCACTGCTACCATATATACGACTACTCACACATTTTTACATTTATATATAGTTTCTTTATAGATTTTTACATTCAAAACACATGAGGTGTATAAATTATGATGCATTTTTATGTATGTTTTTGTGCTTGTTATTGAGTTTTATTGTATCATTGTTTGCTGTCTTTGAATTGTTAGTTTTGTATGTATTTCCTTTGTTGAGTTGTGTGTTTTTCTGCTGTTTTGTATTTATTTTTGTGTATTTTAAAGTGCCATATTATAGGCACAAGTATTGCATACTACCATAGGCATGTGAAAACTGGTCCATGATATATATTTTAGTCCCTTATAATAAACATTATATGACATTATATGATATAAAAAGTAGTTAAAATAAGCTCCACCTCAACAAACTAAGCATTAAATCTCTGTAAAGCATGTTAATACATCAGTACACTACTTTAAGCACATATTCCTGATACTAACTCTGTACTTGTACATACATTTTGAATGCAGGACTTTTACTTACATTTTTTATGGAATTATTGCTACTTAAAGTATCTGAATACTTCCACCTACTACTTAGTTACAGTGTAACTATAGTTTTCCCTGCCCTTGAAGCAACGCATCGGTCGTCAGACAGGCGGAGCTCTCGGTCCATCTACTCTCACAGCAGCAGCATGGCATCATTATTTCTAAGGGGTTTTTTTTTTTTTTTTTTTCCCCTCGTGGGATACAGACCGCTATTCTCAGATCCCCAGAGCCAGAGTCGAACAAGTGTGGCCTTATAAAAGCGACTGAAAGCACCGACAAGGACACACATTTTCAAGGTGAAGGACTGAATGAACTGCAGCCACATTTGGATGTAGATTTCTATCTCTGGAAAACGCACTTGCAGTAAGTAAAACAATACAACTTTTTTGGGGGGTGGTGGGGGTTGCTGTTTTGTTTTTTTTTTTGCTTGTTTTATACAGATATAACATGTTGCTTTTGGAGAAAACACGCTGGAGGGTCGGCTGATATTTTAGTGACAGCTTGTTTGCATCTTTTCTTCTCAGCATCCGCTCTGAATATTGCTGCCGAGTTTATCTTTGTTCTGAAGCAATGTCAAAATAAAGGCAGAGATAAAAAGAGTGTTTTGGTCAACTGTTGCACCGAGACCAGCTCTGTTAGTATCCAGTGTTTTTTTCACTAGGATTAAAGGGCTGGTCCTTGGTGGGCTTCAGTTTTAAATCCATTCATTAATAAATCATGCAGGATTTTGTGTTGTAATTGTTGATAGAAACCTTAAAAGTCATTTAGCCAGTTGGAGATTTGTCCAAGTGATTGGGTTCCTCATCCCTTAAATGCATAAGGGGGTTGCAGTAAAATGCAGTTCTGTACCGATTTATATGTCATTTGGGGGTTTTAATGACATAATCCCATGTGGCGTGGATTTAAACAGATATATTGGAGTTTTTTGGTCATGAACAAGTTGTTTTTTAACCAAAGTTCCTCACATAGTGATTATAAAATAGGTTTTATTATCTTTTAATTGGCAAAATATTCACAAATAGTGATCACACGCACAAGAGATCTTTGCTCAAATAGAGAAAAAATACAATAAGTCAAATAATAATAATAACTTTATTTATATAGCACCCTTTAAAAACAGATTTTTAGAAAGTGCTTTGACAGGAAAACAGGATACTCATACTCATGGTCAAACAAAGGCAAGGCAGGAATAAAGAACAGCGGGGAGAAGAAACATGTCCCCCTTTGTGTGAAATTCAGTTTAAATGTTAGTTATTCTGTCTGCATACAAGAGGCTGGAAGACGCAGCCTGGTGTGAGAAGAAAACCAAGTTGCCTATTTAAAAACTGGCAACTGGGTTTAGTGTCCTTTCCAGTCAGAGTGAAAAGAGACAGAGGGGATAACACAATCTATTCTGTCTGAAAACCCAGGCACAGTAGAGGTTTTCATATAACATTGTGGAGCCTCTATCTATCAGCCCCTTCCAAACATCTGAGCATAATTAAAAGCCTAATCCCTGCTATGGAGCTGCTACCTGCTGGAGTGACACATTCAAGTGACGTGCTTCAGGCTTCAGTGGCAGCGCAGCAAGAGCCCGAGGCAGGGTGAAGTTAACTTACTCCGGGGAAATTTCACCCCAATTGACACCAGCTGGGATACATTGGAGCAGCCAAAATGTTTGTTGACACCATGTCTGAAGTGGGATTTCACGTGATACTGACCACTGCCCTGACTGGCGTCCTGCTGATGGCCGTGGTGGCACTGCTTTGCTTCTTTACCTGCAGACTGGCTGGGTCAGTTTCCACGGTAGGACCTGGCCGCTTTTAAGGAGGCTACCGCTGGCCTCCATGCATCTTTGGGGGATGGTAAAAGCAACTGGCTTCTGGCATTTCATCTTCGGTTAATATTGTACTTTCTCGTTTTACGCATTGATTCTTGCTTAGTCAGTTTGGTTCAGACCTGCCTTTATCTTATTATTAACCCAGATGGCAGCTGGCACACAACGAAGCTTCAACAGGCCAGAGCTTGATACGGAACACAATGAACAAAATAGATATCAATTTAACTATGCAATCTGACATATTTGGAGGGTAGCGTCTTATAAATTTTTGCATGCAAGCCCAATCCATTCTCCTGTCAGACCTGCACAGGTGAAAGGTTTTTGCGAGATAAGTGTTAGTATCTTGAGTTTTTTTTTTTCCTCACGGTGGACGTGTCCAGTCAATCATTTGGTGTTAATCGGCTTTATTATGGCCCTTAAACCTCTCAGTGCTATGGAGCTCAATCCCATTAAAATGACCTTGACTGTAAGCATGGGGAAGAAAGGAGGAGGGTGTGGATAATTATAGATGAAAGCTTGACTGGCTGGGACCCATAAGGGCCCCTATTGTGACTACTTACATTCACAGCAAGGTCTCCAGCTTAACTTTACCAAGCTCTGCTTTTGTCTCTGCTGCAAAGCCTGATGGTGGGCTGAAATCCACTTTTTTTTTTTATGACTGACACCAGGTTCAACAACACAAAAGAAATCATTTTTATCAACACAGCTTTGATCAAATGGTTGAATGTTCCTGGTGCTTTCTGGCTCCCCACACAACCTTAGTTTGACCGTTTCTTATTAGGAAAGATATGAGAGAAGGGATACTAAATTCCTGTTAAGATCCCACTAAGAAAAGAACCAACACACCAGTGGAGCTGCCAGTTCAACAGGATGAGCCTATGGCTGTGTCAGCCACTTACAGAGTGGATATCTGAAGCGATACAGCGCAAGCAAGAAGTGTGTTGTTTGCCTGAAACAAGCATGCTTAGGCAAATCATCACAGGGTAAATATATATTAAACCAGTATGTCAGAGTCAGTGTGTGACGAGATGACACAGACTTAATTACCAGTGTGTGTTCTGTTTCTCCCGCTAGCTGCGACTGCAGACAGGCTTCTTCAACTTCTCAAAGTGACATGTTATGGCTGTCTAGAGTGACACGTCAGCCGCGCAGAGACGACAACATGAAGGTGACAGACCTGCTCATCATTTGCTCCTGTCTGGTCTTGGGGAGTCTGGGGAAGCCACAATTCCCTGGTAAGTTACTGTGTGTTGTTAGGGAGTCTAGTTGACACCAACAACTTTCCAGCCATCTGGACACGTTCAGCACACACTGGAGGGTTTCAAGGTTGTAGGATGTTTGGAACCATGTAAGGAAGTTTGTTATACAACAGATATCCTGTTTTTTTCTTAAACAGTGAATAGTAGATAGTTTGGTGGTGCCAGGAACATAACAGGAATTCACTGTTTGAATACATTTTCTGTAGGACTGATCGCCCTGCTGCTGAGATAGATGGTGTATTTGACGTGTAGCAACCTCTGTTGTCACGGTCTATAATGAGGTGAACCCTAGTCAAATGTGTAGATTTATTAAAATGGAAAATTGTATGTTGCTTTAGGTTGTTTTGACTGATTTGGTGACAGAGCTGCAATGAAGTATTTAGTTCATTTATTGTTTTAGTCATTTAAAAGCAAAAAGTCCAAAGTTTTGATGGTTTCCGCTTTTACATGTGAATTCGATCCTTTTCTCCGTCATACGTGATAGCAAACAGAATATCTGTGGGTTTTGGACGGTTGGTCGCATAAAACAAGACATATGAAGTTGTTTTTTTTGACATTTCATGGACAATCCTGTATCTGTGGATTCCTTTAGCTATCCAAAGCTATACAGACTTGTTTATTTCCACACACAGAACAAGAGAAGGATCCCAAGTTTTGGAATACATGGGCCCAGAAGACCTTGAAGAACGCTCTGACGCTTCAAAATCTTAATACAAACAAAGCAAAGAATCTCATCCTCTTCCTTGGAGATGGTAAGCAACATCATGTTTACATCTTGATTTATGGGGGGAAAAAATCATGAAATTTCCCCAAATTATGCATAAATCCACATAAAGGTGGAAGGTATCATCATCACTAGAAAAGATCCACTTTTCCCTTTTATTATTTTTGATAAAGATTAATTATTGACAATCCAGCTGAGCCAACAGTTTTATTTAAATTAAAATGACGCCATAGAGGATCCAGTAATCCAGTAGGTAATGAACAAGGTTTTTAAAATGTTTCCTAACATACGAGGTGAATGAATAGTATCAAACAAAACAACTGTGCTTCCACCAGATCACTGGGCTTCTGTTCGTGCTGGGCCGCTCATTGGTCGCATAATAACCTTTATCCTCCATCGGGCCTCTGCTCTCTCTCTCTGTTTGGACTATACAGTAGGCACAGAAATGACATTCTTGCGCACTGCTGCATACATGGCCGTGTTAGCGTTGTTAGAGAATAACAGGCTGCGTCTTACAGCTTTTTTAAAAAAAGTTGGTAAGACACAGTAGGGAATAGTTAGAAAATGTTTCCCAGACATTGTCTACCTCGTACCAGGAAACTCAGTTGCACAACACTGTAGCACTGTGGACCCCTGAGCCTGGTGGTTTTTTTTTATGCAGGGCACTCTTATTGTAAGTCATAAAACTAGACCTGAGGCAAATAGTACATAGGAATTTCCTCATATTTTGTTTGTCTTCCTGTGCGCAACTGTTGTATTTTCCTGTAATTATCTTTAAGTTCAGGCATTTAGTTTAGTGTAAAACAGAAAGTTAGATTACAGATTTCCAGGCATTCATTCTCATCCTCCAAACAACAAGTTATCATCATCGTGCAAGTCATCACCCCCCCAACCCTAAGCGTCTGTTTTGTTTATCTCTTTTTTATTGTTTTCTATCTTCTCTTTGTCTTTAAGTATGTGTTTTATGTATCTGTTGATGTAATTTAGTATCTGAGAAAATGTTTTGCCTAACAGCAGTCGTTTTGTTCTAAAATGTCAAAGAACACAAAAGTCTCTCATGTGTTGCAAACTGTGCACAGCAGTGAATGAAAAGTCCTAACAGTCGACCTGCTTTTGGTATCTAGGAATGGGTGTTCCCACGGTGACGGCTGCTCGAATACTGAAGGGTCAGCTAAATGGGCAGAGTGGAGAGGAGACCCAGCTGGAGATGGACAAGTTCCCCTTTGTGTCTTTGGCCAAGGTCTGACTTGGTTATTACTATGCCATACAATATGGCACAATGTATTGATCTTGCTGTGGCCGTTAATGGCTTCCTGACGAGGTCTGGGACTGTAAACAAGTTCATTCAGTGTGTCACGTCATACTGGATGAGTATTATGTTACAGGTCTTGTAAAAAATCCAGTTAAAACTTCAAACAAATCCCATGAAAAGACTAAAACCAACAATTAACTGATCCTATTAAGAAGAGTTGTCTGTGTAGCCAAAGGATGATATAGATTATTCATCTGTGCTATAGACCTCCACTGTGTCCAAAACAATAAATGAGCCACACCGTTGCACTGGATGACATGTTCTTACATTAGCTAAACACCAGTCTTCGGCTATCGCCTGATAACAGTTAGCCTCTGGGTACGACGGTCAAAACTACTCGGACTACAAACATTGCATTCTTATGCAGATATCTGTTTATAGAGATTAGATAAACACAGTCACTGAGTGGTGTCCTAGGCAAGATCTGAAATTAAAAACGTTTTCCTTTTACTGTTAACTTTATATATATATTTATTAGTCACATCAGGTTAGATTAATGCCTCCTCTGTGATTACTGTGGAAAGAAGAAATCTGACCACTGACTGACCTTCCTGGAATAATCCTGTTGATAAACTAAATCTATTTGGATTATCCAGAAGAAACAGGAGATTTGCAGTCGTAAGTAAAAAAAAGCCGAACTCTATACAATTTATCTCAAAATAGAAACTTGGAATCTGTGTGAAACAGCTCATACAAAAACAAAGTGTCAAAATACTTCAGTTGGTACCGGCTGTGTGAGCTGTGTGTAAAATCACGCACTGTACATCAATCTGCTGATTATTTTCTTAATTAGTTGATTAAACGTTTAAGTATACAAAATGACAGAAAATAGTAAAGATGCCAATTTCCCCACAGCTAAAGGTGATGTTAATATAACTGGGAATTAATTTGTGGCTGGAAATAGTCTTGAGAAACTTATTAAGCCTTTGAAAACTGTTGTACATGTACCTCTTCAATAGGAACCAATGAGCCTGTGGCTGAGAGCCACAGACAGGTTGGGGAAGTTAGAAAGTGTTGAGGGATGGAGTAACATATTGTTTTTTGTTGTGGTCTTTTCATGGGATTTGCCGACAATAAGAATAACACCAGCTTTATTTATTTAAAGGTCCAGTGTGTAGGATTTAATGGTATCTAGTGCTGCAGTTGCTGATTTAACTCACTCGCTTCCAAGCATGAGGGAGAAACTACGCTGGCCATGAAAAATGCAACGTCTGTTGATAAAAACAGCTAATTTTATGGTAACCTTAACACAACAATTCCTATATTGAGGTGATTATACATTAATGAAAACATACCTATGAATATTAAATTCCATTTCTGCCAATAGATCCTCCTAAATATTACACACTGGACCTTTAACTCCACTAACCCAGTTAGTGTCATGTCTAAACATCACACAAACACCTCATTACAAGCACACTGTATCAGAATGAATATAAACAATCTTATTTAAATCCTGACCACATGTCAATGGCCTCTCCCCCCTGCAGACATACAACACTAACGCGCAGGTGCCAGACAGTGCGGGCACCGCCACAGCTTACCTCTGTGGGGTCAAGGCCAATGAGGGCACGGTGGGAGTGAGTGCAGCTGCTGTCCGATCCCAGTGTAACACCACACAGGGCAATGAGGTCACCTCCATCCTCAAATGGGCTAAGGACGCAGGTAAAGAGACACTAAATAAACACAGCATGACACAGATCTCTTTCACGGACGTTTTTGTCTATAGGGAAGCAGAATTGTAATTTTTCAGATGTTTGCAATCGATTACCATGCGTTTCACGTCCGATGGAACCTAATTGTGGTTGTAGTTACTGCCGTTTTAATGGGAAGTGAAAGCAATGACTTTGAAGTGTTCTTGAAAGTGATGTGCCTTTTTTTGCCTTTGAACCAAGTATCTCCTTAGAGCAATTTGTAATTGACATTAACCTGACACAAAGAGATATTTTTTCTCATTTAAATCGACAAGAGAAGTAGAACTTTTAACCACCCATTTTTCATTAATCTCTATCTTTTTAAGGTTTTTGGTGTGGGGGGGGGGTTAATTCCTGAACCATGTGTCTGTGTCATATGTTCAAACTTAAGGAGTTTTGGTATATTGTTTGTACATACAAAATATTCAAAGTAATCAGTTCAGTGCTGTATCTGTAGAGCCAGAACACAGCAGAGCCACACAGTTTTGATCAAGAGCCTGACCATCTTTAATGAATGACATCTGATCGAAGAATGTGCTTTTACTTCAAAGATAAATCACAGGGTTGTGAAGTCTGCTTGAACACAACATCAAGACACCACAAAGAAGGAGAAAGAGCAGAGATGTGAAAGAATACAATAGATTTTCAGAGGGTGGTGGTGGGGTATAAGTTAGAGGTGGGTGGGGGTCAAGGTGTGTGTTTGTGTGTGAGCATGTGTGTGGGTTCAGGGGTCACAAATAATAAGAAGTCCAATCATTCCTCAGGGAACATGGCAGGCAGCAGCTGACCTCCTGCACAAAGCAAATAGAAATGGAGAAGTGCTTTTCATCAGATCACTTTTTCAATCCCTGGCTGTCCTCTGCTGGCTTCGCCTTTAATGTTTGACTTTTTACATCCCATAGATTTATAAGCAAAGAAATTGGTCTATCCAATTAGCATTGGTGGACATGAGTTTTAAAAATTGGTATTCAGACTAGGGATAAGAAATATTAACATTTACTTGTGGGTACCCTGACTGAACCAACTAATTGTTTGTGTTGGAACGAACATTGGGGCAATCCAGTGCTCTTGAATTTACCTTTCTGAGATGTTTTCCTCATTATAGGTTTGGAGTTTTTCTATTTTAATACCGTATTCACGTCGTACAATTAAATAGTTATTGGTTGCTGTCCATACTGGCTGAGATGGGGGACAAAATCCTTGCTCCTTGTTCCATGCAGCATTATTATGTAGCTTCAGCACTCTTAGGTAGCAAATCAAACATTTTACAAAGTTACATTAATTTTAGTACATTAACATTCAGTAACATTCTTTCTTTGTGTTACTATCGCTCCACTGCAGCTCACCAAAGAAACATTATCCAGCGGAACACATAGAGGGAATTTTGTACTAAAAAGACAACCTAAATGTAATCGGAAAAAGAAATACTCAGCCCTAATTCACGTTAAACATTGTGTGTGTATGTGTGTGTCCGCTGCAGGCAAGTCGGTAGGTATAGTGACAACGACCCGTGTCAACCATGCAACTCCCAGTGCTGCTTATGCCCACAGCGTGGACAGAGACTGGTACTCCGACAATGAGATGCCACCTGAAGCAGTACAGGCCGGCTGCAAGGATATCGCCAGACAACTCTTTGAAAACATTCCCAACATTGATGTGAGTCAAAAGTATTAATTCTGAACTGCCGCTGATAACTAAGTTTTGTCACCTGAAAAAGTACCAACATTGGACTAATTGATCCTCCCACAAACAACTTGTGTCCAAACATAGCTTACCATCCTTAACTAGGTACACAGACCTGTCAAGCTTTGGGCTCTTGTAAGTGCATATAAAGCCTCTCCAAAACCAAAAGTGTAAAGAATGGAGTTTTCGTCAGCCCTAAGGTAAGCTGCCTATGTCGGGCTAACTAAGCTTCTGTATTATTCAATCTGGAGAAAGGAACATTATGGAAAACCCCCTATAGAGAAATGAAATGTTTTCTGTACCTTTTACTTTATCCGGTCTGTGTAGTCTCGCTTAAGAAGAAGTGTCTTTTTGAAACCTCCTCTGTGGGCATCAGTCACAGCCCCTACAGGAACACCACCAGTCTCCAGAGTTTAGCAGCCTTGCAGCAGCTGGTCCACCCTCCTCTGCCTGTTGCCTCTCTCTCTGTCTCCTCATCCGCTCTTCAGTTCCTAGGAGCTCTTCTGCGGTATACTCTGTATACTGAAAGAAATCTGCTAAAGGGCGAGTTAGGGCTAAAAGTTGGGGTTAGGGTAATGGTAAGGCAAAATAGGGGTAGCCAGCTGGAAATTAGGAGCTTTTGTTTACCACTGTTGGACCCATTGTTCGAAAATAACTAAGAACCTTGAGTGATATTTCTACCCACGCCAGACTGCATCTGCACTTGACAGGGGTAGCAATAGTAACTAAGGGGAGCAGTCAGTTGTTGCTTTCTTATACACAGGTGAAACATTTAGTCCTGAAATAGTTTTTAGACCAAGATTGCAATGTTTTATTCTGTTCTGTGGCTTTCCAGGTGATTATGGGTGGAGGGAGGAAGTATATGTTCCCCAAAAACACGTCGGATATAGAGTACCCTGGTGTTGCAAAACACAGCGGCACACGAAAAGACGAGAGAAACCTGGTGCAGGAGTGGACTGACAGAATGAAGGATAAGGTACATTTCTCCTCCTCTTCCCTCTCTTTGCTCTTCTTGTTTCTCTGTTCCCTCTTTTATCTTCCCAATTACATTTACATATTTAGGAGTTCAAAGTGACTGTCACACTGTGCTTTACATTTGTGTCTTTTAACTGTGCAGAAAGGCCGTTATGTATGGAACAAGAAGCAGCTCTTATCACTGAACCCTAACGACGTAGATCACTTATTGGGTGAGTTTCCAGTCTCAGTGTCATTATGAACATCTCATTGAAGTGTAAATGAAGATTCATATGCATTTGCTTTAGGTTTATTTTCTACTTGTAATATCCTATTTCTCCTTGAGGTCTCTTTGAACCTGGGGATCTGCCATATGACTTGGAGAGGAACACTGAGACTGATCCTTCACTGACAGAGATGGTGGAGGTGGCCATCAAGATCCTGAGGAGAAATCCCAGTGGATTTTACCTACTTGTAGAAGGTGCGTTTATATCCTCAAAGGGAAAATGGGACTGTTGTCTTCTGTTTTGGGGATTCTGTACTGAGTTAGTTAAGTCAGTTACATTTTTGTCTGTGACATTGCAGATTTCAATAGTGAATGTCTCTTTAGGCAGGGATACAGACTGTTATTGTTGGGCTGAATATATACATTGTTTCCTCTATGTTGATTTTGGAGCAGAGGCCCGCCGCTGTTAAATTTCTGCCGCCACGGTATCAGAAATGGAGCAGACGCACAATGTAGTCACGGTTGCCTTTTAAATGATCCTGCCGACATAATGCACCCCCGTTGGCTGCCGCTCACATTGCAATTTAACAACAAGTAGAACTATTCAGAGGTTATTGGGGCTGTCCAGTTTAACTCCACATACCGTTGTGTTGATGTAGCTTATTATCAAAACGTTTGCTTTCTTCCAAGTCGACTATTAAACTAACAGCTCCACCAAAAACGTCACCGCGGTGGGTCCGTTTTAATTGGACAACGTTCAACTTGTCAGTTCTCAGCTCCACGTCCTGATATCAAACATCTGGAAACATTAAAACGGTAAATAGATGTGTTTGTGTTGCAGCGAAGTGTCACTTCTATTTCATACGTAAAACGTTTGCCGGCAGGGGTTGTTGTTCGGACGGGCCTGCCCCCACAACTAAAAAAAATCCTAGCGGACACACTGAGATATATATATATATATATATATATGATGTGGGTGTCACCACTGATTAGTTTGAAGTCTTTTATGTCGAGGCAAGTTGGTGTTGACAGCTGACAGATAGTGTATTGTGTTTGGAACTTTTGCTCTTCTACAGTTGCTACCCAACATTGTACGTGAAGAGAGTACTCCACTGCATTGTCATAACATTATTCAATTCACGAGAGATCATAGAGCAACAACGGAAAGTTACTAAACCTTCTGCTCTTGTTATCTAGCTGGCTTCAAATGAGGTCCAGATGAGACACGGACACCCGATCCATCATTGAGCTTGAACAGATAGTCCTCGCTAAGAAAGCAGTCCATATTAAAATGCACGTGTTGCCATCCAAAATAAACTTTATCGACTCAGCTCTTCTGTCCTCTGAGGCTGGGGGCCGATGTAGTGATTTTTGCTGTTTTTGCTGGTTTGATGCTGGTCAATTAGTTTGGAGCTGAATACATGTTTAGTAAGTTAAGTGCTGCAGTCTCCATCCTGGCCAAGTTTAAGTTGTGAAAACTTTTGACTTCCTGAATTATAGGTCTCATCTTCTATTAAACCTTAGGATTATAAAAACAGAATCACATTTGTTGAGTAAATTATATTTGAATATTATTTTCCTAAATAATCAATGTTATTTCTAACAATGTGGCCCAGTGGTTTAATTTATGACCAGAACACATAACGAAGGAGATCGTCAGCATAAAGGAAAACTTTGTGTTCTATGTTCCCTCTATTCAGGCCAGTTATGGAGTTATTAGATCTTATAGCTAGAGACAAAGTCAGGACAAAAAGGAGGCTCAGAGGGCATCACTGGTGAGTTCTGCAGTGCAGATCAAAAGGTTTGGAGTATAGATTATTGTGAATTTAAATTGGAAAGTAATCTGATGAGGCAATAGAACATCGTCAAAGTTAGGAGCATATATATTAGCCAGTATGACTACGTATGTATATATGAGTGTTGTAAAGTTAGTCTGCAGCTATAATGTAACATGGGGGAGTCTTAGGGGGTAAAGAATACATCCTTATTTATCAAGATACTAACATCTCTCACCTTGGCTTGAAAAGGAGAATGAAAAAGCTGTCCCACTCACCTACATCTTAAGTCTCCTGAAGAAAGGCAGTTCGTACCCTCAAGTGTTTAGCTGTACTAGGGCTTTTTTACTCTTAACTGGATGGTTTGGGCCCTTGACATTCCAGGTGCCAAAGTTAAGGTCACTGTTCGTATTGCTTTTGTGAGTGATATGTTACGTGAAAGCATCAGACAGGTAATATAGTGCAGATAGAATTTTGTCAGAGAAGGAAAGTAAGCAATCATTTGACTTTGAGTGACAGCAGAACCAAAAAAAAAAAAAACCTTTCCCAACCCCAACTGACTTAATGACTTCATCTCTACTTCTCTTATTTAAATATAAACCTCTGGGAAATAACAAACCCTCTGTAATCTGTTAGGTCTTGTCACTGTTTGGTGGGAGTACTTTAAAAAATACTTGCCAGGTGATTGGATAAACCTGTCTATCACCATCTATCATGGTCAAATCATATCAAACTTCAACCAGTCAGATTAACAAACTATATAATGTAATCTAACTCTTACCGAAGCCAGTCGAGAAAAACCTGCAGTGCAGATCTGATATAACTGATGCTAGCAGCTAAGCTAACCTCTTTATCAGCTGCTGATGCCAACTGTTGTTTTTTAGCAAAAAGGTCACACATGGTCACACACTCCTAGTGTTAGACCATGCCCATATCTCATGTCATAGTTTCCTAGGAGTGCTGATTGGTCCGGAACCACTGTGGTTTAGACACAGGGGTATAGCTCAAAGCCTGGCGAGATTGATTCTTGTGTGATGTTGTGATTTTGTGATCTTTTTTCCAAGTTTTTTATCTTGCTGCCAACTTCACTTCACTTAATTGGCCTTTCAAGAGAAACATATTTTGCTAGAGGTAATGAAATACAAAGAAAAACATGTATCAACAAAAACATAAAAGCCAGCAAACTTCAAGGACAAAGCGGTCACAGACTTAGGGGCAGGAGAGTAGACAACAATGATATAGGTCCAGAATATGAAAAAGCATTTATCCACTATGAGAGCTGAGAAATGTAATTGTTTGTTGTATAAAAGAAGTTTTATGTCTGTTGCTGTTTATTCAAGGTAGTCTATGTAGGAGAGGAGAAAAATGCCATTCCAACAAAATTCTGTATTGTTCTGGTCTTCATTCATCACCATCATTGTCAGTGGCATAAGTACTGTGAAATATGTGAATGGACAATGTCAGCACAATATTGTAGGCACAGAAAGGTTGGTGTTGGTAACTCTGTGTCCTTGGCTGAGTCTGTTGAAAGAAGCATGTTGCAGTCAATAGCTGTGGAGGGCAAGCACCTCCAAGTTTGTCTGTGATTGTTGCCAGACGGACTCAGAAAAAAGGGTTGAGTATTTTCCAAACATAGTGATTTTTGGATTGTTGAACATGTCTGATCTGCTGCATCTGACAAGTAACTGGTTATTTTATATGATGGGTGAGAGCTAGTCATCCTATACCAGATGTGATTGTTTCTTTTACCAATTTATGTACATTTATGTTTGTAATGCTCGAGATGAGTCATCAAAAATGTAAACAAAAAGAGAAAAAGTTATTTTCTTACCACATATTAAGAGAGAACAATTGACACAGGGACACAGGATTAGAACTTCATCTCACTGTATCTTTATAAGTGTAACGGCTAATTAGAAATATTTTCCATTTCTGTCAGGAGGACGTATTGACCACGGACATCATGAGGGCAAGGCCAAGCAGGCTCTGCATGAAGCCGTGGAAATGGACAGAGCCATCGGCAGGGCAGATCTCATGACCAGCATCCATGATACGCTGACTATAGTTACTGCTGACCATTCCCACGTGTTCAACTTTGGAGGCTACACCGGCAGAGGAAACACAATATTCGGTAGATAATGATAACGAGGCACATCCAGTATCTTTGTTGTACCATCTGTGTAGTAGTGCCGCAACTTACATTATCAGTATGGTTCTGTTGTGATCATGGGGTTTAATGCTATGTCTCCATCCACAGGTCTGGCCCCAATGTTGAGTGATATTGACCAGAAGCCCTTCACCTCCATCTTATATGGGAATGGACCAGGTTACAAAATTGTTAAGGGTGCAAGGGAGAATGTCTCCACTATTGACTACCGTAAGTAAAATCTAGGTTTGGGTATGTTAAAGGGAAAGATTACAGTTAAAAGGAAAAGCCAACCTAAACTTCATTGACTTTCTTCTTGATAACACAAGCTATTTAAGTCATACAAGGATTAATCTATTGCAGGGGAGACAGAACTAATTTCTCTACCTGACAACAAATTACAGTACAATATCACAAAATGACTTGTTAGAGGAGTTATGTAGTCATGAGTGGTTACTAAGTAATCTCAGATTAATGCTGCATAACTGAGATTAAAGTTGCCCTGTCGAGTTTCCTTACAAATACACAAAAGTTTGGTTTGCGTGCAGTATTAATCACTAAAACACATGGTGTGTATCCTTGAGTTCTAACAAGTGCCTTTCTTTTCTCATGAAACATTTGAAAAGTAGATTTGTAAATCCAGTGTAATGGCTAGCAGTCTTCTTCTTTCCTGCCTGGCGCACTGCCGCATATCTATCGTGTTAACTGCCACGTGTAGGCCAGTGCAATAGTATGAAACCATTGGCATACTGTGTCTCACTTTGCACATGCATGAAATAAACAAAACGGTCATAAACTAATTTCTCAGGCGTTATAAACAATAACATCTTGACATCTTTTCTCTGTGTCTCTGCCTTTCAGAGGAAAACAACTACCAGGCCCAGTCAGCTGTTCCTCTGAGCATGGAAACTCATGGAGGAGAGGATGTGGCTGTGTTTGCTAAAGGTCCCCTGGCTCACCTGCTACATGGGGTCCATGAGCAGAACTACATCCCCCATGTAATGGCATATGCAGGCTGTATCGGCCAGAACAGGGAACACTGTAGGTCACGCAGTGGGACTGCCTCACGTAGTGCGACCACCGGTTTGTACCCCGTCCTCTCGAGCATAGCAACCCTTCTCACAGTGACCCGACTCCTGTGCTGACCTTCCCCTGACTGTCCTCATCCTGTTAAAACCCTGATTTAAAGGTCCAGTGTGTCGCATTTAGGAGGATCTATTGTCAAAAATGGAATGTAATAGTATTAGTGTTAATGTTCCCCTAAATATAGAAATTGTTATGTTTTTGTTATCTTAGAATGAGCCTTTTAAATCTACAGATGCCACGGGTCGCCTTCCATGGAGTCCGCTAGGTTGAACTGCCATATTTCTACATTAGCCCAGAAGGGACAATCCAAACAATGGCCCTAGATAGGGCCGTTCGCATTTTTCGCAAGTGTCCATAGTTTCTCCTTCCATGAAATCCTACACACTGGACCTTTGACCAGTCTTACATTTTAAGATTTGTATTTGTTGTTGTTTTTTAAATGTTCTAATTTTACTCTACGCTACTTTGATCATGGAACCACTGTTAGGTCCCTTTTTGTGGAATGATAATGAATTGACTCAGTTTTAGTCCGTTGAAGCAAAATGTAAATCATTACAAAATAATCAAAAACCCCTGATGCACTGAAATGAAAAGTGGTGTTGCAGAGATCACCACAAAATCAGAGATCTCAGTTGTGATTTGTCTATTGAATCATTTTTATTAAGGGGTTTAGGACCCATTAAGCCTCTTTGTTAAATGTAAAAATTTTAGGTTTGAATAGATAGATTGGATTTACAAATGTTTGAATATATTTCATATCGTAAACGTGCAGTTAACAGAATCTACCTCATAAGCTTGCAAAAGATCTCTCATGTAATCATGGTGTGTTCAGAAAGGCACATTTTGATAGACAAATTTTATGCCTAAACCAGAGGCAACTGAATGTATCATTGACAGATGAGTAAAAGATATATATGTCTTGTCACACACCTTGTGCATACTTGCAACGGAAAAAGCCCACCTACTATCGTGTCCAATAACAGAAGTTGTAAAACCTCTTAACCAATAAAGGAAATATGTTTTCTGATAATCTTTTGTCGTTTTTTTGTATATCAGCTTTTATTTAGATTTCCCCAAAACATAGTTTCCCCTAAATGTTCATGAAAACTGTGCTTTGAGTGTCTCTACAACAATACTAAAGTCAAATGTATTACAGATTATTATGTTACAGAAAGAATGTGCGTAGAAAGGAAAAAGACAATTTGACATTTGCGACCAATTAAAGGCTGAAAGCTGAAAGAAAAAGATTTTCATCACATGTAAAACATCTGCAGACAACACAGGGTCAGAGCTTTGTGGTTTTTCAACACGCAAAAGGCACACCAATTCTAGATCTGTCACATTTTTGCCCCTCTCGTCAGTGAACATCGATTTTTTAAGGTGTCACATATGTCATATGTTGTACTTTTCCATCTGCTCTAATGTGGCTTGTGTGGAATGCGAATGGATTGGAGCCACTCATTCCTTGGCATCATGTGGTCACTGGGAAAACAGTCTCATGTTGGCTGAAGCATGAAAAGGGGAGGTTCAGCTTCAACCGCTATGAGACGAAGTCCTCATGTTGTCACTAGTACATTCACAATATCAGAACATATAATGGCTTCTTGGAGTCTACTGAGGCGCCTCCAGGGCAACTTCATGCTTTTGTGTAATCTTTGCTTTGCTGATTAGGATTTTTCTTCTATTCCACTTGGCAGCTAAAACCGTTAGTCCTGTAATCCAGTTTTATCTTTTTGTATTCCGTATTTAGAGATGGTGATGAATGAATATTCAAGTGGGCTTTCAACCCACAATTCCCCACTTGCTTTCAAATATATTTGTACATGACTCACATTGCTTTTTGTATTTCCTGAATAATGAAACCTTTTATTTTCTAAAATGATGAAATGGGCGATGAAACCAGGACAAGGCCTTAGTGGTGTTTTGTTGTTGCAGTTGAACAACAGCAGGTGAAGTCATCCTTCACACTCATGTCTGAGCTGGAAGCGAATCAGGTTTATAGAAATGCTAGAGGCAGTCAACAGACCTTTCTGTATTGTCAGGGAAGCCACGATGTTGGGTGAGGTCATATGACAAAACCATGCATAAGGCTACATACCAGAAACACTGTAATTTTCTCATGTCTCATGCCTCTCCAAGTATGCCTTTTATCCAGTCATTATGTACACAATGTCCACAATTACTGTAGCATTTGCCTCATACGCTCTTACAACAACCATACCAGTGTATATTTTATCCCATTTACTACGATTGGTGTCTATGTTACATTACAAACCATGCTGCTGTATTTTTAAGGTTTCAGTAGACTTTGTCTGCCATTCCAGGCAGTCATTAACCTGATTAGACATCTAGCATTGTGCCACATTGTGTCTGTTTACCTGGATTAGACAAATAAGTGACCAATTAGAGTTTTATGCCTGGATTAAAGAAGAATAAAGTCCTGCACAACGAGCTTGCTACCTTGTTAGATACAAAAAGCCAAAAGCACGGATGTAAGTCAACATACAGAAAAAGTAACTCCCTGTACACCCACACAGGAGTTTTCAGTGAGTGTTGGCTGCTAAGACGCCTGCTAAAGTTGAAGGTGGGCGGAATACAGTGGGAATTAGACAATGTCACCAGACTCCAAGGACAGTAAAGCTGAAATTTGTCCCGTGGTAGTATGAAAATACATTGGTTGTAAAACTGGCTTGAGTAGTGTAATTCATCACAGTTAAAATAAAGTCTGTGTTAAAGGTCCTTTACTGTTGTGCGAGGTGGTGCAGATATAGCAGATTTTGCAGTCTGCACCTTACAGTAATGTAACAGTGTTTCATATTGTATAGAAACACATGTAAATGGACCCCAGTGGCTTTCTGAAAGTGTGTCAAAAATGCATCCATAATCTATGACTGTTTGAGTAGTAGTATGATCTCTGTCCTTGCTATCTCTTCTTTTAATCAAGATGTAAAACTGCTTGCATATTAAATATAGTCTATGTAATGCTCTCTGTAGAAGTTCTTCCTTATCAGTTGTTCATCAGAGCCTCAGATAAAGCGTTCACTGTGAGCCTGGATGTAAAATCTGTAGCTGTTCTGCTGTAGATATAGATTTTGATTGACCCTGAAAAGCTCTGACTGTGTCATCAAAGTGCCACTCGCCCTGACATCAATTCGCTCATCAAACATATCACCTCAACCTCTCTGAGCAGGGTGCTGTGACAGCTTGATGCTTTCCATTTCACCCCCTCTGCTCTCTTATCTCTCTCTCTCTCTCTCTTTGATTTGACCAATTTTTCTTTGAGTGATGATTTTTTATATCAATCAATCTCTCTGTCTCTATATCAGGGACTCTCTCAGAAATCTGTGGCATGATCTCCAGCCCTTTGATTTGCTGTGGGTATGGTTAAATAATTGGGAAAAAAAGGAGCGTGTTGGGATTCAGAGCCTCAGACAGATCAAACTAAGAAAGCAAGGCAAGGCTGACAGCCCCGGGCTGCTGTATAAAAGGAGCAGTGAGGCTGCAAGAAGATGCTAATTCTCCCCCATTCAAAGCAAAGATCCTTCTTTGGGCAAAATGGAGTCAATGACCCTCCTCCTTTGGGTAATCTAGTTCAGCTGAGTGCATTTATGATCCACAACCTGATTCACTATGTAAAATACGTAGTCATAAATGTTAAGAAGAAAGTTTATTATTTATTATATTGCAGGAATAACTCGTACCAAAATTGTGTCTTTCTCTTCACCCCTCAGGTCCCATCACCCCTCTGAGGGCAGCCAGCATGAGGTCTAATCCCTCTACAGCTAATGAGGGCAGAAAGAATCAGGCCTGTGCCCTGACTTCTGCACGTATTTACATTTGGTTTCTTCAATTTGCCTCCGTACAGCCTCTACTGGCATGAATATAATGGCCAAAAATGTGCACAGACTGAAGATTGCAGGAAATGAATGAACTTGAGAGTGAGACCAGCCGTAGTGGTACATTTTATGGAAGGAAAAATGTGCAATAATGTCAGGGAGGGACGTGCACAGGAAATTACATACTAATTAGAAGAACATGAAACCAAGCTTTTAACTTTACACAAAATATCCCATATTATCCACGGTTACCTCACCACAAAACAAAACAAAAAAACAGTTTGAATCCTTTCAAAGTTATGACATACATGAGTGTTTTAGGTTGACAACTAGTCACTCTGTTCTTGCAGCTTTTAGTGAGACAAAGAGTGACTTCTGAGATACCTCCTTCGTGTTGTCTGTGTGTCAGCCAAACTCATTTCGCTTGTTGGGTTCACCAACTGTTAGCCAAAGATAAGGTAACACCTATTTTTTTCTGCTCTGCTGTCTCTTATCATACTGTCACAGGGTGTGCACAAGTCAGTCTCCTATTTACCATCAATAGAGCAGTAAGAGTCAATCAATGGCATCACAGATTACTGTCTGGGAGCAGTTTTCAACTCTGGGACATGCCTCTGCATGTGCGTAAATACAACGAGGAAAACAAGCATGTCCTCCACTTTTATATTCCCCTTGATCCAGATGTGTATGGGGTTTTGATCTGACAGGGTGTGCGTAATCATTTCTTTCAAATCACTATAAGTCTACTAGAGTTACTTGACACATACTGGTATTTGGTTTAATTTGTAGAGGAATTAGCCACAACTTGCTCTATTGTGTAGTGGCAGTCAATGAAAATGATTATTTGATAGTAGCAGCTGTAGAGACAAGAAAGTGGAGAGGGCAAAGGGCTGTAGTTTGGAATCAAACCCAGGCCGCTGCGAAGGCTATCGTGGCAGCAACTATTTTATCTGTTATTGCAACGTGAGGAAAACAGTAGAAACAGAGCAAAGTAATCTATCTGCTGTGTTGCAGCAAAAATTAAGCCTGGTTAGCCTCTTGTGTTAGCACCCCTGTTGTGTGGACTGGCTTCATTCGAATGAAGAAGGGTGTGTCTTTTTACACAGGGCTTTTGATCTGAATGTGGCCTTGGTTAGATAGCAAGTTTATCAACAAGAAAACTCCTATGCAGTTAACCAGAATAGTTAAACCAGGCTGGTAATTTCTGTGGTTAGTTTTGGTTCTTCTGTTCTATATTTACTTTTGGTGTTTGAAATGATTTATGTAAAATTGAAGGTGATTTGGAAGGTTATCAAGAACCGGAGTCAGAATTGACACAACTATGAGAATTTATTTCTTCAGCGTACTTCATATCTTATTGGAGAGGATGTTAGACATGGAAAGGATTTGCATGCTTATGAATTCTCGTCTTTGGATAACTCAAGATGGTATTATGATTGAGAGGTTGGTTGGCTTATTGTTATGCAGAGCGTTGACAATATAGCCGTATATATTAAATATGGGTTTCAACTGAATGACAGACTTTGGCATTGCATTCTTGTCTACTGAGGCGGCTTGTGTAGAAACTGATATCTCTATCACACTCCCCATTTATCCAACTTTGATCCAGTATAGTAGGTGTAGAAATAAGATTTCTCACTGTGTTACAGTAAATTAATGAATCAGATGTGACTTCCACTTAAAGGCAAAGTTCCTGTCAATGGAATTATTGTTCTGCAGAGGACTCTGAGAATTCCAGTAAAAACTTGGAAAAAGAGACAAAATCTGATAAAATAACCAACGACTGTTTCAGGAAAGGTGAGTAACTTCCAGGCCTCTATCAACTTTGCACTGAACGTCTCTTAGGGAATGTGTATGTTGGCCAAAACAATTTTTTCCAAACATAAGATGGAAGGGTCGTCTAGTGGGTGGTGTTGTCATCACTTGAAAAATATGATTCGGAAAAAAGGAAATACTTGATTTTGGAGGGACAAAATAGTGATACAAGATGCCACAGGGCCTTATCTACATAAGAATAATAGTGCATGTATACAGAAAAAAAAAGAGGGGTTGAGAATGGAGCCTTGGGGGACTCAACGAATCATCACCAATCATGACCCAAAGAAAGTCATTCATACAATTTCATACAAAGTCTGGCATTATCTCTGAAGTCAAACCATGTTTTCAAGATATTCTGATGGTCCAACCTGAAGCTGTGCCATAAGCTCAGGATGATGATGATATTTGATGATTATCAAATGTGTTAAAACTGTTATAAGCTGACAATCTGTCCACAGTATCTCCCTTTGTTTTGGGTTGCAGAAACAGGCTCCAACAGAACGCAGCCCAGAGAAGGATAAGACCAACATGAAATGCAAAGATTAAAGATAAACTCCTATTGGGCCAAACATGTCAAGTTGTGATTCTGATGGACCACACAAGTCAAAGCAGCGTGTAGCATTTTACAAGGAAACAGATTTTGGCAGTGCCTCTTGTCTCTTCAAGCGTTTTTATATGCTGTGCTACATTAAGGTTACTGGTTAGACAGCCACTACAGCTAAGAAAGGTAGGCTACACAGCGAGGGTGAGGCTGGAAGAGAGAAGGTAAAGAGGGTGAGAGACTGAAAGACAGAATCAGAGAGATGGTGACTTTATGAGTTTCAGGCAGAGCACAGTAAATCTTAAAACAATTTGTTGTACAGCAGTGTGCAGTAGAATAAAACTCATTCATTCAGGCCTAATAAATGATTTATTTTTTCTGCTTTAAAAAAAAAAAAATTCTGCAGACAAAGATGGAAAAAAATATATATATAAAATGGAATTAAAAAGTCACAAAGGATGAAAAAATGGATGTATGGGAATACCAAGACCACCAGAGTACTAGACCCATGACTAATCAAAAACAAATGTTTCAAAGAAGACTTGGGGGAGCCAACAGTAATTTTTTCCAGCCTCTCTTCCAAATCTGATATTTCTAACCAAATTTCATATAGATACTGGGACTGTTTTGATAAAAGGCAAACACAATGTAGAAAGATAAGGCTGGAACGCTGTCTGTGTGGTCACCTCAGGGGTGCGAGCTGCAGCAATACAGCAAGGCAGCTGTCACACACATCACGCATCCTATGTGGACCAAGTGTAATTCGTTGTCCGGTCTTTAAAGCCACAAATGTGTTTTGTGAGGTCAAAGTGACCTTCGACCACCAAATTGTGATCAGTTCGTCCTTTGGTCCAAGTGTATGCTTGTGCCCGGTTTGAAGAAACTGAGGTGTTCCTGAGATGTCACGTTCACAACCTGAAAACATGCTTCCTGCCATGGCTATCACTGGTGTGGACGGAGGGATAGTCTGCTTCCAACTGAGTAAAATGATCCTTCTGGCTAAAGGAGTGACATATTCTATGCCCTAGGAAGATGATCTTCATCACATTGGACAACAAAAATGCCTGAAAGAGAATATGGATCTATTGGTCTTTCAAGTACGTTGGACAGGGCATCAGAAATGGAGGGCCAGTAACCTGAGAGCCTCGGCCAAATCCACAATGTATGAGCTAGTGTTGCAGGTGAGTTTTTACATATATTACAATAATCATCAACCGCTGGATATGTCTGTGGGATTTGGACTTTAGACAAAGTCTGTGTGCCACTTTAAATTTAATTGGATTGAAGTCGTTTTTAAATCAAAACTCTTTTGTTTATGGGGTTGTTGTTGTTTTCAATGATGAATCTGCTTTGTATTATCTTTAAAGTGCTCTCAACAGGCTTGGGCTCAATTTACTGTTCAGTAAATTCAGAATATCCTGATAATGGCAGAAAAAATGTGTTGTAAGAAAATGTTTCCACATTTGGGCAATTTGGGTTCCAGAAAAGGGAACTTAACCTCTTATTCCCCTTCCACAAACTGATGACACCAAGTAATAAAAGCCAAAACTGTTATGTATTCTGGTGAACGGTTGTTAGAATAAAACCATTATGATGGACTAGAATATCTTGACAATGTTGATCAGTGAATTTTAGATCATGATTTATGGTTATGGTTATCAAGGTCTTCTCTTTCCTGAGGAGAAATCTTTGAAGATCTTTGGCTCTCACATATCCCCTTTGCCCTCTCTGTCTGGCCCTCCCTAACCTTCCCTCTACCCAGTGCCTTGATCCATACAGTCAACTTAGCGCTGCCCCCCCCTCCCTACTTTGAAAAACCCCGTTGGCAAGAGCTTTTTGAAAACAAAAAGCAGTCACTGCAGTAGATTAACCAGGGCAGACAGAAACCTAATGTTCTGTATCTGAGCTCAGGGAACATTTACTATAACAGATGCAGAAACAAGGGTTTCCTGTAGTCAGAAGTTCACAACATCTACTAAACTCCACTGTATATTTGGACAATGATGTTTTTCCACAACAGCTATTCTACATGATAGGGCAGGCGATGGTTGAGTCAATGCCTGCTGGAAAAACAACACCCTGACGTTTCACCTTCAGCTATTGTATGACTTAAAAACAATCGAGTGAACATATCGTAGGTTGTGGATTAGTGGTTTTATCCGGTGTAGATGAAGTGACCTTTTGGTCTCATCCAGCTTTACCGTAACAATCCTTCTGGGGTTTGTAGAGAGGATAAACTAAAAGAGGACAGCATCTTTTTAATCTCGCACATGACATTGTGGATTGGACCGAAGCAGCAAGGTAGTTTCCCCCATGATGAAGTCACAGAATGTTTTTCCTCATGACTCAACATTGATCTGCTCTATGAATTGATAAAATTTAGCAATTCCCAAGAGACTGGCACTCCTCGAAAACCAATCATCCAGCGTTCCCTCAACATCTCTGTTTTTCCTCTTGAGTAATTACATGTCACAATCTGAATCGGTAGCTTTTAGATTTGTTGCAGCAGAGCCGGATGCAGCAGCGCGTCATACTTTGGCTGAAACTGCTGTATTCATCTGATGAGAATTACTTGCCAAGTATAGTTAATTTCCAATTAACCTGATTGCTGAACCCTAATCCCTTCCCCCACAGGCTGCTACTGTTGATAATGCCCCCAATTAAAAAACAATATTAGGGGCCTTTGCCTCGTTACATGGCAATTAGCAGAAGGTCCAGTTGCTCTTTGTTTGAGCAGACAGCTTCGATTTGCTTATTCAAGATGGCAGCATGGGAATGGCTGCTTGAAATTCTGCTGAAACAGAGGACTCTTTGATGTGTAGTAATGAGTGACTGTTGGGATCCACTTGTTCCTAAACAAACCTTGAGGGTCAATGATTATATATACATTCTTTCCTTCGACTGACTGGATCCACCAACAAAAGCAAACAGTTTCCAGACATTTGCTTGTATTCCACCAGTTGGCCCGTCAAGATGTAATTCCTGTGGACACTGCAAGATTACGGTTTTATAGACTTCATCAAGTCTTTGTCTCTCCTATCAACACAATTTCAAGTGTTTCTTCATCTTTATCTCTCCAAGTGAGTGTATTGTAAGGTAAAAGGCCATTAAAAATCATGTTTAAGATCAGAAGGTAATCAGAAGGGAAATCCTGTGCCGCTGAAGCCAAAGACCTCTTATCTGTCCATCTGGATATAAAACAGGATTGATTACTGAAGAAAGGGGAGGGAGGGAAACAGAACCAGACAGTGAGACAGAATGATAGTAAATATACAGAGAGAAGAAACGATTCAAAGACAAGAACCATGGTTGGGGTGTGGCACCAAAGTACGTATGCTTTTAAATCTGAATTTGTATTAAGTTATCTGCAATGGAAATTATTTGACATGGCTAAACATTGAGGATATGTTCTGAGTCACAGAAAAAGTTACGTTTCCTACCCTGGACACGAGGATGTGAAACATGCTCATAATGAATTTGAGTCAAAAAAGTCATTACTCAGTCATGTAAAATATATAATTGAGTGTAACTTGCACTTCCTTCTTATTATTATCCTAAGGAAGAATCATCATTTTGTCAGTAAAAAGTAATCCTGTGATAAACAGGAACTGTGAATAGCTAATACAGCATACTTTTTAGTTAAAGAATGGTAATTCACAGTTAATTCTTACATTACCTGATATAAGGTCGAGTTAACAAGATATTTGCTCAGCTTATCTGAAAGCAGAACAATACGTGTCCTCATAGAAATATGAAGCTATTTATTTAAATCAAACTTGCCATCAGATGTTTACATAATAAACATAAATACTGTAACATAAAAAAACTTTTGTCTAACCAAAATCCAGCTAATATGATCACATATAAAGGAATTTAAGGAGTAATGATGATCTATGAAGTGTGACCTGTTCACATTAAGTGCTTGTGACTTTATTGTACGTTGATGGTGAGCAACGTAAATTCATGATTCATGACATCATCCTGCATTATCATCATGGGTAAAAGATAACTTCCCGCTAACTATATGAATTCTACTCTTTTTATAAAGTGTTACTGAGATAAAACTGAGATAAAACTGAGATAAGACCTCCTACCTCAGTCCCTTTAAAACTGACATTTGTCTCATTGGTGGGTTCAGCTGAGGTTAAACACAAAAGAGCTCTCTGCTCACTTTTGTGGACCGGTGTGATCTTATGATATCTCAGATCTCCTCCCAGCCACATCGTGTTCTGGGGAAAAAAAACATCTCTAATTGAGAACTAGGCAGGAAAGGGGAACAACTGTTTGCACCAAGAGAGTTTGGGTTTTGCTTCCAGGGAATGCAAATGTTTCTTTTCCCTGTGTTATGGCTGTGAAATCCCAGAAACCGGATGTCTCCCCTGGGCAACTAAAACAGAGGTCGGAAGGAAACTCATGCCAATCCTTGATGGGGTGAAGGAAGGAAGTTGTTTGTCATGTCAGTTGCTGTGATACATTATTTGGATTAACTGGGTCGCATTTCAATTGAGGAGTCATATATTTAATCTCAATTTAATTCTCCAAAACAAGGAGGATATAGTACGTAGACATCTTTTTATCTATAAATGTTAGGTACCAGATGTGCTCGCCCTGCCAGGTCCTGCGTTTACAGGTGGCATAACACATTAACACATCATGATTGGCTTTATGTTGGAAAGTGAACCGACACCGTGTGTTCACGCTGCAGTACATCCTGCCTGATTGATTACTAGCTCAGAAAAAACAATGTATTACGATGCATTATTTTTGATTTTACAGAATATTAGTGTCACTATAATTGCTAAGAGGTCAAATAATTGCCATATAGTATTGATTTACTATATAGTTTTTAGTTTAGATTAGGTATTTTTGTTATTGATTTATTGTTTAAGTCAAACATTTGACTGTTCCAGCCTAAATGGGAGCAGTGGCTGCTTACATTATATTAAATTAAGTATTTTTAGGTTTTGGACTGTTTGCCTGAAGAAACATCAACCTCTACAAACTTTTTCACTGACACACACACACACACACACACACACACACACACACACACACACACACACACTTGAATTTTCCTCTTTTCTTGTGCTTCACAGGCCAAACTGTTAACTGATTTGTGGAGAAAATAATCAGCAGATAAATCACTCACGAAAGAAATGATTAGTTACAGCCCTATCAAGATCTGACTGGAGAGGGAAGGTTAAACGCTGAAGCTTAGAGCAATAATTTCATATTAATTTAGAGGTTGCACGGTGCCAAGCATGTTGAGTGTGATGGTAAGCTAACTGATGAAATACTGAAATTGCCCATTTCTCATTCACTGGATATTTTACTCCTGAAAGTAGTGTAGTGAGAAATTAGGAACATTTGCAAGCACATCACATAAAACATGCAACCCTCAAATAGACCATTTTTACACCACTTTTGACATGAAATAGTATGGTAATCATCAATGATACTAATGAAGGTTCAGTTTCATTTTTAGTGTAGCGGAGCCTCTTCAGTGAGCCAACATGATCAGAGTAAACCTGTACATTTAAATTTATCTGAGTTTTAGACTGTCAAAGGTTTTACTGTGTCAGTTTCAGGCAGAATTTAAGTCAGGACTAACAAAAGTCTCCCACAGCCAGACAGACTACCTCCAACTGTATCTCATGTGCTCTGCTTTTGGTACAAAGGTTTTTAATATCTGGTAAACATCTACTGAAGATACATGCCGAAACCAATCAGTGATCTGTTGTGCACTGAGGTGATTATGTGCCTCACTGCCTCTCAAAGCCACAAAATTGTGTTAACTTTTTAAAACTAAGTGTTGGAAATATAAAGTAAAGGATGACGCAAGAATTCACACATCAAACTTAATCTGAAACTGACTGACTTTTCCACCGCCAGCATGTTTTTCCAGTTTGTAACTGAGAAACAGCGTTTTGTAAAGAGCGACAAAGTCCAAAGTGGACAAATGGGTCAAACAAACATAGGATTTTGAGGCTTGTGTGAAACAAAAACTTAACCTTATTTTAAGTTATTTTACTTTTGTCAGGTATGTAACGTCACTGATCTTGAACCTAACTGATGATCTTTTCTTAAACCTAACCAAACTGCGATCTCAGCAAGCTTTTTTTTGAAAGTGTAAATGGATTGCATTGAATTTTATTGTGAAATGAGTCAGCTGGAGACAAAGTGCCAATTTTTTAATAAATCATTTTCCGGGTAGTTTCCATGACATTTTCCAGGTTTCCAGTCATATAATTTACCAGTATTTACCAGCCTGGTTACACTTTTAACTTTATTTTTATTCCTCCTTCTTTAATGATTAAGGGTGTCAATGACAGGTAGGTGGGGAGCATTTGAGACACTGTGTACTCTCTAATGAATTTACTAGTTTACTACAGTTGTCCTCTAATTTGGCCACAGGCAATAAGTAACAGTTCAAAGTAAGTAGAATTTATTATATTTTACATAAAATTCATCTTCTGACCTAGTAGCCACTTAAAAGAAGAAGAATGTTTGTTGCATGTAGAATTAACATTGCTGTGCATGTATTTATTAACCACAACAATAAAATATTTTTACACTGGGCTTCAATGAGAATTCTGCTCGCGGCTGCAGAAAAAATAAACTTGACGCCAAAAATATTGTTCCGTGTCTGGTAAACCCGCTTTAAAGTGTAACGTGCAGAAATCCAACAGTGAACTTTGAAACAAAATATGTAGGCAATCTTAAGCGTCGGTCCGAGTGAAGGTCTAAAATACAATTAAAAAAAACCTGGATTATTTCCAGGTTATGTCATTTTGATCAATTTCCAGGATGCGTGGGAATGTGGGGAGGTTGATTAACAGGTAAAGTAGGAGCACATCTACTGTTGAAATTCATGAATATTGGATTCCAGTGGTGAGACTGGGGGAGTTTATGACTGATTAAAGCCTAGAAATGGGGACAAATGCTAAAAAAAACCCTCACACATCTCATAATTGATTTAATGCAGGGGTAGGGGGCGTTAGGGTTCATGACTGTTTAAACCAAAGAGACTTCAAAGTGAAAACAGATGTTTTCACTTTTGTATCCCTTACAACATGAATAAAGTATGTGGTAAACCAAACCTTTTTCTGTGTGAACTTTGCATGTTCTCCCATATGCTTGTCTCTTAGAGCGTACTGGGATAGGCTCCAGCAGTTTGACCATGAAATACGGTCAAATGAGGGATGGAGGGATGGCTTTCCTTGTCAATGTAAAACAAGCTGTGAGAATAAAAACACACCTTTTCTTGAGAAGACTTAAAAATGTGTCCCAGGGAATCTCACTCTTTCTCATAGCTCCTTGGGACAATCGTTGTACTCTTGTGCAAGTATGTTACTTTCAAGTAGGATCCAGGACATGGTTAGAACAAGTCACAGGTACCACAAGTAACAAAATGTGACGTAGACACAGATAATTACAGTAATATATATTCATAACTTATTATTTACACGGTGAACACTACTCTGCCCTACAGTGTGTTGTTGTTGTGGTGACTGAGGTGATGTTTCTAACACTAATTGTATTCTCATTGCAGCATGCAACTTTAACTAAACTAGATAAGTAACTGAAATCTTAGAAAAATAAATGAAAACTTAGATGTAAGCAAAGGATACATCCATAAGACACCAACACGCCAAGAATTTTGCAGAATGTAGTAAAAATTGTTTAGTAAATTGTGCCCTCTGGTGGGTATTGAGGAGAATGAGCACACTGGACACAAGTACATAAATATTATTAGCAAAATGTACCAAGGCATCAAAAGTAAAGGTACATACTCAAAAATAATGATCAATTTCATATACGGTTTTATCATAATATATGTCATATTATTGCACAATTAGGGTTTAAGTAAGATTTTAATACTGTAGTTAAGTAAAGGTGGGGCAAACTTTAACTATAACTACATCTATAATTATGGTTAATACAATCTATGCATCACATTTTAAAAGCAGATCATGTGTTTTTATTAAAAAAAACCCAATATACTATAGTAATTGTCAAATAAAGTACAATATTTCTCCCTGAAATATAAGTATTATTCGATTTACTGCATAAACATTTAATCTATAAAATCACATTTGAGATGCTGGAAAGCAAATGTTTGGCATTTTTACTTTATTAACGACTTAATTTATTATCAGAATTGTTGTTTTACTGAATAATCCATTAATAGACTCATCGTTTCAAAACCAGTCTCATTTGTTTATTGTTTTATGGTATTTATGTATCTATTGCCTGTATCTTTTTGGATGTATTTTAAAGTAATAACTCGTTTCAAAAGCCTTTTATTTCATTTACACTAATTTCTCTTAATATAAATTACAATAAGATTTTGTGAATGAAAGGTGCTATATATTAAGTTTGTTATTAGTATTATTAACATTATTATTATTTTACATGTGTACTTAATAAATACCCATTAACAGGCAGTGTCAAAAGGATAAATTAGTGGGTCAGTCAGCAGAAGCCCAAGGTTTGCAGTCAAACATTGATCAAAAAATCACAGATTTTCGAGTGGACATAAGAGACAAAAGTTTTAACAAACTTAAAGCTACTTAATGGGAAATATAAGAGGAAACTATGTATGTATATTATGGGGTTAATTATTATTTTATTTGAACAAATAACTACTTATGTACCTACTGTTGATTCCGTATTTTTCTGTATTTATGTACATTTAGGGTTACTTCAAAAGAAGCTTTATTCTGAAAATTAGAAAATGAGGGCTCGTCCGGGATTTGAACCCGGGACCTCTCGCACCCTAAGCGAGAATCATACCCCTAGACCAACGAGCCACGTGACACTGCTCAAGAAATTAGAATTAAAGAGAGCTGAGGTAGACTGAACCAACGGTCAGCGGTTCAACTCCCAACGGTTGCAAATCAACAAACGGTCGCGTCAAAACTAAATACAGGAATTAACGTTAATAAATGTCCGAGCACAAATATTGTCCCTTAGCTGCCACAACACTTTCGGTTAATTATATGCCTTCTTCTTTTAAATGACACGGTCTATGCTGCTTACCTAGGTTGACTCGCATCGTGGCTGTCGTCAAGAGTTTTGTGGGGTTTGTTTTTCTCCTAAAGCAGAAAACAAAGTTGCTCGACATATTTACACCAAATTAAAAAATGTCTCTTTCACTCACGAATGTGTATTTCTATGGCAACGCTCAACGTTCAAACGTTTACGTGTTCACCGAAAATGTTTGTATTAACTTACGTGTTTACGTTAATTAACAGTTGGACGTGTCACTGTTATTCAGGAGGGGGGAAAAAAGTCCGTTATTTTAAAACTGCACACACACACACACACACACACACACACACACACACACACACACACACACACACACACACACACACACACACTGTTGTTACGTCACTTAACAACCGCCAGAGGTCGTCGCGCGCTGTCCAGAAGAAGCAGAGGCTCCAACAAACGGGCCGAGAGGACTCACTCCCCAGTACTTCCGTATTCGTTTAAATTCCTGTGCAGACGAGGCGGTCCGAGTCTGTGTGTCCCTGGCTGTCTGACTGTGTTGAGAGAATTTAAAATAAGAATAGTTTGACCGCTTTTTATTGTTCTAAATCTGCCTAATCTCTATCTTTCTTTCTTTCTTTCTTTTTTGTTTTACTTCCCTGTAATCGGATTGTGTTTTGTTCAAGGATTGTTTTAGCTATTGTGTTCGACTTTCTTTGTCAGTTTTCTGTTTATTTAGTGTCTACATTGTCTGATTTGTTCCCTCTGACTCTGTTTGACTTCCTTTACTATGTAAAACGTTTAAACTGAAGTTACAAAGAAAATAGTTTGACAGAGGAAAAGAGTGTATATTCTACCATTTACTCTCATCAAACCAATGCAGGCTACAAAAGATACAAACAACTGTGTTTAAACAAAATACAACCTAACATTTATGTGTATGTGGATTGCCATTCATTTTATATTGGTGTATGTGATAAATACAAAAAATAGTATCTGCTTTGTTTCTAATCATTTCAATGCACATTGTAGGGGGAAAGACAGCCATCAAGGATTAAGCACAGCATTATTTGATGCTGATCACTTTCATTAGAACAGTCCATTAACTGATCCATTAAACTCACATTATTGTAGGGTTTATAAATCAGTGGACGCAAATTAGCGGCAAACACAATGCAGACAGTAGAGCAGCTTTAAATGATTGTAAATAGGAGCTCCCTTAATGACTGATGACTACATGTGACACCTGATTGCGGGCTGGGAAAGCAGGTCACAGATGTAATGCATATTGATGTCTGATGTAGGTAGCCTAATGCACATTCCTGATTGCCGTTACATGTATTAGCTGCTCCAGTTCCTGCCAGATCACAGACCACAGATCAGAGCTGATCTTTTGCATGCAAAAATGGTTACACACTGGACTTTTAATGTTCTTTTTTCACCCCATTTAGTTGAAACAGCATACTTGAGCTACAAGAAGCTGCATCGGACTCAATTCATTAAAAGTTCAATATGAAAGCAAAGTCAAGACAACAAAGTAATATTCAAACGTATGTTTTGACACTTTACTGACAAGGGACTAAGTACCAAACATGTACGAAAACTCATAAAAATGCTGACTCAGTGGATTTTATGTATGTCTTAAAATCCACTACTTTGACCACTGAGCCTTGAGACCAGTTCGGCTTGGTTGCTGGGTGACAGGATGTGTTTTGTGTTACGTCCACGGATGCCTTATACATAGAACTACAGAAGATGACGCCCCTGGAGGCTCTCAGTCGATGTGTTTGTGTGTCTAGCAGATGGCAGCTTCAGTTCAGACACCCATAGCAGGAGGGGTTGGCACATATTTCACAAGGATCTGAAGACGTGATGATATTCACTGTGAAGTGCAAGAAGAAAAAAAAAGAAACATAAATATTAATTTGACCTAAAAGATGTTTTTGTACCACCCAAGGGCCAGCTTTTCCAAAAGTGTTAATATTGATAATGGGATCCATATAAATATCCGTCTCAATACAGCAACAAGGGTGTCATCTGTGTCTAATGAGCTTGAATGGTCTCCAAAGACTATTTGCACAGCTTTCCACAGGCCTCTTGTATGGCATTATCATTACAGAGCCACTTTATGGTGCAGTAGTTGCAGGATGTGTATAATACGATATGTAAACAGTGAACTCTTGAGTGAGCTTGCATCTGTTGTCACTCTCTTTAATCTCGAGTCCTGGAGAGAGAGCGAGAGTGAATGCTTTAGTAATAAAACTGTTAATTAAACAGCGTTTTTAAGAGCCTGTGTGTGGTTGTTCCCCGTATCGATTGGACAAAATCCAAATGTTGATATTGACGCTCTCTGAACAGGTAGTTTTTAAAATAAATAATAAAATAAAAAGTAGTAGAGCAGATCGATTATTTAAGGACTACTTTGACATTTTCTGGAAATTGTCTTATTCTCTTGAGAGTGTTGGATGAGAACATTGATCAGACTCGTGTGTGTAAGGATCAAAGTGCTAAGCTGACCAGCTGATGCAGCCTCTTAGTTAAACAAAATGTTTAATGATATTGATATTATATTTTATCACTGTCAACAAATCCCATTAAAAAACCAAAACTAGCAATTGATTCACACACATATTTCCAGTGTAGCCAAAGCCTAATATAGCTTATTCCTCTGTGCCATAGAGCTCCATTGTTGTCCAATTACTACATCCATGATATGTCCTTCCTTATAATGAACATGGCAACTATTTATTTTAAATCAATCACACATTACACTGTTTTCTTGTTGTAAATACCCACTATTGCACTAAATGTGTATTAATCCATGGCTCAATTGTCCCCAACATTGTGAGGATTTAAGCCTTAATCTTTCTTGGATCCTGCAGTATTATTTATTATTGTGATTAAGCATTCTGATGTGTTATATTCCATATCTATGATTTACACTTTTGTTATTTGTTTCTGTTTCGCTCGGCTTTACTTAGTCTGGAGAAAACGAGGCCGGCTCCCTTCCCTTGACACACTGGCCGAAAGATCTGTGGCAGGAGGGGGTCGGCGCAAACAGCTACCACACTCGTCTCAGCCAAGTGAGGGCTAACGCTGTCGTCTACATCCATCAGCTCCATCAGCTGCTGCACCGTCTCCAAGGGGAAGCTCCTGTCTCCAACCTGCAGGAGAAGGAAGAAGAAGAGAGAAAAATCAGGCGCAATTATAACCTTCTAAGTGCAGGTACTTTGGATTTAGGAAGAGAGCATGCTGAACAGGTCTTTTAATCAGAAATCTGAGTCAGAATCAGAAATACTGTAATAATCCCAGGGGGAAATTACTTAAATTATTTAATGGGGAGGATAAGGGGTGCATGGGCTTGAATTAGCTCAGTGTATTCTCAAACTTGAATTGAAAGAGAGGTTGTTGCCTTGAAGGATAGAGACAGCATGACTTGACTCAGTAATTCATTAGAGGACGTGAAACATCCTTAAACAGGCCTGACAACATCTGGATTTGTGTCAAATACTACTTCTTCAAAGATGCGTTAAATATGAAAAATAAAAAAAATCGAGTGAGAAGAAAGAAACAAAACCAAATGCCCCGATCGATAAGACAGCATTTCCAAGAACAAGTGATGCTCACCTCAACCTGCACGCCTACAGCTCCCCTGCACACACACAGCACCAACACAAGGACAACACCCTGGACTCTCATTTTCAGATGATGCTAGATGCTTCACAGTTTAGAGGAGTGCTTCTTCTGTGGTTGCTGTAGAGCTGCTCGGCCTCTTATAGGGTGTCTGGACAGATTAGTGAGTGATTTATTAACAAAGAAAGCGGGCAGGGTGAGGAGAGTAAAGGTGTGGGGGGGTCAAAGATAACCAAAGGCTGGCCGTACTGTAAGTAGATTGGATCCTCTTTTTTGTAGTTTATAACCACTACACATTTTGTTTATAACCTCAATCTCTGTTGTTTCCACCGTCAGCACGATATATAATTATTGACTTGGGGTTTTTCATCCGATGCCTCAGTGCCACCTAATAAATCTCATCCCTTGTCCCTCTCCCACAGATATTCCTCACTGAGCTGTCTGATAAGCCGTACACGTACAGCGCTGATCCATATAGGTCACTTGTTTTAAGGGCTGTGATATTTGCAAATTATGACGTTGTCCAGATACCAATATGGCAGCTTTTTTTTGTGTGTTTGTTGAAGCAGTCAGAAAAAACTTAATGCAAAATGTTTTCTCCCCCATAAAACTTGAATAGCTGAAACATTTAGGCATCAGAAGTTTGATGCTTATGTCAGCTTTGGTGAGAAGCAGCAGCTCTTTCCCAAAGTCTGACAGCAGATTAGAGTCACATCTGTGAGCTCCTAATGATGAATTGTAGGCTGACTGTGTGAACATTGTTTCAGAAGTCACATCAACGTCACAAAAATCGACCTAGTTTGGTAAGTTTTACTTTTTTTAGTTCAGTTAAAAGAGGGAATGACGAGGCTTTGACTTTCCTTGTTTATTTTCTTTTTTAGAACTTTGGGACAGACTTTGTATTTTGGGTCGAACTGTCTACAGAGAGAGACAGGAGTGTTTCAGACTGAGGGTGGTGTTGCATGCAAACATTTACCAGTAGCCCTCACCAAAATGTACATAGGAATGTAGAAATGTGTATCTATACCTTCAAATACTCATCCAGTATTAGAGACCCAAATTCACCGAAAAAACCTGTTCTGTATATTCTGTATAATCAGAAAACACACACACACACACACACACACACACACACACACACACACACACACACACACACACACACACACACACACTCTCTCTCTCACACACACACACACACACACACAAAATATCTGTTAATAAAAAACCATAAAGTAAATAGTCTCAGTATTGTTGGACAAATCAATAAAGATTTTCACTGATTTTCATTCAAATATGCATTATATAACTCTTAACTAGGCGGAAGAGGGCATTTGAACACGTAATCACAGTGAAGTTTTACGTTTCTAAAGATAATCTGAATTGATCTTATCTTTGAAAAGAAGACACAGAAATGTCCTATGTCTCCTAGACAATGAGTGATATAACATAGAAGTTACAAGGATAAGAACACTATTAAGACCAGTACAGGTCTCAAAGACTTAATAACATGTAAAGAATGTGCAGGACATAAATATAATGGAAAGGTCCAGTGTGGCTTCTGGCATTCAAAATAGGGAAATGAGCAGAAATAAGCGTCAGCTGTCTTCAGTGTGACATAATTCACAGACCTGAAACTAGATAAAAGATAATTTGCACAGTGGATCTTCAGAAAGATGAATTATATCTTTGTTTAAATGGGTTGTGAATGGAACATAATTTGATGATGCTCGGAGATATATGTAATTGAAGAGCTGTGGATAAGAAAGATACGAAGATAGATAAGATGAATGGTAGAAAACACTCCTAACTTTCCAAGTATGCAGCAATCAACTTGAAGGGTGAGTAAGCCTGTTATGTAATAAATAGCAAGTAAAAACTAAATCAGAAAAAATTAGAAAATGTTATTAATGGGAGTTGTTGCAATTCTTTGCATAGTTCACAAGAATTTTGGACAAAGGCAACACTAACCAACCCAAAGTATAGATGTTATATTTGCTTGCTTTCTTCTTTAAGATTTAACAAAACATTAAATATGAGTTTTCAGGATGTATGTGTGTTTAATTCAGAAGTGGGGAGTAATTAGTACAAAAAAGTTTGTTTTTTTATGTATCTGTACTTGAGTATAACTTTTTATTTTTACTCCCTAGTTACACAAATATCTGTACTTCATACTCCTTACATTTTCAAAACAGGCTTGTTTTATTGCATTTGAGGGGAATTATTGATTATTATTATTATTAGTTGCATCATTGCACGCCTTCCCAACATCAAAACCAGTGCATATCGCGCGTGACAGACGTAACATGACGAAAAAAGAGAGGGAGAGAGGGAGACCTCTTCAGCTTTGCACAGAAACAGCTGGTAGAAATGTCCTTCAGAGAAACCAAGATAGTTCTTAATACCTTTTCACTTTTATTTGTTTGTAGAAGTTGAATCAATACTTTTACCAGAGTGTTTTTAAGTATCAGTACCTCTGCTTAATAAAGAGCGTATGTACTGGTTTATTTTAAAATGCATGCGAGTATGGTTTCTTCAGTAATAAGTTCATACTTTTTTCAACAGAGTCAATTAATAAAACAGGAAACTGACAGTAGTACAGGCTCAGTGAAAGCAATCAGAGGGTTTTGATTTGGAGGTGACATTGCAATTGATTCAATGAATCCACTGCCCTAACAACAAAGGCAGTTCTTAGATCAGTTCTGGTTTGTGGCCCCTGAAGCATCACTTAATTATATGATAATTTACTAACAAGTGCTTTGTCGAAAAATTGTGGTTATTATGTCACTCAGGCAGGGAAGGCCAAATTACTTTATCATATGGAATAGTGTAGTGCAGGGGGTGTAATTATTGTATCACCTGTATTGAACCTGAGTGCAGAGTAAAAAAATGAGTTCAGGAGCATCAGAGTGGAGGTCTGTATTTCATGACATTTCCTATTTCTTACATAGATTTATTCACTTGTTCATATTATGTATATTCATATATTATAATATTTTAATGACTTTTATGTCCCTACTCCCTCCTCCACACTGCCAAGATAGAAATCTGAAGGAGACATAATGGTCAAATTTAAACATATTCTAATTGTTCATAGTGTAAAAGTCTTTTTTGTAGTGAAGTGAATTTTATTTTCTCTATAAAGCAACAAGAACAAAAACAGTAGCAGAATTTGCCTTGTTAGCATTGCTGCACATTCATACTGTACTGTACAGCGTGTGCTATATACACTGACTGTATAGCAGTCACACCTCAGATATACAACACTCTTCGTTACATTAATTATCTGCCTTCAGGCATGAAGAACGTGAGAATATTACAGGTTTCTGAGCTGGTAAAGTCCACCGGGGGGCTGGACTGACAATATACAGTAACTGTATAATGAGGTAGCTTGGGTGGGTCACATAAGATGCATAAAATAAATTATTCACAACACCAACCATGGATATATCTTTAAAGCTGAAATGAAGGAGACTTCAGCAGATAACCTATGGCCCCAAAAACGCAGATAATGCACTCTGTCTTCGTATTACCATAAACAGATATATAGCCTAGTCAGAGTGCAGTAGGTCTTCTCCCTGAGAAACTCTAACACTGATTTTATTTCTTATTACCTTGAAATTGACGAGTAATTAAGAAAAGCATCAAGCAATCCTCCAATATTATTTTGAGGTATCTCATTTGTTAAGATAACTTGACATATTTGTTTGAATTGTTACATTTATTTAAACCTGTTTTTAGAATTTGATTCTTGTCTTATAATAAAATAAGTATCAATCCAATCTCTGTTGTTAAAAGTTCAATTTCAGTCATAACTTGAAGAGCAGTAAAGACAGTGCATAAGTATCTGTGATGCAATCTTACAGAGCATACAGCCACCTTTATATTATTGTTTATAGTTTGTAGACTATTTTAATCCTCATAGAAAGTTGTGAAAGTTAAGTTCCATTGCGAAAACATATAATTAACGAAAGAAATAAACCAGTATTTTAAAGCCCAATATATAGAAACTGAAAACAACAAACTACAGAAGACTGGCGAATAGCTCATGAAAAGTTGAGCATCTTGTCTCTAAAGACCCAGATATGTTTTCTGGACACCAAAACAAAGCTAAAAGGACAGTAAACACTGACTTACATTCATCAGGTGACCACAGACACAACTCCAAAGCTGGAGATATAATGGTGGCCTTAATCCATTAATATAACATATTAAGAGTAAAAACAAGACTTTTTCCACAAATGATCAGCATATACTAATAGATATAGTAATAATAGTAATAAAGTGTTTGCAGGAAAAAGCACAACGTACACAAGATCTATCGATGAAGGCTTTTTATTCAAAACAATGTCAATAAAAAAGAGGAAAAATGAAAAAAAAGAAACTTTTCTTTTAAATATGCATTTAAAGCTTGGCAAGATATAAATGTAACAAACAATATAAATTTCAATAAAGAACTGTCAGCAGGAAAATATAGTAGTAAATAGGCTAGTAACAGTTTACAAAAAAACAAACCTCAGTCTGATTTTTCTTTCTTTTTGGGGGCTTTTTTTTGTCTAACAGCGACTTAAAAATGTCGTGTGAGTGGGTGAGAATCTCTGTATTCAGGGAACATAAAGTCATTGTAGATGCACATTTTAGAGATTCCCTGAAATAGTTTTGAGGGGGAGGAAAAAAAAATCACAAGTCATAAGCTGAGAAAAATATTTCTGGTTTGGTGGATTGTTTAGCAGCCAGTGCAGGCAGCGAAGGCGCAGATCTCACAGACGTCCATGGGAACCATAGCTGGAAAAAAGAGATAGACAAGAAAGACAAACATCAGATACACTGTTGAATCACCACCTATCCATAACCTGACATGTTCACTTAAAGTTTAGTGTATATATATTTGTCTCACCCAGTCTGCCCAGGGATGCAGATGCTCCTCTCTGCTTACAGAGGGGCAGGAACTCCTGGGGGAGCATGGGGTCGGCACACAGGGACATGGGGCTCGCCCTGAGTCGGGGGCTTTGTTGTCCTGTTGCATGGCTGAGCTCCGTCAGCTCCTGAAGCCTCTTGACGGCTTCCAGCGAGAAAGACAATCCATTCTCCTGGAAGAAAAAAAAAGATGTTGGCATTAAAGGACTGCAACTTAAGCAAAGGCCCTGTTCGCTAATGTAGCATTAGTTAAAATAATGTGACAATGATAGAAAAGTTTGCACAGTAGTTGTGTCATTTCTGACTTTCTGACTCTAATGAGTAGTCTCTGGCCAGGTAGTCTCATCATGAAAACATCAGTCATGCATAAATGTTGAATGATGCACTTACTTCAACTTGCACGGCCTCAGAGGTCCAGCCGAGGGCCAGGACGAGGACAGCGATGGTGGCGAGGGTGGCCTTCATAGTGACAGTTGACAGTTTGTCTTGCAGCGTCTTTGTCTCTTTTGGTTGATGTGCTCAGCAGGTGCTCAGCTCAGTGTCTGCCTTCCCTCCGTCCAAAAGCCTCCTTTTAAACAGTTCTGCCCTGCAGCGCAGCGGTCATGTGACCAGAGGCGCTACAAATGGGAGCAAAGTTTTTCTCATGGGTTAATGAGTAGTGATGGGGTTTTACAGGGTTGTAAAGGGGAATTCATAAATCCTACTTTGACCTCATCACCTGTCTGATTATTTTTTATGGATCTTTGGCTCACTTCACTTCTCTGTCTTGCAGAATTGATCACACCTCTGGCGGGTTAAACAGTTACCAGCTACTCCATTGATGATGATGAAACCACACCAGCCCATTGTTAGAAACTCCTGTTACTCACACCTATGCAAATTATTGAACTTTGTTTTATAAGTGAAATACCCGTATTATCATATTTTGAATAATAATAATGTTTTTATACATAAATGTCCTGTTTTTACAGAATATATTGCTTATATATGACAGAATAATATATCCTATGCCAGGTACTTTTGTTGCCTTTCTTACAATCTTGAGGGATTACACATCCAACTGCATCTAACGAGGCTAAAACAAACCATTAAATCTATATGCAAATGTTATTTTATCCCATGTGAGCTGCTTGCAGAGCTCTCATTAGCTTGTGGTGTGGAATAATCAGATGGTATTTACTGAATACTGGTGCGTGACATGAGTGTTGTTTCAGCTTCTGCCGCTGAAAGAATTGTTTATTTATTTAGCCCTTGAGCTCGGCCAGATCTGAATTAATTATCGATAACAAATGTGAGATAAGGTTATATTTCCTAAAATGTTTTCAGGCAAGCTAGACGCTGGCTGTGTGTAGAACAATTGATGTAAAAGCTTTCTGGGTGAGGGTGTGAGTTGAATTAAGATTAAGGAAGGAGTTTGTAGATAACTTGGTTGCTGCAAATAACATGAATACCTATAGATGCGTTTCCCTTAAGGCCAAAGAGTTGTCCTTTAAGTAAACAGTGCTTCACTAACGAGATGAAAAACACTTCAGCACAGACAGACAGACGCATCGGTTACTGAAAGAATCAAACCTGTGACCTTCCAGTAGTGGCTAATCGCCACGGCTCTCAAGGACAGCGGGTGGCACGCAAAAAAATCAGTTGACCTCGCTTCTAAGTGGCATGATACACAGCAGTGTAAGGGTGTGGCAGGCCAGCGACACATCTGTGAGGTTTTTAATGAGCTCATTAAATACGATTCTTTACGCAGAGCATGAAATATCTGTCTGCTGAAAAGACCAGGGTGGCACGTTGCATCTCAACATTGTTGTCGTCACCGAGCCTTGATTTTCTGCCTAATATCTAATTCTTTTCTGAAGTGGCAATTTATGAGGTTATTCTAGTTGATAAATGCATGGTGTTGTTTTTTTTAATCTGTTTAAAATGAAAACAGTTTGCTAGAACAAACAAGAAGAACAAGTATTATCTGTGTAGGTGCACATGATATAGCTAATGTATAATGCCAGACTTCATTATCAACCAGGCAACAGATTCTAGCTTCATTGTGTGGCCATCAATTTGTAGTAATTTAATTAATTGGCCAGGTATGAAAACATCAGTCATGCATACACTTTAAGCGATGCACTTACATCAACCTCAAAAGTCCCAAAGAGGGCCAGAACGAGGACGGTGACACACAATCAACTTCATTGTGTGTGGTATTCAATTTGTAGTAATTTAATTAACTGCTGTTTTGTCAATACTGTATGCACCTAAAAATCAATTTATTATTATTTATTTAACAGAAATGATAGGGGCCTGAATTATTACCTAATCTTGTCGAGGGGGCCCCCGAGTAACACATTTTTTGTCAGTCAAGTGAAACTGAAAACCGTATTTGACAACCTGGGACTGAGAGCGGACTGTGAAATGTGTAGGAGAAACTATGGCGACCGTAGAACTTGTGGATAACAGGAAAAGCCCTGTCTATAGCCGGTGTTCAGTTTGTCCATTCTGGGCTCCTGTAGTAACATAGTGGTTCAACATGGGGGACTCCATTGAAAGCGACCTGTGGCATCTGTAGATAAATACTTCTCATTCTAAGGTAACGAAATCACAACATATACAGGTAATTATATACATGAAAACATACCTATGACTATTATATTTTTTATTATAGTTTGTTTCAATGTATTCCGCCATTGACTGTTTTGAAATTGTTCCTGTAGCGGTAGTTTAGAAACATTCAATAATGTCAGCCAGCTGCTGAAATGAATTGTTGCTTAACTTATCTCAGAGATTCCCACTGGGCTACTTTTTGGCCAACGTGGCAGGGCAATGTGCTTGCTATCGGAATTAATGTTCACTGAATGTTTCTGTAAATTTTCCACAAAATCACTATAACTTTAATTAGGGGTTTAGGTACCAAACTCAGAATTACGTCAGTACCACAGAGTACTTTAATCAAGTTAGATCGATATTTGTCCTGGCTGAAAAATCGACAATCATTGAAAAGTTTGGTCTCATCTTGAGCCGAAGCATCTGCAGATCCGATTGAATCTGTTTTGTGTAAAGATAAAACAGACTATATTGATCCCACACTGGGGAAATTCACTCGCTACAGCAGCAGGAGCATATTCAACTCCATACAAGTACAACCACTGTCTCCTACAAACATGGCAAGCAAAGCATTAATACCATCTGCTTTATGTGGACTCTGTAAGTCAGTAAAGCTTTATTTACGCTCTGACGAAGGTGTGTCTCCATATTGTCTGTCTACTCCTTGATAATGCATTACTCTCATTCTTACATGCTGGACACACAACCTACCCTGCACTCCCCACCCACATGCCCTCAGACACACCTGGAGGAGATTTGCACTCTACTGAGTACGCTCTTCTACTTTAAGGGTCTATTTGCTTATATAGTGGATTTTACAAAATAAAGCTGTGGTGAGGCGCTTCATTATCGTGGAACCGCAAACTAATTACTGAGTGATCACTAATTCATACATACACAGACAGGGGTTTATAAGGGCCCCCTCAGGGTTTAATTTCAGGTCTGCCTGCTTGGGTTTCCGCCCACAGTCTAAAGACGTCCAGGTGTGCAGTTGTCTGTCGACGTGTTCAAGGGCTGGACCTCGCCTCTTGTCCAATGTATTATGGGATAGGCTCTAGCCCCCAGTGACTCCGCACAGGATAAGCAGCTGGAGATAGTAGATTAATAAATAATGAAAAACTAAAATAATGCCAGCATTATGCTTCATAGTCCGTATTAGTCATCATTAGCTGCATGCACCATTCAGTCCATGCAGACGTGTGGGAGTAGGATATGACACTGAGATTGTATTGTTAATCAATAATCTTCACATCAGACAAGTAAGGCTTTACCCAATCAGGTGTTTTGAAATCAGGCAAACAGACGCAGGGATTCTGTCGAGCGGAAATGTGTGGGTGGTACAGTGTGACGTACAGCAGAGAGAAAAAAGAAATGAGGCTGAGGTAATGCACTTTGATAATTTAAGTTTGTTGAATATTCAAAACTCAGCATCTTCATGGATGTGAAGAAGTGCTTTGGGTTCGGGATACAGAAGATAGATTTGGCGCAGCCTGACATTTCACTGCACTCAGCAACCTCTTTTCACTTCAAATAAAACAGTTCATGCTGCTCACAGAAGTTTGTTTATGTATTGGTGATGAAAAAAGATGAAAGCTAATTGACTTCATAATTCAACCCATGTATTGATTCCAAGACACCGTTTGTCTGTGCTTGTCAAGATTTACTGTTTGTCTAAAAAGGTCCTCTGTTGAGCCAAGAAGTGAAGAATAGTCTCCAAGTCATGGGAGAGGGCAATTAGTCAGACAGGTAAGACTGATGAGGACCAGTTAAGCTGGAAGGAAGTTAATCATCAGCCTGAGTGTGAATAGAATATTACTATCTAGTATTTATCTGACCTCCTGTCACCACAGACATCTTACAGTCAAGTGGGTCAAACAAGCAGAGTTTCTCACTGAGGACACTTCATCAAGCTCTCTTCATGTCTGAACATGAACCTCTGACCTTGAGTATAGGACCGAAATTCCTTAAACCTTAAATTTGTTTATATTTTTGGCCACTTGGGGGCAGCAAAACAACCTGTAAACATAGCAGTGACATACAAATACGATAAAAGTGTTAGCAAATAGTTGCCTTCTTAGACAAGGAGCAACACTAGCATAGTTATTTGCCACCTGGTTAATGTTGAGCTCTTCATGAACTCCTGAAGGAAATATCAGGTTCTTTGGCTGCTAAATGCTGCACACATGTTCACCAGCTAGTTGCTGATGTCAACATCTGGAAACAGGGCTGTAAACAGTAAAATTGGGGGCTTTAAAGCTAAAACAATGACCTGAAAGACAGAAAAATCATCCACAGAGCTGAGGGGACCTGCAGTGTCAGGCGATAATTCTTTCCTTGACTGGCTTGACTGACTCGTAGTCATCTGAACCGGCCACAGGCTTTACTCCAGCCTGTGGCCCTTTGCTGCATGTCACCCCCCCTTACTCTCTCTCCTCTTCCCTGCCACTCTTGAGCTGTCACTATCAATTAAAAGCAATAAAAGCCCCCATAAAACTGAAAAAGAAAGAATAAAATTAAATCGAACACTATCTGTCTAAACTTGATATCAAATGCAGCTCCTCACTATGAATACCTTTGGCCATCATTATCATACTGCTACTCTACAGGAAGTCAAAACATGATTTAAAAACAGAATGAGTCATATGTTAGTTATGACAAAGCCAGAAATGAGCAACTTTATTCCCAATAGGATGAAAGTAGGCACAGATATTTATCACAATGGGAGTGACTGAGGCGGAGAGATTATTAATTTTAAAATACAATAAACCTCTGTTCTTGAAAAGGCTTGATTACCTCCTTGTTTTTTGTCTCACACTTCCTTCAAAATAGAAACAAACTCTACTCTCCTAGAAGTCTATTACTGTTTTTCAGATAGCGCTCATGCTGTCAAACACAGATGTCTGTGCAATCATTATCTGCTCCCTGTGATTAAGGGGTTCATTATAAAACTGATAAGATACAAATTGTAGAGCTGTAAACTTTATTAGTTTCAGTTTCTTTGAATGGATACAATTGGAAAAATGAACAGGGTCAACACTTTTGCGGCTTGCCAGGAACCTTATTATGTAAATAGAAAACATAATTCCCTATACGTTTCCCTTTAAAAATATATGCTGCTGCAAATTAGTTGTATATAATTGGAATTTCTAGGAGACTCCAGTAATTACCCACTGATTGTGAAAGTTAAATGACACACCACTCTTACAGGGGGTAAATATGCAGCTTTTTAACTTAGCTTAGCATAAAGACACACTTTACACCGATTGAACAAACAAAATATTTTTTTTTTTAGCTTTAGAGGTGCTGGTAGCTGGATTAACTGCCCCTGTTTCCAGTCTTTATGCTGAGTAATCTGCTACTGGCTGTTGTTTTTTTTTTTTTTTTTTATCTTCTCATCTAACTCTTGTGAAGAAAGCAAACAAAGCGCATAGCCCCAAAAAGTAGAACTATTCCTTTAAACTGAAAATAAAACCTATTGTCTGGAGAAAATTTACATTGGGGAGATACCAAATTTCATCTCTGAGTAATTATACGATCCTCGAATCTGACGGTTTGAATGTTACATAAAAGTGAGTTACATTAAATTAACCGAATGTAACCTTATCTGAGCCTTTGGGTTTGTGAAACAGACACTGGACAAATCATCCCTGTCAAACATGTTATATCATAGCACAGCCAATAAACAAACAAACAATGTGCTTATTGTATCTGGGCTGATGTGCTTTTGTATGTTTTCTTTGAATATTTCTGATATGCCATCAACCTGCGAGGGACTGCAGATCGAAATCATCCTGTATGGCTTGATCTGGAACATTTACTCATGTTAATTAATGTGCATTGTCAGTTTTAAATGAATAAACCTCAAACTTCAAAGAGATAATAAACTTCTCTCAAACACAAACCAATGAGGTGCATTTTATTCTTTTGTTCGATTATAAAAATAGAAATAGAAATGTCAAGCGAATACAGACAAAACATTTTTGTGACTACTCACAACCAGAAATGACCCCATAATCAATGATCTTTGAGGAAATTAGTGAAACATTAATCTAAATGAGTCTCTAGTGTTTTTTCTGTGTTATTGTTTACTGCCTTATCATGTTGTTTTAAATGAATGTAACATTTGCTTCTATTTTTTAACTTTTATTCATTTATGCTCCCATAGGACACACAGCACAAAACTTAAGAGGTCTAACTTTGGGATCAGATACTACGTTTCTTTAAGAAATAGAAAAAGGATGTAACACATTAAAAGTACAAAAACACAATTTTTATTACATTCTGCTCAACTGATGACCAAATGTTTATGGATTTTGCTCCCAGCCCGTCAACTATATCCACCATAAATCTGGTCATGGAATATAAAATTATTTGTGGTATGGAGAATCTCATAGCTTATCATAAGTCTCACGCTTGAAGTGCTTCATTAGATGGTGGGCCAACGGTGGAGGCTTTACTACGAAGCCATAAATTGACACAGATGGCTCCTCCAGCTCCTGCCGACTAAACTTGTGGAGATTTATCAGGAGTGTCAGATTTATGCTCGGCTGAGTTAATCCATACCAATAAATCACTCCTGTTTATTTCACCTGCAGGCTGGACGTCACACCGATTAGTGCTGTATCTGCTGACACTGTTCCCATCACTGTGCTGTCCCTTTCCATCTCCCTAGGAACTTAAAAATACATGGGAGTGATCAGCAGCTTAATACTGAGGTCTGAGGTTATTGTGCTTTCTTCTTGAAAGTGTACCTGCCATTATGTGACTTATTTTGATGATTTATAACAGTCATAATACTTCATTCTGCCCTCTGAGACGACTAGCTAATAATGATAACTTAATTACGTATAATAAAAAGTTACACTAAGACTGTATGCCGCCTCCACATTGTAAGAGAAAATTGTTTGAATTTCATGACTGATCTAGTCCTGTTTCTCATCTGGGAATCCCACAAGGGTTTGATTGAGAGGTCACAAAATGATGAACATAATAGGAAAGCAGCAAAACTGCAACTATAAAACCTTTCTCTAACTTCTGACATCGGCATTTGACCTTATAAAAGTATCCAAATAAAACAGGAGAAACTAAAACAAATGGACTCTTTGGTTGAACTAGTCACAATCGTTAACATATATGCTACCAGAGATGTATTGTCTCTGGTTGCATATATCTAACACTAGTAAAATTGCTTTATTTTAAGATGTCATGAGCTAAAAAGTTTAGGAACTGCTCTGATAAAATCCAATTTTTAACTTCAGAAATCACCACAGTGTTTGGCTTTCTTTGTTATTTTCTGTGGTTTTTGTTACTGGGTTATGTTCCTTTAGATGATTTCTACAAAAACACAAAGTGACGAATCTGACAACTCGCAGATTCGGTTGCATTATAAGCCGTAGTTTATGTTATCTTATCTGTCCTGGGAATTAAAAAAACAAACAAAACGTGCGGTGTTTATCTGACCAAGTGAAGTAACTTATTATCTAGCTGCATTGATTAAAGGTGTCCAGCTTGACGCACGTGCTTCACGCTGGGACTGAAACACAGACTGCAGTGTGTTTTTGTTTGTTTATTTATTTGTTGATGCTGGACCTGCTGGTGCTGATCTACATGTGCAGGTACGATTTGGGTTGATTAGAGATAATATGGTAATCACCACATCTTAACCACACAGTCATTTCTACAGTTTTCTGCTTCTCTTTTGGAGATAAAATAAATAATTTACTAGTCATAACCACTTCAAGGTATTCAGATGTTCCTCTGTTGTGGTATGAAGTAGCCAGTGGATGGAAAACACTTTCAAGAGTTTATTGCCTCTAATTATCAGTCGGTACAAAAGTCTATCTGTTAGGTCCACAGGTGATTAATCTGAGAGACCCAAACAAGTTGTAAAACAAGAAAAAAAACAACAATGTTGAGCAATAATAACAAGATAATACACTGACAATTTGAATGTTCAGGCTGAGGGTAAATGATTTAAAAGTGACAGTAACAGCTCTGCAGGTAGTCTGATCTAATAAAAGTTGAACTGACAGTAATGAGTGGAGGAATCTGATTACGGAATAAACTGATTTTAGACATTACCTTTCACAAGGAGTGGCTGTAGCTCAGTTGGTAGAAGGTCGGCCGTAGTTTGCACAGGTTGGTGGCTTAATCCCAGAGGTCCTTCTGTCCAAATCATCATCAGGTCAAATCTTTAAGTCTTTATACTTAAATGTACCCATCAGTGTTTTATTACAGATCACTAAGGAAGAGATTATTTTAGAGAACAAAGTGAAGAAGACGAAGAAGGATAATATGGAGCTAAAGAGCTTCAGCTCTTAATAAAAGCTTAATCTTTTAGGCCAACAAATGCTGCTAACAGATATGATCATATCATCACCGTCAGTATCAACGTCTTTATTTGCGTTGTATACAGTAGCAGATTTAAAAACACATTTACAGCCAAAGCAAAGATGAGATCAGTTTCAAGCTGTTTTTAGTTTCTAATTCAATTAGTTTAGTTGCTGCACTTTTCTAACTTAAAGCTGCAGTAGGTAACTTTTATAAAAATAACTTTTTGTCATATTTGTTGAAACTTTCACTATATCTGTGAAAAAAATCTAGTTCCTCTGGCTCTTTCTAGTGCTCCATAATAGCATTTGCAAGAATTCACCGGGCCTGAACAAAACAACCAATCAGAGAGATTGATAATCGTTTAGTCTCAGTCCCAGGTTGTCAAATACCGACACAAACTGTCTTCAAACCACCAGCATCGGTGGATTCTTGCAAATGTCATTATGAGCGCTAGGAGGAGGAATCTAGAGGAATCTGATTATTTCACAGAATATTTGTTCATGTACTGTCAGGATATAGTAAAAGTTTCAGCAGATATGACAAGGAGTTATTTTTGTAAAAGTTTGAACAAAAACAATAACTGACTGTCTGACTGTTAACAAATAGATTAATATCAAGGCCAGGATGCTGAGATCTGCTGTCAAATGACGCTGATTATTATATGAATGAATAAAGACGTTTACAACTCACGTTATAATAATGTGTTGTTTTGTCACTTGTTGAAAATTTATATCTATTAGTGATTTACAAGCTATTGGTTGTATTAGTTTACTACTACTACTAGTCTGTGGTTATACTGTATATTGATTATTCTTACAAATTTGCTGCTCTGTATTTGTTCTGCCTTTCTGGCAAAGTTACAGCAACGTGTTGTTTTAACTCATTTCTTTCATGTTTCTTCTCAGTCTGAATAACGGTTCATGTATTTCTGTTTTGCCCAGTAATTTACATCAGTTCAAACAACCATTTGAAAGTGAATCATATTTTGTATATTATGTGGTCATTGTGTCGACCTTTAAAAATCAGTATATGAGTGGTTCTGTTCAGTTACGGTCAAGCGGTGTGTTCGGCGTTGCCCTGGATACCAACCACACGCTGTGAAATAATTGCCGCCCAGACAAAAGTTCATTTGAGATTGTTGGCCTTTAAAAAAAACAAAAAACAGAAATGACACTAAAGCTGTTTAATCCTTTGATGTGGAGGTTGAGGTATTATGTGAGCCGACGGTTGCGCCGCTCTGCATGAACTGCCCTCCTTTCTCATACGATACAATCACCAGTAGTGTTTTATTGAGGGAACAAACATGATCTGTGCGTACACCTTATTTTATTTTCAGGCAGACAAACCTGATTGTTTTTCTGTAAATCATCACCTTAAAGCAAAGACAACAGCCCTTTTTGATTTATGTCACTGGTGTTACATTTCAGACCCTTCTCAATGACACCTGTGAAAACAGTCGTGTAGTGAAAGGCCAAATATGTTCTTATGATAAAGATAAGAGGAACTGCTGCAAGACAACCTGTGAATGATACATCATGAAAGATGGATAGCCCTGCCGTCTCTCCATTGCATCGTGCTGAATGAGGCATTACACGTTTTTTACACTTTATTGTACTAAATTGGATGTTTAATTGATCGACCACACAAAGCGATTTACCACACTAGTCATTTTACTCGTGTAAAAATACTAAAAGCTTGTTTGAGCAGTTTTCTTTCTTCAGTTTGTTGAAAACTATTTATTGTGAACCATCGATTCTATAAATGTTAATTTTCAGAAAAGCCTCTCGTCAAGAGTTACGAACTTGAAGGCTTCCTTAGCCTCAATTATGGTAGCTGACTGTATGTTAAAAGCACATGCCACATGTCTTATACATTATCTGGCTGCTTTAATAAAAGCATTTTTTATAAGGATCAGTACCAGGACAGACTCCATAAACAGCAGGGCCAAAAATATGTGAATATCTGAACATTGCAGCCATAAATTATTGTTAAATGTCTCATTCTGAAACTATGGACACTAATTTGCTGCCACAACAGACTCCACTCTTCTGGGGAGACTTTTCAAAACACTTTGGAACCTGGCTGCAGGGATTTGCGCCAATTCAGACACAAGAGCATTAGTGAGGTTGGCTTCTGGTGTTGGGTGATAAGGTCTGGCTCGCAGTCTGTGCTTCATTTCATCCCAAAGGTGTCGGAGGGAGTTGAGGCCAGGGGTCTGTGCAGGCCAAAACAACTTCCTCCACATCAAACTGGGAAAGCCATTTCTTTATGGACTGCTGCCACAAAGATGGAATCCCACTCCTACCTCCAAAATTTCCATCATTCAATGTTTTCAGGCACGTTTTGAAGATTTCGTATAAACAAAAGCTCAGAAACGTTGTTCAAATCAAGGAGGGTTACAACACAGAACTGTATATAATATGTAATTTAGGGAGAGGGCATAGGTCTGTGCTCAGTTAAGAACTGAAATCTTACCACTGGCAATTAACCAGGCACATACACCAACAGGCAACCTGGTGGTCATAATGTTTTGCAGCCCCAAATGCAACCAGCTGTGATGCACTGTGTGTTCTGACACCTCTCTATCAGAACCAGCAACCAACCTTTTCAGCAATTTTAGCTACAGTAGCTCGTCTGATGTCTTTCTTCTTCGCTCCCCATGTGCAACAATGAGCCTTGGCCACTCATGACCCTGTCTCCGATTCAAAGCTTTTCCTTCCTTGGAGCACTTTTGATAGGTACTGACCTCTGCAGACCGGGAACACCCCACAAGAGCTGCAGTTTTGGAGATGCTATGACCCAGTCGTCTAGCCATCACAATTTGGACCTTGTCAAAGTCACTCAAATCCTTTTTCTGCTTCTAACACATCACCTGAGGACAACATTTTTACTTGCTGCCAAAAATATCCCACCCACTAAAGGGTGCTACGATAACAAGATAATCAGGGTTATTCACCTCATTCACTGTTATAATGTTAAAGCTGATCAGTGTATAAAGGTATTTGTTGAAGAGCAGCCTTTATGTGTTTTCTGTGATCTTGATGTTGTTGAGGATACATTTAATTTCCTGTTTCCCTACCCCGTGTACAATGACTTGAAGAACCATATGTTTGGTAAAGATAGAGTTGAAGTTTTGGTTGTCTGAAGGAGAACTGTTGAAGCTGGAATTTGTGGAACTGCACATTCTGATTTGTCATGTCAGCCATCCTGGCTACTGTATGGACTGGGCACCGCAGAGTGGTGCAGGACACTTGCATAAATAAAATAAAATCAAATTCTAGAAAACTTTCTCAGTTTCACAAAAAACTGCTTTTAGGCTTGCTTAATGGAGATGGAAATACTTTATTGAATAAGTTGTGACGTAGAGGAATATTTAACCCACGACTGATCAGCGGTTTCTGCTCTGAAAGTCTCTTCATTGCTCCCATTGCATTGATAATACACCCATGATTGCTCCACAAAGACATGTGAAATGAAACAAACAGAAATGTCATATTTTCATCGTGTTGTGCATTATTCTTCACCGTTTGATTGGTGGTATTTTAATTACATCATATTGTTGTGCCCTCTTCTTCTGGTTTTCTGATTGGAGACCTAGCGCCACCTACTGCTTATCTCACAATCCAACTCCTAATAATACAAACGTGCGTTCATTCGCATTCTTACATGCAGATTTACTCAAAATTCTGTTAATATGCGTGGCTGGAAACACAGCTATTTTATGCTGTGCCATTAATGCTGCATTAATTGATGATTTGGCAGCACACCAACCATGTTAGCAAACAGTTGCCTATACAGATATGCAGCAACATTAGCATTCATTTGGAGTTTGCAATGTAATCCTCTCCACTCTCCTCATTCTCTGTTTTGCTCTCCACCAACTCCTGAGGGAAATATCTGCCTCTTTAGCTGCTAAATGCTCCACTATGTTCACATAAGATTTAATTTTGTTTTAATTGAGAGGCCTTGCGCAAAACCACAATAAAAGTCCCAGAGCAAACGTGTAAACACTGGCGTCCATAAACTTTTGGCAATAAAGTGCATATTTTATGATCGAAAATATATCAGAGAAACATTTCACCTGCAATTGACTGTCAGCTTTCTACAATGTTTTATCCACAGTGTTAGATTGTGTAGCCATAAGCTATTATTTATAGTCTATATTTAATTTTACACCCTGCCACTATCTCCTGCTGTGACCTGTTAAATGTTCCACATCAATCACAACTGTATATAAAAAGCCATATATCGCGTAAATACAGTATAACTCTTATTCTGTCTTTTCTGTTTTTATTATATCTTGCATTTTACCTTTCTATCTTTATTTAATGTGTATTTTCTAATCTATTGTGATGTATTGTATCTGGAGCTGCTGTAGCGAGTGAATTTCCCCAACGTGGGATCAATATGGTCTATCTTATCTTATCTTAGATACAGAACTATAGTGTTATCATTAACTGTTGGATACTATTGTCCAACTGGAAAATGAAATGATTCTTGCCATGTCATGCAGACACCCACACACACATTACTTTGTATATACAGTGTCACATCCTGAAGTTACTGTGCCCTCTGTTGGCGACCTCAGGTGTCAAGGCCAATGACTGTAATTTAATAGCTGAAAGAACTCCTGCCTATTCAGCTGGTACAGTCCTGTTTGCTTTAAAAAACATTACTATTCAGGTAAACACAACCATAGCAGTGATTCAAAGCTTTATCAAAGGATATAAATTACTTCCGTGTCTCCTGTCTCCACAACATTCAGTTTCTTAGGATATTTCATGGTAGCATTGCAAGTTATTGAAGCTGTAATGCTTCATATACAACGCAGCTTAGAGATGCCTAGTTCTTGTTACAGTAAATGTAAGAACCATAAAAGCAATTCTCTAAAAATGTCACTGATTGTGCGAATCTCCTCGGGCAAGAGCCGAGAGGCCCTGACGGCATGAGCACGGTCCCCTTTAGATTTAAGCCTTGACTTTGGAACAGCCAGAGGGGGAGAGGATCCAAGGCAACACATTGGCTCATAAGGGGTCAACTTTCTGCTGTGTAGCCTGGGGCCAAAAAAGAAAATATCTGAAGATTTAGAAAAAAAACGAAGGAAGTTTGCTTTCCAATGCCACCTTTAGATATTTCTATTCAATGCTTTACTTGTGTGCGACAATAAAACAATGTTTTTACGTTCAAATATCTTCATTTTGGGGCTTTTTCAAGCAAATGATATATATGATTTGTGATTTAATCAGCCTATCTGCCACCCCTTAAAATCTCAATGCCACCCTCTTACCACCCCATTACTATTTCTCTAGATCCGCCCCTGTTCATATCAGATATGATTTTAGATAAAAAAAGTGATACAGGTCCAAAATTGCTAAAATAATAAGAAATGTAAAAACTCCTCACACATCTCTTGTGAGGCATTGTTAAAGCGGGGAAGGGGTGGTGACTGAGTCTATTACCTTAAATAAAATTCTGCAGTTAGAGTGATTTGCTAAAATTAAATTCAGAAGAAGGATGCTCTTGCTACATTAGCTGCCTTTTGATAAGTCTTCATTACATCTTTCCAAATCTTACAAAAGACATGTAAATCCTTTCTCATTCAGTGTCTGTAAATCTTGGACAGATATTATATCTTTGTAAGGGGCAACAGATGTGAGGGTGCTGACATCGTCACGAATTCTGAGAAGGATTGTAAGTCAATCTGGAGAAAAGCATCTGCCAAATACCATAAATATTCTTTGGTGTTTCTTCCAAATCCCATATTTTTTATCAACAGGGATTTTAAGGATTACACAACAAATGGCGTAAATTCAGCATTAGAAAACGTTTCCTCTGCATTAAGTAGGTTACGAATACTAATTGTCCTCAATTTGTGTTAATATATAATATATAAACAACTCAGACACTAATTAACAAATAAAAACAGCAGGTGACGTGTAAATAAACATTTTTATGGTGTAAAGAAAGGCGTTATATATTCATTGCACAATATAGGGGGAGCCCTACCAGCAACGAATACTAATAAGAATCACAACGTCTTGCGTATCACTTAAAAAAAGTAATAGTCTTTGAGGAGAGAATGGTTTTGAAGTAAGTAGGTCATTCGCTCTTAGCTGGATAACAACGCAGCCTGAATAATTATACACACAGAAATGCAGCACTATTTGCACCACTTTGGACACCAAAATGTTAATGGAGCAGATTAGTGCAATCTATGGTTTTGGGGTGTTGGTGGTCAAATTTGATTCCAAACTGAGAATAAAACTGTCTAACTTGTGATGCATGAATGGATTCTTCTGAAAGTCATTTTGCATTTAACCTTTACTGTCAAAAAAGAGAGGACAAAGGATCTGAGAGTGTATCAGCTGAGGGCTCAGTGTCAATGAATTCCAGCCAGACAGAGTGTCAGAAACATGAAATATGGTTCTTCACTGGGCTCATATTTAATTTGTCTGCAGCAACATACAGATCAGCTACTGGAAAAATACATTTCTATCGTATCTACCTAATGAGACAAAAACATTTTTTTTTGTTAACAAACTTGGCAAAGTAAAACTACAAATTGAGCCTTTTTTTCTGAAAAGCATATACAATCAAACCTCTCTGTGGTTGGCAGAAGGAGCCACAGTAGGCAGCTGAGAGCCGCAGGTTATACAGTAGGAGGGTACTGCATCACACTGCGGTTTGAATTTCCCAAATGAGCCGGTTGAAATATACTTCTACCCCAAAACTACACAAAAACAGCCTTTTTGTTTGGACAAATTGCACACACACACACACACACACACACACACACACACACACACACACACACACACACACACACACACACACACACACACACACATCTACCACCTGTTTTATTACCAAACCCTACAACCCTACTTTGCCTGCAGTCTGAATGTAGTTTCAACTCATCCTCAGTAAACAATGCCAGCTTCCCTGGTCACACACATTCACACATTACAAATAAACAGTACACTAAAATATATTTCTGATATATATATTTTAGGTGAGAATCTTGATTTATATTCAATCAGCACTGCCTAGTTTGACAGTTTAATATAAGTTTTGTGTGTTGGCTGGACGGACTCACTGAGAATGACAATCACAAGGTAGCCACGCCCTAAAGCATACCCTGCTTTATCTTCTATTTTACTCCAAATTGGACCATGTCAGCATCATGCTGTATGGAAGAAGACTTCAAACTAGCGATTAAGACCATAAAGCTAATAAATCAAGTGAGAAGTAGGGTCATTTCTACATAAGACGCAGCTGTATCAGACTCATAGAGCTGCCCCCCTGCTGTGATACCCCTGTGCTTATGATTCATTTTGAAGCATAAAAACACAAACAGGGTGTGAAATTAGTCTCTGTGTGACGGCTCTCCTTAGAAAGGACTTTAGTGACATCGTCCATGACAACCTGATCAACATTTCTCATCATCATACGAAGAAGACATCTCCAGTTACAAAACTCCACCAGACAGATGGGTTTATTAAGAAACCATTAATTATAAAACACAACAAGTACCATATTTAATCACGGTTTGTTTGGTTTAATTGCAGCTAAATTACCGATAAGACTTCTTCCTATAATGACTATGCAAACTAGACACCAAAAGGCATACAGTGTTCTGAAGCCTCCATTAAATAGAGGCTCAATTAAATGGAGGCTTCTGTAGAAAGAAATTTTGACACCAGACATTTCATTTTCAAATCCAACTGTTTTAATCGTCTGCATACCACCAATTGTAATTCCAATAAATCCTAGCAGAGGACAAGCGAGTCTCTTCTGAAGGATTCCCGAGTAGTTTGAAATAAAGTTCTTTTGAGCAGCCTTCATAAAATATTCTGGGTGTTCTATATTTAGACCTTTAGTTTTAATTATTCAGTCAAGGTGTCCCTTTGCACATCTGGAGGGCATTCAAAATGATGTAGCTAAAACTGCAAAAGTCTTCATCCTTACATGCAATCATGTGGCTGTTTTATCAGCTGGGCCAAGAAGGTAACAGCCCAGAGGCCAAAAACTCTGGGGGCTGCGGTAGGTTTACTGTATGTCAACTGGACTGTGCAAATTTAAAGGACAGGTTCAAGTCTGCATTAAAACAATAGCCAGGTGACCATATGGATTTTGTAACCGTTTTTTTCTGTAATCCTTCCTCTTGTTACTGGACCTTAAGAGATCCTTTCCTAATGTGTTTCCAGTGTAAATGGTGGTGGACTTTCCTTTCTGAGCTGTGATGGAGGGACAGAAACACAAAGAGGGAATGGTTTTAATAAAAAGACTTATATAACTTTGGAAGATATCTAATTAATTTGGCTAAAGAAGACTTTCAGATAAGATTAGAACATTTGGACAAAGTTGCACAGAATGAGGACTAACCGATCCTTTAATATAAAATAAGGAGTATGCAGCGCAATATGGGCTGATATGATAAGGACCTTAAGAGGGTCTCTTTGTCAAATTCTAGTCTCAGAACCTTTATTATTTCAGTTTTGTGGTTATATGTTGCATATTCCTACATTAATGTGTGTTTAATGAATGCAGGAAACATGCAGGGACATGTTGTGCTGTGGTACAGGGACCCCATAGCAGGTTTATTCAAGCGTGCAGGGTAACAATTGATCATGAGGTTAAAGGTCCGGTGTGTAACGTTTAGCAGGCTCTATGCGAAGAAATGGAATATATTATTTATAGCCACGTTTTCATTGGTGTATAGGAATTGTGTTTTTGTGACCTTACAATTTGCCTTTTATATCTACCTTCCATGTTGAACCACCATGTTTATACAGTAGCCCAGAAGGGACAAACCAAACAATGTCTCTACATAGGGGTGTTTGTATTTTTTCGCATGTTTTTCAGGCACTGTAGTTTCTCCTTCTAGCTTCGAAGGGTTGCGATTTGCAACTACACTGCTAGATGCCACTGAATCCTACAGAGTAGTCAATTTTATGATTGCCCAAATTCACAAACACAAACAATCAAAAAGCACACCCTACTTACTTAAAGGGTGATGAAAAAACTACTTGCTCATCAGCACATTTTTGAATAAAGAGCTGGTAAAAAGTGAGATCTATTATACACAATATTTTTTGCCTCAGAATAAATAAAAAAAATATTATTCTGGGGGGAATGTGGAAAAATTAAAAAAACCCTCCTCTGCTCTCCCAAAGAATATACTCTGCCATGAGCAAAAGTAAAAGTACATAACCCTCTCACCTTTTCTGTCTCCCCATACTAATTTTTGCACACTCCCTGACGTTCCCATCCTATCTTGCCTGTTTCCCTACAGTAATGTTATGTTTTTGATAATGAACGTTGAAGCTCATGCATGCACTCCCTGATTCAAACCTTTCAAACCATATAGGCATGATCTCTCTCTCTCTCTCTCTCTCTCTCTCTCCCTCTATCTCCATCTCCCCCTTCTTCTTTACATCTCACCAGTTTAATCTCTGTCTGAAGGGGGACGTGCATGGCTGCACCATCCTGCTCTTCCTCCGTCTGTCTCCTCTTTCTCTGTAGCGTCCAACAACTTTTGCATTCGCTATTTTTTTTTTATGTTTCTTTTTTTTAAACTCGCCTTATTTGCGCTGTTTTATTATCTAATTTCCAATCATGAGCGCACAGAGAGCTCGGTATGAGAGGCGGGTTGCAGAGCAGCAGCGTCAAGGTGAGGTCTATTCTAAATATTTTAAACAAAAGTTTAACCAGCTACCAGTGTGTTATCAAGTTCAGAATATTTTGCATATGATCTTTGTCTTTACATCTTCATTTGCTTTCTAATGCTTCTAGATATTTGTGAAAGCGCATTTAATACACCTTGAACTCCTAATATAAAAAAAAATAACGGCAATATTAAACATCTGAGATACATTTTTAAATAAAAATCTCAATAAACTTTACAGGCATGTTGAAATCCCCGACAGGAATATTAGAGGACCATTATGTTGAACTGTCTTTAAGATTAATTCCAACAATCTGCCGTATTAGTCACATAACCTTGGATTTGCATGGTGATGCATGAGATCTGGCAACATAATGACCTTCTGGAAGAAGTCATTAGCATTTATTAGTGCATGCTGTGTAATGCCTATTATCCCTACAGTCACCAGTTGATGAGAATGACTTGAACCATATTAGTGTGTCAGTAAAGGCTATATTCCTCAACCCACAAGGAGAATTGGACATTTCAATGCAAATTGTTTTCTACTAAATAGTTTCTTCATCATCCGTGACCAGAAAATGTTATTCTGAAGCAAAAATTATGTAATTTAGAGGAAATCAGGTGCAATTTATTTCTTCTTTATTCTTCATTTCAGCTTATAGTTTTAATTTTTTTTAAATAGAAATATAGAAAAGAGTAATAATAATAATAATTAAATATTTCTTAACAAAAGTAGAAATAAATCAATGTGTGTGTATAGCATTCATTGACCATCCTGATAAATAAATAAATAAATAAAGTGTTTTTTGATTAATGATGCATTTAAGGTCCTGACATTATCTGTCTCCACATGCTGGTGCTTAGGGAGTTGTTGTTGTTGTTTTAGACCTTTTGGATGCCACAGTACAGTACAGTGAGTGTGTGGTGATATGTAGAGCTGACATCAATTACTCAATCAATAAATTAGATCATGAAAAGAAAATGAATCAATGATAATAATTGATTATTATTTCAACTTCACAAACATGAAGTTTTGCTGCTTTTCTGACTCATTCAAAATTGCATCCTGCAAGATAGAACTTCCTTACAGAGGAAAGCAAGAAAAAAGCTCAAAGGAATCGTCAAGCATGCAACTGTAATCACCGGCATCACTCAGACCCAACTCTCAGACTGTTAGCGTCACGCAGTAAAAAGAAAGACAGACACCATCACTGAGGACCCTTCACATCCCCTTCATCACTCCTTTCAGCTACTCCTCCAGTCAAAAAGAGAACTTACAAAAACTCTTTCATTCCCACAGCAATATCCATTTTAAACAAAGGCCAAATAGACTATTTTGTAATGCAGCCTTGCAAACCTGCTTTTATTTATGGACTTACTTGAGTTTTAATGCAGTTTTATGTTAGTATTTCATGGTCTATTGTTTTTATTTTTACAAGTGTAACACACTCTCAAGGTTTTCTCCACACAACGTATGTGTGTGTAAAGATCCAATTGGGTAGTGGTTCAAAACAACACATAACAGAGTCAGTCTGTCTGTTAGATTGTGCTTAATCTTGGTCTTCCACAACAAAGTAGAACTACGATATGTTGGGTGCTCAGTGTTCAAACTTATCAGCTGCTCTGCAAAGTCTAGTCTGCCTGACAGTCAGAGAGGAGGCCAAATTCACCATGATGAGGCACAGGCCGTGACCTGTGACCTCCTTTAGGTTTGGAGACAACTTCACTGTGGCAATACAATTTCAGTCTAATGTAAAGTAGGAAAATTCCTTCACAGTTCTGATGATATGTGAGTTTCAGTTGAAAAGTGTAATTTATGACACAAGCAGAAATGTTGAACTGTGGTTTGACCCCAGTAGGAATCACCACAAAGATGACTCTATTGATAGCACTTTTTGTATTTTTAAAAAAAAATGTATCTAAATGTTCCTTTTTATTTCAGGCCGCCAGTGTTGATCAAACACAGAAATCAGCACAGGATGTGTTGACATCTCCTGTTGTTTCTCCAGCTTTCCTTGCCGAAATGGAGCTCTCTTTGCAGAGCTCCCCTTCAAACATATCTAAACTGTTCCACAATACCAGCATGCCACTGAACGCCACTGGAAATTACACCAATGACCAATTCACTGAAGTTAACCTCTTTGAAATCCTGGGTCCAAAACGATCTCCATTCTTCCTCCCGGTGACCAGCGTTTACCTTCTCATATTCCTCACCGGCTTGTCTGGGAATCTGCTCACATGTGCAGTGATAGCGAGGCACAAGAAGATGCGAAACCCCACCAACTTCTACCTGTTGAGCCTGGCTCTGTCGGACCTCCTTGTGCTTTTGTTCGGGATGCCACTGGAAATTTACGACCTGTGGCAGAACTATCCATTCCCCTTTGGCGAAGGCGGGTGCTACTTCAAGACCTTCCTCTTCGAGACGGTCTGCTTCGCCTCAATCCTCAACGTTACAGCTCTGAGCGTGGAGAGGTACATAGCTGTGCTGCACCCACTCAAAACACGGTATCTGTCGACCAACCAGCACGCCAAGAGGGTCATCACCGTTGTGTGGGTAGTGTCGATGATCTGTGCCATCCCCAACACCTCATTGCACGGCATCTTCTACCTGCCAGAGAAGATGGAGGAGTCAGCCATATGCACTGTGCTGAAGCCCCTGTGGATCTATAACATGGTCATGCAGATCACCACGGTGTGCTTCTACTTTGTGCCCATGACGGTGATTAGCGTGCTGTACCTGGTAATGGGTCTTCATTTGGGCAGAGAAAGACGGCAGTCGAGCGGGAACCTGGGGAAGAACTGTGGCAACAACACCCGAAGGAAGATCAACGCGAATGGGCGCAGAAGACAGGTCAACAAGATGCTCTGTGAGTTGTTTTTTCTCTCTTGTCTCTCTTCAAAAAACATGCATTACTGTGAAAGGCTGCTATTATTTGAAAGCAGATCCCCTCTAATCTGTGTTGTCAATGCCAAGACATGTTCCCAAAGACAAAACACAAGGAAAACACAGAGCAAGAGAGGATTGTCAGCTCTTTGTATGGATCATTTGTATTCTAAGGGACATCTTTTAGTCACATCCTCTAAGCTTTTGGGCTTGATGAGATTTCATGGATAGTGTTAGCACAGTTCTTAGATAATTGATTTCATTCTAGACTGATACATCCATCGTTTAAAAATTCTTCCACAACAAAATAATGGTTTTGAATTCCAGTGGATTCGTCTTAAAGGCCCTGAACACATATTTTCTGAATCAGTTTAAGTGATGCAATTCAGGTATTTTCACATGAGATATGTCAGTTTTTCTTCTACAGCCAATCATAATTAGCAGTATAAAAATCTGAATCTGCTGACAGCTGCCAGGGAGATGAAACTGTCAATCAAATATGATGAAAACACAGAGTCCTGCTGCTGATTTTTAATTTTTGAGTGTTAAAATATCATTAATTTATAACTAAGGATAAATGTCTGAACAAGTACTGGATGAGATGCCATTAAAGTTAGTGCTGATATTCAGCTTCCTCTCATGATGAATTTTACTTTCTTTGGCGATCCCTTAACATTTCCTCTAGCACAGAGCTCTCAAACTGAAATTGGCTTGGGACCACTGTTGTCATCTCATAGAAGGAGAATCATAATAAACAAAAATAAAATGGTTTGGAGTGAATGGTTTGAGCTACATTTTGGTGCTTTACGACTTTTGATTTGAAGCAGGTTTTTCCTAGAATAGAATTATCTAAACTGCAAAGTTTTTACCAAGGTGTAGCATTCTCAGCCTTTTTATATTAGTCTTCTCCCCTTAAATCTCACTTACCTGTGAGTGTGGGTTAGTTGTTTAATGCATATAAAGATGGATGGAATGACAGCTCCCCAAAAGCGGTGCCAAAACATCTTTGTGACCCCGATCACTTCTGTGCAAACTCTGGCTCCAAATAATGTCACCAGCGCAAAATGCATCAGATGTGTCCGGAAAATTTGGCTTCATTTTTGTGCAGTATAAGGAAGCGGAGACGTTTCGTCCATCTTTATGTTTGTTATGGGGTTATGGAGTCAGTCAGTACACACTTATGCTGTGCAGCCAAAGTTTGTTCAGGCCCACAGAACTGTATATAAGGTCTAAAAGAGATCCCAAAAATACATGTCAGGCTGACTTTTGTGGATTTTTTGTGGATATAATGAAATCTGGAATATTTCCATTTGATGTATTTAAGCAGTTTTTGCATCAAATAGAATATTTCACTCAGTGTAAACATCATATACTGTAGCTTCAAGAGCTGGAACAAGATGATACAGAATATAAATGTGATTCTATTAAACAGTGTGGAATAAGATCCTTTTTTTTTTTTTTTTTTACTTAAATGGAAAAGTGCAGTTCCCAGTTTGTTAAAGGGTTGAATAGCCAAGTCTCACAAACTCTGTTGTTGGGAAAAGTGAAAGTAGGTGTCAAATGTTTGCAACTCTCACATTTATAAATATCTTGTCACTATGACACCAACCTTCCAACAAAGCTACGTCAGATAGCTTGATGCCATATGTCCACCACCGTAAACAGCCAAACAGCCTGCATCGGCTGCACCCCCCTCCGTGAGAGCACCCAGAGAGTATTATTCAAAATTATTAGGAGAGTAATGTGCTTTATCACCAAGTGATGTAGAGCAACCTCTGCTGCTCTGAGGGACATGTTTGCATGTTATTTTCTTGCTTAATTGATTAACAATTTTGTCACAAAATAAAGATGAAATTCCAATATTATTGTTCATATATGACAAAGAAAAAGTATCAAACCCTCACATTTGACAAGTTTGAACCAGATCTTGTTTGCATTTTTGTTTGACAAATTATTAACTGATTATGAAAATAGTTGCAGATATATTTTCCGGCGATTATTTGAGCGATTAATTGAATAGTTTTTACAGCTCAACTGACTCAATAATGTATTGTAAGTTGTAAGTTTTGCTAACATTAGCAAATATTAGCAACTGATTATACCAGTCCAAGTAAATCTGTAGTAGCAAAACCCCTGAGTGTACTGAACGGTGTGTATTGTTTGGAAGATTGTTCAGTTATTTTTTAAAAATGTACATAACTGCAAGGGATACCTACCAAAAATATGTCACTCCTTCCATCACAAATCCATAAAAAAACAGCAACAAAGAACAACCTGCAACAACAACTACTTTAGAAAACTTTTTAAAGTCATTCTCATTCTCTCTGGTTTGCTACTCCAGCAATCGTGGTTGCAGTGTTTGGAGTCTGCTGGGCGCCCTTCCACATCGAGCGGCTCCTGTGGAGTTCCATCAGCCAGTGGACCGATTTGATGCACAACATTTATCAGTACGTCCACATCCTGTCGGGCATCCTCTTCTACCTCAGCTCAGCAGTGAACCCTATCATCTACAGCCTGCTCTCCACACGGTTCAGGGAGTGTTTCAGAGAACTCATGTGCTCCCAAGCAGAGGAAAATAGCTCTGTCAGAGACTCGCCACCATTCCCTAAGATTTTACTAGATCCGTCCGTCTCAAGCTCCAGAGCTCAGGCTAATGGTAAGGACTCCAACGCTTTCATCCCTTTGTTGTCTCCTAACATGACATTGAGCATGGACACCGCAATCCTCTCATGTGCATGTAAAGATTCGACCTGTAAGACCTCTGTGTTCTGAGATTTGGTTTGAATAAGCTAACAAGCAGAAGCCACTTTAAAGGACTAATTTGACATTTTGGGAAATATATGCTGTCTTGCAGAATTTAGATGAGAAGATTGATACCACTCTGTTAAGTATGAAGTGACTGTCAGGATAGTTTAGTTTAGCATGAAGACAGGAAACAGGAAGAAACGGCTTCTAAAGAAAAGCCACCTGAGGACATTTGAATCTTTTCTGGCAGAATAACGCTGGCGATCTCTGCCGTGGTTGTGTAGCAACAACTGTAGGTGGAAATATGTACTGCCTGAATTGGACCGAACACGGTGCCTGTTCCCTAATTGAGCACAACCCTAACCCTAATTCTTTAGGCATTTTTAACTCTTTTTAACAAGGACAGTTTCAGTGCTGTTTTCTTAGCGGCTATGTGGTAACACAGAGACGCAAGCATTTAGGAGTACCTCACCAGCGTCACTGTATGCAGTGTTTTAGAAATGCTGAGGTCCAAAAGCTGAACCAGGGGTACGGCTCAAAGCACCAAAGTTATTTTCTAGCAATTATTTCAAAAGTTTTATTGTCTAACCCTTGAAAAAGGGTTCATACCTTGGTAATCTCAGTGGTGGGTACGGCCATGCTCACCAGAGGTGGCGGTACTTAATAAGAAGTAAGGGTACTCATGTGGACAAAAAGCTGAAGGCACTGTAAATATTGATTTTTTACTTTTTCTACGTTTTACTCGAGTGAACTCCCTTCACTTTGCCCAGTTTGTTCAGTTGTCCACTGAAACCTTATCACAACACAAGAATGACAGCTGCACACATGTTAACCCCTCGACTTTATTGTTTCCCCTTGCAACAGTACAACATGCACAAGGTTTCTACCCCAGTATTTAACCTAATACTACACAGTTCACAGTCTCCACCGACACAGACCAACTGTCTTCTCTGTGTGTATGTGTGTGTAGAAGCTGAGTCCTGAGGCAGAGGAGAGAGACAAAAAGAAGCTAGCGACTATAAATGACAACAAAATGTGGTAAAGTCTCAGCATAGTTTTTTTTTCTTTTCATTTATCTCTTTATTATAATAGTCTCTGTCTGACATATCATAGAGCTCAGGATAGACAGACACGGTCAGAACGATTTTCCTCCATTTTTGAGTCCCCCAATTGGTTGCCTAAAAATGAGCGACAATAATAACACCAGCACAAACGACACAGTGTGTCCTAATAGGTCACCTGGTAGAGCTGGTGCCCCATGTACCACAGCGGAGTCCTTGCTGCAGTGGCCATGGGTTCGAATCCAATATGTGACCCTTTACTCTCTCCCCTCTTTCCTGTTACTCTTCAGCTATCAGTATCGATTAAAGGCAAAAAAAGAATGTATATTATAAAAAGGCGCAGTGCTCCGAAAACAGATGCTGGATGCAATGTTTTCTTCTCTAGGTGGTTACATACGCTCTCTTAAAAGATACTGGCACTGGCAACACGATGTGGACACAAGCCATAACTGCACCGCTACTTCTCACTAATTAACACTCTGGTTTGTTTAATCTGTACAAAAAACAAAGCGTAAACAACATTTATCAGGTATAGTGGTATCGATCTTCTCATCTAACCTTTGCCAAAAATAAGCCTATTTCCCAAAATGTCAATGTTCCTTTAAACTTATTAGATGTCAAAGCTTGTATGTGGACTTTGATTTGCTTGGTTGTTTGCTACTATGGATAATATAGTTTAACAGTGCCTGCACATTCCACCTGCTGTCTTACTCTGTATACTGCTGTATGCCTTAGAGGGTGAATCCAAAAGGAAAGAAGGACAATCTGCTCTGAATGATATTGTGTTGTACTTGATTATTCTTGTTCTTATTTGGAAAATCAATGTGTTGCTGGGCAGCAAAATCAGGTGTCTCTGTGTTTCAGTGGAACTTGTAAACAAAGAATGTAATGCTTTACTGTGAGCTTTACCGAATCTTGCTTTGTCTCTTATGCACGGCCAACAATCATGTTACATGATTTGATTGATTGGTAAGGTTTTGTTCACTGTGGTCGCAAAGTTGAAAATTGATTATGGCTATTGTGCAATGCCTAATTTAAAAGCTACACAAATAAATGTTGAAGCTGTCCACACGTAGCTATTATTTTCTTTACAGATGTTAATGTCAGGTTATGTTTGATGTTTTGTAACTGGCTGAAATATAAATGCAGCATAATGCTGACGAGTTGTATTCATCATCATGATTGCATTGTGTGATTGTTGCATTTCTGCCGGCTGCATAAGCTTCATCTGACATCTTACCCAAAATAACAAGCCTCAATAATAGATAGAATCAACACAGGGTATAATTTACATGTTTTGTTTCTGTATGGCTTACAATACAGCATGACCCAAATTAGTTTTTCCTCCCACCATCCTTCAGACTGAGCTTCAATCTGTGGGCTGTGACAACAATGCATTGCATATTTAAATGCCAGTTTCAATATTTCATCCAAAGCTGAATAATGTGGATACAATAGATTTATATTTTAGTCAGCATGACATTCACTTTCCCTTGATATCCCTTGTAGCACCTGATGCTTCAAGAGTAAGCAAAGTTTTCAATATCCATTCCATTTCCATCACACCATCAGACAGGCAATCTCAAATGAAAGGTAAAATATCAGGACTTGCCTTAGGAGGGTTATTTTCGTACACTCCGTCACTTTCCTGCAGCAGTCTGGGCAGTGTATTATTCATATTGGTGTTAGAGATTGGGAGTCCATTTTAGGGATTAAACAGCAAGGAGTCACACAGGAAACCAAAAGCCTCTCTGTCCTTAATCGCTTCTTATTGGGGAGGGAAAATATTCTACATCTTACATCATGTAAGTGCATGATTGGTGCCACCAAATCAGAAGTTCCATGTCTGTGGCAACATCAGTATTTTAGTAAAAGTGATGCATACATAGTATGAGCCATGAAAATGGCTTTTTTTACCTGCCAAAAGCATGGTTTATAGCCACACAAATGAATTAAATTATATTTTCCCTTCACCAATGGAGGATAAATATGTATGAGCCGATGAGTCTGTGAAACTGCAGTCATGGTCCAAGAATTGAAAATTAAAGATGTGCAAATATTCATGTGAATGACCACAACAGGAGCCAATGTTCTGCTGTTCTCTCTCATGAAAACTCAAGAACAGAAGAGACAAAGACATTGTAAGAGTGGTTTCAATGAAAGTAGGAAAAACACAAGCACCTTATCACCATAATGTGGGTGTATAGTTAAGAGGCATAATGAAGGACCAGTGTGAAGAGGACAGTCAAATACATCATTCAGCAGAGAAATTAATTTTCTGTGCAAGACATTATACATATTGCCGTCACTCTCTGTGCTCGCTGTAAATCAAGCACACAATCCTAACTTTAACAAATACTGTGACCCCAACTTTTCCATTTGGTCTTTCAATATTCACATCCTTCTTTTTGTTTACAGTCCCTCACATATCCCAAGGACACACCACTTGTCTGTAGGACGCAGCCTTGCTGCAGTTCAGCTTGAGAAGGTTGGCCTGCGGGCTATTCTGACCACATTATACGTGTTCAGTCCTGGTGCATCAAAACCAGGGGACAGACCCCGCTTGTCGAATGTGTAGAAGTTAAATAATTGGCCATCTTGGGCTTCCAGGGACACTGAGGCCGTGCCAACTCGCAAAACACAGGGGTACTCTTTTTCAAAAACCACTCTGAACACCCGGTCAACCAGGTAGTTGAGCTTTATTGTCCTGTACTTCTCTGGGATCAGCTCTTCTATCTGAGGCCCAAACTGTTGCATCACCAGAACTCCGTCCGTCCCAACTTTGATCTCGTAGAAGGTGATGTTGCTGTAGGTGAAAAAGCCGATGTAACATTCTGGGTTTGGAGGGGGAAAGAGGATCTTCTTGGCCTCCCTAAAGGCTTTTTCTATAGCTGGGATGATGTGGTTGTAGGCTTTTGTGACCACATCCTGGTTCTGAGACCGGCTGCCAGCCATTAGCACCACCAGACCGAGCTTCAATCTGGGCACCAGGGAGAAGGTGGCAGAGTAGCCGTCAAGATCGCCATCTTTACGCACCACCTCGTATCCCATCTGCTCGTTCACCTCCCATGGCGTTCCAGTGCGGTTGGCAAAGTAGTCCTTATCACACCTGAAGAGTGGGGTCAGCATGATCTTCAATGAGTCTGGCTCCAGCAGCTTGCGGTGATAAGCACCCAGCAGCATCATGGCTAGCTTGGCCAAGTCTGCGGCGGTGGAGAACATCTGACCGGAAGGCCGGTACCAGCCCAGGTCGTAGAGTGGGGCTGGTTTTCCACTAGAGTACACTCCCACGGCCATCTGGCCCTGAAGCCCCGGGGTGATGTCGAAGCCGGTGTCCTCCATCCCCAGCCGGTCCAGGATGTTGTCTGTGATCCACCGCTGGTAGTCAACGGAGGCAACGCGCTCGGCCATCACATGAGCCAGCAGAGAGAAGGCGAGGTTGCTGTAGTGACATCTGGAAGGAAGAAAGTTAAAGAGACGGTGAGTGTCACAAATATCTAATTGTTCATATAGAAAATACGAGAAAAAACGATTTTCTACGCTGAAATTTTTAGAAATAGTTCAATATTTGATTCTGGCTTTCTTAACAAGAATACTTCTTGGCTGGGAGGAACTTTCTGGTGTCTTGTCATCGCTGTAAGGTTGTCAGGTAATAATAAATAACTGGAACTGCACATGAAAATTAGCTTCAAGCTAACTGTGATACAATAAATCAAATGATATAATTTATGTTTAATATTGTACATAAAAAAATATAATAACAAGAATAAAAAATAAAACAGCAGATAGAATAAATGAAATAAAATAAATAACCAGAAAGCATTCAGGGAGTCTACAAAGCATACATTTTAAACACTGGAGCTCAGTGCCAAAACTCCCCTGCAGGTTTAATAAAAAGTGTTGGTCTCTTGGATATTAAACTTTACTAACTTTATAAACTTTACTTTGAATGTTTTTTCTTTAATTTAAGGTAAAATATTTTCCCAGTTAAATTATATATTATATTAGGATAATAGTCACAGGGGGATTTTTGGTAATTAGACCTGACATTTTATTATTAAACCCTACTCAGGTATTAAAGTAATAATTTAACAAAATGATATGTATGTACTGAAGGTAATAGTGCACTTTAATGGCATTTTGAATGATCTCTTCAAGGCATCAGTGAAATAATCATCAGAATTTAGTCGTAAAATGTCTCAAATCCTGGCATCTTTAGTCAAAATCACACAGATGTAAGGATTAAGCATTCGAGTAAAAATGACTGCAATATGTTTTTTATGTCTTCCTTCCAAATTCAGGAAAAATAGACGTTTGAAGAGGTACTTTCAAACACTGCTAGTTGTATTAAATCTGGACCAATTAACAACACTGAAAATAGACATTTTCATGCAATTACAATCCCAGTTGGCACAATGAAAATGTACACATTGAAATACTGAAATCAACCCAGCATGGCAAATCTTACTTGGTGCCTGGGTCTGCGACGAGGACATCATCTTGTAGAAGATTGATTGCAGATTGTGTTTTTCCTTTCCAAAGCAGATTTGTGGCCCGCAGTCTCCTGGGTAGGCCTGGATAAGCCCACAGTGAAACAGTGTCAAATAAAAAAAAAATCAAGCATAACAGATGAATTGTGATTATACGCATAAGACATTTCTCATTTCGTTTTACTTTTTCTATTAAATAATATATGATTATTATGTTCAGCCTTGATACCTCAATGATCAGCTGTCACAGAGCATTTAAAGATTCATGACTCTTCTTGCCTCAGGCGTTTCTCATGTATTTTATATAAATTCATCACACAGAGTTTTAAAAATTGAAAAGCTTCTTCAGATAAACAGGTGCCTGTTTTTGTGCACGATCATAGCAGCTCTTTGGTCAATATATGGATGTAACTGTGGAAAGTTTCTGGTATATATCTGAACAGCTCAGGTACTAAATGTTTAATTTCACTGTTGTTACCTGCAACATCTAATTATAAACTAGAAGATTTATTTCTCAACTTTTTTTTACCATTTGCTTCAGCTCAGTGTTCAAATCAGTTACTTCTGATACTTCTCAAAGATATGTTTTATCTTCTTGTTCCTACAGTTGGATGTTTTGTGCAGAATGATGTATGTGCCAAGTTTGACATTAGAAGGATGTTTTCACATTATTCACATATAAGTGTGATGTATCAACAGTGCACATACACTGAGAATGGACTTTACAGTGAAGTAGGAGACAAACTTATTTTAGAAATGATCAAATTTTACATAATCATAGATTATTAGAATTTTTTATGAGGTAGAAGAAGTTCTTTAAAGGTCCAGTGTGTAATATTTAGGAGGATCTATTTGCCGAAATCAAATATAATATTCACAGGTATGTTTTCATTAGTGTGTAACCACCTGAATATAGAAATTGTTGTGTTTTTGTTACCTTAGAATTAACAATTTTTATCTACAGAGGATGTTAAACCGCCACAGTAGCCCAGAACAGAAAAACCAAACACTGACTCTAGATAGGACCTTTTGGGTTTTACTTGAGGTTTCACAGCCCATTCTCATTCCCAGGTCATGAAATAGTAAATCTGCAACTTCACTCCTCGATAAATCCCACATAATGAATATTTGAGGACTTTAATGTGGAAATATATATTTATATAATTATATATATATAATATAATATACAATCAGACATGCATTATTGTTCCAAACAGACTATTTGTTACCTAACTTGTCTCTGTAACATCAAATTAGTCGCGGATTAATTCTTTTTGCCAATTGACTGTTTGAATTGTTTGAACTCGAAAACTGATAAATAAAAAGTAAGAGCTTTAATCTTTCATCCCCATAAACCTTTTGAAAAATCTTATACGAGGAACCTCTTCTTCTTCCTCCTCTTTTGTTTGTTTTTATTCCATCCTTTTAGTTCCTACAGGTCAGCTCCTGTGGGTGTACAAATGTCCATATCCCGCACCAGAATTAAAAACAAACACAAACTGTCTTTCAAATGCAGCCCAACACACAAAAATAACTGCCTTATATGTACTGTAGAAGGGACATACTGTATCTGATTACATCTCAAAGCTTTGTGTCATATCCCAGCTGTTGGCTCACTGGAATCCGTTCAATTCAAAGTTGCTCTGTAACATCCTCTGAATGTACCTGAGAGCTGGCTGGCCATCCTGCGCAAGGTGACTGAGGAGGAGCGGATCTGAACCTCCCCACTGTCCAGAAATATCAGGCCATCTGTCACATATTTTAGCTCAGAGTCTCGCGTCTTCCCCAGAGGGTTTTTGATGGTGAAGTTCTCCACATATTTCTCCAGAGGGTCATCGAGGGAGCCGATCTTCCCGTCCTCCCACAGTCTGTAGAGCATCAGTGTCGGGAAGATTTTGGATAGGCTGGCAATTCTGAAAGACAGATAACAGAGCAGAGTGATTGTTTTAGAATCTGACAGAAAATTGTGTCTTCATGTTTGTTTACAGTGTCTCACCAGCCAGCTTTGTTTTTCCTTTTTACTTGCTATTGATTCCCCATTAACATGTCTTTTGCCTTCTGCCTGGCAGTACCTTAAAATGAATAGCTCAAAATAGACTTGGTTGAAAAGAAAGAACTATGTTGAGTCCGATTAAAATAAATATATGGCTTTTCAACACACAAAACTGTAACTTAAAAGGAATATCTCGATGTTTTGCTTATTTTATTTTTTGCAGTCTTAGATGAGAATTAATAACACTTTCATGTCTGTAGGGTAAAGATGAAACTGCAGCCAGCAGCTGGTTAGCCTAGCTTAGCATAAATACTGGAAACAGGGGGAAACAGCTAGCCTTGCTCTGTACAAAAATAACAAAATCCACCTACCAGCACGTCTAAAGCTCACCAATTAACGCATTACACCTCGTTTTATAGGTGTTACAAGCTATTTAAACCTCAGTATGATGACAAAATGATAAACTATTGCTTTAAAAAATAACATATTCCCCCAATTGTGGATTTTTTAATTTATAGATTTTACATTGATCTGTGGACACACGTAATTTTTTACATTTTCCTTAGGTGTGTTACTACAAAATCAGTAGTTAAGACAATTTACTGGTTGATCTTCTCTTAATGAAAACTAAAATGATCCAAATTAAGATTAAGATTTATTCTTTTTAAGTGTAGGTAGATGTTAAAAAGGGAGTTTTGACAGCAAACACTGAAAGTGAAAGTGAATTTCCAACATTCACAAATCATGAAAGTTGATATTTGCAAAAAAATATATACATCTGAAATAACTCAGTAAATCTTTATGTATCTATTCTAAATGTCACACTTCAAAGAGTTAAATGTGCTGGTGACACTTGTTACACAAGTAATACAATGGTTGCAGATTGCTGTACTTATTATGTGTGATTGCATGTTGCTGTCTGGCATTTTTCTGTCAAGTTTGACATATGAAACAATTCAAAGAGGACATTTGATTTTCTATTTCTGTCTATGTTTGTGGGACTGGTCACTAATTACCGGAGTAATTACAACTCACACACAGCACACGCTGTCTTTTAAAAGGCTATTCCACCAATATTACACCTAAACAACACAATGAGTGCTACTCAGTGTGAGAACGTGGTTGGATGTCTTCTGTGGCTTTGACTCTCTGAACTTCTGAACTAAGAAAAAAAGATCATGTCAGCAGGGTTTTCTTGCATTGACAATTTCACATGTTTTCCAGAAAGTCTGCTTTGTGAGAGATGTGAGTTTGATATGTTGGCATTTTGGATCAAATAAAGATGCCATTATGTTTTATCAATGAAATCACAGCTTAGAGACTAAAGGTCAACCTCTAAAAGTACCTCTTTAAATCAGTTGGCAAGGAAACAATTATAAAAGCTTTTTACATATAACCTTTGCACAATGTTACACCTTCGATCAGACTAACATATATCTACATCTCTATCTTCTGCTAGCATGGCTGTAGTCATGTTTTCATGTGTCCGCTCTGGTTTTTGGCCGACTGCTGACATGCCGCCCTTACTTCCACTCAGACACACATGTACCCAGTCTGACTCTCCAAATCCAGAGCCACCTGTCACACTGCCAGCATAGCTCATATTGACCCAATGATCTGTCATTCGGGACGGCTTTGATTTTGTGTGAGCAGCTTTCCGCTGTAGGTCTATTGATTGCAATGGACGTATGTCTTGTGTGTTAAATTATGTAAACTGTGATTCTGAGGACTGACCCAGGTTTAGCTTTCAGTTTTCTTTGTTTTAGAGAGAAATCCTCTCAAATCTGCTGTAGCTCAGGTCTTTTGTTTATTATAGCATTTATTATTTGATGTACAGTACTATCAATGATCTGTTCTTACGATAAATAACTGTAATTGCAACTGGTTTTATGCAGCTTTCCTTTCCCCTGGAGATCTGCTGAACACACTCTAAAGCAGCTGCTTTAGAAAAATCATCAGGCATCCAGGTGTAACATTATCACCATCATGCTGCATCATTAATTACACATCAAAGAAGCTACTGTGCAGATGTGTTGCACCCACTGAAATTTATCATATGGGTGGCCAGATGGTGAAGGATGGTCAAAACCAGCTCTCTTTACAATTGTCTGTTTGTTTTTTTACATGAACAATTATGAAAAATATACATTGCATCAATTGTACAATTGTATGGGCCTAGTAAGCTACAATGAATTAGGGTGATAAAATAATGAAAACACATTCCTCTGCAGCACAGAGAACTATGTGTTTTATGTTTTAGACTGCAGCAACAGAATCAATAACAGAAAAAAAAACAGGTTAGTGAGAAAGAGCAGTGATAGCAACTATGTAAAGGGACTTTACTGACAGAAAATCCACAAAAGCAGACATCAGTGTTTAATGAGTGACAGCCCTGATCCACAGGTCATGTGGAAAATTGGGGTTTAAGTGGCCTTCATACACCTAAACATGATTCAACTAAAATAAAATGAAACCAAAATATTATTCCTGGCAGCGTGTCGAGACATTTAAACCTTCATTTCCTAATAATTTCAAAGGCAGTTAAGTGGAAAGAACAATATTATATTGTACCAACTACAGGGAAATATGAAATGTTATGAGAGAATTATTTGAGTTGATGTTAAGTGCTCAATTTGCAGAAAACATAATTGAGTAGCTAACTGACACGACAACCATTTCTCGAAGTCATCTTTTCTATCACCACTTAAAAAAAGCATTTATTAAAGTAAAACACCTATTTTAATTTTTAGTTAATTTTATTTCTTATATTTGTTGTTTTACCCATCTGTTCTTATTTTATATACATTTATTGATGGGTATTTTATTCTATTTAATTTCTGTACTTTTAGTGGCCTGATGATGAGATGAAAGTTTTACCAACAGGGACATCTGTGACATTGGTGTTGTAGATTTCAGTGCAGCACTCACCTGTAAATTGTGTACTCGTTGGGGGGTCCGGAGAGAGGGTCGCTGCTATTCCTTTTTCCAAAATTGCCGGTCCACAAAACGGTGTCATTTAAGATCACAATGGCCGACAGAGAGGGGAGGCTGATGGGGTTGATGTTCTGCCGAAGCATAACGTCCACCTGGAAGAGACAGAGCAGGAAGTGAGGGGTTTCTTCTGGAAATGTGTCCAATTTATATGGAGACAAAAGATTTGCCTTAAAGAACACAGGCTAGCTGTTTCCCTCTGCTTCCAGCCTCTATGCTAAGCTAAGCTAACCCGCTGGCTGTAGTTTCATTCAGTATTTAGCATATAGACACAAGAGTGGTTTTGATCTTGTCTTGACAAGAAAGTGGATAAGCATATTAGCCTAAATGTACATTAACATTTTTAACACAGTTTTCAACTAAAATATATATATTATATATAATATATAAAAGGGTGCTTTCCATTTCATTATTTGAAAAGATTATTCAGTGTCTAAAAAAGTGTAATAGATACGTTAATATTGCACCTAAAATATTCAGGCCGAAGTTTGAATGTTTTCTTTCTTTTAAATTAAAAGATAAGGTGTCAAGTCAAGTGTATTTGCAGTCCTTGAACACTCACAAGCAAGCGATAATCATCTGACCATTAGAAATAATACTAAAGTAAAACCTCAAATGAAAATGTTCTCAACTTCAAATGACATCTTAAAATTGAGGTTTGAACAGTCTTGGACTCTACAAAGTTGAGTAGGTACATGAAGCGGAAGCTTTTACATATAATTTTCAAGAGCTGAATTTACCACCAGTGTGCCACCTGCCCATCAACAGCTCTATCATTATGTTCACTTAGCTCGCTCGCTCGCTTTTCTTTTCTCTAAAGAAAAGTCGCTTTGTCTGCAAATCGTAGCTGTGAGCGATATATAAATCACATCTTCTACATATGAAACGTAGTGGGTCATTAATGTAACTGCTGGATATTGTGCATTATTACACAAATGTAAATTTCTCTGCCGGCACAAGCCCTGCTTCTGAGTTTGCTCTTGTCATATTCGCCGCCCTCATGCAATTTGGATTCATCGAGACTAAAGGCACGTCATAACATATTCCTGAGAACACTTCTGGGACGGCTGTGGCTCAGGAGGTAGAGCGGGTTGCTCACTAATCAGGTTGGTGGTTCGATCCCGTTTTTCCATGTTGCTACTTTTTACCTTTACTTCTCTACTTTTCAGAGGGAAATATTTTACTTCTTACACCACTACATTTATGTGACAGCTATCGTTCCTAAAAATAACAACCCTGTAATAATTATTACATTATTAATAATAATAATTAAAAAGTTTAAAAAAGTGCTTTGACAGACAAAGCAAAATGAACGTTGTGATCGACAAAATGTAATTAAAAATAACATATCCAATGTTTCACAAATATTAGAAAATTGGTGTTTGCTGATGTTAATATTTTATTTTATTTCCTGCTGATCAACACAGATTTACCTTGTGACCCTTTGTCGGGGACCGACCCCTAGGTTGGGAACCACTGGACACCTAACTGTATATACACACAGTAGGTACAACTAGCCCCACCTCGACCGGCCAACATTAAAATGCAGCTTACAAATTGATCCATCAGCATTAACAATGTGCAGAACAAGTGCTTTTACGTTTAATACTTTAGGTAGATTTTGCTCATAATACTTATTTTACTTTAGTAGGATTTAAAATACATTTATATTTATAATATGCATTATAACATTGGTGCTTTTACTTGAAGCAGCAACACAGATTCAGTCAGCCCGTATGGACTGTTTCCACTGCCTTGTTTCATTGATTTCAAGAGGGGATTCGACAAATCCGACCCGGAGGCAGGCATTAAGATTAACTACACAGAAATAGCCAATCTTCTCCATGATAGTCTTGTCTGCTTATGTAGGTCATATAGAGGCATTATTATAACATTTATCACCAGTTAAAAACTCCTTGAAGTTAAGGATCTGAATACTTCTTCCACCACTGCAGGACAGACAATGTAACTTCCTTTAGGTATGACAGACATGAAGCCATGTGTCTGTGGTTGATAACAACATGTACAAAGTGACACAGCCAGGTTAACACCCAAATGTGGTCTCTCACAGTGTTTTTATATTTAGTTCTATGCGCAAAGAACAAATATCTTTCATCAACTGCAATATGAAACCCCAGAGCAATTACTTTGATGTCCCATTTTGCCAAAGATATTAGTTTAATGAGCACAGTCTATAAATTATATTCCATTAGGAGAAATCAGCGTCTTTTACTTGTGAAATGAAGGTAAAACACAATTATCCTTCAAAGTGAATTAGAGAAAGTTTCGATTCAATTTATTTTCAAGGTGCTCACATGGCAGCCATTAGCGAAAGACAACGGTTCACTGTAATGAATACTAAAAAATGTCATGTGGTTTTAAGTGTTTGAGATGAAAGAAGCTTTTTTTTCAGTACAGGCAAACTTCTACTCAACTTTACATTAATGAGTCAAACTTTGATGCTGATATTCTTTATTTTTAAAGTATATTTTTTGGGCTTTTATTGCCTTTATGATAGTGACAGCTTAAGACAGACAGGAAAGGGGGGCATACAGAGAGGGGATGACACGCAGCAAAGGGCTGCAGGTCGGATTCGGCCCTGGGCCAGTGCAGCAAGGACTCAGCCTCGGTACGTTGGTCGCCAGCTCTACCCACTGAGTTAACCGGTCGCCCCGATGCTGATATTCTTTGATTCCTACAGTTATGCCCTCATTACTAATGTGCACCCACGACTGTTTATTCTCAGATTCTCTTCGGGGTGTTGATATATATTTCATTGCACGTGTTCGATCAAGTGGGAACTCTGCTGCTCCCTGCAGAAAGAAGCACAACCTTTTGGCTCGAGACACTTAGTTTTTCATCTACTATATCTTTAATCTCCTTCTGCCGATTGCAACGGCATTTGGTGTGAAGGATTACAACAGCCAGCCTGTAAATTTCCCTGGACTTGAGTGAGCATGATAGAAATACAACCACAGATTTAAATCTGTGCACGATGAATGACTCCTCTCACCTTTTCCAAGGCCTCTTTCAGGCCGGGGATAGGATGCTCCAGCGGGAGAGGCTCGGGGAAACGGGGACACATCATCTCTGAATTGGCATTGCGACCCATCCCGTCATCTGGCCGACGGATGGGAAATGAGAAAGAGAGAAATAAAGAGTCAAGGAAGCACAAGGGGGGACAGGCTATTGTAATTCCAACTTGGTATTTGATAGAAAAATGTATCGACGGCACAGAAGCCCAGCATAATGTGGTATAATTGGACGGCTTAGGGATTCATTAATTCCCACTGCTTCCTGATGAATCCCATTGATCTTACGGGATACAATTTGACAGGATGTATCATGTACAAGTCGCTGATCAAAAGAGATGCATCCTGCTCTCACTGTGAAGTCTGAATGAACAATGATATTTCAATATGTTCAGGCCACCATTTGGCTTTTCATTCCAAATGAATGCTGCACATGAAAAATAATTGTTTTTCGGTATATATGGTGTATGAATGAAGAGCCTGTGGAGCTGTGCGTTTCCCGTTAATAATGACACCTGATGTTACTTTATTCATACAGAGTCATGTAGAGATTTATAAATGTATACAGTGTGTTTTAAAGAATAAAGCATTTTGGCTGTGCCCTCTGTTTGAATAAATTACACTAAAGAGCCTGTCGAGGTGACTTAATTAAGTGTCAACACCTTTAAACTAAACTGAATGATCTAAAGCACCACTTCTACAGCTGAAGGGTTGATATGGTCTGACGCTGTGTTTGACGTTTACACTGATTTTCCTGGATTAAAGGGAAAACATTTCACTCTCATTTATTTCAAATGTCAATCTTGAATGTTGTCTGTATTCTTTTGACTTTTAAACTACAACCTGTACTGTCTGAGAAATTATCACCTTTCTGTCAAGTTCCAATTGTTTACCCTGTTTTAATTGACACTACCATCTGAGATCTTGAACTTGTTATGATGCTGCCAGCGCTCCCAGTAAGCACAACAACTGTGGGCTTTACCTAACAGTGATAAGATAAAGATCATACAATTAAGAAATGGTTTTTATCTCTTAATTATAAGATCTGTATCAGTTAATTATGAGAGAATAATCTATTGATTTGATCAAAGTTGCAATAGGATCTGAGGTTGAGATCAGATAAGAGAGAACATTGCTGCAAGCGAACAGCTGCGATTCAGTGTTAAATGCAATAAACATGGTAGAGCGTACAGTAACTGGATTTCACAGTCTCACTGAGTTTTCTTTAACCAAAATAATACATGATAAACTGTTCTCCTCTTACTCTGTGTTGTCATTTATTGAGTGTGCTTTGGCAGAGAAGAACAAGTCTCAAGACAACTCACCAGTTTCCTCCATGCTTCTACAGTAGCCCAGAAGGGACAAACGAAACACTGGCTGTAGATAGGGCCTTACGTGTTTTCATTGGCTGTTCTCATTCCCAGGTCATCAAAGACAGATGCGAGCAGTGTTCAGTTACTTGTACTCTGCAATTTCACTGCAAGATGCCACTAAATCCCACACACTGGTCCTTTAAGGCAATTGTGTGTCAAAAGCAAACACATCAAATGCTTTTTTACAATGCGGTAGGTTTTCATGGTAAGATAACTGTCTCAGAATATACCGCGACATACATGAAGAAGATTATTTTATTGTAAATGGTAATTGATGGCAAGGTAACTGAAATGTATCTTATATCCTGTATCCACCATGTACTTAGCCAACCACACATGAGAGCGCAGAGTTGCCTGTAGTGCCCCTGTAGCAGTTTTGGGGTTCAGTGCCTTGCTCTGGCTTCAGTCCCCATCTCACAGCTGGATTACACCTTCCTATCAGTACCAGGGATTGAACCAGCGACCATTTTCGGTTACTTGCCGGTCGCTTTTACCTGTAGCCCATCCTGCCCCTGTATTACACAATTATTATCAGTTACAATGTAATCTTGTGAGGCAGCTGGACTCACAAAGTTCTGAGGTCACGCAAGAATCTATCTTGCTTCAACCAATGCGTTTGTGGTGTTTGCATTCGTAACCCGGATCACTCAACATCCTATGAAGACTACTGGAAGCTACGGCACAAGCACGGTTTAATGGGTGCTTGTAGATGATGCTAGCATCAGTTATATCAGAACTGTATTCAAAAAGTATTTCTTAATTTAAAAAAGAAGAGCAATGAACGGTACTGAAGGCTTTTCTCGATGGAAAAAATGTTTTCACTCTTCTCCCGACTGACTTCGGTAAGTTTGACTATATAATTTGACTTTAATGCTTCATTGAAGAGATTCAACTCCCTCGTTTCACCCTCCCTTTCTAAAACGCAAATGGCCCTATCTACAGCCAGTGTTTGGTTTGTGCCTTCTGGGCTACTTCAGAAACATCATGGTTCAACATGGCAGACTCTATGGAAGGGGACCCGTGGTGTCTGTTGATAAAAACGGCTCATTCTATGGTAACAAAGACATAATGATTTATATATTCAGGTGATTACACTAATGAAAAGATACCTATGAATATTATTTTCCATTTCTTGAATGTTACACTCTTGACATTTAATAACACTAATACCCATCCTTCTTTTTAAAGTTTCAGAGGTCAGTTTTTACATTTACGTTAGGCTGAATAAATATGTGGTCTTGAACAGTACCTCAAAAGTCCACTGGAAAAACTTCAATGTGAATATATAAAGACTGGCTACGATGAAGATTGCTCAGCTTCAAGACAATTCTCCTGACAAATTTCAGACCTTTCTGTCTGAAGAAAAAAAACCTGCAATGTGGTTATCAGTAGTGTTTGGTCTTACCTGGCAGAAGTTTTGGCAGCTGATATTGCCAGAAGAAGCATCCTGTCATCACCAGTGATAAAACGAGGAAGAACACCAAACCCAGCTGGGTCCATTTCACCTTCATCCTGTTGGTTTTAGTCAGTCCTTCAAATTTAACAGTAGCAGCAGGAGCAGCCACAGCGGGGGTTGGCTTGAATACACAAACACAACAAGACACAGCAGGTTAGCAATGAGTGTAAAATTGTTAGGTCATACATTTGTAAAAGTTTCTCATATTTGTGGATTCTCTGACCAAATATTCTCCTCCATGTTATCTGTTGTAAAATAAAGCAGAAATCCCTGTCAGCTCCAAGTGATCCCTGCTGCACTTAATGGTACTCACCACCTGATGCTTCACAGGCCAGAGCTGGAGGGACTGGATTACCAGTGACACAGAAATCTTCTTATCACTCAATCAACATCCTAAACATTTACTTAGAGATATTTCTACTTTGTAAGTGATTCCTACACCCCAGGGGCAGTAAATGGTGCTCCATGGAGGTTTTCCTGAACAGGAGAAAGGCACAGACATGGACTCCCATCTCTGATTTCTCACTGACTGTGCAGTAATCCTGGGCCATCGGCACTCCCGTCTCTCACAATTCAATTTCCTCTCCTGCAGCCACAGGCTGTTGACATCATAATCCCCAGATTTACTCCACCAAAGCGGCCAGGGAAGTCCTAATCCCTAATCCCTGTGAATCAATTCACTGCAGTCCAGCTTCGCCGTGTGGAGCCCACCAACGAGCCGCACGAGCTGACAAAGATGGCACCCACGCAGCCAACACAGGACGAGATGGGGTGATAGGGTGCGCCTTTTAGCCAGAGCATGAGCTGAAAAGTCACTTGGGTGCAGCGAATATGGATGATGTTGGTGAAGGAAATGACGGATGATTTGGGGTTTTGAGGAGAATTTAGATAATGACCTCAGATAAGATGGCAGCTAACATACACATATACAGACAGCACAAAAATGAGTCTAAGAGAGTCCTAGAGTATGTGTTTCCATATTTTGTTTGTTATATTTAACATTTTGAAACCACAGCAAGAGCAGTTATTTGCCAAAGAGAAGAAATTACTTGCTTGTTCACACAGACTACAGCCAAACGTTCTGTATCATTTTTGCAAAAAGGAAGAGTTGATGGAACAGAAAAAACTGGGTAATGTGTTTATGCTATATGGTCTATACTAAATTACATAAAATGTTGTTATGCTTTAACAGTCTACTATTTTCTTACATAGAAGTAATACTGTCAGTCTAAGAAATAAACTGCATCAGTAAGTCTGCTCATCTTATCTGACAGTGGGCAGTGGTAGGGTTGGGTGATATAAGGATGTATACCACTTTATACCAAAGTATTTAGCCTTTTTATTATCTCTGGTTGATGATTTCAGGAAATACTAATAAAACTAAATTTAAGATGTATAAAAATACTAATACTTATAATAATTTGTGTTTCAGTTCCAACTTCTCCCCTCTGGTAGACGCTAAAGAGCACTGTTCACTCTAATGAACATTTAATGTAATTATATATATAATAATAATAATAAACATACCAAATGGGGCTGTAATTGTTTAAAAGTTCTTTAATATAGTCTGGAGCCAGACCATGGATGACCTTTATTAATATTAGATACGTAATCCGTAACCAGTGCAGAGATATAGTGTCAGTAACCCATGTAACACTGAAACATATATAGACATGCATACCGTACATAAACACCCACACAGGTATATAAAGCAATCTATTTCATTACCCAATCAATATTGTTCATTGTTGCTTTTAATATGTATATTTATACACTCATCTTTGTTCAGCTTTTTGTCCTTGGTTTAAGCTGTATGTCTATATTTTTTTATCTTTCTGAAAATTGTTCCCGGAACTGTGTGTAACATTGAGAGCAATGCAACCAGACTCAATTTCCTTGTGTACCTTATGTATACTGTCAGTGTTGGGTACACATACGGTGTGTGTGTGTATAATAAGGCTGATTTTAAAGGACCTGCACAAGACCAGGCTAAAGTGGTCAATTTGGCTGAGCTGCCCCTCCGGAGGTAAAAAATAATAAGTTAGACCAAATTACCAATCACCATATCATCCAAACTAAGTGAAGGAACTATGAACAAAACATATTTCGGAGCGTAGGGGGGACTTTAAAAACCCATGAGCAGGAAATGGAAAATTTGACTTTTGCATCAATCTGATGAAGTACCTTGATGTGAATAGGTATTTAATAGATGCTATTAAATTCACTTGATTAGCCAAAACCTACACAGCCCCTGAAGTCCTGAGTAAAAGTGTATTCTTTCAAAACTTTGGGGGCAAAAAAATACATAAATTTCATTGAATTTACAGAAAATGTATGGGTTGAAGATGTTTAGATCTTTACGTGTAGTGAGTGGCTTACATAAATAAAACATACTCTTGGCAATTAATTCTGTCCATCATTGGGAACATCTAGTAACTATCGTTCCTTCACTCAGCTTAATCACAAGATATTAATGGTATGTCCAAAGCTCGGTAATGTACTTTGGTGATTATAGGTATGATGATGCGATGTGGGAAAACGAAGTGTGAAAGCAAGCTGCAGCTGATCCTGGTTGCATAACCTGTGATAGCTGGAGAACACAACAGCTGGTCCATTTCACCAGCATCAGAACACACACACACACACACACACACACACACACACACACACGCACACACCGCTGTAACCACCAGAGCACTAACCATCACTGCAATTGAATGTGTTTGTGTTCCTCTATGTGTTTTTTGGGAATGTGTTTGTGTTTATATGCGTGTGAGCTGGCTGCTTTTACCTGCGCTGGAACCCCATCCACTGAGGTTTCTCTGACGACTTTACTCCCCGCCTTGCCCATGGTTGCACCGGCTGTTACATGAAAAACAAAAACAAGCAGTTACAGCTCCTGCGCGAAATGCGTCTTTGCTTCATTGCTGTAAGGTGGCAAGTTTGTAGAAATAGAGCATTTAAGTAATTTTTGTGACACATTTCCTTATTGCTGGAACAGCTCGGACTGCTCTGATATATGAAATTATGTACCGACAAACACTACATGACACATAGTGAGCCGTAATGCCAACCTTAGGAAGGATTGATCCATCAGTGAATATTATTTTATGCTACCAAAGGCAGCGAGAATATGCAATCTCTCATTTTTATTATGGTTCTCCTTTGAAATATGAGTCCATGTATAAGAAAATGGTTCACAGTGTCAACAGGCCTGATAGATATGGAATCAGATTTGTGTCAATATAATCAACATAAACATGAAACAGACACACTAAACAGCAGCACTGGCGAACCCACTGGCTATCTCTACTGGATTCCTACAATATTAATAAAATGTAAGTATTGATATTGCCTTTGCTGTACTAGATGTTTAGGGTATCCGTGAAATTAAAACAGCACAAACAAGAGAGCTGGCAGTGTAACTGCAAAGCTGAAATGTGTGATAAGTGGCAAAGAAACTGAGGGAACTGTAAACAAAAGAACATATTAATCAACAGTAAAAAATAAAAGAACCATGATTTAAAACGCTTTCTTTTTTTTTTTTACTTTTGATATTACAAAGTTTTATTTAAATATTGACACAAATCTGATTCCATAGATAGAGAACTGCCCCACTACTTGACCACCAACAACAACGGCAAGACCAGAAGAGCAACCCTGTGCTGCTATATTTGGAGTTTTAATTAACAGAAGGACACCAGAATGGTAAAAGGTGTCAGAAATAGATTCTGAGACCTGCTACATGTAGAGACAAGTATCAAGAATGGCCTGTTGTACTGCTGCTGGCAGCACCCAAAACGAAAAGAAAGTCTTACATGATACAGTCACTGATCTGGAAATGGACAACTTTGGGATAACCAAGATCCAGGAAAGGAAGTATTTGAATTGCAGTTGAGCCAAGAAAACAAATGCACCTTTGTTATTATTATTGTGTGTGCATTTTGTTTTCTGATGAGATGGACACAGATAATCCCACAAATTTAGCGCTTCCTTACAAAGACTTTTTTTAAAGGCTAAAGTGTTACATAATGATGACACTCAAAGGCAGGGTGGAAAACCTTTTAGAGCCCTTGAAAAGGTTGCTGTTATTTTTCCTCAACCCAGTACTGTACCCTGTAGGTACCCAATTTATGACTACTTTCCTCTAAAATGCGCAATCATCACTCCCTTGGTTCAGTCTTGTTTTCTGCCACTGTGGCGACCAATGGGAACCAGTAAGTATTTTATTGGTACCTGATTCATACAACTAAATTTCACTGTATTATTAAGTGCTACTGACTGTGAGTGCTTTAAATAAATGTAAGCCCATCTTTGAGATTCAGCACATCACTCTGTGAGGTAGATGGGAGCTTAATTTCATATATAAGAGCTTGCTAGTGAAACAGCGTGCATAGCTTATATTGTGAAAGCATGGTAAACTGCAGCATAGCAATGAATGCAGTCTTCAGCCTTCAGTGATTTATCAGGGAATGTTTTCATTAAGCCTCTACCTTGTCGCAAACTGGTTGACTGAGGTGCCTTAGTTCCTCTCTGCCGGAAAAATGCAATACAAAATACAGAACATGCGCTAAATTCATTGAACTCGAGAAACATGTTCAATCCACAGCTAAAGTTACAGACATATCGTATATACTTGGAGAAGGAGTGTCAGAACGACCTTTTTCTTTAAAGATGGACACAGAGAGTTCACATGAAGCTGTTCCTGCTGCCTTTGATAAAGTGTATTGAGCTGAAGTCGATTCAAACCTTCAGGAGATCAATGTTATTTTAAAGAGTTAAGTGAAAGGTCAGTGGGACATTCATTCAGACTTCACGTTGGAATACTCTGAAAATTATAATTTTAAACTGACTTGATATTGATGTGTAAATTCATCTTATGGACATTTTACTTCAGACAGTCAAAGATTTTTTGCCTTTGCTCAAAAGCACAACAAGCAGAATAACAAGAAGTCTTGTAGACATGTTAACAAATGGACATAAAATAAAATAATGTGGTTATTTCCTTTATTCATTGCTACATACAAAGATGAAATTCAAGCATTCATTGGTGAATGAACCACTGTGAAAGTTGGCTGCATCACAGTTCACGCACAATGTGTACTGAAGGTTGTTTTCTTTTTCATATGATTTCAGATATTCATACTTTTCATACTATTCAGGTTTTCAATGTGACTGTAAGGTCAGCAAGTCATTCTACGAGTAGCACAGTGGATTATACACGTGTACCTTTAATCCTACTGCACAGAAGTAAAAAAAAAAAAAAAGGAAAGGTTGTTGTATAGCCTGATATTTCTAAGCCTCCAAACCAATTAAAATTCCATCAAATATTCAGCACCCAGCTAAAACCTGACCTGACATTTTGGTTCTTCTTTAGTGTGCTAGGGCTAATGAGCCAAAATTAGCCACTGCTTACAGAGCAGCTTCTGAAGTGCTGACCAGGCGGCATCATTTCAGCACTGTCATTAGCTTGTTGTAGGAAGTGATGTTCCTGTACTGAAAATGGTATTTTCAGATAGAACCAGCACTGAACAAATTAAACTAAGTAAGAGGATCACCAGAGTTATTACAAGTCATACAGAGGGAGACATGAATGTCTAAACCTAATTTCATGGCAATCCATCTGATATGTTTTTATTCGAACAACCCATGTTGCACATTGTTTTGATCAAAAATGGTGGACCGACAGACTGACAATGCCATCTCTGGCACTACGCGGCTGATGTGGCTATAAAGTTAGCAAGTAACCTAGACAGCTGCAGGGTAGTGCAGTTGGTTTGAACCTTAAATATGAACTCATGATAACTTAACTACAATGTATTATACTATTATTTTAAACTGATTCTTTTACACATGAAATGTTTGCAATGATGCACCCACCAAAGGTTGTGAGGTAAAGTTAATGCTCAAAGATACAGAGTTAACGCCACTAGTGCATTATGTGTAAATATGCTGACATTACTAATTAATACATCAACAGCCTTAGTCAATGGATTCATCATTGGACTGCCTTGTTATTGAGATTGCAAAGTTGTTAATGTCCTTATACTTTATCCTCTTCATTTGGTTGTGCTGTTTGTGATCTGGTTTCTGTGCTCTCTGCTGCAGTGACCCAAATTCTGTCAAAAATCATTAAAATTTCATTTCATCAATCGATCTAAAATAATAAAGTCAGCCGGCATTCTTGCTCTTGTTTTATATCTGCAGTTCATAAAGCATATCTAAAGCATCCAAGATTAATTCAAGAAGTGCACAGTGGCTAATCATACATGGCAGATATTCAGTACAGTGTGTTATCATGTAATCAGATGTAGACATGATGAGAAAGCATGTGCCAACTGATAAGCTATAAGCTTCACAACAAGTCATTTAATTAGTATGTCACCCAAAACGAAACCTCCTGTCAGACATACAAACAGACTAAAAAGTAACTTTTTAAGTCTAAAATATGCCTTGTTAGCAATAGAAATGTGATTATCTCATGAAGTATTTCTTATTATTTCAGTACAACCGTCAGTTTCAGAGCAGACACAATGTATTTCTAAAGTTAAACACTTAACTCTCGTGCAATACAAACATTTTCATGACAATAAGCCAGAATAGTCTCAGCTTTTCAAGATGCAAACAGATCTCCTGTGATATCGACCTATTCAGAACATAAATGATCATTATGTCATAATAAATGCAGAACATTTGTAAATAAAGTGTTTCGCCACATGCACAAAGCGACTAGAATTAAAGCTGTGGAAAAACATGTTATATAAGCTGTAATGAGTCAAGCACCTCTTTTCTAGGCCATGAAACATCCTACATTGATTAATTCCTTGTACACTTACCTCAGGTTCTGAGTCTATTGAGTGTTTTTTCCCTCCTCTTTGTCAAAACAGGAAGACAAAAATATTCCCCTTTTGCTCCGTCTGGGTTTGGGAGCTTGAAGCGGGATCCTGACAGATGTTAGTATCATGGTTATGGCTAAATCCTGCTTGTATCAAACCCAGCATTCTGGATTAACCATCACAGCCAATGGCCACATCTGCCATGCCACAAAAAAATGGGTTCCTTGTCAGTGTGTGCGGCGGGTTTGTGTGTTTGTGTGTTTTTTTCCCTATTTTTTTTTCATTTGCATGGCATGTGGTTTTAGGTTCACTCAAAAAAAAAAAAAAAAAAAAAGAAATGCCAACTGGTGTTACTTACTGTGCTGAAAATAGTTTTTACTGACCAGGAAAGATTACACAGTCCATTATTGAGGCTATGGGTCTTAAAGTTGTTGGTTTTATTTAGAGTATATCAACACCCAAAAACCTGTTTGTGGCTCAATCATGTTGATTTGCAGACTAATCACCTAACAAGTTCATTATCAAGCCCTATGAGAGAGCAGTATTGTTCTGGTTTCTTTTTCCTGCTGCATATATTACAAAGAATATTCCTTTGCCTCACGATTTTGGAGCCGTTTCTTGGAACACAAAAATAAATAATTAAATTGGCAGAAGCTGAATCTAAACTAGACCTCTCTCCCCTGACTCCGGCTCTGTTTTGGATTTATAGAAGACATCTGACCTATTTATCCTCAATGTTCTCCTTTCATGTTGAATAGGAACATGGAAAACATCTACTTGTAGGTCAGATGCATTTTAATAGAAACTGATGAACACAGATAAGAGCTCAGACTGGCTGGCTTGTTGTCCATGACAACAGTAATGCAAAAAGTGGATGACTAATATGCCATAATGCTGCTCTACGGAGCTTTGGATTTGTACTTTAAAACTAATAAAATGCTCTTGGACACTTACAGTATGGCAGAAATGATGAGACAATAAATATGTAGTCACCTCAAATTGTGCGCAGGCTTATTGCTGTTGTGGTCGATGGCACTTTAATTATGCACAAGATCTGGTGATATGAGAGCGCCTGCTGTATTAAATGTTCACTATAACACGAGTGTTACACAATCCCCTTGTCACACTAACACTTTATCTGGATGGTAGATATGTTGTTACGCAGGGATTGATCATGTTAGAGGTTCTGAACAAAGACAAAGGGCTTAAGGTTTTATGGTGGACTATATTTTAGTGAAATAAAATAGGCTGCTGCAGTCCTGTTTTGTCCATTTTGCCTCTCTGTCCTTCCCCTCAGCCGCAGTCTCACTTCCCCGGATCTCTGCATTTATAAGAAGCTTTGCAGTCATTGCGGTTCTCCATCCGTCCACCACACTTTCCCACCTGTCCCAGTCACCTGGAGTGACCAGATGAGACTGTGTGAAAACAGGGGAGTTAAGCGTGAACGTGGTCACACGGCCGCGTGTTTTAAGGGTCCTGGCTGTGTTTACAAGAGGCATGAACCATTAAGCACAGGTGACAGGTAGGTTACAGTCATTTTAAATGTATTTTCATCAGCTGTAGGAGCTTAAGCTCTGCAGTGGCTGATCTGGTTTAAAACAGGTAGAATGACATCACTAAGCCTAATGGCAGTAAAAACATATCCATTATACATATTTTACAAAAACAAAAGGGACATTTTTTAATAACTAAAGGGAAGAATTATATCATATTTTCATGGATTCACAGAGTTTGAGTTACTAATTCATGTAGACTATTGTTATACCATTATATATGATAATTTATTAAAAGGGTTCTCTCAGCTGAATTTAGAGTCATTATTCTGGTGATTGTTATTCTTTTTCCATATTACTGTGATGCCATGTCAGGTTTCTTCAGCATTTTTGTCTTCAAATCACAAGTCAAGTCGAGTCTTAGCATTGAGACAGTTCTTGTTTTAGCTCGTTCGTATTATCTGTTACTGTAATGGTTCATTTTCTGACAAACAGGACAGAATTCGGAACAACTGCTTGTAATTTGGGAATGTCCCTCATTTTTCAGGACGTCTGCCTACTCCCCTGTGTCTCATTCTTTGCTGCATAAATTGTTTACCAGCCCCTTTTCCCCACCATGGCCATATCGCCAATGTTCCTTTGTGCCTTTGCTTTGCAGTCTCTCTTATCTAAATCTGAATAGGCTTACCTCTTTGTACCTTCTACCCAGTGGTGTAGTGGTGCCTGGGGAAGCTTAGTCCAGCAAAGGATAAACTCCCTATGTTATAAACTGTGACATGTAAGACTAATGTTGCATATTTAATTCACCCAAAAATGGACCAGTAATATTTGCACATTGTCGCTTAACTTCTGCAGCTTTAATTTAAGCAGTAAGCAATTATTGTGAAATTAGTATTATCCGCAGAAGAGGTGCAGATTTTGCAATCAAAACTGGTCCACATACAGGTGAGACACCTACATAGTTATGCATTTTGAATGAAGTATTTCTGATTCCTTACTCCATCCTCTCATAAAACTTTGACATCCAAGGAAAACAAAGCTCAGCTGGCAGAACACTCTGACAATGACTTTTTAATACAACTACTTACAAACTGGTTAAATATGATAATTTTTTCCCTTTTTTGGCCTTTTATTGTCTTTAATTGATAGTGACAGCTGAAGATAAACAGGAAAGCGGGGGCAGAGAGAGGGGATGACACGCAACAAAGGGCCGCAGGTCGGATTCAAACCCTGGGCTGCTGCAGCAAGGACTCAAATATGGTTTTAAAAGAGGGTGAAAATAGTAGCTTTTATGTACTGAAAAGTCTACTACTGAGTAACATCCTTAACATTTATTTTTATTTACTACATCCACATAAGTGCATACATTCCATTATCTCTTATTAAAAGTGTGACACGGCATCTCAATTCAACCCTTAAAAATCTGATACTGTCCTTAAATACATATTATATGCCCTTCCTTTGGTGAAAACATCACGTCCGCCTCTGATCTCCACTCCATTTAATTAATTCTTTATTCATTAAGTACTATAGATAATGTATGATCACCACCCACTACATCAGTAATCCTCAGCTCAGACTTAAGCATTAACAGACTAACACTACTGGAAATGGAAAATCCAATCCTTTATTTTCCATCAACAATCAGACACTGGTCATTTGCATGAATATAAAATGCCATGTGACAACACAAACAAGAAAAACAAAGATACAGGAACACTATTGAAAGCACAATGCTTCCTTAATTTAGTGTATTTCTGATTAAATAGTATATTATGGTGGGGCATGAAGTAAGTCAGAGGTTAGCCTTGCCAGAGAGAAAGAAGAGAGAGAGAAATAATGTTTTCATTGATAACAGGTTATAGTTCTGGTGTGATATGATACATATACAGTACAGTATGTAACCTACATAACACAAACAGAGTTATTATTGGCTCTGCAGTTGGCAGTTGGCGTAGGTAAATAATTCTTGCTAGTAGCAACCACCCACAGTTTGTCATTGTCAGCCTACATCCAACATTTTGTCAGATCTGTGACAAATATTAATAACCTTTTATCCAGCCTCAAAATGACCTCAGATTATTACCAGTACGTAATTTCCTTTGTCAACTTACTTTGCCACACCCACAGACAGGCCCAAAAGGGTTGCTAATGTGTTGCTGATGCTGCATTCACAGCCAGCAGACAGACAGCTGTCTTCCTCACAAAGAAACAAATAGTCTCAAGCATGAAGATATGTTGCTACGGTGATGGCGTACATCTATTAAATACAATTATTTTGTACTTATGTAGGATCCAGGTCATTTAATTGAGGATGATGGCAAAAACTTAAAATATTATAACTTTGGACGTTATTGCCGTCTAACATTGCCAGTATTCTCTGTTGGCCTGTCCTGGTCTCATCCACTAACATCACATCCGGTTTGCTGTACTGTTTGCCTGCATGTGAATGCATCATAATACAACGTTATAGGTAATCAATAATACACAGTCAAGCTACTGTTATGTATCTTTTTTTTTTTTTTTACTTTATTTTGCAGTTTTTCATTAACAAACATACAACTTACAAACATAGACATGAAAAGAAATGTATCCCCCCCCCCCAGGCTCTTAAACAAAAATGTAATTAAAAAAACAGGAAAATACAAAAACAAATACAGAAATAGTCAGACAGGAATTGGGTGAATTGACATTTTGAGCATGTTATAAAGTAGTTGTAACTATTCAATACAACCAGTGTTAAGGTGTATCATTGAAAGGGAAAACCTTCTACGAATTCTATAAAAGAACTCCAGGTCAAGTTTTTGCGGGCTTTACATATCTTGTATCTCAGTTTCTCCAAAGGTAGAAAAGACAGTGGTGGGTACATAGCTGCACCTCGGACAGCCAAGATCTACAGTGGGAAAGAGTTTGGACAATTTATCCCTTGAATAGTGCAGGCGATGGAGCACTTTTACTGTTATGTATCTTGTGGCAACCTATCTGGTGGTTAGTCAGAGGCAACTTCAATCCAGCTTTTAGCCTAACTTTGGTTTGGTATCTTATCTTTTTTGATATATAAAATCACTATCACTGAATTTGTTCACACACACACACACACACACACACACACACAGAGCGAGGCCTGAAGACCAACAGTCTCTGGAAGAGAGTGCAAGTTGACAGCATTGACAGACTTTGTGGCCTGCTTTGAACAGGTTATACTGGTCTCTAGTGGACAATGTGCAAACTACATCTTTTTCTGCATGGTACCCTAAAATCAGAGATTTAAATGTCAAGTTATAATCAAATGTTACCCCTGCTGTGTGGACCAGCTTCAATGTATCTCTATGCAAAACAGAAATGTAGCCCAGTTGACAGTATGATGTGATATCTCTGAGTTTATCTTAATTTCCTGTCCTAAAAGGTTTCCCTCTCCCTGTGGTCATTTTGATGAACTTCAAAGCAAATGTCAGAACTAGTGAAGTTTAATCTATTTGAAGTTGCTCACGCTTTGCACAAACTGATTGATTTGGGTTATCTTTGTGCTCGGCCGGCAATGCCTCGTCTCTATGGACAGATTAATGTCATCAGAGGTTTATATGGAGTAAAGGAATTTAACTTTTTCATTCTGGTGAAGTCAGACAAATGTCTTGAAACTGAAACTTATTTAAATATATATCAGCACTGTTAATGTTCACCATTATTAGTGGATTATTCTGCACTTTCAACACTGGAAATCTCATCAGAAAATGTACAGTACTGTATGTCCAGAAAATCTACGCCAGTAGTTCCCAAACTTTTTCCTGAAAGGAGCACTTTTCTATCACTGAGGGAACTGACGACTCTTGATCAAGTGACACATTTTATGGATATTTAATTTAATAATATTCAATGCACAACAATAACAGAGCAGCACATCAGATAAACTGTACAACTAACCCACTGCAGGAAGTTTGAGTGAAATTAGCAATTTGGATACATTTTCAGCAGATTATAAGAGTTGAGTTGTTGTTTATACAATTCTCTGTCTGCATTGTGGCATTTCTATCTTAAAACTATCATACATGTTATCTAAACTTTAAAAAAAAGACAATTCCGTTTAGTTTTCTTCACAGAAATGAATGTAATGCTGAGATATAGGCCGTATTGTGTTGTCTTACACCCCTTGAAATCAACTCCCTCCCCCAGGAAATTTTGGCGACCCCTAGAGGGGGTGGCGACCCCAAGGTTCGGAACCACGTTCGAAATTACATAAATTACTACTTTTGTTTTTAGGGGCAACTTTTTTAGAGCCAATTCAGTGCCATTACTTTTGTATACTTATCTTGACCAAGTCCCCCAGACCGAGGTCATCATCAGCTCATTGTGTCAAACATGATGAGCCACAGATAGATGACTGACATGTTTTGACAGACACACTTGTTGTTAAATGTAACAAGAGCTGACATTAAAAAGCCGTCCAGTGCCATGTTTTTGAAACATTGATGACAGGGCAGCAGCAGCCTCAAGATCCAGAATATCTCTCTCCCTCCCTCTCCCTCTCTCTCTCTCTCTCTCTCTCTCTCTCTCTCTGACCATCGGACCATACACAGTGAGCACACAAATCGATTGAACAACCAACATTTCTAAAAGTGTACAGCGTATGCCTAGCTTTACAGTAAATAGAAGTAATGATATCATTAGTATCACCTGTGCTTATCCAAGTATAACAGGTCTGCTGTGAAAAAGGCCTAAAGAGAAGCTGATGTGTCACTATAAAACATTCTCTAATTGTGGTGACATGTGTTTACCACTAGATGGCAATAGTGCTCCACTTTTATTTAACTACCTCTGATTCAGTGGTCTGCTCCTTTCTGTAATCCAGCAGTAGTAAGCAGCTCTCAGATGAAGCACAGTTCACATGTGAAGAGTTTTAATGACTAAATACCTTGGACTGGCTTACATCGCAACGCTTTTGTCAAATAACAAATAAAAGTATACTGTGTGAAAGAAAAACTTGCGTGATGAATTATCATGAGACTGTATTATAAATTTGCTGGTAATGTCCCATTGTATATTGTTGACTGTGATGTGTTTTCCAGCAGAGAGGAAAACACTATTAAACTAAATAGCACTGGTGGCTTGTGTTGCATCTTGGCTTCTTATCTCTTTTTTTTTTTTTAAATTTGATATTTGTATGCCAAGTCTCTGCAGTCTTGCCAACAGTTGCCACCAACAAAAAAACCCACAAGACTTTCCATCCCTGATACAAAATTGCAATCAAGTCAGGTCCCCAGGGGAAAACCGGGGTGCAGCGCCTTGGTCTGGGATGTTCTGGGGATGGCAACAAACGGTTGTGCTGCCTGCCAGCATGTGAAGCCAAGAGCATTAGAGAGGGAAAAGTGGAAAATTAACCGGTACCAATTGCCAGAACGCTCACGTGACATCGAGACATGGGAGCGACGATGGAGACCGTTAGCATAAGGAACATTCCAGCAAATGCACTGACATGTGACACTCAATTACAGTATCACACAGATCCTCAATGTTTTTCTTCTTGACTTTTTTTTGGGAATGCACTCAACACACTGAAGGTCAGATAGAAAAATAAAACCATTACAGTGAGTTTCAGAGCTGTTATTAAGAGGAGGAAATACCCTAAAGCGTTTGAAACAACTCGATTTCAAAGACATTTCTAAACAGCGTTTTTGGAGAAAACGCTCAGCAATCAGACAGAGAAATCCACTGCAGAGGAGCCAGAGATAACCAATTTTCCTAACAGCAGTAGCCTCATTAGACCAGAATGCAATGCAGCTTTGAGGAGCTTTCTCTCTCTCAGTCAACTAGAAAAAACCCTCGTGATCTTGCTTTAACCAGTTTTGATATAACCTTTATCATGTACTGTCACAAACACGCTCTAGGAAGGACAAGTGGATTACCACCAGCAAGGTGCCAGGTGAGCTTAATCCCCTTGATGACCCGGTTGTGACACCTACTACACAGCTGTATAATAAGGTTAATCTGAGGAGGGAAACCCCACGCAGTATTACAATATTCCTTCATCATTCCTTGTCATGACTAACTAATTAAAAATAACAAATGGTTGATTATGTAAGTGTAAGAATATCTGCTGGAGCATTTCTTTCTTCAGATTCATGTAGGCTTTCCTGTTTATCTGAAAATGTAAACAGTATTTCTTTCACTCCCCCGGCACCACATACATTGAAATAATTGTATCTGTGCACCAGTTGAATGTTTAGAAACAGAGCTCCTGCAAATAAATCACTATCGCTCCTCTTCTGTGAGAAACATGTTAAACTCTTAAGTTATCTTTACATTAGGAAAGAACAATAAACTGCTTGTTGCCTGTTAGGGTCCCGATTGGCTTCGGTCTCGCTCTCAATCTGTGTCCCAGTTCCCTAATAGTATTATGTGTAAATTACTACAGATTTATTGTACTGGCCTGTACTAGCCTACAAGAAATCAATATACTTTTCCGTTCTGTTCTCATTAGGAAAGATACGTGCGCCAGTAGATATCAATTAAGCTGTGACTTTGAAATGATACTGCCAATTAAATGATTTAAAAAGAGGCAACAAATGATTTGACAAATATACCTATGTTTTTAGTTTAGATCTTTATGGAGCCGCCTTACTGCCATCTTCAATTTGTTAAAATGTTTTGCAGCTGTGAGTCAATTGTCCATCAACAGCACACACAAAAGTGCACACACTGAGTGTATTTTGCACATGGACACAAGGATCATTATTATATCATCCATAGATTGTGTTGGACTGCATTGTGGCATTGTACAATGGTACTACACATGTCATGGACACTTCTTTCAGAGGGCACTGTTAGAGCATCAATTTTACACATTTACAAATTAAATTCATATAGGCTATATGTAATACATTATATCATGAATTCATGAATCATGAACTTGTGGTCTGGATTGAGTTTGCCCTGACTATAGCTGTGCAGTCATGTAATAATGCTTTATCTCACCACCGGTAGCGCGGCATAATGTGTAACACTGAGTCTATCATAAGCACTTTACAAACCACTCAATGTCAGACCTTCAAATTACTAACTAATGAACATTTCTGAGGCTTATAGCTTCTGTGAGTGGGACAAACTGTCAGCTTTACTTCTCTCTAATCAACCACGCAGCTCTCGTGTGTGGCTCTGAAGGTTCGCGCCTGTGGTGTCTGATGTGTGGCCACAGACGTGCCGAGGCTATTGCAAATATGGCATAAACAAGCAGCTCAGGCTTTTTGTTCTCCTCCGTAGAGCCCGTTGATGATTGCGTCAATCCTCCTCTTTCATTGGTTTTCTCCTGACCTCTGACCTATTTTCAGTCCAGGGCGGAGAAAGGGGCATCTGGACGCAGCGTTCCCACTAAGAGCTACTCAAACACTGAGGTCTATGTAGGTCAGCCCCTGGCTCTCAGTGTCACTTGCAAACCATAAACAGATCGAGTGTGTGTATGTGTGTGTGTGTGTGTGTGTGTGTGTGTGTGTGTGTGCGTGTGCGTGTGCGTGTGTGTGTGTGTGCGTGGTGTGTGTGTGTGTGTGTGTGTGTGTGTGTGTGTGGTATAAAAGTACAACTAACTAATTGCAGGGTTGATGTGCATTTCACAGGATTTCACGGGATGTCACAGGATGTCACTGAACTGGGGGAAAATTCCATCTGTTGCCAATTCTTCCTCATGCTTCATGCTTCTTTAACCATTCGTATGGTTTGTATAATTATTTGTTTTTGACATGCATTACATGATGTTCATGCTAATAATGGCTTTTATTATTGCCAAACAGCTTGCTACCCCTCACTGTGACGTGGGCCCAGCTACCGCTGAACAAAATCCAGACCGTTTGCTCCAAGCCCTACATTGATATCCTATGAATACACCACCATTAAAACATTGATATAACAGCAAACAACTATTTGCTATGTAAACATGTAGTGGAGTCATGGTGAGCAGAGAATCTGTCTCTATCTATGTATTTGCTATCCCAGCTTCTCTGTGCTTTGTTTGACTGAACTGTTGTTCTTCTCTTCTAAGTTGGTGAATTAAGGATTTATTTTGACCAAACCAACAACAGTGGAACAGTGGAAAGACTAACAAAGACAGTTTAAATGAGTTTTATTTTGTGTCCGTCCACGTTGCATGAAGTTACGATGATACAATGATATGTGAGGTTAAAATTACCGTTTATATTATGGCTGTTTCTGGTTAAACAAAAAGTTTATCCGTAGGAATCATAGAAGCCTGTTTCACAGCTATTTTCACATCAAACTCAAGGAATTAAGGGTTTATCTTGACCAAATCAGCAGTGGTGACTGTAGTAAAGAATGTTGAATGACTAAAAAAGACTCTTTTGGTGAGCTTAATTTGTTTGAAGTGAGTTAAAATTGCAGGTTTTGTCAATGGAATCTGGTCAGTTGTGCCCACGGCTTTGGTCTGAGATGCTAGGTTGCGTCCGTCATGCACCTATGACTGAAGTAACGTGACTTGCGTCATCACTTAACATCATGTGATTTGTATACGGTAACGTTGTTATTTTAACCCACAATGTTTTCCTTAACCAAGTTCTTTTGGTGCGTAAACCTGACCAAACTGTAGCTGTTTCACAGCGTTAACCACATGTAAAAAGGCTTTCTGGCAGAAAGGCTTTGAAGCCCAGTGCCGTGTGTGCCTGTATGAGATGTCATAGGGCGTGACAAAGCATCTGTATATGACAACCAGGGATGAGAACTTTTTATCTTAATGTTCAAAAGGTTTAGAAACATTTGGTTGAAGCTGTTTTTGATCACTAGCAGGCAGAAAGTCTTTTTCAAGCAGAAACTGAGTATCATTGAATTCCTGTTTTTTTTTTAACTTGGTTTAGCTTTAGAAAAATATATTCTTCCTTCACCTCATTCACACCTCATTTTACACTATTCAGGTACAACCAGCTCGTGTGACCTTGTGTGCTCGAAGCAACAACTCATAATTTCTTTTTTTGGCTTGCGACCCCTAAAAATGAAGCTAAGTTTACTTGCCACCTCTCATATTGCTTTTAAACATTAAATTGAACCAGCTATCCATGTAAGAGCAGAGCTTAAAAGAAAAATTGAAACATAGACAACAACAACAACAAAGAAGCAGCAAAAATATGTTTTTTCTTGTCAATCATTTTGTGACCCCTCAGATTATTTTGTGACTCCTGTGGTGGTCCTAAGCCTCAAGTTGGAAACCACTGATCTAAGCTGTATAAACTGATCATTTTACATGATCGTTATTAGTATCATATTACATTGTCCTCTCCAGGAAATGACTTACTGACTATTCCTTTTGGGGAAATTATATGTAAATACACACAGCGCTTGAACTCCCACTTGTCCTTGTGTATTTTGCCATTTTCTATGGTTAAATGAGTAAAACCTCATTTTGGAAGCTTATGTCATGCAAACATAAGTCTAAAGCATTTGTATGAATGTTCATACATCATGAATGCAAATGTAACCTTAATATGATTTTTGTGAATTAAAATATGACCTGATATTTAGGCTATTTTTTTCCATTTACGTTTTTGAAAATAAGCCACTGAAACTCTACATCACAGCATATATTTATCCTAATTTATTTACTAGGTATAAATACTTGCGTACCAATTACTTTTTGGGAAATTCTATAAAATTTGTTGGCAAATCGAGGGACTAAAGTTGACAGTGGTGTTGAGTCTCAGTGGGATTGGGAGTAATAGCAACTCTTTTACATCACAGGAAATCATTTAATTCAGAGAAGATATTATTTATTATCAAAATATGTGTGATGCTGTACACATGTGGGACTCATTTGAGCTTATAGGTAATTCAGTGTATGTCTTTGTGCCCGTCCCATCCCAATGCCATCCTGCAGTCTCACACTTGCTAGATTCTGTCGATTGTCATTTACACAGCTTAATGACTATGGGTGGCCCATTGATCAGCCTCTATGCCAACAGAGGCGAGCGACGGATGTCTCTCATTATTTTGCACTGCAGAGGAGATGTATCGGGTTCATGTAGTTTGACACAGATTTAGCAGGCAGCAGTGCCTTGAGGGGCCTGAGCATTGATGCTTCCATGCTTCAGCTAACATCAGAGAGTTCAGGGGACCAAACTCTTCGTGACCCCTTGTGTGATACTTCTGATCCAGCCAGCCATGGCTTATGGTTAGGCTCGAAGCTGGGGAAGCACAAGCACTTCACCATCCAGACCTGGCTGTCAACACACAACACACACACGCCACACACACACACACACACACACACACACACACACACACACACACACACACACACGCTTGAACTCGCACTTGTCTTTGGGTATTCTTCCATTTTGTGTAGCAAATTTGTGCAAACATACAAACTGAAGTGGAAAGCATTTGAATCAATTATAATTGCGAACATAACTTTGTTTTAAATTTGTACATTTAAATGTTGCCTATTTACATTTTTATTTGCATTTTTGTCTTTTCATTTTTGAAAATAAGCCACTGAAACTCCCCAACAGAATATATTTATTATAATCAACCATTTTCCTCCATCAAATAATATTTATTATAGTAAGTGAATTTTTATAATTTTTAGCAGCACCTTTAAAAGGTAAAACAGCATTAATCTATTTCCACAACATATAAATATACTGCATGTTATAGACTGTTTTTACTTGTAATTACTTATCTCACCACAGTAAATAAACCAATGTGTATCCATATAGTCACATCAGGAAGCACCTTTAACTGAGAAGTGACAGGTAAGTGCATGAAGACCTGCAAATTCTCTTACACCTTCCTCACCTCCAGTCCCTTCAAGCAAACCAGAGATGCTTGTCCTTGTCTGTAGGTCTTCACACCAGCCACAGTTGTCAATGTCCCTGGTGGTATCAGGAATGGCAGGGTGTTGACAGCGATCGATTTTAATGTCAGCAGCATCACGGCATCCTCCTGAGGAAGAAAAAGACATCATTCGTGAAGAGTCACCGACTGTGGAGCCACTTAGTGAAGACAGAGGAGCTGTGATCTCGGAAATCCCATTGTGACACAGGACTTGTTCAGGAGGATCTGTGTACATGTTAACAATGAAATGCTAGCCTATCAGCAAGTAAGCAGAAAAATGTTATTTTGCAGCTAATATTATAAAACAAATGAAATTATTTTTTTCTCCCCTATTCATGCCACGTTTTTCTTGACACTTATGGAATTATATTTATTTTTTTATATGGAAAGAAAAGCTGAAATTGTCAACAAAGACAAAGATTAGCCAACAGAATTGATCAGGTTATAGCCAAAAGTAAAGTTATCCATTTACAACTTCCTTATTAATTATGATCTTTAATTAGTGTGCATGAAGGTAGTCTTTTAAACAATTGCATGAAAAAACAACCTTCCTACGAATGTTATTAGGGATGGTATGATTTACAATATCATGGATTGCAATAAAAAAACACAAAGGGTTTAGGTTATCGTGGTGAATTTCCATTATTGGCTTGAAAAAATGGCATCCCCTCGATCCCACGAAGGGGGAGCCCACATCTTTCCACTCAATTCTAAATCCTAAACCGGTCATGGCCAAAGATTGCCTATATTTCCCCCACAAAAAAGTTAAAATAGAATCAACTTTATTATCATATATACAATCAAAACAGTACAATGCATAGTGGAATTTTTCCTTTTTAACCCATTTAACCCATGCTAGGTATAAGGAGCAGTGGGCAGCCACTGTACAGTGCCAGGGGTTAGATTTATGCTTTAATGTCTCAACTTTTAATGGAGAAAAGGATTTGAGGATGAAAAATAACTGCTGAGTACATAAAGTAACGCTGTCATTCAACTTTAGTTGGAGTTGCTTGGGTGTAACCTTAAACTAAATAAAGAGCAGGAGAGAGCCGCTGGTTACTCTAAGCTCTGATGTATATAATAACTTAACACCATATAATACCACAAAATAACACAGTTAGCTAACTGTCTTAGAAAATGACGCTATTTTACTACTACCAATGCTACCTGGTTGTGTTTACAGCCTAAAAGACTATGCTCCGAATGGTTTTCGCTGTTATTAGAGCCCCTTTGACATACAGAGAAATCCAAAGCTTGACAGGCCTGCTGTGCCAGTGACTGTGTGATTGGGCAACTGCTGTTCAGGGTTTAGCAAGCGGTCAATTATGTTTACATTATGTGCTAATTCAAGGGCATAGACATTGGTAATGTATTGAATTTGTGAAACATGACTTAAGAAAATCGTATTTCATAAAGGTCATTCATTTTACTCCACAGAGCTGTTGCGTTTCATAGAAATCTTAAAAATCTATCTCAAAATGGCCTTACTCCACAATCTATATTCCAGATTTTAAAATTTATATCACAGCTTCATATTGTGTTACACACAGCTACACACAGAGATGTGTGTAACCATGTTTGGTTTCTGCTCTTGACAAGGCATCGACATGTTCCCTTGCTGCATCCCAGGAGCTCCCTTTCTCTCAATAATAAATGAGTTTGACTGTGTGTGTGTGTGTGTGTGTGTGTGTGTGCCAGCAGTAACAGATGATGCCTCAGGATTTTATCCCACTTGACTGTAATCGGCATAGTGTTAAACTTTTTGGGAGAAGCCATCAGTGAATTACCCTCCTGTCACTGTGCTCAACTTCAACAAGACGATCAGCCACATCAGATCCACCAGAGCTGACATTATTGTTGATCTCATGTCATGAATATTATTGTTTTTTTATATGGTTACTCACCAAAATGGGCTAAACTACCGAACAAGTAATGACTTGAATTTAATATATTTACATCAATAACAAAAGATTTTCAGAAAGATGCAAATTTAATGCTGTGGAACCTGCATGTTTGTGGCTCCAGGGATGAAAACGATTTGAACTTTACAACCCAGAAATGATTTACTCCAACAGTAAAATACAGTAAATAGCAAGAGGAGGAAAAAGACTAACATTATTCAGCACTCCTTACAACTATAATAGACCCCAAATCACCATTTAAAGGACCGGTATAGAATTTAGCAGCATCTAGCAGTGAGATTGCAGATTGCAACCAACAGAAACTAACCTGAACTCAGCCAAGCATGTAGGAGAAACTATGGGTGCTGCGAACCTTGAGAAAGGCCCTATCCAGAGCCAGTGTTTGGTTTAACTCCCTCTGTAGATAGAAATGGAGAAAACCAACACAATAATACTGATTTTCTGGTGATTATACACTAATGAAAACACACCTTTGAATATTACATTCCATATCTGCCAAGAGAGCCTCCTAAATGTTACACACAGGACATTTAAGAAGTAATGAAATGTGTGCGCCCTAAGTGAGGAGAGATGACGCACAGCACCCATGATCGAAGAATAAACCTTATTTTCATGTTATCTGAGCGATTTCTCCTGCTTCTACTTGTATCTTACTTGTATATTCTAGCACCTGCTTATAGGCTCTGACTGTGCAGTTGCTGAGCAGCAGTTCATCTGGACAGAGAAGAAATATTACAAATTGTTTTATTTTACACGGTTTATATTTACTTTAATGGAAGTCTGTCCCTCTGTGTTGGAGTAAGTCATGTTTTATTGTTAGTTTCCACCTGTGGGACTTTGTCGCCACCTTAAATTGCCAAGAAAGTTGTCTTCCATCCAATGGATTGTTTATAAGAGTACCTTCAACATTGTAACAGATTTCATGAATTGTTGAGGTTTCCTTTAATGTCTAACCAAGACTGACAGGGTTATGCTAACGTTATATCTTGGTTGTTCTACCATTGCTGAAGCTACTATCCACACAGTTTACTAGATACAGAGTAATTACATGACAAAGCTAGTACTAGGACTTAATGCTTTTCAAAAAGTAACAAAAATATTTTAAACATCCAGTTTCAAAATGGCTAAAGGTTTTAGAAACGTGAGTACTTACATGTCATGCCATTTCTCCTGTATAAATCTTTAATGCCTTTTCACTTTTCTGAACAGGAACAGCAAAGGTATTATTAATAACGTTGATAAAGATTCCATTTATATTGGCCAGTTCCAGAAACAAGTGGAACATTGAATCATTAATGTTATCAGCTGCACAGCAAATCGAAATGTCTCTGTCACTCTCTATTCAGATTTGCTCTGAAAATTTTTTTCCCCAACACCTGCTTTAAGACAGGGTTTTATTTTCCGTTGATTTCATTAAACAGCATCCATAAAAAGGTCAGAAAAGTCACCCATAAATGTTATCTAATTCTGATCTGGTGGAAATGTGGATATGGTATTTTATGTACTGGAACTTCCGTGGTAGCTCATGCTCTGTGTGGCACATTGTGCTTCGACCTGGAATAAAATGTGCTATAAAAATAAATAAAGTTTTGCTTGCTTGCTTGCTTGGATACCGGAACCAGTTCATAAAATCTGGCACGCTTTCACTGCAATGAAGTTGTGCACCCAGCACATGTGTCACACAGTAATCCATCCATGAGTGGAAGGCAAAGCAAGACTGGTTCATGCACACAAGAAGAAAATCTATAGTTTTTTTTGTATGTTGAATGGGAACCTTTATAAGCATATATTGTGGTCTTTGGGGCTTTTTCCTGTTGCTGTGACAGAAAGGGAAACTCTAGTACTGTATACACAATTCTAATGTTGCTTTTTTGTAGCTTACTATATGAGCTTTTAGACTTTATTTTGGACAATACAAGAGTAACTTGCTTAACATGTAAATAAACTGAGATGCTGATTTCCACTAGAACGCTTGTAGAGGTGTGCGCAGTGGATGTTTTCTTTTTTTTAAAACTGGTGGTACTTTATCCCTTAAACACTGTTGGAGGAAAGTAGATGTACAGCATTAACTACTCATTGGTCTGCCCTTTCGCCTCCCTCCCTCCCGCTCCTTCTTCCCAGATCACTGTCTATATCCGGGCCAGCATCCTGAGTGGAGCGCGCTCTCATGTTCCAGATATTAAATTACTCATGAAATATTTGCTTGGCCTCCAGGGTCTGCTGCAGCCTGCTCCGAAACCTCCACTTAGCCCCTGAAACGTCTCAGAGTGTAGGCTTGTGTCACCTCTCGGAGGAAGGTCAATTTTTCCAATTTAGAAACAGGGCATTACAGACCATTTCAGATTGCATTAACGTTAGATTTCTGCTCTTGTCACCTTTTCCTCCTCCTTTCCGGCGTACCTCTCTCTTCCTTGCGGTTCAGACGGGGAGGGTTGCACTCCTAAAACAAGCAGTCTGAGAGGTTGAACATTGCATGATTCAGTAACAAGAAAAGGCCTGATCACTCACGCTGTGTGCACTTGACTGTACCAGAAAGTTCCATCAAGCTCGGTGAACCTTGAAGACATTTTAAAGATACAGCCGCAGAGTTCAGAAGGATAACATGAAAGTTAGAAACTGTCTAGACTGCATGTATTGTGGCTGAACCTGATGGCTACTGTACATAAGGTTAGCAATGCAACTTTACTCTGTTAATTCATTTATTGAACCTTATTTTAAGGTAGAATTCATATTGAAACTAGACTTATTATTGTATCGTGTCAATTGAGATCACATTTACATTTATTTACGTTCACATTTTCAGTTACTTTTAGAAAACCTAAACAACATACTAAATATTGAGGATAATATACAAGAAAAATTCAAAACAAATAACAAATTAACAAATTCAAGAAGTAAATGCTACTCTGTACATAAGTGTACATTAAATGTCTACAGTAGCTTACTACAAACACAAATACTCAAATTAGATTTTAAATATTTAACATATTTTTTATATAGCTTACTGTGTTCATTAATATTATATAATATACTTGAAGAGCTCATTGTGGGCGATAATAAAATACTAAAATCTGTTTCCCTGCTTATGAAACACAGTATGATTATTAAAATGGCTATAATTGTTTAGAAGGATCACATTTTTTAGATGGTTAAATGCTTCTAATCTCATTTTTTTTAAGGAAACTATAAAGTCACTTGTAGTGTGTATATAAGATTATCCTAAAAAACTGATGTTCTTCTTTATTCTAATATATTTAAATTTGTTCAACCAAATGAAAATGAATGAAGCATAAACAAACGGTGGAAGACCTTGAGGCCAAAGAAGTGTTGTTTTCTTTATTTTGTGTGTGTGTGTCTCAGACTGGGTGGTGTACACTATGAGTTATTCTTGTGTAGGCAGACGTCAGAACTGGTGAGCAGAGAAGCTTCAATTGAAAGAAAGACCGGCGCTCGGTCGAAGGAGGAGGAGACGTAGATTACTGCAGTGTGCAGTTTTGGTCATGTGGCTCTTTGGCTACAGACGTTACCACTGCAAAAAGTTACAGGTTCAATTCCCACTGAGGCTGCACACACAAATAAAGTCAGTAAATATGTTGAATCGCTTTCAGGAAGCTTAGTAATACTTTGCCTTCAGGAAAGAAAACAAATATGCAAGTGAAGTAATGTTTCAGTCCATATTGTAGAGATTTAATAATTTTATTAACACATGCAAGTTCTTTTCTCAACTATCTCAAGATGTGTAAAATTATATTTGGTCTATGGTCTCACCAATTTAAATGCTTATTTTCTTCCAATATGTTTTTAAACATCATCAAAACAATGTGCAAACTGAATTTGTGCTGCAATAATAAGTCACATGCATTTTTTTTTAAATAATTACAGCAATTCTGTCTAATGTAACCTGTTATTTCTTCAACTTGGAAGCACATAAGAAGCAGATAAAGCAACGAGAAGCAGATGTAGAGATTCCTCTGACTTCAGACCTCAAGCATTCCCATATGGCCACCGAAGGCCTCACAAGTGTAGCTGTGCCTTCACTTATAGATCTCAGCAAAAAGGTGAGAAACCAGTCACCCGTGATTATTACCAGCTCACTCATGAAATCGCCAACCACGGGGCAGTGATGGAGCGAGGAGAGACAGCCAGAGATCAGGGGCTGTTTTCTCTCAGATTGAGGCTGAACTCATACACAGAGCGCTGCCTCGTTTAGCCTCACTACCTGATAAACACCAAGAGAAAAAGCAAATTTTAGTGTCTACAATTTGGAAAGAAAATGTGCATGCAAATGTTGGACACCAAAGCCATTCCCATCTTGCACAACTAATACTAGGTTACTCTAAATTCACACTCATGAAATATTTATATTCCACAGAGAAGCTTTTCCAGAGACTACCATTTCCTCCAGCATTGTGTTTATTACATCCAGATTAGATTCAGTGTTTTTATCAGTGTGCAGCAGTCTGTAGTGCACACCAAGCTGATTCATGAGCATTTGTGGGAATTACAAAATATTTTCTCAGTGCCATGCCTGCAGAAAATTAATGTTTTCCCATATACAAACCAAGGTTTTATTAATGCATAACTGAGTGTTAAGAATTTAGATGATCCAGACCATGAAGCATACTTGACCTAAAATAGGATTTACCATTTCTCTGAACCTCAGAAAGTGGGAGCTTTTATTACGTTTGCATATTGCTGCATGTGCGTGTGTATCTGGAAACTCTTTACAAAAGGCACATAAAACTGTAAGGCCCCTCTGAGGTTGGCTATCCGCACTATCCCAATACTCCAGAAACATGGCGTATAAATCATTCAAATCATATCTGTGTTTCTGCTGCATGGCCGCAGGCTTCTGAATCTCACAGCCCGGATAAAGTGCTTCCTCCAGAGTTTCTCACACTGATAACTGTATAAAGTTGGAGTTATAAAGTTACATCTGTGTACAGAGACATTTTAAGAACTGCAGCACTGAAGTCCCCCTTTTAATTTTAGTAATGGTACATTCTAAAGTATATTTTATTTTTACTAAATTAAGGTCCTAGAGACCCTGGGCCCTCTTCAACATCTTAAAAACACACTTAACAGTATTTTATCAACTTGATAGATCACAACTTTTCTGATTTTTTAGAACTGATCATAAAACATGATTTTAAACTAATGACATATTTACTTCTTCTTTTTATCTGCTCTTTATCTGTGTTTGGCATTGAAAGAACTGCCTCCCAAATAATTCTGATGTCTGTTAGAATTTTATAATAGTCAGTCAGACCTCTCTGTGGTCTAATTCACCTGAAACATAAGTAACATCCAGTTTAAAAAAACATTTATTTGACTATGAATGATGTTTTGGAAAACAAAATAAAGATGTGTTTTCATGAATAGCCTAAATAACACATAAAACTTATTTCAGTTATTATTATTTTTTATACATACAGCAGCAGAATTCAGAAACAATCAATGAGGAAGCAAAGCCAAGATCAATAAAAATACGGGGTTACGGGTTGAATAAAATATAATTTAATAAGAACAGAAAACAAAACTAAAAAAGCTGAAAGAAAGATTAATAATTTCTATAAACAAATGAGGTGATTCATTCAACAATAATTCAACATTTCTATCCATATATACATCTATCTAACCTATAAATCTTTATGTTGGCAGCTTAATGCTTAGCAGGGGTATCATATGCTCCTGAGGTATTTTTGCTCTTTGCCGAAAAACAAAACATATATTTGTTGACATATATATTTAATAGGTCAGTTCATCAAGTTGCCATAAACACGACCATTATGTAGAGTTGAGTCTACCGACGAGATAAGCCACAGTGTAAACCAGCTTTCCCGTATAATTTATCACCCACAAGTCAAGCCAGATTAGGCCTGATTGGATCGCTGGTGCCATATGTGACCTACAATCTGTGCTCCGCTTGTACTGCAGGGCGGGAGGGTCAGCGATCTCCCTGGGCAAAGGTTGCCATGGGAACGACCTCTGGATGCTCCTCTCTTGCTCTTTGCAGCCCTCACACATCTTAAGGCAGAATTCTCCAGGATTTCTTTATGTCAGGCCCTTATTCTTCTGCTCTATTTCCTCACTCTGCTCTGCAGTTTCAGCTCCCTCTGTTTCCTCTCTCCACACACACACACACACACATACACACACACACCGACGCTTACAAGCAGTGGCATTTGGATACTTGCATGCATGCTGACACATACATGTCTATGCATAGCCACAAACACACAAGACAACGCCCCCACCCCTGCCAACACACATATGGTACACACGCACTCAGTTACTCTTGATCAAACCAGGATGTTTAGCCAAAGGACATTTCTGCGTACTGGCTTGTTAAATCAAGCAAATGTTCAATTTCTTGTCCAACAAATATTTAACTTGTATGTTACTGTAATCGTTATTTTACGCTATTTTAAATTCCTTATAACCTAATTTATAAGATGACATTTTTTACTTGTTTTGGCAAGTCATCTCAGCTGAACGTCATCTGAGGATCCTTAAGCCTGCAGACAAATTCTGGTTGGTGGTGACAAATTTGTGCTAGCCTGAAAAGAAAGATTCTAGCCACAAGCTATTGGGCTTTGAAAGTTACTGTGTCTGTTCATGCTGAAAGTTCACGTCTGAATTCAACATGATCTGTGATTCACCTCTGAATTTAAAGTGGTACCATGCAAACTTTTAACAGCTTTTTAGTGAGGAGTGCCTAATGGCTTTCAGTTAAACAGGCCGATTTACCGCAGCACCGAACTGCTACCACACACTGCAGGAAAGTACTTCTTAGCCTTTTGTAATGTTCATTAGGTTAAAATTGTGAGATGGTCACATGATAAGAAATACAGAGTTCAGATAAAGGACCCCCAAGAAAAACAAAACTTCTTTTCTTAAGTCTACTGAGATAAAATCTGAAAAAAAAAACAGTAAGAAAGCTGAGAGAGATCTTGTTGCAGAGTCATTATATTGCAGTGAACACGAGAGAAAATATAATTGGATCCCTCTGGAGATTCCCAGTTCCTCTCCCTCCTTCCTCTCAGGGTTGAGGTTAAATACAAAGGAAATACAATAAAGAGGTAATATCCCTCAGAGCAGCAACCAAGTTAAATTAACCATTTTTTTACGCTTTCTAACAGTGAAAGAATCTACGTCTAAATCCCATGAAGTCATTAAATGACTGCAGGTTTTTTTTTATAGATCTCTATTGAACTGTGCATGTGTGAAATACCTGTACAGTAGATTATATCTTTAAAGGCCAGTCTTGGTATAAAATCACTTACAAACATGGCTAGAGATATACTGATGTACAGACATGCAGTATAAGTAATATACTACTGTTACAGTATCAGAGAGTTTAAACTATTCCTTATAAAATCAAACTAAATAGAAAATTATTGTAACTCCAAAACAAATTCTATAATTTGTAATGTGAGCACAGAAATTCAAATCTAATGACGTCCAGCTGATCCCTATAACCAAATGCTACGATGGATAAAATATACATGACAGTGAAACACAGTGCCATTTAAAAGCGATAACATAAAAAATACATTCTCTAGAACCGTGCTGCTGTACAAAACGCAAGGCAAGCCATTCATATCACACGAAAGCTTCATAGACTCTCACCATAATACATTTTCTGTATGCAAAAAACATTTTTATGAAGGACGGCAACTTGAGTGTGTCAATAAAATTCATTATGCCGCGGTGAAGCATTTTAGAGAACTGCCGCCTTGCACACAATATCTGAATGAACTAAAATCGCAACCATTACTGTGGCCAAACAACCTCAGTCATACAAAAAAATTTCACCTGTGTGTGTGTGTGAAGGGAGAAAAACAACTCCTCTTTCAGGCAGCGCATAGAAATAGACATATTAGACGGGTCAGCGTGTCAGCATGCTTTGTGTGCCCTGAGGAAGGAGGCAGTTCTCTGAAACGCGTTGGCACAATAAACTTTATAGAAGGAATCAAGTTGCCGCCCTGAATATTTTTTTCTCTCTCTGTGCAATCTAGTATTTCCAAAGACCTCAGACCCCTTCAGTGATATAGGACTTATGTTTGAAGACTTTGAAGACTGTTTGAGACATCAAAAACTATTTACCTCCAACATAAAAACCTTTAGAAATAGCCAGAAAAAAACAAACTCTCTAAAATGTAGAGACATGAGTTTAAATAAAGTGACTTTTATGCAACACTGTGCACTCAAATCTCACTAGTACTAGTACACATATACTCAAGGACTTGCTACCACACATTCAGAATGAATGCATTATCTCTACAGAACTGATTGCTATGTTATTGAGTCTGTAAACAAATGAAAAGATTTGAGATGATGTTCTTATCCATGACTGGGAAACACCCCACACATCCCAATGAGTTTTCATTGATTTCACAGGTTTTTGGGGGGATTTTTGTGGCCTAAAATGTCTGATTTTCGGAACGCAGATTTTCTAGAAAATTGCGATGCATGCTGCGATATCCTTAGGCCTTTTGCAATTAAATTGCAGGAGAAAGTGAAGATTTAATTGTGTGAAATGAAAAGTATAGTAATAGTTTTAGTAATAGTATATTTTGTTTGTTTGTATAATTCATCGAAAACTTGTTCCAGTGAGAGTAAAATTGCGCTGTTTGGAGCGTCCTAATAACCTTTGCCAAGGTTAGCTCATCAGATGTCTGGAAGGTCTGCATCTTCACAACTGGAAACGAGGACGTGCGTTTGGTGATGTATGATTCAAAGTCTTGCGGACGATTCTACAACGATTGGTCAAATTTGTTGAAAAGTTGCGGTGACTGGACGAAATTACAAGGTCACGCAGAATCCACAGGGATTGGTTGAATTTGCATTGCAACATTACAACATTCCTGTGACACCAGAACGATTGGCACAGAAAGTAGAAAAAAAATGCTATTATGTTGTCATGCTAACAATGTCCACAGAATAAATGAGCTCTGATCAGGTTTTCACTTATTTCACTGAATTCTTTGACAGTAAATAAATTTTTGTTGAATATCTAGTTTTAAAACACAAATGTATCACCATTTAGTCCTTGCAAAAGTCCTAACACTTACCTGCCAATGGGAAGCACACACTGCCTCTTGTAAGGGTATTAATGTAGTACTAGACGGGTCAGTAAACTTGACACCGGGCCATTCACACACAGAGAGCTGGCACGTACCTCAGAGTTCTGAGTGGAAGATCAGAGTTCAGAGACTCAAGACAATACGAGGACTTTCTAATCCCACCTGGTTACTTATTTTTACGTCATTCACAGCGGACTCGATCAGGGATCTCTGTTTGCCAAGCAGGTCAACATGAGTAGTGGCGGGTTTCAGAGGGCTTAACCAATAACTCTACACCAGTTCCAGTAAGCCAGTCGAGCTGGGTCACGATGAAAGAGTCTGTCCCCACAAAAAAAGTCCAGAGTGACAGGCAAAGAAAGAGGAATCCTCTTAGTGGTAATATCCTGTTGTGCACCTCCATCTGTTGCTCTGTGATGGCGGTTAGTCTAGATGGAGAGAGAGGAGGAAAAAGATCAGGATGAGTATCACATACTGTATTCTGATTTTTCTTGAATGGAGAAAGATTTGAGACATAATGGAGTGATTCTTGTCACATAATTTATTTACAATAATCAAAATCCAACCCAATATTCCCTATATTTAATTTGAATTTATTTTATAGGGACAAATTTGGCTCTTTATACGGCCCAAAGCAGTCATTTTCTGAAATGAGACATGAGAGCTTTTATTTATAATCTACTTTAAAAGGAGATCACTCTTTTTTAAACAGCAAAACATTTTAAATACTCGTGTTTAGCACAAGCTCATACATGACAGGTCTGAGCATTACATCAAAAAGTGAGAATAATAAATAAAATAAAATAAGATGATGGTTTTTCTTTTGAACATCACTGACAACACCACCATGAAGATTTGACTGTGAAAGATGTTTTTCTTTATTGTACTTTTCTACTTTTTTTGCAGTATTGTTTGGAGATACATGAATTTATGGTGTCTTGTCTATGCCACGATAATAATAATTATAAACTCCTAAACTATTGTGTACAAGCGAGTAGACTCATAATATATGCATTGTACGGAAATGACAGGAGGATTTATATAAAGCTTCCATACATTCATAAAGCATTACCTCTTTTCATTCAAAGAAACTCTACAAATATGCCACTACAGCAGTATTTGCCCTGGGTCCAATTAAATAGCTCACATTTTCTCCCTTAAAGAAAGCAGTTTATCTACCAGGTTAGATCTGCATTATTCCAAAGCTTCTTCTAGAGATAAAAACTGCTGAGGATGTTTTAACTCTATACTTATCTACAACCAGGACTTAGCTATTCCTGAACAGTCCCAAAATACAATGCAAGTTCCTAGCACGGAAGACATAAGTGAACCCATACATGAACATTTCATTTCAAATTAAAATCATTCAACATTTTTTAACATTTCATAACTGTACTCAAGTCTGTTTCTATTATAACAAGCAAACTATCCACCATCACAGGAGAATGACTTGAACACATGTAGACTGCTGCTCAGTATGCGCTTCGGGAAAATTTATCTGTGGTTCTGAAAAGCAAACCACAGCGACAACAGTACGCAGCATCAACACACAGCGGCTGATTTATGTTAACGTTTCATATCAATTAGTAGAGAGCTTAGACTGGATGTTAGCATCCAAAACCAAAGCCATGATTGATGACTGCCATTTTATCAAGGCATTCATTTCGTCATGACTGTCAGCTGAATGACTTTTTACTGGGCCTCTGTTTTATGGCAATAGTGCTTAGATTTATTATGATGATAAAAAGTGTTGTCTGCCCTTCGACAGGCGAGCACCATTCAAACACATTTCTTTTTAACTATCGTGAAAGCGGGTGGCCCGCCATAAACCAAAGAAGACACTGATTTCAGTCTTCCCCTCACCTCATTTGTCGTGCAAAACACAAGTTAGAGCTTAAAAAATTAAGTGATTTAATTAAAAAGAAGTGAAAGTTAAGGACTGGTGCTAGCATCCCCTTTCAGGTCCCAGCAGTATACTAGTGAAAGTTCTACAGTGTCTGTAAAGTTCACTTAACAAGAAAGTAAATTAAATCCTGCCAAGGCTTTTGGTCTATTTAATTAAAGCTGGAGCAACTTAGTGGGATTGAATTAAATTTTTGGCAAGGGTAAACCAATACGCTGGGAAGGTGGTGGGTGGTTGGAGTGCAGTGGGGTGCAGTAGACTATTCATGAAAGATAAGCAGTGATCTTTTTTTCCCCGGCTTCATTCAATAAATATTTTCAATTTCACAACAACTGAGAATGTCTTTGTGGTTCCTCTGTGGCAGTGCCGTTTAATTTCGCAAAAGGAAAAGTAGATAAAGGTTTGCCTTGTCTACTGAGAAATTAAAATAAAAATAAAAAAAACACTTAAAAACCTGGATTATACAAGTCAGGTTTGGTTCCTCTGCTCTTTAGAGTTCAATCCATCCGACTCTGTCTCTGCCTGCTTGTGAGAACGTGGTCTCATCTGAGGTTAATCCACGTGCAAAAGGTCTCTTTAGATTAGAGGCGTCCGTAGTTCTTTCTGAGCACAGGGTCAGGGATCGCACACCAACTTTTATGGAGAGCAGGCCATTTTATTTCCCTCGCTCTTTATCCAGCTGCTGATGCCGACTGGGTGCAATACTGCACCGTAAGCCCTTTAAGGCTCAAGGTGAAATCGATTCCAGCCCAGAGTGGCCGTTTTGAATGGGCTTAAGTTCAAGCTAAATAAGAATAGCTTATGAACTGCGGGAACTCATTCTCACCCTCATCTACTTCATTTCATCCTCGCTGACAGATAATAGTCTGTGTTTAACTTAAGATAATGGGGCTCAGCGGTGGGATGGGGTCAGAATTTTTTGTTTTATTTTAAAGTTGAAATCCATTTAGGTGAAGATCTCATATGACAACACCTCTAAATCATTAATGCCATTTCAAATATGAGTTTAAAAAACAATTCTACACCAGTAAACACTGCTGTGTGGTGAACTTTCTCTCTCTTTCTCTGCACCCATTAAAGGTACTTTTTGTTTACTTTATGTAAAGTTATAATTTACCCCAAAGCCACATCAGCTGCCTGAATGAGCAAAAAACTCCTTGACACTCAACTCAAAATAAGAATGACTAAAATAGTCTTTTTATTCCAGAGTTCATTCAGAGTTTGATTATTTAATTGAAAATATTTGAAATATGTAACAAGAAAAATAAACCCTTATCCTTGGTTCAAAAGTGTTCAATAACTATTTCATCTAATTTCTAAATCTGACTACACTAAATAATAGTTTTCTATTTGCAAATGAGTGTTAATGGAAACTAGTGGCCTTGAATATTAATAGTAATAATATCACTCAGAATAGAAAAGAAAGTTTTGTAGTAAATTTCCAGCATGTTCAATAATAAGAAAAGTATGAATGTTCATCTTTTTAACTCTGGGTGGCAGTGTTGATGCAACCACACATTACACGGCTTTGTAGAGGAAATCCACTACTTCTCTTCTCATACAGATCAAAACATTTAAATTATTTCTTTTTCTGTTCTGCTGGTGATACAGTAATTGATTTTGTTATATAATAATCTCTAACAAAATATGTTAAATTTCAATTCCTCTTTTAAACTACTGCACTGAAAATGTTCTAATAAGCATCATAACTACAATCCCTGAATATTGTGTGTATTGGTCTGAACAGCTTAATATGTATATACATAATCATATTGATGTATTCAGTATCAATATATAGTTTGAATTCAGCTATATGGATTTAGTGTTGACTTTGAAAAATATTTCTGATAAATCAGATTAATTTACACATTGTCAAAATAAAATAAATGTTCCTTCTTCTGCAGGTTTGACACATTTATAAAAGAAGCTTCAAGCCATGTTAATTATATATTTATAACTTAAATGCAATACGATATTATCACAGTTGAAGAAAAGTTGCTATGAATTTTGCTGGCTACTTCAAATTGCATGAAATTGTTATTATTAAAATTAATGTTATTATTATTATTGTTATATTATTATTATTATTATTATTATTATTATCTTATAAAATGTAATTACACTCAGTTATAGTGAAAATCCTAATGTGTTTATGTATCTGATTATATCAAAAAATGCATCTATTTCGTGATAAATTCATGGTTACATTTATAATGTAAATGAGAATATAAATGCTTAAACAGAAATAAATTAATCATGGTAATGTTACTGAATTGCAAAATATATAGAAAACGTTTTCTTTTTGCAAAATTATCATTTTGTAAGACATATAGTATCAACGTATGTCATCTAATCATTATTCTTATTAATTTTTTGGTTAAAAGCATAAAAACACAAAAAATAAATAAATAAAAATGACGATGCGGCATTTTTAAAGATGCTAACATGCTAAATATTTCAAAGAAACATTACTAGCTCTGCATTAATGCTATGCAGCTTTACAGCATGCCGCTGGTCAAAATAATGCCCTCACATCATGTATTCAGTGATTACACAGGCAAACTGTATGCTCCAATCTCTTAAGCATGTCGGAGCTAAAATCAATTTCTCCTTGGTGCACCTTGAGTGCATTATTAGGAGGCAATTTAACAGGTAATTTGTTGCACGTATTATGAGATATGTTTGGTGTTTACTGTAGGCTGCTGAGGCCAGTATTACTGTAAAACTGTGCAGTGTTAGGGGATGTTATAGGTGCTGTACAGCGCTGTATGTTTTGCGTTTGTTGGATTAAAGAGTCACAGAGGAACATGAGAGGATTTATGCCACGTTCAGACATCTCTGCTTTGCATTACATATATTTTATTACTATGCAGCCATTATAACATAGCGTGGCAGAAAGCTCTCTGTGGGCAATATTAGAGGAGTATTAATATCATTTCTTCGACATCTTTCACTTCTTTTCTGGCTCAAGTCAATAGTGAGCTGGTATGGAACTCATTATTGTCAGGGAAAAGCTCCTTTCTCTGTGCCGTTTTGTTCCATCTGTGTTGTAGTCACCTGAACATGATCTGAAGTCAGCCAGTCAAGTGACCTGGAATCAATACAGTCAAACTCAGTGGAGGCAAATAAATCAGCCTGGCTCATTTAACCCATGAGAGTCCTGCTGCTTAGCTGCAGCGGTGCAAGCACGTAATAAGAAAGGCATGTTTGATGACAAATAATGTATTCTAAATTCTTGTTTCTCGTCCCAGCTTTAGTGACTCCATACTTTATAGCCACGAGGCGTATCTCTCTGTGCATGTCTAGTCGCTGTTTTGTGTATTGTAAATCCTAATGGGTACTTTTTTTTTCATCCCCCCCTGATGTCCGTCACTTTCTTTGCACAAAAAGCAAGTTGACAGTTTTGTATACATTGACATTTTTTTTTATCAAGCTTTCTCTCTGGGTATCTTTGTATCTTAAACAAAGCAGTGATTTTTTTGTTGGCATATCTGTAATTTCTGCAGCTGCTTCAGAGTATCCCTACGGCATCTGTCTCCATGCCTGTCATATAAAAACCAGTCTGTGTTTTATTCTTTGCCCATCATAACTCTGTGTATAAAGGAAGTGGAATTTTACTACCAGCTTCTGGAGCAGGAAATTGGTTTCACACTACTCTTAAGAAATTTCAAAAAATATGGCTATATGGCTTGCAAGATGCACCGTAAATTCAGATGTCGTTTTATGCCAACCGTCACTGACAACTTGGACCTACTTGGAAAAGAGTAATCCTATTAAAACAGCAGAAAACCCATAAACGTTGAATGTGTTATGATTATGAATATGCATATTTATTTTACGTATAGCATTTTTATTGATTGTTGGAAAATTATTGCCATTAATGTTGCTGCCAGCCTCCATTGTGCCAACTTAAATCAACTTAGTGCAAACACAGCTCGATTTGAATCATTTTCAAAGATTAATTGTGACATGTCTCAAAGTACTTTGAGCCAACATCACATCAGCTGATTATGATTTTATGATGATTCATGCACAGGAAGGAAAGTTTTGCATTCTGGAGGAAGTTGCATTTCACTTCAGCTTTGGTTCTTTGGCTCTGTTATTGGAAAATAACTGCTGTTCAGGTCTACCTAATTGACAACTTGGCCTGTTCAGTCACATGATGCCTTCCTTGTGATGCATGACTGATGGTTTGCTGAGTCTGAGAAGATGAATAAATTGAATAACTGAGTACATATTTCTAAAGCAGCTCCTGCTTGGCTGATCAAATATAAAACGTATCAAATATAAACATTAATACTTATTATTGATTTCAATTGATTTTCATATCATCAATGGTCATCTCTTTCAGATATAAACCGTGAGCCACTTAAGTAACAGTAAAGTAACTTCTTTATTGTATAATTTTTTGTTTCTTGCCAAGCCATAAGTTGACCTAACAATTATTTTGAATCACTTAATGAATGTTTTGTAGTGAGTAACGCAAACCCAGCTATTATGCTGACTATTATAATCAGAATGAATTGTAACTCCTCATATTATTTTATTATTTATTTAGACTTCACTTTGATATCAGACTGCAGTATTTTATCAGACTGCACTATTTTATTAGACTGTAATATTTCACAGCAGGTACCATAACCAAGACCAGTTCCCATAGTTTGTCCTACTGTTTGTCTTTATTAGCAGGACCCAATGGTCAAGCTCTAAAACATCACTCCATCCTTGTGATGGGAAAAAGTACTATTTTATGTATAAACGCTATAAAATCAATAAAATATTTAATTCAAATTTTATATATAGCTTACAAGGTCATTTTTAAAATAGTTTCAATCTTCAAACAACAGCAGTGTAAACAATTACACATATATACTCTTGCTAGAGAGTGATCAAATGAGTATTTTTACATGCTAAACAACTAAATAAATTAATTATTAATTCATATCACCAACAGTAGAATGTATAAATATAAATAAATGATATCGATATAGATCAATAAATCAATAATTTAAAACTCCACACCTACAATTGGTTGAAAAAAATGAACAGATTAAGACTAACAATAATAACATTTTATTAGAGTATATAATTGTAATAAAAATATGAATACACTTGACATTTTTTACAGTTATGCATAAATTTTCCCAGAAGAAAAAAAAAAAAAAAGATTCCCCAAGACCTGGCGGGAGGTTTAGTAGGAAAAAGGTAAAGTAATAACACATTTAAGTGTAAATCCTGGAAGTTTAAATGGAAAAGAAAAATGTTTAACTTACTTTAATTGTCCTTTCGTGTTCGACACCTGTGACAGCGCCAAAAGTCCCATAACAGCCTCACAGAGAGCCTCATAGAGAGCAGACACGTTTGAGCTTTGTCTGACAAAAGAATAACCAGTATTTCCATTTGGAGCCGTGTGGCAGTGAGAATAAGTTGCTCCATCTTTTATAAATGCCCCACATGGTCCCAAAACACTTAATTATCACTAGGTAAGGCCGTGTGGACTGTCCTCCTCGGTGATTGACAGCGGGGTACATCGAAGTGGCTCTTGAAGGGGATGAAGTTATCCTCTAGACGTGCGGCTGCATCAATAATTCAAACATTTTAAACCACCTAGCATTAAATATACACACAGATATATTGTATATATTCTGTGTGAGGCTGGCTGGATTAACGTGGCCCTGAAATGCGTAGCTGCGTTTCTGCGTTGCTCGGTGCTCCCCTCTGTCTGTCGTTTTTTTGGTTTCGCCCAAACTTGGTTCAGATTTGAGTTCGCTTTCCCAGCTATCTGGGATCGCTCTATTGGAGGTGAAGGACCGCCTGTCCCCTCTCTGCCTTTGCTGTCAATGGCTTTCGGGACGTATTTTATTTGAATGTCTGGGCGTTATAAGTGACCAATGATGGATATTCTATGGATATTATGGACCATACCGGCCGTAATAGCTGTTGAAGGTAAGCTACTGCTTTCATTAGCGGTTAAAGCCGCATCATCTTGCCGGCTTTGAGTTTTGAGACAAAGCGCGTGAGTGTTTGCTCATTGTAATCATAGCAAGGCTCACGGGGAAATTAATTACACCTCAACCCCCCCACCCCCCACCTTTAATATCAATTAATGTGTTGTAACATGGCGCTTTATTATTTTTTATAGTGCTTCAGTGTTAGCGCAGCTCAAAGCAGCAGGCAGAGGGATGGATGATGGTGGGACACAAAAACACGCTCCCGCATCTCCGCAGGTATCCGGATGCTGGCGTGCGCTAATAGCGTTAATTACGGAATAAAAATGGTCATGCTTTTCATGTATAAGCAGGTTAGAAAACGTTAAATCCCAGTCAGGTAGGTCGTCATCCTGTGTGTCCGTGGAGGTGTGTCACCGGTTTCGTCTCAGTTGGTGACAAAAAAAAATAAAACAAGAGGACGTCTCTTTAAAGCCTTTTCTCTCCCCCAGCAGGTCTGAGACTAAATGCGCAAATATGCATGCTGGAAATTGTGTAGTGTAACTTACAAAAGGTCTATCTGTATGCTCCCCCAGTCATTTGTACGCAAAGCTTGGCTAAAGAGTAATAGGCAGCAGGCAGGCAGCGTGGCTCAACACACAATGAGACAGGTTGAATGGTGAATAATAATAATCTCTAATAGTGTTTACAGTAGTATGTCTTTGCTGAGTTACTAATATAGTAGTCTTATTGTGCTTATTGTTACAGTATTAAGACCTCTGGTACCTTTGGGCACTGTATAATTGTCATATGTGTCCTTTTTTTTTTTTTTCATGGTTCTTTTTAATTTAGGTGGATTCAGTTTGAGCTTTAAATTATAATTTGCAGGTGATTTCATGTCACTGGACTCATTTTTTGCCCTGTGAGAGGACAGGGGACATTCTGCACACTGAAGAAAGGAAAGTGTCAGCCCAGTCATACATCTATTCAGGCTATTTTTAAATTTTTTTAGGATGTTGTCAGAAAACAAACATGTATTCTTCCTCTGGTCAGTTTAACTAAACCTCATAATTACAGGTGGAGCTAAGGAAGTATGTAAAAACTCAACCAAATGCAACCGCAGGATAAAACAACAAAAAAGAAAGACAGTGGGAAAAAAAAAATATTTAGCTGCTTGTTTAGGGTAAGATCTTTTTGTACATGTATACCATCACCAATGTGTGTAGCAAAGGTTGAAGGACCTGTCAGGTCCAATGTAGGACTGGCACAGACTTCGACAAACGTCATGCGTATTTATGTAGACTTGTGCTGACTGCTCCGGTTTATGGTTTCAATGTAGTCACACATCCAAGACCTAAAAAAACAACCTTGAAGGCTTACATTATAGCTCACATTGACAGCGTTAAAATTCGTGTCACAGCTTTGAATTTTTTTATTTAAGGTTTGATCCCATCATTCAAGGACAACCTTATTATTTTGGGAAATTATATTTAGCCTCAGCACTAAAATACATCATACAAACACAGGCAACAATGTCTCATACAATCCATACATTGTTTTCATTTTTATTTGAATGTATAAAAAATATATTGCCCAATTTACGCCTGTATCTCAGAACATTTCTCAAGCATAATGAAACCAATCAGATGTGTTAATATTCAAACTGCGGAAATTATACTGTCAGGTCCTGCATCTTATTATTTATTTTTTTTACTGAATATTAATCAACACTGAATACTAGATTTAGTTATAATACATTCAGGGGAAAAACACACATTACAAATCTCATAATATGTAACTGTATATCATCATCCCATATATATATATATATATATATATATGTACATAATACTCAATATGATTTGTTATCTTTTAATTACTGATATCATCACGCTTGATTGCTATTTTAATGGTTATTTATTTTTTGATTTTATCCGTGCTGTTCTGTCCAAGAGCAAGAAACCACAGGATGTGAAAAATGCCAAAAATAACAGCAGATTCACACTACAGTGTTTCCACTTCCCGTTGTTTTCTCTTTCTCCCTTAAATGTAATCATGGCCATGGTTACTTGCTTGTCTACATGTAAAATCTACTGTGAAGCGTATGTGTAAGCTGAGAGTGCCTCAAATACCAATCGGCACGGTTCCTCAGATAGTTGTTTCAGAGTACTGAAGTACACTTCTTGCGTCTTTAAGATATGATATTCAGTGTTACACTAGATACACAGTTTGCATGTTGCAGTACCTTTCGGGCCTGTTGGGGTTTTTACTTTTTGATTCGGAAACCAGCCACTACTGTCGCCAACCCAATACAGCCCCCCCCTCCATTTTACCCTGTGAATCACCCTAGTCGACTATCCAATGAAATTGCAGGGATGGCTTACGTATGAGAAATAAAGGGTTGAAAAAGAGGTCACTGCAGCTGTATTCTGAAAAAAAAAACATCCCAGCATGCAACAGCAAAGAAACCCTCTAGTGGATCGTTTTGACACGTTTAGTGCCGGGACACTACATTGCCTCCATTGTTATTTTCGTTTAATAGAGAGTGACGTCTTCGCATAGTTTGATTTTTACTTTACTGACGAACGTTACTTTCGAAATGTACCATTGCATCATATTGTTATCCGTCGATCGCTGTATTTACTGTGGGAAAGGTGAATTGAGTGTCGTAGTGATTACACATTTCTGAGTATACCTACTTGTTATACATATAATCAATGAATCAGGCAGAGAGCATACTGGAGAGGATTAGAGGATTAAAAGTGGGGCCAAACTTAAGAAAATCCAAGCTGTGTCCCAAGTATCCATTTTACGAATAGTTTCAACACTGCATAGCGTGTAAAGAACTCGGGCTACAACCCTGTGTCTGTGTTTAGTAACGTCGCCATGTTGGACAACTATAAATGCCATTTGACCATTTTTCAAAGGCATTTAATTTACCCTGTGGAAAACAACTCTATATTGCTGATTACTGTTAATGTAAGCTGCCATTGATGTCGCCTCTTATTGGTTTAGCTAACAGGAACAGACAGGCTCTTTCCGAAAATTAATGGAGGTAGTACTGCCAAGGAAATTAGCTTAGCTATGTCAAACATGTCTATGAAAAAACACTGTGGATTTATCCCTTCATTAGTTTACCCATTCATTGTCATCAGTGCTTAGTTGACAGCCACAACAACGGCGCTCATCTAATTCTGTTGAGTGGAAATTCTCAGATTCATCCCCGGCCATAAAATTGTAGTAGCCTGTATTGTTCAGAGGAGATGAAATTTACTAGACGGATCATTTGGCTTTTCCGTTTTCGCCCCCCTTCTGTTGTGGTATTACAGTTTGCACTGTGCAAACACACAGCAAACGTTTTCCGGGAGGACTGGTGTGGCTGTGATGCAATAACAAACCTCCTACAGGACTTGTATGCAGGTTGTTGTTGGGGTCGGCAGGATAATAGATCACTTTGATACAACATTTTCTTTTTTGTCTTTGAAGGAAACATAATGGGACAGAAACCACAGTAGAGGATGGTGAAGTGGGGTAGAATGAGATCACAGCATGGAGTCTTTAAAAAATGTCTAGCAGATTTGATTGAATTTCAATATGCGCTGCATTCCTTCAGCGCTCTGTTGAGCACTGGAGCCCAGTCAGTCGAAAGCTGGCAAACACCGGCCAAGTTGATGTTTTACATTTTGAAGTTTTTTTGTTTTGATTTAATTTAGTAAATTAGATATATCTGTATGTTGCGTAACCCTTTCAGTGCCATTTTTCTCACACGATATAAGGCAGTCTTGACAGTTCAAGGCACAGTATGGTTGTTAATGTTTTGAAAATCCTGCCAAGTTTGGTAAAGATGCTTTCATATGTAAATTCAGTAGCTGTTTTTGACCGGAATTGTTTTGTAAGGAATAGACGTGTGAGTGTAACATGGAAGCATTATGTTTTGTGGAAGAGTAACAAAAGACAGACGGAGGCGGGCTCCGAAATGGGATTAGATAAAGGTAAAATGAGCGACCGTATACAATCCGGTGTTTTCTCAGTCCACCCAATGAGCAGATGCAGGGAGCTGGCCTGCACGCCAACCGCCACAGTAGGCTTTCACAAAGAATCTGTCTCTATTCAAGCCTTAATCCATGCTGCCGAGGGCCCGGGCATTGTCACTTTGCATGCAAAATTTCAATTAGTGCTGGTACCAGTTGTTTCACTTGAAGGGGGGTGTCACATTTCAGAGACATCTATAGCTACCTTTAGGGTGAGATTAATGCAGAAGTGTCACTGCTTTGCTTAAGAAAATCTTGCATTGCATAAGGATACTAGTACTGAGCTGCTATGCTTTGTTATGGACACTGTACGTATCAGACCTAGATCATCACGGTCAAATAGGAGTTAAAGAATGCTGTTATACAAAGTTTATTATCTAAAAGTTAAGCAGGAAAAAAGTAAAGAGCGATGGTTCCATTAAGTTGGATTTGTTAAAACATTTGTTAAAACATTCACACGTATGATTTCAGCGTTGTAGGTTTCTGCCCCAGCCGGCTCTGCAAGCAGAATAGTTGTGTATGTTGCTCCTGGCTCCAGCTTGTTAAACCAATTTAACCAAGGATTCAGTTCATGACATGATGGACTGTTTGACGCTCTTTCCATGCTTTCAGCTGTTTGACTCTGACTGCTGCGGTTCACCATCTTGAGCCAACTCCTCATTCTCTCCTGCCTATAACTGTTGAGTCAAGTTTGCTTAAGTTAACTTCCGTGAGTGCGCTGCCAAGTTAAGAGTGGAAGCGTCTATGGATCATTTTACCAAAGTTTTGTATTTAACTACCACACTGGGAAGTACTATCATACATTTAAAAATACAGACAGTATTAAATGATAGCTTAGGAAGCCAAAGCAATATTCATCTTCATCACGCTGCACAACCTCTGCAGACTGTTCCTTGTGGCTTAACACTTAATATTATTATATGGGCAAAGATACTTTGCTTCTGGTACGTATTCTCTTAGTTTTCACATGCCCTCATTTTCATATACTGTAGATCTACTGCATTCAGAGTGACTTTTGCACACTGGTATTTATTGCTTCTTAAAAAAAGAACAGGTGTTTGGTCTGCAATCAGGCCCGTTCAGTTTGCAGAGACAAGCCAGTGAGATATGGCTCCTACTTGATGCTATCAGAAAATGAAAATATTTTCAGAGTCAACAGGTGTTTCGAATCTTTCAGTATGCAACTTAACACTGCCAGTGCATGACTGAAACAGCGACTGAAAGCAGGAGGTTCATTTAAAAGTAAATATGACATGCTTTTTGAGTGTGTTTTAGTGTTTCTCCTAGAATTATTTTCAGCGACGGTTTGAGTCACTTCATGCATGTTCGGAAAAGCTTAGAATTTCAGCGTTTCCCTACGTTTGTCGAAGTTTGCGGAGGTTTTTAAATTTTTTAGGGCAAAGAAAAAAAAACACCCCAAAAGCTTAAAGACAAAACTCAAAAAGTCCACTGTCGAATTATTACAACCATTAGATCTGCGAAAAGTCATTTTGTTTAGTTTTGATGCTCCCCACATTGATTTTACATTCATTCGGCTTAGGAGGTGTGTCTTATAATACAATGGTGGGAAAACCCTGTTAAAATGATCTCAGAATCTTAGATAGGATTATTTGCCTTTTGTTTCTTCATTTAATGCTTTTGACTTTTACCTGTAGTAAAACGTCACAACTCAAGACAACTTAAACCAACCAACCAATTGCGTTTAGTTCTTAACACTGGACACATAGGTAATACTGACATGCAGCTAGGTCAAATAATCAACCTTACTACTTATTCATTTAACTAAAAAACATAGTAGTCAGAAGCACAGGAGAGACGTTTGCTAACAACAACCTTTACCTTTCCACCAGTTGGGGAAACAACAGAGGACTTTCCTCGGTCTTGAGAAGCTGCAGCATTTATTAAATGACACACTGTAACCTGCACTGTACATTCACTGCCAGTTTGACAACTTACTGCTAACCTTTTTCCTCTGCTCCACTCGTACTCACCATCAACTCGCTCTTTCCTGCCCTACCTCGCAGGTATAACGGTAGCCATCCTGTAGGGCATTATCCTGCCCACACACTTTGCGAGTGAAACTCATTAGTAGCCCATTGATATTAATGAACAGTGAGTGAGTGGTGCTCATTATTCTGCAGAAGTGTGGTGTGCTGCAGAATTACTGGTGTTATAATATGTTAATTTGGAATGGTCATTTTTTTTAATAACAATTGGAAATATTCAATAAATAAATGCAAACACCCTGAAACAAAGATAAATCACACTGTATTAAGACTCAAACACATTTGTGCTTAATTTATGTGTTCCAAAACAACACCTTTTAAAGCTGAAATAACAAGATTTTAAAAATTATGTTGAAGTAAGTATTAAAAAGGGGCACTAGTATAATCGCCATGTGAAATGTACATTAGCCATGTTGCTTATATTGTTCATGTCCGTGAAACTGTTAAAGAATTAAGAGACTTTAGAGCTGTAATCTATATTTGCACAAGCCCAGAAATTATTATGGTGAGGCATTAACAGTGAGGAAGCCTGTCACAAGCGCATACATGTTTCACTCGGTGGAGGAAGTCAGACTAAATCTATAATCTCATCAAATCTTAAACACACAAAGATAAAAAAACTGTATCCACCCACTTTCACTTAATATTAGGGTTGGTCATATCAAACAAAAGCATGCGTGGGTTAATGATAGTTGCACAACTCTTAGTGTTTGATGTATCCTTCTTAAAGTGTGTAATAGATGCCATTTTACTTTTTAAGTTAATTGCCAGTCTCAGAGAAATACACAAGTTGACTTTGAATACTTTCCTTGATTGTCAAAACGTTTTTGTGCGCTTATGTTTTCCATCCATGTGGCAGTAAGCTACAACAAATAAAGGTTTCTCTTCATACTAGTCCACACTTTGAACATGTGTTTGTTGTTTTCTTTGCAGAGTCAGTGATAAAAATGTAGCGTATGCATACAACCTTTGTAGGAAACCTTGTCACACACAACCCATACATACTATCCGTTTCAAATAATGCTACGTATATAATTTCTACTTAACTAAGTTTCTATATAACACTGGAGGTACTGAGTGCTATGAATAGTGAGAAGATGCATTATGTGTAAATGTATTATTTAGTGAAGATCAGATGAATTAGAGGTCTTGAGATTTGTTTTTCTTGCAGTGCTTTAATGATAGGTGTGCCGTTAGATTGGAGGGCTGTAATTGTTTCAGTGTGTAGCTGGGAAAACATAGCATGGTCACAAAGTGAACGAGTATGACTAAATCTATTATAACAGTGTTATAGTGCATAATATAGCACTCCTTATCCTAACAGTTTAAAACTGGACAAAGATAAGATTGGACTTAACTCATATATCAGGTTGTTCGTGTCTTTTTCACATTATTACAGAAAGCATCTATTATGTTTATTACCTAATGACATTTGCAGACAGATGTTACAGATTAATTCAGGGAGTTAAGTTTAGTTTGGGTTTGCTTCAACTCTCTGGAATTAAATTTGCGTATGGTCTTTTCTTGCTGACTAGAAGAGAGTAGTTTGGATAAATATACACTTTCAAACTTGCGTTACCTCCATGTAACCTCTCGGATATTTCACACAGGAATCTAGATCAAGGATGTTCTTATATCCTGCTATCTTAATTAGCACATGTTAATTGGCAATGTGCAGTCTCTTGGTAAGTCATATTTATCAGCAAGAGCTTGATTCATCCTAAGCCGCCGGGAATAGAAATCATTAGGGGACAGTGAAATGTATTTCCAGACGTTACTCATAACAGGAAACGTGTAAGCACTCACAATCAAAATGGCCCCGCAACATCAAGGCCTGATTTGCAGTCTGAATTCTTTGTGCAGTCCCCTTAATTTGACAGAAGTCTCACCCATTATGTGGAATTAGTGTGTTTTATATCTTTGTCACTGTATATTTCCTCTTTTTATCCAAGCAGTAAAATTGCTGTCCATAAGTCTGAAAACGATAACTGAGTTTGCCCGAAAAAGCGCAGGGATGAACTGATCGATGTGACGCATGTTCCTGTCACATCCTTCATGTGAGTGTTGAGTCATACACATTAACATTATGGCGCTTATAATATTCAACCCAGCAAAGCCAGCTACTGAGCGAGGATGCGAGGAGAAAGAGAGGCAGAAGGAGCAGGAGGAGGAGGGAGCGTGTACCCTGAGAGAGGTCAGACCTCGTTTCAGAGACCCCCATCCACACACACCCCAGGTACTGTGACACTGCCTTTATGAGCGCGCCCGTAGAACACAAACCCACCGGATTAGTGTCTGCCTCTCAATGTCCCCGGGAGCAGAGCCCATCGGCCGAGACAAAGCGGGGCTGATTGCGTTGTCATCTGCATCACAAAGGAAAGCCTTTTCTACCTGAACCACTGCCTGCGCGCTGCGCCGCACATCACATCTATCAGCGACTCTGGACCCACGTGACATCTGCCTTTTGTTTTTTGTCCATCTCTGTCTCCCCCTCTTCCATTCTTTCTCTCTAGCCCACACCGTCTGTCCACCATGGCCCATATCAACAGCAGGACCCCCTCCCCCTCACTCCTCAGTGGAAACGAGCTTCTTAGTCTGCACCAACACTGGCCGTTTTCTGTTTTTGCCGGTAGTTATGTGCTCAGCACGGTGTGCATCATCTTCCCTCGCTACAAAGAGCCACTAACACATATGTTTTCTTTCCTCTTTTCCCCCTCTGGCTCTGGCTGGCGAGCTGTATCTCAGCTCAGCCAACATGCAGACACATCAGACAAAAAAGCCCAGTCCCCCCACCGTCAGAGCCTAACACGTCTATCGGTCCCACTCGGACAGAGAGAACTCCCCAGCTGAGGTGCTGCCAGTGAGCAGACGTGTTTTATCTGATTATTGTACTGGGCAGGCAAGGTCTGCTCTTCTATGACTGATGACTGTTGTCTTGTGTTGTTGACACAGGCAGGTCCGGCAGCCATGACAGAGATAGGTCAAGCTTCTCTATTCGGATTATCTTCTTAAGCTTATGTACATACGAGTTTACCGTAAGCCTTATGTTGTCTTTTATATGCTTTTCGGTACTTCATCATCATCAACGAAATTACTTTTTTAAGGTCCCCATCTTCCTTTCGTATTTTATGACCTGAACGTGCACTACTCTTTATCCTGTGAAATAAAATTTTCATTTTTGGGGAGAAACAAAGGTGTTAGAACGATCTCAGGCATGATAACTAAAGCTGAAAGGTACATTTTTTATCTCCCATTTAAGATGCTTTATGAATAGATTCAATAGATTAAACAGGGTATGACATTTAAAAAGCAGAGGGAGGGACGGAAGGGGAGAGAATGACTTTTTGTGTCCTGAAGTGTGATAGTTGGTTTCTATTCACAAGTAATTGCATTAGCTTAGAGAATTGGGAATTAACATGAGGCAATTAACTGATTTGGCCTTTGGCTGTGACTTGTCTGGTTTTAGAGAGCTGGAGCTCATCCTCTGTTTTCATAGATTAATTTAGAAATCACATTCAGTCAAATGCAGAACCTTTTAAAGCATATAATGGAAGACCTAGAACTTGATATACCTCAGTGAAACAAGTGAATACATTTAACATGAGTGGGTGCATAGAAGAAAACAACCATTGCTTTGAGATTTCGGACCGTGGTTCATTCTGATGAGGCTGCTGTAAGTCCAATAAAGAAATGCACTTTACTTCTTAAAGACAGTAAATGCAGGATGGAGGGTTAAGGGGTGAGGAATCTCAAAGTCAAGGGTCATCACAACAGTGGGGTAAACACACTTCTTAGTGCTTAATCGTGTGTAGTCCAATTACCAAGGACTGCGAGGCCACGGTGGCTAATTGTCAACAGTAAGGGTGTAATTTTCATTTCAACTTTGGGGGTGAGATCTATTGGGAACTGCTTAAGACACTACAATTATCTTCTTCACCACAGAGAGTGGTGTGTTCTTAATGGGATTTTATCCATGTGTGTCATACGCTGCTTGTACTATACGTAACACTTTGACACTTAACATTACACCCTGACCTGAACAGTGTATTGAGAGAGGATCTACACAGTTTTTTTTTTTTTTTACTGATAAGTGGTGGGTTTGAAAAAGGTCAGACTCCTTTTTCCTCTTTAATACAATACTTATTTTGAATTAAAAAATATTGTAACTCAATTCATAACTAAAACTGTATTTTTAGAACATGACGATTACATTTTAAATATAAATATGTAAGGTGAAGTAATTGAGATGCATCATTCACAGGAGGTTATGCTATTTTTTGCTACTTAATATTTTTGAATTTTGGTGCATTGTTTCAGACTGAGGCTACAGCTACGTACTGACACTCCCCCACAGACACAGACACACACTGGAGAGTTAGCTACTTTGAGCTGCTAGCTTAGCTAATACAGGCACAACACAGAAATGTTTACAAACTGCTGTGAATGTGCTTCTAGTGACTGTCAAAGCTTCAGCGCAGTCTAGCTCTGACTACGTGCTCTGTGCGTGTTCTTGCAACACTGGGCGGTGGTCGGTCGGTGTCTCCATACCTGGTGGTTAGATTGTGACATTCACTTAATAGATTTAATGGAGGGAGACAAATCAATATGAAATTAGGGGACATGTCGCTACCTAAAGTGACCAACAGAGATTAAGCCATGGTAGCAGGGGGTGGCAGGTGCAGCACATTCTGTGGTTTTACCGAGAGGGTTTATTTTATTTTAAACAGAAGCATAATTTTGATTGATGAAAGGCAGGACTTAGCACTTTTATTTTTTCTCTGACCTCGTACTACTCTCACAATCAGTCTACCTCATCTCACAGCTCCAAAATCAATAACCCAGACTCAGCAAAGATTATACCCTTATGATTGTGTTTATGAAGCCCTATCAATTGACACTTCATTGTAGTCATTTCATATTCAGCAAAGCCGCTGATAAATGCACCATTTGGGCAGAGAAAGCTTACCTGAATTTACATAATCACTTGTCTGAAAGTGGATCTAGTGTGAGGAGCAATCAGTGGCATCTGCCACACTCACACTTGTAAGAGCGCCTGTTAATGCAATAACATCTTGTCCCCCTCTTGTTCCAACTAACAATTCATTGTTATTTCATTCTAATTTCAAACCTGTTAAAGGTTTCCAGCAAGAAACCCTATCTCTAAAACATATGCCCACAGTTTGAGAGCTGCCAGAGACAGGCCGATACACGTCCTCTGGGATCAATAAAACAATGTCTGGAATCACAATACAGCCATGAGGTAACGTGGCTTACAAAACGGGAGCCAGGTACATAAGGAGATGGTGAAATGATGACCGTTTTCCGTGCCTTCCACTGGCAGGGCCCTTTGGGTAGAAATCACAATGGATCATTTGGGAGGGCAGCTGGAAAATCCATAGAGAATCTCAGGAGACCTGCTGTGCCTGTGAAATCAATACAGAGATCCAGCTGAGACCATTAAATGAAATGAATGTCATATGATAGGGTCAAATATGTAGAATATTATTATTCATATGGTCGAAATAGGTTTTTCATCTGCAGATAATATAAGCAGACATGGACGTCAATAAAGGAACCACAGATTGCCTTTTATTTCAAATACCTACTATACATATAACAAGCAATCCCTCATGTCTTTGACCTATTGTTAGCCTTAAGAAAGAAGCAGAGAAAATTAAATAAATTAAGGCTTTACTGCATTTGGTCTGTGTTTCATTGTAGTGTATTACTAAATAAGAAGTACTGTAGCAGCGGATATAAATTGGCAGCACTCTGAGATAAAACCAGGCCAACAACCACATTAGATCCTCACTAATTTGGACAGAGTGCTTCAAGAAAACGACTGAGGCATTTGTTTCATAGTAGTTAAAATTTACTTATTTTCATTACTAATGATGACAATATTTTCTCAATTAAATGATGAATTATTGTGTCTACAATTTGTCAGAAAATGGCAAAAAAAAGACCATTTCCCAAAACTTTCAATTTTAAATTTAAATTACTTGTTTTGTCTGACCAACAGCCCAAAACCCAAAGATATTCAGTTTATTATCATATAAGACAGACAAAAGTAGCAAATACTCACATGAAAAATGACTAAACTAATCAAAATAGTTACTGATAGATTTTTTTGTTGCTCAACTAATCGTTCCAGCTCTATTATATAGCCTAATGTTTTTGGAATTCCTTCCCTCTAACCACTAGGACACCCTACTGACTTGACAGATGCAAACAGATACTTGAACATGTGTTTTGCAATTTTTCAGTTTATCTTTATTGAAATCTCTCTCTGTTTTGCCACTCTCTATTGTCGGTTTATACAATGTAATAGCTGTTTGACTGAGCAAAACCTGTAAGCTGTTTTATGTGCAGAAACACAACAATCGTAAATTAAATTATATATCAAACATATGTCATTTTGTGGATGCTTTTATCCAGAGTGCCTTATGGCAACATAAGGGAACAAATACATTTGTGGCGTGGGTGGCCTCAGCAGGGAAGGAACCCCAAAACTGGGTACAGTTACTCACATGCTGTGCTCACTGCGGTACCGCCCCAGCCTGATTACACCTCTTCTGAGCACTTTTCAATCTGCTTTCCTTTAGAAATGGTTTGACACTTTGTAGTGGTCAGGCAGGCACACTACATGCATGTAGCGCCTGTGTGAGTTGATGGGGCTGCTGTCAGGAAGCCTGCCTGTTAGAATGATTGAAAAAGCATGTTTGGGATTAGCCGTCTGTCCTCGTCTGTGTGACGCTCTGGCAGGGCTGTGTATCTGGGGTTTACACTGCTCTCTGGGCCTGCCATGCTGCTGCTGAGTGACGGAATAGGTAGGAGTTGGACCTCAGTTCTCACATTGCTGAAACGCAGCCTCTCACGCTATCAAACAAACACCACACACACACACACACACACACACACACACACACATAAACAGATTTTGCTACGTGACCTCTGCATGCTAGCAAGCACACATGTCCCTACTCGATCGCTCAATGGAGGAATACATGTAGAGAAATCATTAAATCCTTGCTCTTGATATCCCTTGGGCATACTGAATTTAACAGTTTTAACACAAAGAGAAAGGCACTTGTTGTTTTGACTTAGCTTAATTTTGGCTCGCTGAGCAAAATGGAAAGGCTTTGGGTCATTTTACTATATGATTTAACTTTTCTTCCCACCATGAGAACCAGTAAAACAGCACATTACGCAAAAAATGATTTTGCTTTGATCTTTGGGCCTCCAGTAATATGTCCTATTTTTAAAGAAATAGAAATTGAGAACCATAACAGTGTTTAGTGGTTTTCCTCCTTACAGACAGATTTTTGGCATGAACACATACTAATCTCTATTTCACAGACACTAGCATGCTCATTTTCTGTCTCTCCCATTCTGTCTGTGTGTCAGACACACACACACACACACACACACACACACACACACACACACACAAATTTATGAATGAACACTTCTGTCCACATTATTTCAAACTCAACACCTGCAGGGTTGGGCCCGTCAGGCTTTTTCGGTGTTATGGCATTAACATGGGAACCAGAGGGCTGAAGCTGGATTAGTTGCGAGGAGGTGTGAACACAAGGTCAGGGCAAAGATGGCTTTGCAGCGAAATATTTTTGTCGTCATACTATTATCCCTCTATGTCTCATTACAATACTTGCATGCTGACAGACAAACATGCTGGCACAAAAGGAAAAATTAATGTTCCTTTTGCTGTTTGCCTTTTGTGGCTGGGTCCTGCCTCTCCCCTGTTTCGGTTGTTTGAAAAATTCACATGCACGCACATGTGATTCGTGCACGTTTTAGCCTGAGGCAAGTGTTTTGATGAGCCTTATATTTACCTTTGTTAAATAAAGATTATGGCAACTGACTGAAGTGTCTTTTTGGAAATCAGGTTGAAATTGCTTCTAACAGAAATCCCAGGGGGATAGTAAGCAGTATACTCTACCAAAACTAGGCTGGGATCAATCGCCACAGCACAGGTTGGATCTGCTTTGCAACTACAGGCTGTCAGTAAATCAAAAACAATCTACATGAATCTTTTTTTAAGCCTTGGAAGCTGAAATCTATAACTGTCCACATATTCTAAACACAGAGAAGATGACAAAGCATGTAGTGGCACATTTGTGAAGTTGAAAATGTCAATAACAGACTATGCAACATGAATGCAAAAACAGTATTTACTGAAGTGATGAAGGCATTGGAATTTTCAACAAGACAGGTGCAACCCGACAAGCCCAATAAACAATTTTCAAAAGAGGTCTGAAGAGTCTCTCCAAACCAAGTAAATGTGGCGTTTTTTAATGTTCCACTGCACTCCAACCACCATACAGATGGATATAATGATTTGTTACCTTAAAACACATGGATTTCGGATTAAAATGACACCCACAATAATGATCAGTAAGCACTCAGGACACTTGGGTACCGATGTTTTGACTATTGAATAGCCATCTAAGCACAGGGCACCCATACTGAACTGACACAAACTGATAGACCATGTGTTTTGGAACAGCTACTATTTTTAAAATTATCTCCATGAAAATCTCTCTCTGTTTTGCCACTCCTAAGCAGATACATGTGCAAGAGAAAAACTTTCATAAATTAAAATGTATACCAAACATATGTCTTTTTGTGGATGCTTTTATTCAAAGAGCCTTACAGTAACTTAAGGGATCAAATACATTTGTGGCATGTGTACTGATACATTTACAGCCCCACCAATTTAGATAAAGTAGTCCAGTCATTGTTCTTCAACAAATTAAGCTTAAATGAAATTAAATGAAACTTTATTTAAACAAATAATACGTCTTTTTACTCCTATAGGGTTCTTTCTCATATAACAAAAGACGTAGTTTGATGATGTTGTAAAGTAGAGTTGGATCATGGGAGTTCATCGTTATTGCCAGTTAAATCATGTTCATAGATTAGGTAAGTTAAAGTTTTATTCACATTACATTTAGTTACATTTGCTGACTTTCTCCCACTCTCTGCCATGTTACCTCAAAGTTAAAGCAACTAGAGGCAAGGAAGAAACATTCTGTTACCTAAAATTATGGATTTCTCTCCGTTTAAACATTGTTGGAAACCTTTGTAAGAAGGCAACCCAACAAAATCTATAACATAAGTCTTGGAGATGACTTTTGCATATTATACTTTTATGGATATGCATGGAGGGAATCAGAGTGTAAAAGTGTTTACTTCAGCACTGACAGGAAAAAAAAGTAAACCATTGCTCACAAAGTTTTTGCCTTTCAATTGTTGCAAGTCAGTACTTTCAAATCACAGCACATAATTCTTCAGCTGACAAAAGAAGTGTGCTTAAACTCTCACTAGTTGCCGCTTACACTCATGTGAGGTAGTCTCTCAGCAGCTCGCTGTTACTGCCACACATGCCCCATTTCAAAACACCATATTTGCTGCCATCTTTACCTCCTTTGTCCTGTTTCAGGCCTGTTCTGTCAAAACAGCTTCCCTCGCTTTTTCTTCTCTGACCATCCGCCACCTGTCATCTCCATGCTAATGTAAAACATTAACAACCTGAGAGCCCAAATAGAAACGCACCACTTCGAAGAAAATACATTACCTGTCACTCTGTCTCTGGATTAGGATTTCACCAGTGCAAATGATTTAAGGGCCTTTTGCTAGGTTGTCAGGAGAGACATGATTGTGCCTGTGGCCATAAAGAAACATATGTGCTGGGTTTTTTTCAAGGCGTCAGGCAGGCAGGACCAGATGTGTGCGGTGATTGGTGTTGGGGTTTTTTTCTCACTTGAACGTGTGTCAGACGCCATGTACAGCTGCACGAAGGAAGAGTTAAGTCCGTTCACACAGGGAGTGAGGAGGAGGTGAGAACCAGCAGGTCTAATTGAGGTGGTTAATGGGCTGTCTGAAACCATCATTCCACCCGACGTAGCACGTGGAGAAGCTCTTCATCACTGAATTGAATCTGATAAAACAGCTCTTATTCAAAGACAAGCTATTGGCCCAGACAGGGGACTTTTAAAGATATAAACATTGCCTGATTCATAATGTCATACTTGCATATTCTGGAGAAGATGTTGGGTATTTATGGAGTTCTCAGTAGAGGCTGCAGCAGTCTATCTTTGTTCTGTTTCCTCCTCAAAACCCTCCTATGCTCAAAACGTCTTTTGACTATCCAGGCAGCTTTCTTTCTAGGCATAAATGTACAATTGAACTATCCATTTTATCTTAAAACTTACATGTTCCTCTTAAGAAAATCAACCATTATATAATTGAATTGGCTTCCAGTGAAGCCTTGTTTATAGTTTCTGTAATCTAGTGGTATTATCCTGGCAAAAGAAATGGTCTGATGTTGTGTTTTTAAGTTGAGTTCCCAAAAGGAGTGAAACTGCATTGGAAACTGTATTGAAAAAGTAATTATCTCTGTCACACTGTGATATGTTTTCATGTGTTTTGTGCTAAATACATGGATGAATAACTTAAGAATATTTTTTGCTGTTTTCCCAGTCTCAGTTGGCCTCAGCCCTGTCTTAACCACATCCCTCCCTTCAGAGTCCAAGCCCCATTCCTCTCTGCCTGGCTCTAGTCCCGGCTTAGTCCCAGCCTTCTTCCCCAGCCCTACCTTTGTTCCTCCCACTGCAGCTACAGCCCAGATCCCTGCTCAACTATCAGTTGCAACCAATAACATGTTCGATTCAAAAGGCTTTATACACTGCTCACACGCTCAGGAACTTATACCAATGGCTGTTGAACAGTTGGCATCTGTGTCTTGCTCAAGGGCATGTCAACGGAAATAGGAGAGAAAGCATTCATCCCAACCAGTTTTTCTAGCAATGTGGCTACCTCAGAGTTGTTTGAGTGTAGGAGTGTGAGTGTAGCAGAGCCTGGAGAGCTGTAGAAATTGCCTTGTGGATGGATGGGAGGGTGTTCAACATCATTGACACAGTGAATTGCTCCTCTGGGATGTACTCTGGAGAAGGTGCAAGGTTGTGTCAGAAGCAAAGTGTGGTTGGGTTTAGTGAACAGACATTCATTATATCAAAGCTTTGCAGCTGCAACGCTTATTTCCGAGCAGTCGTGGCTGGCGCCGTCATGTAGGTCCATTGGGGAATTGGTTGTGCAAATCATTGTTAAATATATAACAAGTGGATGTGAAAAAGAGAGATATCTTAAATATATTGATGTGGCATGGATTTAAGTCAGTACAGTGTTAGAAGACAGAAAAATAAAGTTGATTTACATAAGGTAGCTACAACAACAGTATAAGGAATATATGCAGTATGATGCAGTCTGAAATACCTTAGTTACATGATCAAAGCTGTATACACTGTCAGCCCTTTTGGAGCACGTAGACCTATTTTTGGAGAGAAAAAAAAAAACTTTTATCTAGAAATTTTGAAACTCATAGATATTCATAGTCATTTGCCCTTGAAGCATTTTTACAGAGACAATGCACAGTAGGTGGGAAATGCAAATGATGATTAAACACTAAAAGAGTAGATTACATTAATCAAGTTTTGCATTGAACTCTAATCATCCAATTGCAATTAAAACTCTCAACACTCTGGCTAGACAGTGTTTTAACCCCAGTGTCCAGCTCTCAGACAGTGCTGCAGTGGATTTTTTAGCTCTCACTTAAAGATAACAGGCTTTTTCCCCTCAGTTTTTTTGCTCTATAATCAGTTTCAAATGAGAGCTGGGACTTTGGCACGCTTCTAATGGCGGAGGTTTGATTCAGCCAAAAAGCCTCTTGCGAAGTGGATGAAGAGTTCATTCATACAATCTCAACAGCAAGAGCTACATTATAGAAGATGATCCCTGTTTGAATTATCAGCTTTATTTGTGCTTGTTTCAGTTTTAGTGATTATCTTAATTCTGAGAGCAGTGTGAACAGCTGAGGATTTGTCTTTGTGCATGCAAAACTGGCTTTATATTTATCTGTTGAAATAAAAAGTGCTCACAGCAAACCGCCAAGCTCATTGTATTACAGCCAAGATTATTTTTATTTTCTTCGACATACTTCGGTTGTCAGCCAAGCTGCGATTGCAGAGGAGGAGCTGCAATAAAGGAAGTGATGACTTCTTTCCATTCATGGTATTCAGCAGACAGCAAAGCTCGCATGTTGTTATCACCATTCAAAAAGAAAATAGCACCCCGACCATGTAGTTGTTTTCCATCTTCCATTCCCCTCACTTGTCATCTCCTTTATACTGATTGACTGATTCAGTCAAAGTTCTTGTTGTCACCAGTCGTCAGTGTTTATTCCTCCCACCTATATTGCATTTGAAATCAGTTGACCAAATTACAGGCCAATCAGAGTCAAGGCTGATTATTCATCTTGCGGTGGGCAAGATGTTCTCTTAGAAATGGGACTGGGCAATAGATAGATATATTTATTATTTATTATTTATATATATATATATATATATATATATATATATATATATTTATAAGTATAAAATCAAAGTCTTATCACTACAAGCCCGCATTAGAAAACATTAATTGTAAAGTGGAAAAAACTATATTTACTGTTACAATTGTTGGTGCACATAATAGGTGCTTTGTGCTGTGATTATTAGTGTCTCTAGAACACCTCCTTTGCTCCCTTTGCCAGAATAAAGTACTGAAAAGCATAGACTTCCATGTGAGCCTTTTTCTGGTGATCCTCTAAATTTCTTAATTCTGTCAATGCAAATAGCTGTTGCTCATTTCTGTCCCCTACTTATGTGTGGCTTTTCAGCCCCTCAGCCAATGCCAACAGGAGTTTACACGGCTGAGTAGGAGTCGGATGTGATTTTCAACGAAGACCATCTGCACACAGGATCTTTCGCTCGTGCAAGCAGCATATGCTTCAGTACAGAGAGATAACAGGGCCGGTAAACACAGGCTTGTTCGCTGAGTGAATTAACCTGTCACGACACGCTCCCTGTTGCCCTCCATCTTGGTCGGGACTGTGTGACAGTGAGGGGTTAATTCTTAAAGCCACCCCTGTCCTCCTTGAAACCCACACCCTCACATACACACAGAGTAGGTCCATCAGTAGAGCATGAGTCATTAGTTCCTTTTAGCTCCCTGGCCGGTAGACTCAAGCAGATTGCGTATACTAGACTCAGGTCTGGGATTGCTGAGGGACTTACTGCAAACAATAATCACATATTTTTGTTGGACAGCAAGATCCTGAATTGACTGCAACCAACTGCCTTTTCCTTGTCAGCAGCAGTATTTAATGTGCTGATTATTGAAGCCATGCTTGGCGGGATGGAGTCTGAGCAATACATTATACAGACACATGATGAATTTTAGCACAAGAACTGCAGGCAGGAAAATCATACCTAATCTCCTCATTAAAAATGCAGAAGTCAGCTTGTAATTCAGTCGTTATGTGCGTGCTTCCTTTATTACCTAATGGAGGCCAGAATCGGGAGGCTCAGCTGGGCTGGGCTCGTTCATTTTCGGACCCTGGAGCAGATGTGGGTGGGTTTTTTTGGGGGGGGGTGGGGGGGATACATGTAGGTTCATCACACTTTGTCATCATCAGCACATCATTTCCTCCTCTACAATTAGTCTTGAGAGGTAAGCAGATAATCTACATGTATTACACAGCTGAGCAAGTTTAAACATTCAGCACCTTCAATGGAGGATATCAGTGAGACATAGGCAGAAGATGTCTAACAATGGCGAACGCTGAAGGAGTGATACTTTGCATTTTTATTTGCTATAGCGATAGAAGTGTATGCGTTGCTGTATGTTAGGCCAGAGGGGGAACGAGAGACTGTGAAGGGAGACTATATGGCTTGCAAGATTATAGTTTTAATTACTCCACTTTTTCATTGCTACATGATAGATAGATAGATAGATAGATAGATAGATAGATAGATAGATAGATAGATAGATAGATAGACTGAGAGAGAGACAAAAGGAGCGGATTAGCATTCAATAGTTTGTAATATCCCTCGGCAATAGCACAGAAACCACAAGGGAAGATATAGCCCTATAATTTCTCCTCAGCGAGTTCTTGCTTTTCTCTTTGTTCCTTTTTTTAATGCAGTAAGTGACATGTCTTCTTGGGTTAACATAAGGAACTCTGCCCTTGTTTTCCAGCGCGGAGCTGCTTTCATGTCAACTACAAGCAGATCGGCCGGTGATTTGGCCAGCTCTACTTAATCACTGCCTCACATCACGCACTGCTTGGAAGAGATGTGCACACTTAGACACGTTTATGATTCTCTGAAAGAAATCTACAGATTACTATAGAGATTTTATCTGTAAGCCACAGTATCCATTGATGGGCCCGATATTTTTCCTAGTGAAAACAGAGATGGTGGCTTCGTTGTGCTGATTTCCAAACTGTTTGGGGATGGGAGGGACCATCTGTAGAGGCCAGGGTGCACTCAAGAGACTAGTTTCTGGTAGTGAATAATGATTAAAGTCACATTACACTCTACATTATTCTAAAAATAAGCATATATCTGTGATGCTTGTAATGCAAATATTACCACACTGAAAAACACTGAAAGCCCTCTGTTGATCACATCCTTTCCCCTAACAGCTATGCTAAATCACACCTTCTCTTAAGCTTTAGCTATTGATCTGAAATGGATGTGGATTGCTGTGATATACATTTAACAATTGAAGGCAATCATGCTTTTATAGAATAATTGCTCATTCAACCTGGTTTTAGTGACTGATAAATTCAAGGTCCTTGATTTCATTGTGTGTCTTTATTTTGCGAAATGAACACAGGCACTAAAAGAGGCCGGTGGAAAGCGGAGCTGTGACCCCACTCAAGTCTGATTGTTGAGCAAATGTATAGGCAAACCAGTAAATAAATAAGTATTATTCTGAGCATTATGCCGCTGATTTGGCTTGATGGCATACTTGATACACAGGTCAGACATGTAAGAACAGTCTACAACCACCTACACACTGGAGAACAGAAAAATACATTAGGATAATGTCTTTTTGATAATAGTCTTTTTGTGTTATTGGTATATTATATTTCTGGTGCTCACTTTTTAGGCTTTAAATTTGTACCAATTCAGTCAGAACTAAATGTGCATATTCTAAAGTCAGTAAGGTAGCACACTGATAAAAGTGTGGAACATAAGGTTCAATACAGTAGTACTGTCTTGCCGTCTGCATCGCAGTATAAATTCCTGCACATTTTCTGCTTTTCATATTAAAGTGATTTTAATTAAAAGTTTTATGTGGCAAGTTAGTTATGTTCCATCAGACCTGTTGAAGCTACCACATATAAGCAACAACGTAGTTAGCTTAATGATTGTCAGTGCATTTTTCTGTCATGTATTACCATTACAATCAAGGCTTCATTAGTCTTTTGGTGTCAAGGTTTCCCAAAAAGCCATCTCTCATGTTAAAGCTGTGGTGGAGCCCTGCTGCAATAAGCAGATGCTAAAAATAGCCTCCCTGGTCCAGCCAAGAAATACTGTTTCCCTCCAGTGAAAGAACCGTGCTTCCAACATGCTCTGTCTTTTTCTTTGTTCTTCCTTTCCTCATTTGGAAACACTTGCAGTTGTAGGGAGAAGACTGGTGCTGATATTGGCACATGCTGACTTTGGCCAGTATCTATAAATTGCACGTTCTTTCACTGTAAAGATGACGCAAAGTGCACTCTGCAAGGGTAGGATTAGGGTTTTTCCTAAATGTGAAATAGGCAGGAAGTAGATTGGACTGACCAGACCACAAGTATGAAAAGAGAGACCAAAGGTGATGACATGTATTAGTCCACATTTCAGTTTCCCCAAGATACTTACAGCATACTGAAAATATGCATAGTCATGTTGTCAGAGGTTTCAAAAACCACTGATCTGCTGTACTGTTTTACAAATTTAGTCTAATATTGACTTCATCTAAAATGAACATTAGTAGAGTACCTTGCTGTTTCTGAATGATCTCTCCCCCCTTTTACACGTTGCTTGGTGTAATAGCCAGTATCCACAGAATGAAAGCATTTAACTCCAATCAATGGGATTTATGGCTCCTTTAAAAGGCAAAGGTGTCTTTTCTCTCTTGAAAGTGCTGTTTTGGCTGTCTTCCAGCTTAGATCGGACCAATAGCTATATATGATGAATTGTTATTATCTTGGCTGCCTGCTTAGGATTCACACTTCTCTCCCAAGTTTGAAAGGGATGCAACATTTTCCCGCATTAAGCAGTAGTGAATCGGATTTAAGCAAAGTTTTACCTGCCAACTATATGTCATGTCTTAGTCTACAAGGATGAAACCAGACAAATATAAACCAAACAAATTCAGCTAGAGCTAGGGATTTATTGGACAGCTTACACACATCCCATCCTTACTTTCCCAAGCCTCTGTTCCATTCCTTCTTTATGTACGCCTCTTGAATTCGAGAAAAGTAATGTTCATGAAGCCATTAGGCAGTAAGGTTTTCCCCCTTTTTTTCACAGATTAGCTCACACAAGCAGAATAAATTGGGAGCAAGTGTCAGGGAGTGAGTACTGTCCGGGTTAACAACAATTTTCTCTCTGGTCCTTCTCATGTGTAGGAGAGGGAGGGAGGAATGTACATCAAGGTTAATGCCAAGAAGATGGAGTTGTTTTATCAACTTCGGGACTACTTTTTTATGTAGTTGTTGCTGACTTTGACATTCTGGAGTTCATATCTGCCAGGGAGTGATGAATTGGCATTCTGTCCTTAAAGGACCAGTGTTTAGGATTTAGTGGCATCTAGTGGTGAAATTGCAAATGGAAACCATCTGAATACAGTTCAGCCTTCCAGACAGTGAAACTTGCAAAGTATTTGAAAGGCTAAGGTAATGAAAACATAACAATTCTTATTTTCAGGCGATTATACATGAATGAAAACATGCCTATGAATATTAAATTCCATTTCTGCTATTAGAGTCTCCTAAATGTTACACACTGGGCCTTTAAAATCATAAGCAGTGACTACTTATTTGCTAAAAATAAAAGGGATAGCACCTTATTGTATTGATTTTCAATAGAAAAGGTGCCAATACTGAATCAGAATCAAATTGGAGGATTCCCAAAGACTCCTAGCGGCATACATTGGTTTAGGGTCCTGACCTTTAACCCCCTCTCTGCTGACTAGTCCTTCTTGTCATGGCTGGTGAAAAGGTCGAAGGAGGTTAAGGCTGTTGGGTGATCCGGAGAGCTGCAGAGGTGGGAAGTTATAATCAGCTCCAGATCAGTCTGAGGCTCAGTACTATGCTGTCCTCCTGTAACTGTGCTGTGTAGTTGTCAGATGGAAAATGCACATAGTTGGGATATGGGACTCCCGAATATGAGATTTCATTATCTGATAAGGCAAGATTGGACTTTCCCAGCAAATGTTTTTATTGTGCTCAGGAAGTAAATTGCTTACAACCTAAACCAGAGTGAATGAACTCACAGTTTGCAATATGGCCAATCATATCATATAGTGTTTTGCTTTTGACTGCTGCTGTCATTCAAATGTCTTTTCTCATCAAGTTTGAACTAGTTTACAGTGTGTTATTTTTATCTTGAATGTAGGACGATAGAATGAATATAACCTATATGCATGTAAACACACAAATAGTGATAGGAAAAGAGAATACAGAGCTTTAAAAAATGCCCCAAAATTTTGATCCAAGTGCCCACTTTACTATGACCTGCAGTGTTTTTGTTACACAGCAGACAGTTTCTGCATGAATTACACTCACTTTAAGTGCAGCCTACGTCTTAGCATGAATTTGCTAATAGGTCAACAGTGAAAAACCTCCTCTGTCTCTCTGTAATCTTCTTGCAAACTACTGCTGTTTTCCTACAGTGAGCGCTGGAGTTCATTGAAGAACAAGTGAGCAATAATGAATTACTCTCACGCTGCTTTTGAAATAACAGGAAGTGATTGAATTGATGGTAAATTATGTTTGCGTTACATGTGATGTGTTTTGTTCAAGAGCCTTCATTTTGCGCTCTGTGAAGGGATTTGCTCCACTACTCAAGAATGTCCTATTGTTATCGATAGGAATGCTCATTCTCAATCTATCATGGTGAGTTTAAGAAAAAAGAACAATATATTAATAGCCACTTGCCGTGATTGTGTCTCGCATTAAACAAGTCCGTAATTTGACATTATATAAGAGAGTGAAATAGTACTTATTGAGTGGTTCTTAGTTTTTGATGAACGTCAGGTTCGATTTTGAAAAGGGAGTTGGGTCCGACTCTCTGTCTATAGACTGTGCTTGGGAGCTCATTTGCCTAATCTTGGGAACTAGAGTGGAAGCTGTGTATAATGAGGACTAAGGCTTGTCTGGGATGGCAATGTGGGGTTGGGGCTGGGGGGGGAGGCGAGTCTGAAAGACATGAAGGTATTAATCGGACAAAAGGGGCAACCGAGAAGTTTATGCAGAGGGAGAACGCCTGTGGAATGGTCAAGCATTTTTGCATTTTGACTGCCTTTGTGCAAGTGCAAATCAAAAGACAGGAAAAGAGTGCAAGAAAGGACAGAATGCAGGGATGCTTTCAAGTTTTCAAAAAGGCTCCTCTCGAAAACTTTTTGTCCATGTTAGAGCAGCAGGGACAGGCGTTGATGTTGCGGACCAGGCAATGTACGAATTTCCAAGAAGGATGAATTCTTCAGAGCATGTTTCTGCTTCGTTGAACCTAAAAAAAAAAGAAGCAACGCTTATAACTGCCATAATACGAAAGAGCGGTTACTCGTTCTTACTCAGCTGCATAGTTTCAGAATTTAAAAACAAATAGAATCACAATTCAGGGAAGAGAAACAGTTTATTGGTCTTCATGTAGGAATACATGTTTATGCTGGTCAATTTTTAAGGCATTTTAGGAAAACTACTTTTGTTTCTGATACACTTGCCCTTAAACCTGAATTACACAGCACTAATTGTTGAACGGGTTGTTGGAAATGTTGATGTTTTTCTTTCTTTAAAGTGAAAAGCTGAATCCAAAATGGCCACCATTTTCTGAAGCTCCATTCTCCATTAAGAAATGCAGTTCCAGGTTTCAAGGGGTGAATAATTTATATCAAAATGATAATATTTTGGCACAGTAATCCTACTTAATGAGCTTTATTTTGATGCTACTGGAGCGGGGCCTCATTTTGACCCCAGGACTGACATGCTATCTGAGACACAATGGGTCTCCAGCATCATGTTCATGGTGTTTTGTTTCAGTGAGTTATGCAGGCTATTTGCCCATATGTACATCTGCTTGTGTTTAATTAATCACCATTTTTGACTTAGGAATGTCTCAAGGGCCATAATAGCCTCCACAAACATACAAACAAACACACAAATTCTCATTCTTGGGTGTATTGACACATGCCCCACTCGATCTACACCAAGATCACTGTCAACCTAATTTTGTAATGATACGGGCATTATCCAGTGTAATCTAGCAGTAAATTAATTACAACCCACAATCCCTCATCCCCCTCAGCACTCCCTCAGGAGATGACCACAGTTGCACTTCCACTCATCAGGCTGGATGTCAGTGACAGCCAAGAACATCAAAAACAGCCGATAAGTTAAGACTTTGTCAGGCTACTGAACATTTAAAATGCATATTATGCCCTTTCTGCACAGAAGAATAGATTCAGTAGTGGCAAGTCAGTGCTAGGAATATCCTCAAAGAATAGGATCCAAGAGTCACAGAAAAAAAACCTCCAACCATGTAACCTTGAGGAAAAACCTGATCAAATATTCAGTTTGCCGTTCGTTTGCATAAAACCTGCCAAAGGTGTGAATGCATTACAGTGTGGCGTCCTATTGCCAAGGTCAGCGTACATTTCAAAGTAGCCCCCAACTTTCTGAAAATTAATTCACCCTCATAAATAACAATTAATGGCAGGCAAGTTTGACTTTGCTGTAATTAGTTCTAAACGATGCCCTTAGAAAATACGGAGACTGTTGTTTAAACATGACATTGGAAATCTTATTAAAGCTTAAGGGTGAAAGGGTTTTTTAATTGATGTTAATGTAATCATTGTCAGTTTGTGTACTCATCAAAAATTTGGATGACGTTTGACGGAATGAGAGGCAGCATTGTCCTTCACTAAATTGTAGTTTTCTGTATCCTGTTATGTCCAAAAAAGATAAATCTGTTACATTCTCCAGATTGGTCTCGGCTCTCTGTTGATGGTTTAGTACTTGTAGAGGCCTTAAGTTAGCAGCACAAAAATGGGAGAAAGCATACAGTAATGATTTTCTTACGCAGCTTCAGGGTATTGTAACGGCTGTCGACATGCACCAGGCTGACAGAAAGCCCTCCTCTGAGTCGGCCAAGTAATCCAAGATTAAAATGTATATACACCCATTATCAAGAAAGAGCGAGAGAATAGGCCAGGCACCCTGAGCGCTGAGTACACACACAGTCACACACACACAGGGACACGAGGTCACAGCACTGGGCTGGCAGAATGGGCTCAACGTATGCAGGCACACACCCCAGCAGAGAGAATACACAGGGAAATTAATGCGCACACACACTCTCTCCCAGAGATAAGCTATGGCAGCATGTCGTCAGGGGAATTTGGCCATCCATATCATCAAAAAAAAGAAGGCTCCATTAAATTTTAAGCACCTCAAGAGCTGAGGCTTATAGACTATGACATTATATTTGTAATTTCTGGTATTTATTTGCAGCTATCTCAAGGAAAGCAATCCAAAAAAACTGTTCCCCTGTAACTTTTCAAGCATTTGACTGACTGACTGTTGCAAAACAAAGATAACACAAGCAGAGCTTCAGCTACCTGCATGGCACTCTCACTTCAGAGAGCTGCATGCTTTGCATACAAGAGCTGTCTGACAGTCTGGCAAAAAGGATCTCCTGAAATAATTGACACAGCGAACAGAGCCAGACGGGCTGAGGGTGACAGGGAAAAAAAAAACTTGAAAAGTGTACCCTGGATATTACTTTGTTAGTCAGGAACACATTATAAGAGAGTACACTGTGATCTCTTTGAGTTCAGCTTTTCTCTTGATGCAAAGTTTTGCATGTCAGACCGGTCTGTAGTTTCAGGTGGAAACTTTTGCGAAGAGGCCTCGGAGTGATGAGGTGTTAATTCTCTGAAGTCTTCTTCACAGCGAACAACCCTGATTCTTGTTGGTGGAGTAGAGCCTTTGTCCTCAAAATTTTATAATAAAGCAGTGTGAAGGAATTAAATAAGAAACGGCAGATGGAACTGAGGTTGATTTATCAGCAATTGCAGCATGTGAAATCCTTTCAGTCAGGCTGACTGTGTAACAAGAGACATGATGTTTTGAAATTGTTCTATTCTGACTCAGTGGCACATAGTTGTCCGGACACAGCCCTAGTGTTCTACCTAGCCCGTACAGTTCCAGACACATTTTTGCAGATGTGGTTAATTACGTACTGCTTTGGACAATTAGTAAATGAGTCTGACAGTAACCTCCATGCATTAATCACAGTAAATTACACAGAGGAAGGCGCAGCACAGAGGTTCAATTAACCTTTTAGCCCTCGTCTGAATGTGGCGGATGGGGCTGGTTATTCAGTGAGGGCCCTAACACTCTCAGGTCACCGGGGAGAGAGAGGCACCCGGTGCCACAGAAGACTTGTCAGAGTCGCACAGTCAGTCCCTCCCTCCCTCCCTCCACCAACCAACACTGTCCTCGCCAGGCCCAGTCCCCACCCTTGGGAATCATTGAGCTGTCTGGAAATCAAGGCGACCTTTGTGTCTTGCGGTTTTTCTCACAGCTGCGGTGGCATTTATTTCCAAAGGAGTTGTGCCAGAATCCCCCTATTTATTTAGTTTAATTTAGTTGATGGTTGAAGCTGACCTTGCGATAACCACCAACACAACTCGACAACTCTCCGGAGAAATCAGGAGCCAGTGTTGGGGACTTATGAGGCTATCTCAACTGATCTGCGATCTTTTGCTTGTGGTGATTGGAAATATGAAAGACTTTGCTGTCATTGGTTTGGCTGGGTGTGTGTCTCAGAGCAAGGGTTTCAAATTATTCTTTGGACTCTGAAATGTAGTGAAAGCCACAGAATGCATGCTTCATTTAGTAAGCCAATTTGGCCAGAGACATGACCATGGTGTATCTCTAGCTTTGGATCCCTGCTGGCTGTGTGGCTTCAAGAGTAAATGAGTGACATTAATCCTTAACAGCTATCACCTCATTGCCCTGTAGAGCAAGACACTGATTCATTGATAAAAATGAACTAGTGAGCGCTGAGGATTAAACATACGTGGGTGCTTCCCATCCCCAACTGCTCTCCTGGCTGGTGGCTTTTAAATCAGCGTGTTTTCAACGTCTGTCTGCTTGGTTAACATTTACCTTTAATAACACATATCACAAGGTTTTTATGCTATCCTGGCTAATATTGTGTCTTGATATACGGCTCTCTTGCTTTCTAGCACTTTGTCACAGAAGGAATGCAACTGCTGGGCGTCAGACCAGAGATGTAATCGGAGAATATCAAATTAACACTCAGTATTCTGACACCCCCATTTGGCATTTTTACATGTAGTACCTTTAGTTGTTGTTGGATTTACAACCTGTCCTGAGCAAATGGGGAACTGTTAAGCAAGAGAAAGAGAGAAAGAGGGAGAAATACTTTTTCTTCCTGCCATGAGAAACAGAAAACAGAAATGGACAAATGAAGAGCTAGAGACAGAGGAGACATACAGACAGATAAATGAGGAGGAAATACTCTTCGCTGCTGCTGAGTCCTTTCCCACAGTGCTGCCTCTGTCCTGCCTCATCCCGTCCAGTTTGTGCTTGTTGGTTGATGCTGATGTTTCAGGATTGATTTGTCTGCATTCAGCAGTGAGGCACCCCATACAAACAATAAAACAGGCATGCGGCCCTAACACGCTGCCCTCTTGTTTCCGACTGCCCCTGTGAGAACCAGTGGTCACATGACCTGGCGAGTCATTGCACGAATGCAGGGGGACTCTGGGGCTCTCCCCCTCTTGTGGTCCCCTCAAAATCCCTGCTCCCCTGGGCCCACAGCTCTCTCTCACACACATACACACACATGCTAAACCACTATGCACTAATGCCTTTTTGTTGTGCCAACACACACATACAGGCAGGCACACACACATTAAGTCAACTCAGCACAACAGACACATGCTCTAAACCCACATACACAGTCACTCATGCATACAACTATATGTATGCACACTTGTGCACACTTCACCCATAACTCTTGAGTGCACGCATACATGCACGGCCACCCACATGCACAACAGGCACGACCGACAATAAAACACAACCTTGGGCTTGCAGATGCCTAAAAGAACACGACCCTTTGTCATCCATACTGGGACCTTTTCCTCTGGGGGAGGAGCACTATTCAAGGTCGAAACATGATTTTAGCCTTTAAACCTCCATCCCAAAACATTAAAGGGCCTCACACAGACAGTCACACACACTCTCCCCTTTTCTTTTATCCTCCTCATGTCTTTCTACCTTCCACACTGCAAAAAAATCTTAATAAGTCACGTAATCCTGTGAAAAACTGCCTCTTCACTACCCATCACTTTTGAAAGGAAATCATTGCTTTCAGAAAGTTTTGGTTGAATTACATGACATTTTCTCTCTGAAGAAGTGTTCTGCGGGTGGTATTATTTGATTTCAAAAATACAGTAAAAGGTTAGAAACAAGTTAAAATTCTTCATTTTTAAACTTTACTTGTTGAAGGCAATTCCACATGCTCATGGCCCCCCTAACATCTGACCTATAACACCCAGATATCATGTTACATGATGTCATATAAGATACTTTTATAAACACAGCCAGTCTGCGATCGCATTTATAAAATAAGTTCTCACCAGTATTTTTGTACAAACATAACATTATTCAGGAAAGACAATTCTTCGTTGTCTTAATTTAGCCATTTTGTGTAACGGCTTAATTTTACCGTTTGCTCTGATAAGACAAGTGTTAAAAAAAGAAAGTAAAACCAAGTGCAACTTTTTAATGGGCATTTTTTGCAGTGCACGAGTAGAAGCCACCCCCCACCACTCTTGTTGCCGCTCGGCTGGAATTCCTCGCGGATCACTGCCCGCGCCCTCTTTATTCCCATTCTGTGCGTCCTCCGACACCTGGCCGTTGCCCCCCTAGTCCTCTCTGCCCTCTCCCTGCTCTCCCCTCTAGCCCCTCATTAATCGGTCCTGATATTGATGGGAGCTGAATGCTGGCAAATGACTGCCTGTGAAGCCACCTCATACACCCGCTTCTCACCCTGCCTGCAACCACATACAGGCTTGATTAGCATGCCAACCGTTCTCCATGCCTGTGAATCAGTCCCTCTGTGCTTCAGCTGGCTCAGTCCTTCACTCTATCTATCCATCTATCTGTTTATTTATCTATCTATCATTTTGTTCCCCTCGGTTCCCACGTCTGCTCTTGTTCTTTTGGTTTTCAAACCTCTCCTGGCAGCATTAATGTTTCACTTTTGTGCATGTCTCCAGTGTTCCTCTCTGCCACCTGTTGATGCCTTTCTATCAAGAGGCTTTGTAAGATCCCAATAAAAGGGTTTTCACACTGAAAAGACATGGATGCATACACACAACCACACAAATGGCAATTAAGACTCAATTCAAGATCCACAAAGGAATTGTCTCCCCGGAACATCAAACATACATTCATATAAAAGTTTGAAATTGAGTTTGAACCAAAATATTTCTCTTACTTTATGAAGCTAAGATACACACAATCAATACATGCTCAGGTCATTATTGATTTTCTAACAGACTAATTGATACTTCTCCTGAATCCTGAAGTTCAAACAGATAGTTTGTAATACCCTTGAAGCTGAGTAACAAACCATCATGCACATCGAGTACACATGATAATATATTGCATAGTGTGAATGCATTGACACCCTCAGATCTGTACTTTCAATGAACTTAGAAATACCGTTCCACATATTTCAACCTAAAACAGTTTTACTTGCGTGACACCGTCTGATTTTCTGCACATTTCCCTGTAACTATCAGTGTTATGGAAAAAGGGGCTTTACAGAAATCCCCTTTCATATATGGCCTAATGTGTAATATCCTAGGAATGAGATTGTTTTTAAGAGAAACAGTTATGGAATACCGTTAATGGTTAAAGAGATGAACAGATAAAATGTTTTCCTGGTGACAAAAGCAAAACACTCCCACACCCGCTGTGAGTTTTTAATAAATGATATGCTTTCAGAAAAGAATGGAGCCAGTGTGGGGAATTCTTTTGTTTTGAACTTTAGTATGAGAGTTGATTTTAGAAACAGTGCAGCCAAAATTAAACCACATGGAAGAGCCTCAGAGTTTTCTGCTGTTTACTGCAGTGCAACCAAGATGCCAATGTTTAGAAATCAGACTTCTCTAATGTTACAGAGCTTTGAATACCTGGGTGGTGAGGCAACACCATGTAGCTCAACAGGTTTATCTCCTTTCTGATAACCAGCTCCCTTTATGATTCCCTCCTCGCTCCTACAAGACAACGCTATCTTGACTAGGGGGAATGGAGTCATCCATTACTGTTAATGACATGCTGCCTATCACACCTCAGCACCCCACTGACCAGTTACCATAGCAACAAGCGGCCGCTCTGGTATGTTGACATGTCTTTTGCTTTTCCGAGTCCTGACTTTGAGCCGCACCAGGCAAAACACTCAAACAGACAAATGTTCCCCACCCTCCTCCCTCTCCTGGGCAGCACTATCGGCCGCTATTACTCTCCACTAGCTCTGTTTGGATGTCTTCCTCCTGTGCTCACCTGTCAGAGGTGGCCCCTGGTGCTGAAATATGCCTTTTGTCTTTTCCCTGTTGGAATGAAACCATAAAGTCACTCACAGACAGAAGTTTGCAGTCCCCTTCACGACTGCTCGCTCAAAAGCAATCTGTCTTTGATCTGTGTCACGAGTAAACATGGTGATAGGAGTTAAACCCAAGGTCGAACAGACGCTGAAAACACTTATGCATTTGAGCTGTTCAGGAGATAAGGGAAACAAAGTACTCTGTCAGGCTAAGTGGCTGTAATGGCTACAAAACAAACAGACGGAGGGCCTGCTGCTTTAGAGCAAAGAAGGACTTTGCATTCCACAGAGGACCACAAAGCATCTCTGGACTTAACTTGAGCCAGACACTGTTTGTTTACCTTGCAGGTTGTAATGCAAACATTTATCTGAGTTTATGGGCGAAAGGCTAGGACTGGTCTACACCTTCCTGTCCCCGACATAGTGCCACATAAGGCAACTCTTTGTGCCTGCAGATTACAACATCGTGAGAAGGGAAATGCATATTTCAGAAGCCAATAATCTTTAGTTTAGTCAAAGCTAACCTGGCACATTCTGGCACTCGATGTGGAGAATTACGAGACCAACCAGAGTGAACCAAGAGTTCCTCAGTTCTTACTGTTCTTCTTCTTCACTTTCCTCCTACTGTCTAGTACTATTTCTTTGAACCCCATTACCACTTGTGAGACTCAAAACTTTTTTTTTGCTTTTTTTGCTGCCTCCAACCCCAAACATGTCTATATTTCCCCCCCTTAGGAAATGTGTGTGTGTGTGTGTGTGTGTGTGTGTGTGTGTGTGTGTGTGTGTGTGTGTGACAAACTCTTAAAGACACAGAGCACGGGTTTTGCTGCAGAGTACCCCAACTATAAAATATTGATGAGTATGCTTGTAAAAGTGTTTTGATTTTGTTAAACAAGGACTCAAGTTAATTATTATAATTTAAAACGGTTCATAAAATGGATCATTGTGTTCTTGTTGTAATTCAAGTTGTTGTCGCTTTTATGAAATGGTCGATGACCTCGTTTTGTCCCTGAAGACTTTACATTTCAAAAAGATACACTTTAGATGATTTCATTTGCTCTGGCTGGCCCTGATTCGAGGTTAAGAGTACACACTAACGCTGTGAGGACGGACACAGGTCATGGAAATGAGTCTGGCGGGTTTTTTGTTTCCTCATACAAACAGAGTCTGTCCTTCTTTGCTTAAGTCTCCTCCATCTTTTCTTTCTCTTTCCTCTTTTCTCTCCCCACTCTCATTCGGTTTCTGTCTTCCACTCATTCACAGCTGACCACCATGAAACCATTAGCTCTCTGTTTGTGCTCCACTGGTATCCAATATCTCCCAGTTTATGTTAGTTTGACTAACAGAAGGTCCTTAAGGTGCCTTAATGGTTTGCCAACACAATTTCCATTGTGCCGTGCAGTGGGTGATTAAGAGGATGTTGATTGCTGGGGCTTTAGGGGTGCCTGTACTGTAAGCGATATTTGGGTTATTCCAAGGCCTGTTGTCGCTGTGTGTCTGTGTGATTGGATGCAGTAATGGTCCCAGTAGTGCAGCAGACAGGCATGTAGCTGAGGTACTGCCTTCCACTGCCTCCCATTCCCTGCTTTATAGACCTCCAGGGGGTCACGACCCACCCCATAACTCTTCCAACGGCAGAGAGGGAGAGGACCTAGCTCACAGGCCTGGAATCCACCAATGTGCCTATACCTCCTGTGTGATCCCTCCCCCTAGTTCTTCTGTGAAATCTGTGGTCCCCAGCAGGAGAGGCATGGTGGGGACTGACAGTGGTGGTGATAGTTAAACAGTCACGGCTGTTTGGAGGTACACTCGCCTCCTCCTCGGGTCAGGGAGTATAAGGGACTAGGGCTGAAAATGGGGCGTCTTGTCAGCGTAATAAAGCAATGTCAGGGGTGGCAGGGAGGAAACAACTCGTATGAGTCGGAGTGGAGATGGGATGAAAGAGGTGAAAGGAAGTGGGGAGTGAAGAAAGAAAGAGGACGAATAAAACAAGAGAGACACGACAGAGGAGGCAGGTGAGGGAGAAAAGAGAAGGAGAGATACATTGGGAAAAGTGGAGGGCAGACACAGTGTCTATGGTATACTGCTAAGTGAGAATAAATCATTACTCCTCTTTTACCATTCCTACATGACTGCAGGCATTGTAAAACACACATAAAGATACCCATTAATACGCATTATTACACCCTCACATCTAGCCTCCCTCTTTCAAATGATAATACCGTATCATTCGTAACGGCAGTATTTTATTGCAAGTTGCTCAACCGCACAGCATCTTCCCTTTGCCTCACCCACCTCCCAGCTTTGTAATGTGCATACATAATTTAGGGCCTCTTGTCTTAAGTATTATTCTGCCCCTAACATCATGCAACGGAGAAGTGAGAAAAATATGTTAGCTAAGTACATCATGCCATTGATTAACTAGCAGGAGGCCTGGGAGGTGGAAGGGCTGGTGTGTGTGTGTGTGTTTGTGTGATGTGTGTGTGTGTGGTGAGGAGAGGAGGGTTGGGGGTTGCCATATCTGCTCAGACAGAGAAACAACTTTGATCTGATGACTGTCTTGGCAGACAGGCGGCATTGACTGGCGAGAGATCAACTACCCTAGTTTAACCCTGTGATGTTTTCATGCATCAATAACGCTGTTCAAATTCCTCTGCATGACACATAGGCAGGATGTGTTGTACCTGGAATCAAAACAGAAGCTACAACAGAAACTAGTCATTAGTTCCCTGCTTCTAGGCAGGTATGGCTGAATGACTAATTTGAATTATTCAGGGGTGTCAGTTTCTTAACTCAGAGTTCAGTTGATTTGTTTGTTGATTCCAAGGTGTCTTTTTGTGGAGGCAACATATTTCCAGTTTAACTGAACAGAATTGATTCCAAAACCAACGTTTTTTTTCTTTGCTCAGCTGTGGTTAAGACTTGCCACAGATGTGCTTGAACACATATGGAATTCTTAATGTTTGCACGCCAACTTTTTGATTTCTCAGTCACCGTAATAAAATGACATATGACTGCACATGCTGGTTTTTCAGTGTATGTAGAGTAAAAACAAACAAAAAGATGAGTATGTAGCATATGTTTTCCACATTTTCATGCATCTTCTAAACTTCTATGAAGATGATTATATTTTTGAGCAACTTTGATCGGGCTGAAAAATTGCACCAGTTCTAATTTTCACAATCTTGAAAAAGTAAAATACATGCTTTAAATTTTGCACTGACTGTGGCGCTGATGCAACTGCTTTTCCCTCAACGTATTATGCACCCTAAATTATTCAGCCATTTATTCTCAGGACCAAAACAGAATTAAATACCATATTGTATTTCTTATTTTCTCTTCCTCTAAAAGCACTATAGTGACTGCGACAGTTGCCAGTTACTATAGTTACAAAAATCTGTTTGGTTCCCGATAATGCCACACATACACAGAGACACACAGTTAGAGGTAAATGCACTTCATAATTGTCCACCAGTACACAGATGTGTGTATGAATAGCGATGTGTCATAATGTGGTTATGGAACAAGATCAACAAGCAACTATAGTCTTTATTCATTCAATAGAATACAGTACATGAGCTTTCTAAACAGAGGCAAGAGGAACCTGATGTATTACTGAAGCTAATTAAAAGTGTTGCCGTGTTTCCTGACTGCATCAGTGTAGTTGCTGTAAATTCTATTACAGCTTGATTTCCAAAAGCTGATTATTTCACAACAAAATGTCTTCACAAGTACAGCGAGGGTTCCTTGCTTGCCTCCTTGATTGCTTGTAATCATAACTTAGCCTGAGACAAATACACACAGCTTTGCAGCAAAGAACAGCTACTCATTTATTTAAATTTCGTGAAACATTTACAGCTCCAGATGAGTCACATTTATCATTAAACACAATAAAGATCTTTTCACTGTTTCTCCCTGAGTGCTTGACCCAGAAACCAGATCCCAGGCAAAAAAAGAAAGTGTGGCATGTAAGGTGCTTTTTGAGACAGATTTGTTTGATACATGATGACATGCAAAACTAATTTGTCAAGCACATGCTGCGGTCTTCAGTTGTCATTTGCAGCAGTGGGGTGTTGGTAAATCTTTGAGCAGTCTTGATATGTCTCAAAAAGAGCAACTGAAATTCAGCCCTTTAAAGGGCTTAAATACAGCTTCATTTATAAGACTGGTTCAAAAGTGCAGAGACCTTCAAAAGTGTCTTCTCAGTGTGCTGCTTTATCAGTTGGTGTGTATTATTTGTAAAGGTTGCTGGCAATCTTTTACTTGATGCATTACAGTTTAGAGACGTTGAATTAGTAATGGGAAGAGAATATTCCTCTGTAATTAACATAATAAGGGAACTTAAAACAGCTATTTTGCACATTTTCTTTCCCTGAATATTCTTGGTCAGATAGCTGTGGGGCATTGCAGGGTGCTGTAGAATATTGTTTCTTTTCATCTGAATGTTTCTACATTACAGTCCAGCTTGTGCAGTATATTGGTTCACTGATTTGCTGGGACATGTTGGGCCTCATAAAGGTCTCTGTGAAGGCTGGCTGTTACTATCCATACTGCATATTTCATCATAACCTTTCTACATTCACAATTCACTGTTTACAAGACCCTTTATATGAAAACAGTCCATGTGCATTTGGGGTCTTGTGGTCAAGGATATCTCCAGTTATAATATTTATGATTTTCTTTTGGAAAACAACAAAACCACATTAATAAAGATACTTCATAGGGTTACATTTCTTTCCTACTGTTTGAGGTCTCAGACTCAAAATAAGCGTATATGTCAAAATCTACTGTCCAGAACAGTAAGCTACACACAGCCTTTCCCCATACATTTAAAAGTATGGGCCTTGTTGTCATTAGTGAACAGGTAGGGATTCACTGTCTGACTTTAACACTGACTGGCATATTGTTCATTGATGTTTTTATTGTCCGAGTGCCGCAGCTCTGTCAGGGAGTTGCGGCCCTCGCAGGTCAACAGTGCAGCCTTATCACCAAACTTCAAATGACAAGAACCCAGGGCCTCTGCACAGGAATTTACAGCAGGTTTTAAAGGATCTTTCAGAGGATGAAAGGCTCTTTAAAAGGATGTAGAATAGGCCATAAACTAGATTTGTTTGTCAGACTTTTAATGACTTGACTTGGCACACATTATGTAGAAGGATGTAGTTTGACTAGATATCAAATAGAGGGTGAATCCTTTTACCAGCCAAACAAGGACAGGCCGTCACAATAAAAAGAGGTACTTATCTTTCACACACATTTGCATAGACAATAACATGTGCACAGCACACACACACATGCCTATACATACGGTTCCTTGTCGAACTCTTGGGGTGCTGAAAAACAACAGGGTGGTACCTATCAGTCTCCACTTAATTAATCTCCAAAGTGTTCCTCTTGCAATATATCGCCTTCACATTTTTCAGTTGGCATCAACCCACAATTTGCTAGAGCTGCCAATCAAAACTGTTGGCAAGGAGATAGCTGCTCCCTTGATTACCACAGACATCATCTCATGTAGGACAAATTAGGAGGGGAAATGGGTCCCTTTGCCCCCACGGTTCCAGTTGAGTATATTTTTAAGCTGGGGGGAACATCTTGTCTTTTGGGCTAATACAAGCGTATCATGGTCCTACTGCTCCTACAGGGCCTGTAGCTGTGTTATTACCGGCACAGCCTAATCAAGGACCAGGGAGAGAGGGAGAAAGAGACTAAGAAAACGAGAAAGACAGTAGAGAGAGAGAGAGAGAGAGAGAGGGGGAAAAAAATCCTCATGTGAAGCCGAGGACCACACATCCGTGAAATAAAGGATTCCTCCATGTTCTTGCAGGAGCTGTGTACATTTTTTAATCATCCATTTTTAACTAATGGCTTGTAGGCAAGGCGTGGGAGGCTTGCAATGATTACTTCCATCAAGTCAATTAGAAGTGGTATCTGAAAAGCTGTCACTTTGATGAAAAGTGATTTGTACACCCCTGTCTAACTTTGCTGCAGGTATTTCCACCGCACTCGTAGATGAACATTACAGTGCTCATACAGCACTTAAAATGATTGGATGGCTACATGAATGTCACTTGTGCGCCCTCTTTTTGAATCATACGCATGTTCTCTTCAGCTGCTGCTTATAAAAATGTGGGACCCACTTTTACAGAATTTTCCACTGCAGAATTTAAAATGTACTGATCTGTTAAACAGGTCTCGGTGGGTTGTCAGGGATTTGGGAAATATGGAAAGCGTACTTATAAATCCTCTAGTCTGTGTTATTGGCCAGGTTTCTTTCACACAGCTTATGATTGGCCAGGTGACGGTTCCCACTCGCAATTTATTGCTTACATTGATGTCTCTCTGCCATGAAATATGGTGTCACTCAGAACTAACTACATTTTAATGGTGAAACTCCACTAATGATACACCTACAGGTGCCGCTAATAGAAAAAACACATCTTGACGTATGGAAAGAAAAGCTCTACTTTCAGATGATTGGCATGGCAATGGGGTGCTGCAATCACAGGTGAGATAAGACAGTGACAGTTTCTGAAAAATATCTTGGAGCCATGGAATAGTGGATAGCTGAAAACGAATTGTTCCTGCTTGGTCTTCTTTTAGTAGAGCCCATTGATCACAAAAAGGTGATCTCTGTAGGTATTTTGTAACTCTAGATTTTCAGGATTTTGTTAGAAGACAACCCTGACACACTCTATATTCAAAGAGAATATCCTGTTGTGAATGCATGAATATCTAGTCCTTGAACATACTGTACTGTAATACAACAACCACATTTTCAAACATAATATTTTACTTGCACTTGAGTAGGAGATACAAAATGTACCTGTCAATAATAGTATACTCAATTCAACTTTGTCTCTGCAATTGGACATTTTAAAAAGAGACAATATGTGGTGGAATATGCAGCAATTAATACAGTATTGGGTTATTTGTTTGGACAACTAATGAGATTACACTGTGTTCCATCATCAGAAAAATAAAAGAAATCCCTGAGATACGCAGTGGAAGGCAGTTATAGCCAATTGAAGGACTTGACAGTTTGTTCAGTCATACATCAAGTTGTAGTTTTTGCTTCTCTTACATTTGCTTTAGGCTATTGCCCCTTGGCCTTGCTGACAAGTTAAGTTGCACTGACTGATAACACAGCTCGGCTGTGTAGGGATTACTGTCGTACATCCTGCTTGAGGCCCCTGGGAACGCCATGCTGTATCATTCTGTCAACAGTTAGCGCTCTGAGAGAGCTGTACTTTCTGTGCGTTTGTGTTTGTGTGTGTGGTACCATATTTCACACTGCCCCGTCCTCTGCCAAAATCAACTACCCAGCTTCCTCTCTCATCTTCCCTTGCCTTGGAAAGCACACCACTCTGCAGCCTTGATGAGGTGGGGCTGAACTTTGAGCCCTACCTCATCGCTCCCCAAAACACCTACATCATCATCTCAGCTCCGAAACCTGCAGGACTCAGGACTCAACAGTAACCTCCACACCACATAAATCTCTCTGACAGAGTGATGTCTCACCAGTGACACACCGGGTAGAGCCCTGGATACCCAGGGCTGCGTGCCAGCCTGCCTTAGACTCTTGAAAATGAAGAAAAAAAGCCATCCTTCTGGGGTTTGGGCCAGTGCCACATGGTCCACAAAGCCCCTGTTTCATTGTAAAAGTGGGATTAAGAATTCATTTAACACACAGGGATCTGCTGTTATGTGACAGTGGTGGGAGCTCTACTGTACCTTAATGGGCCCAGCTTGTGCTGACAGATAAGTTGAGCTGAGCCGCTCTGGACCAGGGACTCCATCCGCTTCTTCCTTCTAAATGAAACAGACTGTTATTCTTTCCAGCCGGCCATACAGTAGCCCTGTCCATCATTAAAGCTATGAATCATGTCTCTGCACTTGCACTGGCTCCCTCAGGGGTATATCATTGCCTTGCCCCTTAATCTGGGCAGATTTCCGTGCCGGGTCCACTATATAGGGTTCTGTTTTTAGCACAATGAACAGCTTGCTCATGTTACTCTGCAACTGTACTGCATACCACAATCTTCCCACATTTGCCATCAAATACTAAGGTTTCAGGTGAAATGCCAGTAAATGCGCTTGCGCCCTTCAGCAGTGGTTAAACTGAACATTACCCAGCATGGCTTTTATAGGGAGAATGTTTAGCTGCTTTTTAGCCTTTTTAGCTGTCATTATCACAGCCATGGGAAGCGCCATATGTGGTTTATGTCGATGCTAAATTGAATGTTGAGGGATTTGTTCCATAGAGAGCAGAGGCTACAGTTCTGCTGGTGAGAAAGATAAAAAGAAGTCATGCCTCTAAGCTGCTTCACGCTGTTTTGGAGGTCAATTGCTTCTTCAAAATACTCTCATTAAACTGTAGGACCTAAATATAGGCTAGTTTGTTAGAAAATTGGTATATTCTCTTTGATTCTGGTTTGAACCGCCATGTCAGAGTAATTTATATGCGGAGTTTTCCCTCAATACTGATGCAATAAGTTGCAAAGAAATTTGTGAAATTGGAGAGAGAAGTCACCCTTTTAACAATGTGATTGCATACGAGCATGTATCAGCTTGTATGTACTTAGACAGAAAGACAAAAAAATAAAGCTGCACTTGTTGCATTCCCTGCCTGCAGAAAAGGTGTACGAGTTAGAAGATGTAGTTGAGAGATTAGCCACAGCAGTTGAAAAAAATTTCCATCCATCACTCAGACTGCAGAAATCTGTCTGTTTGCTCTAACTAATTGGCCATCCATCTGTCAAAACCCGGTTTCAATACCCTTTGGACAAAGTCTGGATGGTCAGTCATCATCGTAAACCAACTGCAAATGTCGAGAAACAGGCTGACAGGAAAAATAAATAATATATCCAGGAGCAAACAGTGCCTTGTGCAGAGAATGTGAAAGGATGAATACATTTTAAATGCAGCATACACAGCATGTTAATATTAAGTAGAGATTCTCTCTCAATACGTTGTGATGCTTTCATTTATTAATTCAGCAACACAATGGCTTGTAGATAACTTTCAGTCTGAAGTCTTTGTGTGTGTCTGTGTAAAATGCTTATTTTCTAACTCGTGGTTGTTTGAGCCGAAATGTCTTTTCTGTGAACAGCTCTTCTCTGTATCCCTCATTGAAAATGCTGTTGCTTTCTTTAGAAAGCTGAGATGCAGCATTGACCCCTCTTAGAGAAGAAGAGTGTTGTTGTAGTACCACAGCCCCCCTTCTCTCCCCCTCCTGTCACTTCAGACAGCCTCTCACTGGAGAGCTCTCTCTCAGATCAGCACTAAACTCTCTCCTTAGTCTCAGGAAGTGTTGGAGGAAGCACTCTCAGCCTAGTAGGCTTTTCTTAGACTCCTAGGTCTCATTGCATATTCATAGCCCCCTCCACAGTAGAGGGTATCAAGTTTAAAAGGAGAAAAAAAAAAAAGACAGCCAAGCTTTAATTATTTACTGTGATATTGTTAATATTCTCTGATTTTAGATTACAATACATTAAGGTTTGGTCATTAATGTTTCATATTTAAAAAAATTTTTTTGTTCATGTGGACAGTGAAGCAGTGCTGCCTGCGTGGAGGCCATTTTCCCATGAGCATGAACAGTTAAAACATTTTTATGCATCACTCTCCATTGCTACACAAATGATGCAGAGACACTTACCGCTGTAAGTGGAAATTGAGAGGCTGGAAATTGTCATCAGATCTTTGTCCTTCTAAACAACACTGTCTAGTGTTGGGCAAATTCATTACGCAAACAAACCAGGTTACACAGCTTTATATTAAGCATGAGCAAACTGCAAGCACCAGAATCTTTTCTTAATGAATCGTGGAGAAAAATTCAGAGTAATCCTTTTCAGTTTTATACTGTAAAATACAGTTGGTTACAAAATGAAGCAATTACCAAAGCTGCAGTAACAATGCTGCCTTTTGTTGAATGCAGCTCATACAACACTTAGAAAGTAATTAGAAAATTAACAGAAGGATGGGGAGAAATTGCAAGTTTCTGATTATGCAACTCTTAGTAAACTGTAAATGATCAGTTTTTTGTATTATTAAAATCTGTGTTTTTATTTTTATTAATAAAAAAAAATAAAAATAGCACCTAAAACAAAAACACAAACAGAATTTGCAGGTCGAGTGATTTCACATGCAGCAAGTCCAGCTTCAGTTTCTCTTTAAGTTGCAAAAACTGGTCACAGAAAACAAAATGTACTCTTCGCACTCTTCGTCAGAGCAAGGAGAATACGTACTTCTTTTATTCTGGTATAATGGTTTAAAATGACACCTGGTTTTAACCGCACAGGGTCTTCCTTAGGACATAAACAATAGACAAATACAGATTGATTACATCTGGTACTCCATATCAACATATGGCGTATTGTCTATTGTACACGGTACAGTGTATTGCCGATTGTGACAAAACCCACAAACACATGATGTTGCCTGTGGGACAGTGTGCCTTTACACTCAAATCTCTTTCTCATTTGACATCACTGCCAATCCCGATAGTGGAAAAAATTCATACGCTTACTTCGTAAACAAGTGACCACAAGAAAAAACAAAAATAAGAGATGCCTTCAGTTGGATTCAGACGAGAGCCTCTGCAACCTGTCCTCCTCCTGATTAATAGCCAACGTGTCTTGCTGAGCAGCATGCTCTGCCACGGCTGGGGGTTCAGACTGTGAACGAGGAAGTGGCTGACAGTGGTGAGCTATGTGCTGCTCTGCTCCATGGGAGGTAATGAATTGGTGTGGCTGCCAGGACTGAAGTGTAGACAGCAGGAGGAAGAAAAGTGATCAGTCTTTTAGGGTGAGGTACTACTTGTCCAGCACGCGGGCCGCTGATAGCAGGAAAGACAGAGCATGAAAGAGAAGGGAAAAGAGGGTGGAAGGTCTTTGTAAGAGAAGAAAGAGAAAGAGTTTAGAACAGGACAAACTTAATAAGAGAAAGCAGACAGAAAAAGACAGAAAAAGAGAAAGAAAAGGATGGGTGAGAGGTGGGGTGTCACCCACTCTATGTTAACATTCCTGCAGAAATTCACTCCCTGTTCCCCCACAACACTCCTTAAACCACCACAGAGGGGGTTCATTATTCTCACTTTACTCCTCCACTAATTATCGTTATCATTATGGAGGATAATTACCATTTCACTGCCTAACACCCATGTAGGCTGCACTGCTCTGAGTCACACACAAGGTTATCAATAGCTGCTCAATTGCAGTCTCATCTGCCTAATTATACGATTTGGGCTTTGTGATAACTGAATAGGATGTGAAATCTAGTATTATGCCTTGTGAGTACTGGTGAGACGCTGAAAGTCAGCAGAAGGCCCTGGAATACACTGATGTGTGTGGAGCCTGTTAATTAAAAGCTGTGGCTTTTGCTGGAATATAAATCAGAGGAAATCCAGGGTTATGAAACAACTGGAAGACTCTAAAATATCCTGCACGCTGGCTGAGAGCTGCATACGCAGTTAAACAGAATCCTCTGAGATCTAACTTCAGATCCTCTATCTTTGGTTTCCTTCACTCATTACCCGTAATACATTTCACAAAGAACTTTTACATGTTATCTGATTTTATGAATTTCTTCTCTAGGATCTACTTTCAGTTAACCCACACTATTAGCACCAATTCAATCAGTTCATAGCACAGTATCAATGAAGAGCTGCAGCAGCATGCAGTTGTTCAACAGACCTCTATTACAGTCGCTGGCTGTGACTTATGCTAAGCTTAGTAGCTGTGTTTGTCGAGGGGGTCTCTAAATCCCTCTGTGGCATTTTGGAGATGCAGCTGACGCCTTGAACCTGGTGAATGCTCTCTCCATCTGCTGCAGCTCAACTGACACAGCCTGTCCAATCAGCAGGCGCAATTAATTAGACTTCCCCTCTTTTACCTACGGAGAGAAGCAGAGATGAAGTCAGGAATGGATAAGGGGGCATGAGGGCATGGGTTCAGAGGGTAAGAAGAGGGAAGAAGGTGACACTGGGAATGGTTCAGTAAGCATATGACAGACAGTTGGGTCAGACTGGTGGAATGTGTGCCACAGAGGACCTCATGACAGACGGGAGGCACTTTTTCTTTGACCCCAATTACCAGAGGTGTTTCTTTCCACCAGCTAATCCATGGCATATAGGGTGGCCCCTCCTCTGTACCCTGGAGATTTACTTTTCCATCCTGTTGTTTCCCCTACAAGTCATATGGGTTATAGCATAGTTCTGTTGACCAAGATGTGACTGACCTCCTGTTAAACCACTAGCTATCAAACTAGCAATGTTTTTGAATAACTGTTTAGGCTATAAAATGTCACAAAATAGTGAAAGGTTTCCTCTGAAATTTTCCAAAGCTCAAGGTGACATCCTAAAATTACTACCAGAAAACACAAATGTAATTTTTAAAAACTTTTTCTCAGTGGAGAAGCTTGAACCGGCATTTCTGCTCCGTAAATAACAATTAATTAATTATCAGAATTGTTCATCTTCTAATCCACTAGTTTATTAATTGACTAACTCTCTAGATCACTTTAATGTCGATAATTACATATATGTGTTTTTGTTTGTGAGTTTATTGCTGTTTTTCATTTAACAAAAATGAATTTGAATTCTCATCTCTTGGTTACACAAAATGTAAAGATAAATTCATATTCTGCCTCTCAAAATGTTTGTATTACTCAAGTGGTTTCCATTCAACCACAGCAACGTTTTCATGTTGTCAGGAGATTATCTGACCACCGTCTCTCCTTACTTCTTTTCACAGAGACACTTATGGACTCCACTACAGCCACAGCGGAACTCGGCTGGACGGTCTACCCCATGTCAGGGTCGAGTGACAATAGCGTAAGTGACATGCTCTACTTTTGCTATAATCTGCTTCTGATAAAGAATTGAATTATTATTTAAGTAATAATATAATTACAAGTAATTTTAGGGCCTTTGTTTATTGTGACATAGATGAGGTGTGTGGTGGCCCTCTCTTTTGTCCAATGTAAAAGTGCAGCTAATGTGTAAATTTGCTCAGTCCCCCGTGATACCACTTTTTTTCGGTCTTTGTTTTGGTTTCTCACGCTAAGGTCAAAGAGCAAAAAATGAGCCAGCCTGGAGATAAATCACTTCCACCAAAATAATCCAACTCCAAAATTAGATTATAGATTAGATAATGTGATCTCCACATTGGGAGATGTTTGAATAAGAAAACTTATTTTTTGGTAGAGTTTGAAGAGCAGAAAAAAAACACTTTTTACTTTTGGATATCACCATTTTACCACAAAGACAAGGACATTTTTACCATATTCACTGGCCCCATTTTCCTTTTGGTTATTATTCCATACATTATCTAGGTTTTAGCATGGGTTTAACCTTACCTGAACTTTCTGGTTCACGACAAACACAGCAAGAATGTACAATCATAAAGTTAAAGCTAAATATGCCAGGATAGAAGCTATGTGTTACATTGGCCCTGTTGGTGTTTGATGCACAGTATTTCCACATGGTTTGCCAGGGCATTGGTTCCTCCTAACCACATGCAAGCCAGCCCCACTTAAAGCCAGCCAAAACCAGAGTCTCAGTCTCCTTCACTTCTTTCCCCACCACAAGATTTAGACTTCTTAGAATGAGTCCAAAAGAGAGAAAAAATGTTGTAGACTTATTTGCTGGTGCATTTCAAAAAACCACTGCAGATTTTATTCAATTATTTATGCTTCTGTGGTTTGTATTAAAGATGGTTTGAATTATACTCTATCATGCTGTGTCTTTTGCACTAAAAAAGAAGCAAGAAATGGCAGCATAGAGAGCTGGCCTTCAACAGTTCCATGATACAACTTCAAAGTTGTTCAGCAATAATTTAGGACAACTTCATCTCTCCCAACCTTAGGGCACATTGTCTCCTCCCTGGTAATTCCAACAATCAATACCAAAGCAAAAAAACAGAAAAAACGACTGGTTTCCTTTTCTCTCACCGGCTCTGGATCCAATCTGCACAGAGAGAGCTTACGCACACATACCGACTCCAAAGACAGTTTACATCACATCTTCCTTTCATCTCTGCAAAATGTTGGATAAAGCAAAACATTCACTCGGCCCACATTTAATAATACGATTTAATACTAAGTAGAAACTTCAGACTAAAAGGTTGAATACTAAGCTTACTGTTGCAAACTATGTGCGGTGAAAATGCCCACTCTGGCCAAAGTGAGGTGAAATTAAGGTCTCAACATCAAACTAAAGACCTCTAAGCTCTTCAAGAATCATCTTTGTTCCAGTAAGATGTGGTGTACCGCCTGATTCTGTGATAGTTTTCTCTTCCAAATCAAATAACTTCACTTTTAAGAGTTATCTAGGAGGACTTTTGAATGCGTGTTCTTATTTCTTTCTTTTTTCAACTTGAGATATTCCATGCTCCTTTCTGAAAACCTCCAAATGCACTTACGATATATCCCTCTGTTGGAGTGCAATGAAATGCGAACAAGTTCCTAAGCCGCTGGATTTAGTCAGGTATAGGTTGGCCTTATCAGCGTGGGCACTGAAGTTTTAAGATGATACGACGGAGCTTGTCAAAAGCACAGTCCACTGGAAAGCGAAGAGTGAGAGCGATGGAGATAGCATGTCCCTTATGGCCCTGGGCAACAGGTGTGGAAACAGAGCTTGCGCTCCTACTCAGTATAACAGCAAGAGGTGCTTTACAGAAGCTATTGTCTTACACACATATATGCATGGCTTCATGGGCTTAGCTGGTGGATCAGTAACATCCAGCAGAGCGCCGCACCAGCAGTTGGCTTTCACTACTCTGTATAGCTTCATGAAATATATCCTAACTTGACATGTGATACTTTGCGACACAATGGAAACGCAAACAAGCAACAGTGTGATATTAAGTCAGAAATGTTATGGCAGTTGGTGTTATTCCACTTTTATTTTACAGCATATTTGAATATCACTTATCAAATTATTATTATAAGAAACTTATTCAAGTTTTCAAGCTATAAAACCAACTTCCTACAGCAGGTTTGTGGAAGTGATTTGTGTAAAACAATATTACACTTCAGCTTCCGTAAATCAAGTTTTATAAGCCTCTCTTTGTATAGCCAAGCAATTCTTCCTTTTAATTATGTAGAATGACAGCCAGACTTATGTTATGTCCCTTAGCCAGATGAGCAAGACGTCTTCATTATGCTTGATATCAATGCTGAAAACAAAGACAACCAATGTAATATTTACCAAACCAGAATTTATCCCGGGGCAGTCTAGGAAGTTTACTGTCCTCTGACTAACAGTTTGAGATTCTGGCAATAAAACACGCACATCACATGCCTCTCTCCACCCACACAGGGGGACTGTTGCTGTCACTATAGTTGGCCTATAATGTAAATGTGTGTCTCTGGGCAACTTTGTGAAGACTTAACCCCAAGTGCTCCCAGAGCACACAACAATGATATAACAATATTAATGCATATCTGAACATCACAACAAATTTGCATTTCTGTTACTGACCAGCAGAACACACTGAAAAAGGACAGTTTTCAATTTACTACTACTAATGCCATGCACATGGCTTCTTATACAAACTCAACATTTGCAAAGAAGCTTGTGTAGCTCCTTTACCATTAGTCTGGTTAAAGTTACTCAGAGACCCATTGAGAATCTTCTATGTGACATGGAACTAATGTATAGCCGGCTAGCAGAGAAGGGTTAAGTGGTCAATGTTTTCCTCTCAAGTGGGGCTGAGAGACGTGTGAACATCAGGTCAGACCTCCTGACCTGCTCTCTCCTGCGCTGAAGTACCGACAACAGCAACCATTTAAAAACAGACTTATGGCCGCAGGGAGCACATAGAGCTACTGTGGAAGAAAAACTGAGGTCTCCTGCATAGGCGGAGAACATAATGAGGTGGTGTGTGTGGGTTAGGTTATCATTATGGATGTGTCATAATGTGCTGTACTAGGATATATCTAGTGTCACTTGGGGACACACCACACAAGAAAGTTTTGCAGGAAAGGCAGTATGCAAGAGGATATTGCAAAATGTTTTGAAACAAATCGGTTGGTTATGATTGATCAAATATGCTGCATATTGTCTTAGAATTCCTTTGGAATAAGATTGAGGTTGTTTACGTATAATTGTGGGCATGTGTGGCAGGCCGACATACTTCTTTTCACATAGGCTTTCTTTTTCTATACAAGTAATTTGTTGAACATATTTCATTGTATTGGACTCATTTGGAATTAAAGTGACCACTAATTTGTGACTGTGATTCACAATTAAAGTCTGTGAAATTATATTTTAGGAATTAGGCAAAGAAATATGCAAACACAATCCACATGTGACATTGAATAGGGGTAAAAGATGGAATTGTTCTTCTAGTTTCACATGTTGTGCATTAGTAGTGGACAGTGGTAATTGGAGCTGACTGCAACAGACAGTTCTACTTAAGTCTGTGTGTGTGTGTGTGAGTCTCTCCTTTCTATGAAGCCTGGTCTCCTGCAGGATTTGGCTCCCATGGCCCCTCTCGTAGTAATTGAATGCAGAGAGTGGGTGTCATTTGTCCTCTGTCCCTTCAGGGAAGGCACTCTTGCTCTGACAGATTTCCCACAACTGCAAATGGGGCGACTGGGCCTTGAGAGTTTTCTGCAGGGTCTCTCTCCCTGCTTTTGTGTGAATAATTTATTTACTTCTGTCAGTGATAGAGCGGTGATAAGCGATGTGGCTCTGGCTCGTGAAGCTAGTTCAGGTTAATTCAAACACTGTAATGACAAGACGTGATAAATACACAGTTCATGTTATGTCGAAACAATGAAACCGTTAAATCTCTGAGTGTTCTGACAGTGCGTTCACACTTGACTGATGTGTCATTCTATTTTGACCAATTGTGGGATAAAGAAACAGGCTGTTTCCGACCGAGTTGTGGTGTGCAGCGGTAGCTATAAGACTTATGTATTTATACATGTTGTGTTTAATTCTGCTTTGTCTTTGCCTATCATAAAGTAACCAAGTCTGGATTAGTAAAAAGGCAGTAATAGAATATAAAAGCTATATAGACCTCAATGATAGATGCAGTAATGGATGCAGTCATTTGTTTAGGGGTGATTCTTCTTTTAGTCTTCCAAATAACAGTTTTACAGTCATTTAAACGGATGTGACTGTAACAACCGTCAACAACTCTTCCATTTCTGTTTGCCAGACAGATCAATTTATCAAAAATTTGGCTGAGTGTTGACGACCAGTGGCCACGAAGAGTGTAGTTGTGGTCGACTCTTTTGCAGCCAATAAACTTGCTGACCGTCTGCACATTGGCGAAGTTTTTCTGGTTGCACAGATGTACAGGAAATGGAGAATTCTGACAACTTGATTGTGTTGCTTGCAGTATGAATACATTGTAAGAGCATAGTAGTCCCAACAGAGCAATATAACAGGCTGACATATCAAAAGCCACGTGTCTGTTTGTCTGACTCTTGACTAGATGCTTGGCTCACTGACCTTGAAAGTGGATATCCTTCAATAAAAGGCCAATCTCAAGGTTCCTTCCCCTGTTTTAAATGAAGATATTGTTTGAGTTGTTCATTGTTTTTATCTTGGATCAACAGTTTTTTTTTTATTTTATCTTTTTAGTCAATAGAGCTGTTGTCAATCACCTTAATGCTGTACATGTAATTAAGGTCTGTATACAAATGCATGACTTATGTGTTCTTGAGCACTGAACACAGAGCCTTTCTGTGCTCACCTAGTGTAAACCAATTTGGATTAAAATGTCAGTTAAATGGAATAAGAGAGTGAACAGTAGCTCCTGAATAACGTGTGCTTACAGGGGAGTTTGGTAATGAGTTGCAACAAAGAGGTCCAAGGAGGACTTTCATTTCGACTGGTGATTGAGGCAAAAAGCTGTCTTTGGTGAATTGCCTCAGTTGTAGAGGCAACTCTAGTCTATAATTCAGCCTTGACAGTGCGCTACGCATGACTTTACAGATAAAGCAGAGTTCTACTGTCATGGAGACGTATGGATTGCAGGTCAGCTGAACTTTTCTGTTTCTCTCCTGGAGTGGCAGAGGAGTTATTGATTCTGAAGCTCATTCTCAGTGAGCGTCACTGAACTGTAGCACCTCGTATAACACCAGAGGAAGAGAGGAACAGCTGAAATATAGTCGTTTCTACTAGCCCTGCTATAGTCTAACCACCACAATCTATATTCACTTCAGACAGGTTTGCAGGGCATTTGTCTCTCAGTATTACTGCGCTCTAGCATAATATAAATTACAGGCACTCCAGCCAGTGGACCAAAGGCTGGTGTGGGAAAGTAGTTTTATTAACAAAGCAGAGATGGCCTGACAACAGTTGGAACAGTTTATTATCAGTTTAACTGGCAGGATGATAAAGGTGCAGGAATTTGTTTTGAGAACAGTACAAAGGCGGTGTGGACACATGACTGCTTAATCTAAATCTAACGTGCATGATCTAAACAGTAGGTGTGCACGCTAACAACTGACTTTTTGGCAGTAGCACTAAAACTGTCATGTTTGCTAATATAACAGAGTTATAAAGGCTCTGGTGAGAGCCACAAACTTTTGGCATCAAACATCATATGCAGGTGCATATCAAGTATTTGTTTCAGTTTGCTCGTAATAATGGATAACATCCAGCAGGGTAAACCAACTTTGAAAATGACTTGCCAACTCTATTCAAACCAGCATTATTAGACTCAGGACCCCAACAAGAGCAATTAAAACATAAAACAGTGTCTTTCTGTTTGGAGCCAGTCACACGTTCGGTTTCACATCATTGATTTTTTTATTGTAAGAGAATGTTTGTGTGTTTTTTTCACAGAGGAAGGGAGGACATAGTGTGCTATGAAAAAGCCTTGTTATTTACCTTAAAGTCTTATGTCTAATAACTTATATAAAAATATACCCAAAATATTTTACAAATGTAAATTAGCTCTTGATAATATTTGATGTGCCGTTGGTTGTTTGGAAAATGCCTTTTATCATTCTGGTCTTAAACATCTATTTTTTTTGGGCTATGTTTTATTATGTTGTTTATGTTATATTAATGCACTAATGCACTCAGCCCTTTGGCTGTGGATTTCCACACTCCGAGAACAAGAAAAACAACATTTTGCCAAATGTAACAGGATCTCGGTAAAATAAGCTGGAGTTTTTGCTTCCATCATCATCTGAGAGCAGCTCATCCCCTCTAACTAATCTATCGTGACATCCACCACCAGGGTTACCTCCACTTTCTGTACTTAAAACACATGACCACCCTTTTACAGCACTCTGTGTAAAGAGCCAGGGGAAAGAGCTGTGAAAATGAAGACGTTTCTTCTAATTTCACACTCTGCGCTTGATCGTTAGGCTCTTATTATGCCCCATTTGCTTCCCTCCACTGGCTGTGATGAAAGCGGGGCAAAGAGGCCATGACAGGACAAAAAGGGGCCCTCCATCAAAACACATTTTGTTTGGGGTCTTTTTTAGCCTGGCTCAACCCTTCCCCCCACATCACTGCCAACACTTTCCCCTGCAGTTTCCCCTGTCTGCATCCCTCATTAGCAGCAACCCCCACCTGTCTCCACATTCATTTTTTTTAAACTGCGATTGTCCAACTCTCTGTGCTCAGTAGAAGCGGACTGTCCGTTCTTGTTTAATTGGCCCACAGCCTCCCCACTGCTCCTCAACAAGTGGGAAGGTCAATAGCTGCTCATGACCTGCAATGATGATGTCTGCCAGTCCGGGCCAAAAGACAGATTTATCCTTCAGCCATACCCCCAAGAACCTGTAGCTTGTATAATCGTGTGATAATTGATTCATTTGTGTGGTTTTATAGCTAGATAATAAATCAGACCACATTTCATCACTTTGGGGTGATGGTGCATTCACATGTAGTCTGGTATTCTTTAAATTTACATAGCTAAATTGGCAATTTTACTATCAAAATGTGTTTACTCTGATTTAACATAAAAGCCCATTGTTAACTGTTTTTTTGTAAGTGGACTTACAGGCCCAAGATTCAGATATAGAAGTTATTAATATAGCTTTTTGTTCAATTTTATTCTAATTATTCTCATTATTACTATTATTTTTGGCTGCACATCAGTCTTTTCTGTTTAGGTTGGCTCGTGTGATGGTTTGGATTTGGGTTTGGGTCAAGCCAGCATCACACTAGCAGTGATTAATTAGGACATGGGAATTAAGAACTAAAGCTGTTCTAATTAGTCAGAAAGCATTTGATAGAATGCCGGTTTGCAACAAGAGGGGTGACTTTCTTCTCCCAACCCGTCAAAATCTGTCAAAATCCTCACTAAGTGGGCACTAATTTGAGAAATTATATCAGCTGTGAAGTGAAGAGTGAAGGGGGGAGGTAAAGCGGTGGAAGCAGTAGAGGGTGCAGCTGATGCAAAGTGGCTCTCGGGCGTTGAGAACAGGGTTTTTTCCTCGGCTGAGATGCCGAGGTCAAGGTCGTGACCTTCTCGGTGGTTAGAGCGCATGGTGTTTAAAGCTGGTTTGATCCATTGCCAAGGGGCAGGAAAACCACAGAGGTTGCATCTGGAGACTGTAGTCAGAGTGAGTACTGGTGTGCAATATGTGGACTTTGAAGTAGAACAGAATACCCAGAAAACCTGGGGTGAAATTTGCCCCTTGATTATTTTTTATATGATTACCTATGTAATATGATTACACTCAGTTTAGCCTGTCTTTGATTGTGGAAAATTCATGTCATGTTTCCTCAGTGCTTCACTGTAGTGAAAGGAGCTTTCACTGCAATGTCAATAACCCATTACAGTATGTGCTATGAATGTGTCCTATTAAGACACAATAAAAATGTAGGACACACCAGCACATAAACCAGAACCTCTCTGTTCTGTTCAAGTGACTTAATGTCATGTCTCCAGTTTCTCTTAAAGCATTACAGGATGTGAATGGTTTGCTCAATGAGAGGAAAAGAGACGGTACACTTCAAAGGTGTCTGCCTCTACAAAGCATACCAAGATAAACTTTTAACCATTAATTGCGCCATGCATCGCACATTTTGAAAATATCAAAAAAGGCAAACTGATTGATGCTGTAAGCCAAGTAGAGTTTTAAATGACACCTTCATAATGCCACCCTCCCTTTGTTGGATTTACCTGTCAGTGCCATGTAACAGATGACACCCAGTTCATGTACGCAGTCCTAAAAATGTCCCAAAATTGGAACTCATTCAGTAATGTGAGAGCAGCTGTTCTCATTAAGAAAATGCAACTCTTGGATTTCTGAAAGTCATTTAACACATAAGCCCCAAATAGTGAACCACAATATGTTGTTTCTCACTAAAATAACTAATTCTTCAGACTATTATTATTATGTTTAAAAACTTTACATACTTGACTAAATCATTTGGAGTAAGGGTTACAGTAAGTACCCTATACGTAGCCTTGTTAACATACCAGTATTACCTCAAGAAATGGGAGAACATGCTGGAAAGACTGCTTCTCATTTCTTCCTGTGCATTCATGGAGACAGTGTCATTAGAGATATTATGTTGCTTTGCACCATGTAATCAGTTTAATCAAAATATTGCCTTAAGCTGATTACTCACAGTAATCAAAGTATTATAAAGTGTGCATGAAAGGAATCTTGTTATTGCTGCAAAATAGGTATCAGCGGGGCTTTATGACAATTTATATTAATAGGAAACATGCAGACAATTTGCTGCTTTACAGCTGAATTGCACTTAATTGAATGAATCAGGTAAACTATGTGCCTCAATTGCCAATTCTTTTTTGTTTTGTTTTTTCATAAAATTCTGTACTCACATGTAAATATGTTTATGTCTGTCCTTGGCCAACAGTGGGAGGAGGTGAGCGGTTACGACGAAAACATGAACACCATCCGGACGTACCAGGTGTGCAATGTTTTCAACAACAATCAGAACAACTGGGTACGGACAAAGTACATCCGGCGTCGTGGTGCTCAGCGCATCCATGTGGAGATGAAGTTCTCGGTTAGGGACTGCAGTAGCATTCCAAACGTGCCGGGCTCATGTAAAGAGACTTTTAACCTCTATTACTATGAATCTGATGCAGACACAGCCACCAGAACCTCCCCAGCTTGGATGGAGAACCCCTGGATCAAAGTTGACACCATTGCAGCAGATGAAAGCTTCTCCCAGGTGGACCTAGGGGGCAGAGTGATGAAGATTAACACTGAGGTTCGGAGCTTCGGCCCTGTGTCACGAAATGGCTTCTACCTGGCCTTCCAGGACTACGGTGGCTGTATGTCGCTCATCGCTGTCCGCGTCTTTTACCGGAAGTGCCCTCGCATCATCACGAACGGGGCGTTGTTCCAGGAGACACTCTCAGGAGCAGAGAGCACCTCCCTGGTGGCTGCTAGAGGCGTTTGCATCCCCAACGCAGAGGAGGTGGATGTGCCCATTAAGTTGTACTGCAATGGAGACGGAGAATGGATGGTACCCATCGGACGCTGCATGTGCAAAGCTGGGAACGAGGCCGTGGAGAACGGGACTGTTTGTCGAGGTATGTTTTGCTCTTATAATGTTTGCATTAAATCTGCTAAGCCTAATGAATCAGTCTGCTCTGCCATCATAACAACGTAATCCAAACACTGAAGGATATAATCTATACAGTGTCTGATAGTGCCCTCACCGTAAACTGTTCCAGGGATCTATTAATACAACTGAAGCTAGTTATAAATGTTTTTTTTATTAAAAGACATTATGGAAGGTATACATTCTGCGCTTAGATTATTGACCTAATCACCATATTCTCATAAAAATGATCATTAACCCTTGCTGTTTATTTCCTTTTTTTAAATCAAAAATACACTGCACTTTGGATGTTGTGACTGCAGAAAATTCAGTTTAGTTCAGTTCTGAGCTACCATAAATGATGGGAATTACTCACAGGTGTTAGGTTGCAAATCACAACAGCTTGTCAGTGAACAAATTATCTATTACTTTTCTTCCTGTGGACCACACAGCACATCTACAACTAAACCTCCAATCCATCTATCTATATTGTAATCTTTTTGTCTATATGAAAAGGGGTGCATTAAACGTGTAATTGTGCAAGCACGGTATGTTCAGGGTCTTTCTTCCTTTCATTTGAATGTTTATTTTCCAAAAAATAGTAAGAACATGTCAGCCTTTCCTAACATAGATGCACCACTCTATGCATATTTAACAGAACTCTGCTTAACAGAAATTCTGGAAAAAAAAGGATACAAACAACAATTTTTCATCCTGTAAAATTTTTGTGCTGACCTTTTGTTGGTATAATGCCTCCTTCCATCCATGAGGACAAAGAGGATCGTTTTCAAAATTGCCGACATTTACCTATCAATTGGAATCCCTCACAGGCAAATCGATTTGGCTTTTCAAAACATCAATGTACCCAACATTTACCTGTGCCGTGCCCTATCCGCACTCTGGCAGGTGGTATTTGGTCAACGTGCTTAGAGATCTTGATCACTTGAAACAGCACGACAGCGAGCAGCACAACAAACCACCCACCTGCGTTTTAGATCGGTGTGTTGCTGCCTTTCTTATGCGCGCCTGTAATTACAACACATCCCCCAGTGTCTGTGTGCTGGGAGGGGAAACGTGATGGGTGCTGCCTCACAAACACTGCCAGGCCCCGCTCAATGACTGTTAATGAGGACAGGCACCAGCTCCTCCTCAAGGAATACAGACCAATAAGAGGCATGTGACGATGGCTACTCTGCTGTAGCAAGCTACTTTGAATCCACAGACCCACATAATTACACAAATCTGCTTGTTTTTTGACCTACATGTAATTCACTGCATGTGGTGGATTGAAACATCTCAGGGGTGTCCTCTGTCATGGTTTTTTTTTGTGCTAAACAGGATTATACAATTAAATGCTGTCAGTGCAACAGGGAAAGCATGTTGATTCATTTATATCCTCGCGCTGCTGGGCATGAGACTTTTTGACTGAAAAAATGCAGCATTTTACCTTCCCTTCCTGACCACCCTCCTGTTTATTTCTCCATGCCTGCTGTACACTGGCTTTGTTAGCCAACATCCACCAGAAGAAAAGCTTCACTGACTGCATGCTCTCTTCTTCATCACCCCCCCACTGCAGTGAATGTTATAGATTTAAGCACTGCAGGGCTCACGAGATAGTGACTCTGACAGAACACAGACAGATTTCCACCGTCCTCTTTGCCACTTGGTCTTCCCCGATCACTTGATGCAGTGACTGAATATTAAAGCTTTATGAAAAGAATGCATTATCTGAGAGTGCAGCTGTGGAATGCAGCAAAACACTACGCACAGAGATTTATTTTTATGGCTCCATACAATAGTTATGAGCCTCAGTGGAAACAACAGGGAAGTGTGTCTTTTACCAAGAAAGAAAATAAAACCATTACAGTCAAAAAGGGATATTATTCTGTGGTTCCCCTATTGTTCAGAAGCCCATTTTGATTGAAGACTGCCACAAGTTGGTCTGCTCTCTAGTCATCTTCCCAAACTCTGAAAGCCAATATCAGTGCTTGAAACTGTGGTCAGTCGCCGCCTTTCAACTGCCAGAAGTTGGTTAATGAATTGATCTATGAAAGATGCGCCTTTGCCTGGCGATATTACGGGGTAATGAATTGATTTGTGAGAGGTGCCCTCGGAGGGTTTGGAAGATATCCCCTTTCATAGCTGGTTTGTGGAGCCAGAGAGACAGCATAAAGCAGCGAAGATGAAAGAGACTATTTGTACTGTAATATTAATAACACAGCCATTGCTTTGTTCCAACATCTCCGCAACTAAACGTGTAATTACGCATGTAACAATTAAATCCTTGGCAGAAATCCCGGCAAATAATTATACTGTCATGAAATCTGTCAAAATATTGACAGTACAGGGGGGTGCTTACATCAAATTGCTGAGGCCTTTTTCTCTGCGATTGTCTTACAAGTGAGATTAAGTTTCCTCTCTAAGAAGCGCTGGGAGTGAGGGAACCACACCAGGGCTTGTCAGCAGAGACAGCCCTGAAAAGAGAGACCCTTCTTCCCCTCAGAGCCTTGAGGAGATGGTGCACCACAGAGACACGTGAGGTCCTGTTTGCCCTTGTTGTTGACTCCAGGATGAAAAGCATTCTCTTCAGTGGGGCACAATGAGAGCCATGTTCATGGGTGAAAACTCCCTTAACAATGCCCATGTGTGTTTTTTCACTGTAATCTGATCATCTAACCCCATGCTATAGGGAGTTCAAGGGTCTCGACTGTGGGAGCGTGGCTCGTGTTATAGAGCAGTGAAGATTTAGATGGAGACAATATGTCACAGCTTGATTCATCTTTTGGTTATGTTTTTGTTAATGACTTTAGCAGTGTAGTATATAAGCAGTGCAGTCGGTGTGGCCCAGATTTGTAGGGATAAGAATCACCACATAACATCACACAGCAAGACAGTGGATACAAAAGTGCAACTGTTACATATTCTTCGCACTCTTCCACTTATGTGCAGTGGGAATATTTGTGTGAAAAAACTGTTTTGATGCCGGGAAACAATTAGGTTTATACCTCCACACTCAAAGGCAGTGACACTATTCCGAGCTCCAGATGGACTGTACAATGGATGTATCGAATTCTGCTGAACATGCACAACAGGCCCCACAGCGAGTCAGTAAGTCACATGACTGATAAGCATTTTTAGGTCACGGTGTAGAGAATTTGGAACAACACTAGCGCCTCTTTTAATGTCAGTCTCTTGGTGAGGTCTGCGTAAGTGGTGGGTTGTAGCTGGTTGGAAGCGGGGTTCCTGCACTTGCACCCAGAGCAATTAGATTAAGGAGGAAAGTAATTCTTCAGCCAAATGTGGTTGTAGATAAAGAGAGTTAGGGGGATCTAGTGCAAAGGTAGGTGCTGGGCAGACATGATTGGATAGACATGATTGCATGGAAAAGAGGAGGGGAGGCAGGAAATGAGTCCCCCTAACCCACTGTCAGAATCCCAATTATTGCAGTCTCTTCGTCTGGAGAGGGTTTAAGGGTGGAAATCAGCGTAGCACAGACAAATCCACACCGCTGCCTTTATTTCCCTGGGTGCCTCTGTCTTTAATGGCAGCTCTAATTGACTAACAGTGCACGTGGGGAACAGCCATGCCGATGACTGGATGACTGTCCTCTGCGCTGGAACAAGACACAAAGCAAAACAAAACAAACACACCCCCTCAAGGCTTTTGCTGCATTGTGTATTGTGCAAACAAAGATGAAGGAAGATTTGCATTGGGCTGCAGTAACAGAAAGAGGGAGAGCGAGTGGGAGAAAATAAGAAAAAGAGAAAGGGAGACCAAAATGTCAACATTCTGCCTACACAATAGGCATTCACACAATATTATGTTAAAGTAAAAGCCACACTTAGATTACTATTTACTCTCTTAGATTGATGGCTGCTTCGGCTGCTGTTAGGAACCCTTTAGTTAAGCATAAGGAATACAAATTAGCTCCTGAACAGATGTTCATTACTGCAACATTTGTCTGTTAAATGGCATCATAGACAACATGACTTAATTTCTGCATCATAGGCGATATCACTTAATTTCCATTACTGATCTTTTTATATAGACCCATAAAACGGGTCTGTGATGTGTATTTGGTCTGTACGCAGTGTAGGATGTTGTAACAGCAGGAGGCCAACAGGCGAGCTCTAAGACATGTCACTTTGTCCACAGAGGCCCCAGGGAGCATTCGGGAGCCTTTATTCCCCCTTCCCCACTGTGATGGGATTTCAGTGTGGCCAGGTGCTTTTTTTTTCTCTGCCCGCCAGTTTGTTCTGCACCCTGCACACATCTATACAGCAGGAGAGAGAGAGAAAACAAACACAGAAAAACAAGCGAGGGAGCCACTAATGAGAGGAAGGGAAGAGACTAATGAGAGAAAAACTCTGAATTAAACACACATACAGCCCTTTCAATATACATTACAGTATGTGTAGCAGGGTGCACAAATCACATTACAGCGCACGGACACATATGCACTGCCATACAGTAGGCAATCATGTGCACACGCAGGGACCTTTTATACCCACACACATACACGTTATCATCCTCATTTTCACAGCACATCCATCATATGTGGATGTGATAACGTGACCTGCGATCCCTGCGAATCTCCCTGAGTTTGAAGATCGTGGCCTGTTAAGCCTGTAAATGATTTCCACATGTTTTTGCACATGTCGGGCTCTGCTCCATATGCCCCTCCGTCACACTCCTCATTATCCCACACCATCTATTGAATCTCAAATTCAGTCAGTTTGACCTCTTATAATCCCAGGACCTCTTTTTTTCTACATTACTGGTCATCTCACCGACTATAGTGGCCTCCTGCAGGCCTGGTTCTTGCTCGTAACACCTATCACTGTCTCACCCTGAGCCCCCAAGATACCAGACAGTCTGATGACCACAGACAGTTTTGCTGGTGTTTCTCCATGAGAGCAACACTTGGTGACAACCCTGAGACCTTATGATTTTGTTCATGATAAAGTTGCTTTGGATTGTCCTGATACTGAGGAAATGAGAGATGTCTAGTGTATAGAGATCCTTCCATACGTGCCTCTCTTTTGTCATCATGGACAAGGCCAGGGCTTTGTCAAAACATCCCAGTGCGGCCTCCCTCAGATGTCCTCAACTCGTGTCCTGTTGGAGGATTCAAGTCGCTCTCTCGGGTAAGGGAGACTGATGGATCAAGCATCTGTCTGGATAAAAGATGAGAAACAATCGAGCTCACTGTTAAAGACAGGAATCCCTCTCGAGTATCAGTGACCTTGTTTTCCAATGATGTATTAGAACTCGGTCAACACTGAGAGAAAATTGTGGTGTCTTGTGTTGTGTGCCGTTGACCTACATTAGAGCTATTCTAAAACTGAGAGCAGAGAGAAAGCTTATCCATTCCTGACATTGGTGGGAAGTGCCACGTGTATTCTGCGGCCATACTATCCAAGAGATGAGCACAGTTGTTCACACACAGTTAACCCCTTGGTCATTCACTAAGAAACTGAAACGGTTGGGTCTATATTCTGCTTCACACCGGATCTCGCTTCACTACTCCACACATAAAGGTGCTTACTGTTGTTGCATGTACTCTACCTGAATATGTGCCCCTTAACGCTCAGTGTAAATTACAAAAACATCTGTTAGTTATATAATTCACCAGCTATTCATTGTGTTGCTGCTCAGTGCATTTGAATTATTTGACAGTGTGTTCCTTTGAGAACTTTGATGACAGCAACTTATATAACTATGTGACTGCAGTCTGCAATAGTCCTCACTTTGACTTACCGTACCTTAACATACCAGTACAGTAAAACAGAAAATAGGCATTTCATCCCCTATAGAAAAGATTCTCCAGAAGCGTAATGGATTCTAAAATAAGTAACATCACCCACCAACAAAGATCCTGTTAAACTTCAGGTGATTAAAGATTTAATGGTTGCATGGGTGAGGGCGAGAGATGGGAGGGAAGAGATAGATCAGAATGGAAAGGAAACAGGGGAAGAGAGATATTAACAAGGACACATGAAGAGCTTGGTTGTCTTTCTTTTCTTTTCCCTCCTCTTACCAGTGTTATATGCTTCACCGCCCATCAACATACTGCACTCAGAACAAAAAAGAGATCATCATCTCCTTTGAACAGCCTAAACAGACATCACAGGTAGAGAATATTAATTCTATAAACTGCCTAACTCGTTTACTTTAACAGAGAGATTACTTACTATGCACTGAGAAGATTTCCTGATACAGCTCCTTTCAAAACACATTATATCATTAAAGAAATGTGGTTGTCAACCTAAAAATAATGTTTATTTATTTATTATTATTATTATTTATTTGAATATTCTGTGAAAAAGTCACTCTTTTCTGCCTTTGCATAGAAACAATGACAGACAGAATTAAGAGAAGTCTTTGTTGCTGTACATTTACTAGATTATCACAGCAAGGTTCACTTTGCTGTGTACCATGAGTCAGCAGACACTGTAAATCTCCAAGCTGTCGATATATCTCTCTTGCAGTGTCATTAAGATAAATTCCTGTGCATTTAATTACTTGGCAATCAAAGTGATTTAGATTCACAAAGTACACCCTGCTGTTCTCAAAGGAAAACAAAAAGGCTGACTTCAATTAACAGCCGATTCCAGTGCCTGAAACCAAATAAGAAAAGCCAACAAACAGAAAGTATCATTGGATTCAAGGGCAACATCTCCGTTAACCTCAGTGAATCCCTATGAGGTGATCATGTCCAAACAAGCCTTATCTACCCACCGGGGCCTCTGCAGTGTTTGAGCAAAATCAACAACCAAATCAAGCAGTTTATATTGAGATTTATTTTAGTTTGGGATTTAATTCTGAAATGTTTAGAAAACCACTGGCTAATGTCAACTCAAAAGTTGAACTGGCAGAGCAAAGGTTTCTGTCATCATCCTCCCCGGGAGGAGAGTGGTGTTTGAGTTTGAAATTGAACACATGCCTCTAAAGCCCCGTCCATGTAAAGTTAAGCTCTGGCCTGTCAAGAGAAACCACTGCAGGACTCTACCTTGCTTTTTTTTTTTTTTTTTGCCATTTTACTACCTGTGTGTTCCTGGATATTTCTTCATTGTGCATTTTGCTTATAGTTATACACTTTATTAAATGTCAAGGCCCAAGAGATATTGATGAAAGAGTAACAACTGCACACTAACTTCAATCCGTGAATTAATTTGAATAGATAAAGGTTAAATCTCAGTCAGATCTTCCAAAGAAGGTCAAAAGAACAAGACTAAGAGTCTACAGCCATGCTAGCGGCACTGTGGGGGTGTCTAGGCTCACAATGACAATGCTAACATGCTGATGTGCAGCAGCTATAATGTTTACCCTGTTCACCATCTACGTTTGGCATGCTAACATTTGCTAATTAGCACAAAACACAGTACAGTTGGGGATGATGGGAATGTTAAATTTACTTGGCCATAAAAAAGAAAGTATTGGAAAAATTAAACATTTGACCTGATGATGTTACTAGATTTGTTAGGGGATCACCAAAGTGATTACAGTTCATCATGAGGTTGGCATGAATCACTCAAAACCACATGCCAGCCTTATAGTGGTGCAACATGAAGAGTCAGGGGACCGTTAGAATTCATTGTGTGGGAACTATGAATGTCTGTACCAGATTTCATGACCTTTGATCCAGTAATTGTTGAGATAATTCTATCTGGACCAAAGTGGTGGAGCAACCAACAGACCACCAGACTGACACTGCTATCCCTAGAGCCATGCTTAAATGATTAAAAATAGTTGAAGCTTTATCTTACGAATCACGCTATAAAACGAAGACAAAAGACAGTGTGCAAGTCTGACAAAAACACTTAGTGCTCCATATTCCATATGCTTTTTCCAAAAGCATTTATCACACACTGTCATATTGTCTTTTGCTTGTTTATCAAAGTACTCAATTAGGACTGTAATTGTGCAGGATGAGCATACTTGATGTTGGGCAGGAAAACAATCTTGGCTTCAGTGGCCTGATTTAATTGTTGAAACCTGGTTGAGGGGGATGGTGTTCTGTTGCTGCGGGGGACAGCTCTGCTTTGTAAATGGACTACTTACAGAATTTTCTGGATGTTAAAACTTTTTACTTCCCTTTGGGCAGCTGCTAAGCAAATAAATTACTCAATATAATGAGCTGTTCCACTCTCCTGTGGAATTCCCAAGCTTTCGGGCTGAAAGGTACGGTTCGACACGCTTTTTCTCATTCTTATAACTGTTGTAAAGAACCGGGTTCATCTAAAGGATACAGTTCTTTTTTTAAACCACGCTTTTGAAGATGAAAGGCATAGCACAATCCACTGGGCTAATCCTTATCTAGTCAGTTCAGAATATTCCTACCAGTACATTACAGTATGTACCAGTGGTTTATGGGTGAGAATAATCTCACCATGTTCCTCCTTTCCTCCCTGTTCTTCTCTTCCATCTCGAGGTCTTTGCCTTGTGATTAGTGCTATTTTCCCACAGTTTAATACTGTAAAGCCTTTAGGGATTCTCTGTTTATACTAAATTTATATGAAGAAGAAGGAGGTGAGACTGTAAACAACAAGCTAATGAGAAGTCTGCTCTGTTTTGCCTTGTGTGGAAAAATAACAATCGCTTCCTGTGCACCTCACAGCATGAGTTAAAGTACAGTGCTGGGATATCATAATGTTTTTATGTCCCCATCATGTTTGAAAATTAGACGGTAATTACTGCGCAATTTCTTTTTATAAGGCTGAAGTATATTCTTTCAATTCCGTGTAATTGTAGATCCCACAAGTTTTGGGTAATTCTAGACACCATAAAATTTACTGTGTGCTTTATAAAATTCTGTCTCTGTGCATTTGGAGTGGTCACTAGCAAAAATATAATTATTACCTAAAGAATAAATCAGTGTGTCCATTGTTGGTAAAAGCTCTTCTCACTGAACACATAACTTTTCATAGTTCTATATTTAAGTCCAGTACCTCAAACTGCAGTTCCTGCGAGGCAAAACTGATTATATAGGTTGTTGAAGATCCATCACCTCTAAGTAATGGGTTTTAAGTATTGACGTGAAAAAGAGATAAATATGAGGTACTTTAGGTCAGGATTTGATTTCCTATTTACTGAAAACGTGGGTTTGCTGCAGCAAAATGCTGTAGGTGAAATTTAGTTGAAGAGAGACTGAGGTAAGAAAAACAGGCAGTGAAACAGTGAGACACAGTGAACACGCTAAACAGAAAAATCACGTACAAAACTCCTCCACATCGAACATTAACCACCCGCCGGTGTTTACTACAAAGCCTGGATTGGCCTTGCAGCATTTTGATGCCTGGGAAATGCTCACTTCGTGCTGGGACCAGTGTTCTGGTTTATTGTGGTCATCTCAAGGCTGTGTGGTCTCTACAGAGCTATTCTGGCGGTTTAGGTGGGGGAGAGATCAGCGCATTTTCATGTGTGGGGTGTTTTCATTTCACCCCGCCAACCGACTCAGTATGGCACCGTCTCGACACACACCAGGGCCACTGCTGCCTCCCCTCCCAGTACGGGCATCTCTTCTCTGTGAAGTAACAGGCTTAAAGAACTGTCTGGAATACATTAGTCACAGTTATTAATGAGGTTGTTTTGATTCTGCTCTCCCCTTGTCTTAGCTTTTTTTTCCACCGTGCAAAGTCATGACGGTGCTGAGGATTTTGGCTAAAACAAAAAGACACACCATGTCAGCTATCAGGGAGACAGATACGGTTAAAACGATACAGAGAACTGGCGAGACAGTCAGGAGTTAAAGAGTCTTAGAGGAAGAGATCACGGTACAGTGTAGACTTATACTATGTCTCTCTTAACCACACTACATGATGTTATGCACTTGGCAAAGGAATACGTTCCTCTCCCCTTACAGTATGATATGCACTGGCTCAGTTTAGGGCTGTCAGTGGCACGTGTCACTTAAAATTATGGATTTTGTCTGTTAGTGCAAAAGTACAGAATGTGTCTGAGAGATTTTTTTTTAAATAGGCTTTTGAAAACAGTGGCAGGATATGACTTTGAGGGGATTAGTCAAACCTACGGCAGAAAATAGAGTGATAGCTCATTACTGGGGAAAATATATTGGCAAACTTGAGGAAAAAAATTCATCTAGAATGACATTTTCTGTTTTTTAACTTATTTATGCACACTGCTCAGGTATTGATTACTACAGTTTCTGAAGTGATGAATAGTCTGATTATGGTTTCTAATCTAATTTGATGTGACACAAAAACCTATTCTCCACTGTGTCAATCCTTCCAACCTTTCATACCACTGAGTAAATTGGAATAAAAATGCCCTCCACAATGGTTATTTCAAATTACATTGTCTCAATGTAGCACCTTGAAGGGTAATGTTATGACATTGACACTGAGCAGAATGTGACATTTTCTACCATCATGAGGGATATCTCAACTCTCCACAGAGAAGACATTTTGGAGCCATCTGCATCTAAAATAAGCAGGCCCCAGCCAGGCACAGAGCTGATTCGTTGATGTCTCTCATTCCTTGTACAGCCTTGATAACTCCTCCTTGCGACCTTCTTACTAAATATAGCAATTCACGTATTGATTTGGGGACGCGGTGCATTCACAGCATGCCTCCACCATAATGACCTATTTCAACAGATTGCTTGTAGTTAAGTAGTTTTTTTTATGCACTCTTTGTCTCGAGGCTGCAGGAGGAAGAAGACACAGCCACATGTTCTGAGTGGAGGTAGACACAACATATCTTGGGTCTGTTGCACAGGCCAAGAAACCATCATGCATTCGTGATGGCCTCTTGGCAACATGAGTACACGTGTATCTTCTATGCAGGAACCCTGTACGAGTGTATATTAAAGCATTAAATATTTGTGTATGCTCTCAAGGGCATCAGGAGACATTTTATCTCAACACAGTGCAAAGTTCTGAGATTACAGGAATTAACTGGGCCTGCAAGCAGTGTGATTAAGTTCGGATCATTCACAGTGTTGTACCTCACTGCTATTAAAGTGTGGCAATGGGGAAAAGGGCCAATGAAAGCTTGGCAAAAGATGGCTTAAATTCCATCTGTGTCTACACCATGCCAGCAGGCAGGCTTCCCATTACGGAGTGACTGGCTATGATTGAAATCATGGCTCTAACGTGCTTCGTTATCTGTCAGTGTAGTGTTGCAAGAGGGATGGGCATCAACAGGATCACTGTTGAGTTATTAAAGGGAGCTGAGATCCAGAAATACTCACTGTTTTATCAAAACAGTCGCGTGACATGCCTAAACACCTCACTATTTATCTTTTTGCCGTTCCAAATAATACAGCTGCCACGTTAAAGGCGAGCTGCAAGCTGTCTGGCCTTGTCAGTCAATGCTAGAGAATGCAAATGAAAACAATGTATTAGATGTAGTATATCCTCAATTTCACTCGAACAATCTTTCATTTAAAACTAATTTATCCGCGCTCTCTCCTGTTAAGCTCATTAAATGATTTTGACCTCAATGGAGGTAATTTATACAGAAGACTTTTTACAGTGGCATTGTCATTCAGCTGGGAGATTCTTATCAGCCACATCACAAAACCCCTGAGAACATAAGTCCTTCCTCCCTCTTTACCCATTCACCGACCTTCCAGCACCACCACAATCAAGCCTTTGTGGGCTTGCCTTGTCTGTCATCTCCCTGGTTCTGTTGATATGGGCCTCGTGCTGAGAGTGTGGGCTCCTCATACACTGCACTAAGCGTTGGCTAATTGAGCTTGTCAAGCCAGAACCTGTTAGTGTGCTGATAAGAAGGTATTTGACCTCTTAGGAAGCCCCTGGTGGTGCCCTGCAGAACATATTCATAGGTCTTCTATGCAAAAAAGCATGGCAACCAAATAGTAGATCCTAAAAAAACATCTCTGTTTATACTTTTTTATTGCCCCCAACCAAATACTTGGTCTATTGACACTGATTATTATCATGGATTGCATTTATAGTCTGGGTGTTGATGCAGTCTAAGGAAAAAAGCCCATGAAAATCAGGACTGCGAGTAGGACTTTTCTTATTCTTTAATCAATTGTTTATGTCTCTGCTTAAGCGAGTTGGCAGAGGTCCACAAATCGAAGGTATTGGATGGATGCCCTTCCCATTTCCTCATCAAACTTCCATGCTGTGAAGCAAAACTAACCATGTCTGTGCCCCTCCTTTTTTCTCATTGTTTGTGCCAGTCTGACCTGCCCAATTTTATCCCATTTGTTTTAATCTGTTTGGAGCAGGAGATGATCAGGGTTTAGGAAACCCAAACCATTAAGACACACATGTTACACAAATGTTCTTCAGTCCTGTCAGGCTTTTTCTTGAAAACCACACCTATCTGGTATTACAGTCAGGTCGAAACACATGTAAAGATTTTTTGCACATGGCATTCCATCCAGGTCTGCCACGGATGGGGATTTTAGTCTGAGTGCAACTGACATGACCCCCACTAGCCTCTCTAGGATAATCCTGCTGCCTCCAGGAACCCAAGACTAATCTGCCAGTCTCCCTTTTGCAGGCCCTCACTCATTCCAAGCTGCCTCAACTTCTGTAATACCTTTGCTAACATTTGGTGACCATCAAGACCACAAAACCAGAAACTGACGCTGATTTGCATGTGTTTGCAGTATAGGGGAATATATAGGTGCTTTGACTTGTACATATCTGCCCTCTTCAGTTGTAAATCACTGGTCTACAGATGGCACAAACTAGATATAGTTTTGATGACTCACGTGACTGTCAGCGTATGAATATACAGTAGTGTCCCCAGAAAGTAGAGGCATCTACTCGATCATTATATTTTTACAATGACCTTTTCGGCACCTTAGCATTAACGTCAAGGATTATATGTGCTGGCCTGTATGGATATGTCAGATATGCAGAACTGGAATGTGCCGAGCCGTGCCAAGAGGAAAGCTATGCCTTCAGGATAGGTGCATTGCATTAAGGTTATATGTGTGTGTGTGTTATAATCGTGTCTAACTGAGAATGATTGACATGTAGGTCTCACCAGAAACTCTCCACCACATATTAAGTAAAACCCTGTCTATTAGGATGTGAGACAGCAACTTAGATCAAGAGCAGTTTCCGAACAAGGCTGTGAATGAAACAACAGCTTTAAATATACGATGGTTAAAACCACAAAGCTAATAGCAGGGGTGTGACAAAACAAACAATTAAAACTGTCAAGTTAGTTCACTACATGACGTTATTCATCTAGACTTTAATGGTAGAATAACTTTAAAAACATCACATTAATGCAGGAGTTAATCTTTTTGTAGGCCTGGCAGGAAAAAGAAAATCCAAAATATACAGAAAAAGAAACCGTTCCTTCCTCCCTCTCTCAAATCCCAGTTGCTGTGGTCCATATTGCAAACACCTGGTACAACATGAAGGAACATTTCCAAGCAGAAAGTCACCCTCAGAGAATCTGATGATAAGATATCCAATGCAAACAAGAAGCCAGAAACCAGACAAGCCATATTCAAAAGACATAATGATTGCAAGGGATTTTCACCTGTAGCTCCCTCACACACTGACATTTTGCCATGGGCAGGCTCTGTGTGGGGAGATGAGGATACATCTTTGGTTACCCTCCAGCCACCACTCTTAATCACCTCTAGACTTAATCCTTTGCAAATATTACTTATACACATCTTTAGAAAGGTATTAACACTGCATCGTACACACACTCGCCCTCCTGTGAATCTATACAGCATTTGAAACGTTTTCTTGCCGATGAAGTGTCTTCGGCAGTAGTGAATAATTTATTACTCATGCCAGTGCTGTGTATGTCTAAATCAATACCTGGATTTGTTTGCAAGGAGTTTCCATGGTGAGAAATGACCGTACTGCACACAAAGCAATATTCTTAGAGAGTAGCCATTTTGGTACAAACCATCCTAACAAGGGGAGAAGAGTTGGGCTGAAGGAATATATTGGGGAAAACTCTGCAGCAGCAGAGTTGCCAAGGTAACAGAGGGCTTGCCTATCTCCCCCCGTGCCCCAGCATTGGCCCGATCCCTCTCTGTGTGAGCTGGGTACTTAATTTCACTGACCCCCTGGGTCCGGGCTGAACAGCCTCCATTGATTAGGACAAATGGAAGGGAGACCAGCCAGCCAAGCCCCTCCTTTATCAGGGTTAAGGATGTAGTCATAGAGGAGGAGAAGATGCAGAGCAGGCAGATGAATAGCTCAGGGATCCCTTGTTTTAGATGAATCAATGACATATTTAAAGGCTAATTAGTCGATCTATTCACTCAGTATATATTTGCTGGGGCCACCACCTCACTCTGCAGCCATGATTGGGCTATTTAATGTATTCCACCTCTAAGTAGCAGCCATTAAAGCCTTCAAATGAATCTCCTCCTAACAATACCAGCCTTTTCAGGCGCAGGTGTAATGGTGCAGGGGAGAGGTTTTAGGTGTGTGTGTGTGTGTGTGTGTGTGTGTGTGTGTGTGTGTGTGTGTGTGTGTGTGTGTGTGTGTGTGTGTGTATTTTTGTGTGGGTGTACTGCAAGTGTGTGATTTCAATCCCTCAGTTTGAATCTTTGAGTCCTGATATCAGGTGAAATCCTGTTTTGGTGGTTCTAGTATTCAGGTCACATGATCTGAGATTTTACCACTGCCTGAGTGGCACACTTTCACCTAGTTTTATTCTCAGTACCTTGCAAGTCCTCAAGAAGTTGGTTGTGAGACAATTGTCGAGAGAAGACATTAAAATGTGTCCTCTTATTGGCTATTGAGAGAACATTGCCCAATAAAATTGGTTGTTGAGAGATAGGTACCCTCTTTGTTTTCATACTTTGCCAATGTAATGTAATGTGACTCCTAAGTTATGTATGTATGTGTGTGTGTGTGTGTGTGTGTGTGTGTGTGTGTGTGCTTCTTGGATTCATGCATGCGTGCGAAATAGGCGTATTACAGCTGTTGTTTTTTTTTCTTTCTTGTAGATCAGATGGATAATAGGATTCACTCAGACTCCCTGCTGCCTCATTAAATGCTTGTGGTCAGAAGAATTGATATAATCTTTAATAAATACACTCCAGGGAGAGATGGCTTGGGATATAAAATCCAGCCTATGAACATGATACTCACAGTCCAGCTCAGGGTACTGTTTATCTAAGTGCTCTGTGTGTTCTGTGTGTTTGTATGTGTGCATTGGAGGGTTACACAGGGACAGTGACAGGATTCAGCACCAGCTGCTCCTTGCAATGCCACCCCCTCTTCCCCCTTCCTTCCTCCCCTCCTACTCCCCCTTTCCTGCGACCCCCCCCTTGTCCCTACTGACTGGACAACACGCAGCCCCTTTATGCCACCTGTCCATCAGCTAGACTGCACCTTAGGGAGCCTCTGTCAACCGAGCTTGGAGCTGCAGCTTGCTGCCTTTGTTTGGATGCTGGTAAAGCCCCCCTCCATCCCCCCCTCTCCTCTCTTTCTCTCTCACTCTGTCTTGCTCTCTTTTGCTCCCTATGCTGTCCTTTACAAAAACAGACACACAGAGCGACACACACATACAGACTAGTGATTGCCTCTGTCAGCTATTTCCTACATCTGCCTCCAGGCTCAAAGAACCCAACCCCCGCCCCCTCTCCCTGCTTGCCTCTCACCTGTGGCCCGGATGGCAGATCCTGGTCTTGTTGTGTCTTGCAGAAAATGTTGGCTGGCCAGATAGGGAAGATTGAAATCAGCATGAAGCAGATGATATTTTATGAATTCCAGCAAGCTCCAAAACAGTGAGGCAACTTTAACAGGTTGTCTATTTCACGGACTGGGCAACGTAAGTCATCCTGTATTGCTCCTTATCGCTGCCAAGACAATTATGTGATTTCTAGACCTAGCCCCTGTATGTCTTCAGCAGGTTACTGAGGTTATTTATCCTCCATTCGTCCTGCTTCTCTCCTTCCTCTACCTTTTCCATCGCTTATCCTCCACCTCCACTCACCCTGCTTCCTCCACCCTGTCCCACTGTCATCAGCAGTCTGAGGCTGTGATCAAGGCTGTAAGGTCCGGGTGCAGCCTGCGGAACGGAGTAGGGAAGCTGCCTTACATGGCAATGGCTCCTGTTGCCCTAGCAACTAGCTGTCCTTGAGAAAAGGGCGCATTTGGGGGTTTGGGAGGCCGAGGCACTGACAGCTCCAGTCAAAACTTATAAAGAGTTCAGACACATCGATCTGTGTGTCTGAAAGAGCACATACTGTAAACACCATCCTCCGCAAACACCTTAAATATAAATATATGAATCATAGGCTTAGAGAACTGTCGTATAGAGTGTGAGTTGGTGTGAACTGTATGTGAGGGACTGTCCACAGGGGGGGAAATAGGATGTTTTTCAAGGGAAGACCTCATCATTGTACCCACTGTACAATCTTGTCATAGCTAGGTGAGTGTTTCCGGGGATGCTGTGCTATTCAATGCATCCTGTGGTGGAGCAGATGATCTGTTCCCATGAGGGTGAGGGTGGGTGGAGGCGGCCCACAATCTTTTGTTTGTCTCAACAATGACAGCTTAACATTCTGACATCTGATCGTTCCTCATTTCCTACCTGTTCCAAAATTGAAACAGTGTACGCCCCTTCAGGCACTGCTGTACACGAAAAGACAGGTGTATTTTCCCCCCTTCCCACCACAAGGAAAACTGTAGCCCTACAAGTACAATAACTGATGCTTGGTGTCACATGACAGTGAAAGTTCAGTGTCTCTGGTTTCAACTTGCATGAAATGTTAAGTAAGGCCAAACTTTCTTTCTTTGGCGGAGAAGAACTTAGTGCAACAGTACAAACGAAGATAAAGGACACCACTGGTGGTGGATGGTGGGAGGTCAATTGGAAGCAAAGGCTGTTTTTTTGTAAACAAACAAGATTTTAAGACACAAAATGCGATGTGATATGGTTTAACCAAGCTATCCTTAATTAAGGCCACAGAGTAATTCATTCTTCTTCATTCTAATCTGAATTAGGCCATTTTGTAACCACTGAAGACAATGCATGCATCTGCTAATACCCACTCTTATACAAGCAGAAACAGAATTTGACTGGATTAATTATCCCTCCTGATCACAGGCCTGTTTAGTGTCCAATTTACAGAGAACCCCGCTATAGTTTCATATATCATTATCTGCATTAAGTGACATTTTCCAAGCTCTGGTAATGATCTGTCATTACAAATAATGGGATACAGTGTAGCTAGTTCCAATGTGTTGTGGATCCTGAAGGTTGACAAGTCATCTTAAATAGAGATTAATGCCGACAAAGGGACCTGCCTCTTGCCACACCCCAGCCATCTGCAGCCCAGTGTACCGAAGGGGTCCACCAGCAACCTGATTGGACCCCTACATCCTCTGGAGAGCAAGCTGTCAAGTGATCTGCCTGCATGAAATGACCCTTTCCGCTTTATTCCCCACAGCCGCCCACCCTCTAGCCTTGTTCATAATCCTACCCTGTGAGTATATGTGTTGGCTCAGATGCCTGTAATTTCACCATTCCACATTTGTGCGTCTCTTTTCCCCCGTGCTGAAAAAAAAGTGGGAAAAGGAGAAAAAAGGGAGTGCAGTGAAAATTCCAGACGTTATTACTGTGCTGCATGCATGGCTCCAGTGATACTCCCCTTTCATCTCTATTTCCTCCTCTATTGACAGATGGTAGTTATCAGACAGTATGGAAATACTGTGGTTAAGATAGTTTTCACTGATTTTTTTTCCTTTGGTATTTATGACCTGATGATCATCATGAGAGCATTGAGGTCTTGAACAGAGGGCCACTCTGCCAGCGTTGTTTGAATTAAGAAACTAACGTTTGCCACATGGGAATGACGCACTATCTCCAGAGTGTTTGGGATGTGGGGTGGTGCACTGCGTGTATGTGTATCTCAGTGCACTATAACACACCAAAGTGCTTGAAGTATGACTGAAGTGATTGATTAATTTATAAGTACTGCAATAAATTAATTGATTGAATCATTTTTTACGGCATTTGGCAAACAAAAATGTTAAACACTTCCAGCTTCTCAAATGTGAAGATTGCTGCTTTTCTCTGTTTCAAATCATTGTAAATTAAATATCTTTGAGTTCTGGGGTGTGCAACTAATAATGGAAAAATTATTGGTTTCAACCCTAGTTCCATACATGCATGTGTATGCATGTGCAGTATTTTACAAAAACGGGCTACATATATTCCTGTAGTATGTTTCTATTTAGAGCTACATAATTCATTGTAATATTTATGAGTCTAAGTTTTATGTTTTTATGATTAACAAACCATGCACAGATTCCACAGTAAATCTATGCCATGCTGCTTGCTGGTGTTATTTATGGACAAAGTTAAAGAGATAATTAGAAATAAGGTCAGTTAGTAGGAAATTAATTTACACCAGTTGTTACATGACTAATATTTCCCTTACAGAGTATTTTTAGCTGCCACTGACATTCTAAACAGTGGTCCACACTTCTTTTTGTCCTTGTAAATACCAATCCTTGTGATGGTGAGCCTTGTATATGTGCCACATATATAAGGTTAAGCCCCAGCTGAAATTGTCCTCTGGGCAGTGGCCAGATGGCTTTATTAGCAGCTTTCCTCTTTACGGTCTCTGCTTATTTATGTGTTGATGTATATGTATCGGAAGGAGATGGAATTAAATAAGCCCAGGGTGTGCATGTATGACGTGTATGGTTCAATGTCCTGTGTGTTTTTAGGTTTCCTGGGAGTGTGCACAGTACATGTCTTGTTTGTGTGTGTTCTTTGAGCCTGAGCCCTCCCTCAGAGCCTGCGCCCTCAGAGCTCATTTCCCAGGTGTCCCACATTTCCAGCTAATCTGCTGCTCACTTTGGCTCCTAATCTGTCTCCGAGGAGCCTGCTGGGTGGGGTGGGGGGGATTGGGGATGTGAGCTCTCTGACAACTGCAGAGGAGATGCAGCTTAGAGCAAAATGCTGAGGGACACAGAAGGGAAAAGTCACTTCCCAAATCTTTACCCTGTCCTCCCATACCCGATGACACAACCCTGTACACAAACACAGTGACACACAAGTTTTCATGAAGTGTTGGAGGTGTTTGAAGTGAAAGAAGTGAAGACTTCTGGCTGTGACTCTGCAATGCTCAGAGTTGATTGAGGCATTTTGTGAAAGCTTGAAGGGTGGGATTTTCTACCAAAGTTAATAGAGTTAAAAGTGGCACCTAATCATTAAAATAACTGGGTGTAAGATTTTTTCTTTCATTGGGTAAGCCCATGAAAGTGCCTGTGTCCCTTTTTTTCCAGTTATTTTTAGTGATCTGGTAAGACACGGTAGCTGTCCTGGTTGCTCAAAGTTGAACATGTCTCAGTTATAAATGACATGAGTGTCTTAGAAAATGACCCATTTAAATGACCCTGTGCTCTCCTTGAGTTTGAGAGTAGCCTGATTTACACCTTGTAGGTCACCACTGGTCACCCTAACTCGCTGGCAGTGGCCTGGCTTACAGTGTGAGGAGCCACGCAGAGTCCCAAACCTGTTAATTGCACCAGACATGGAAACCTAGAGGGAGAAATGAATATCTCATTTGTGTGCCAGTGTGTGTGGGGTGAAGCGAATGCCAGTTGTCTAATAGCTTTCACACAAGCCTGATTGAATTAGACGGCAAGGAGGACTGCGTTCCTAATTGAATTGCGGAGACCCTGTGTTGCAAACAGTGCTAGCTAGTGTTCCCCATGAAAGTGCTGAGGCAGAAGGGGGACAGGCTGGCTTGTCCGCACTCCCAGGAACAGACACACAACTCGTGGCTGCTCTCCTCTGGTTAATCTGTGGCCATGACTGTCGTTTCACAAGGTTACGCTCTACTTAGATGTGACCAGTTCAAAGGCTGATGGTCTGTAGTTGTAGACGCAGGATGCAAGAAGTAATGAGAAAGCTACTGCAGAAGCTAACAGGTTGCCTTAATGTAATTTTCTCCTCTGGGGAAAAGTGGTCTATCTTGTAAAAGAAACACATCTCTTTACGATAGCCTCTGATCTGTCCCTGCAGTGATTCACATAAATAGTTTTTACAGGCAGCACCAAAGAAAATAAAGGCCCAAACTTGTACATTGCTCACTGTAGCGGCCTCTTTGGTCACAATGGAATACGGGGAAATACCCGGCATCCGCGGACTCACACAATCCCTCTGACGCTAGCCATTTTCACCGCTTTCAGCACTTTTTCCTGCTGTGCGCACAAAATCTAGCACCTCTGATTTTTTCTTTTTTTTTTTTTTTTACCCCTCCAGCCTTTTCTCTTTCACACCCTGAACACCACATGCACACACACGCCCACACCCACACACACACACACACACACACACACACACACACACACACACACACACACCTTGCCCGTCTTTGTCTCCCTTGTCTCTTCTTTAATGGTGTGTTCATTAAATAAAGCAGTTTTGGGGGAGGGTGGATTTGATCCTGAAAAGGGGGAACAGGGAAGAGGGGGCTGGAGTGGTGTGCTGTTTTTGCTGTGATGCCCCAGACTGCTGGACAAAGAGTCTCTCTGTCGGGTGGTGTAGATGAGAGATGGTTGGGTGAAAGAGACTGGATGGGTGTTGTTACCTCAATAGGTGTGGCCTTAGGCTGGATTACCTGGTATCAGCCAGCTGATTGTCTGGTTGTGATCGCACAGCATACAGAACTGCCCAGGCAGCCATGATGGAAATGTCAAATGCCCAGTCTTTGTTTGGCTTCTCTCTATGTGCTGTGTGTGTGTGTGTGTGTGTGTGTGTGTGTGTGTGTGTGTATGTGTGACTGTTGATTTGGTCAGAGGAGCACAGGGAGTGTTTCCAGCCAGCAATAGCTGGTCATGTCGGCATCGCTGCTGAAAACAACACTCCCTGCCTTTCTCTGTCTTTCTGTCTGTTTGTGTCTTTCTTCTCTCTCTTTTTCTCTCACACACACATAAATAGTCACACACAGAGGCGCACATACTTTGTAGGATTCAGATGGTTTTAGCTGCAGGTCTCCTCTTCAACGCGCCATAAATCTCTCCCGCTGTAATATTCAGGAAACCTTTGAAACAACCAGCAAATTACCTGCTGTAAAAACTGACTAGCACCCTGGCACAGCGGCTCACTTCTCGCAGCTCGTGCAGTACTATTTTTATTCAGTGAGTCTAGTGAAAACCCCTAATTAAAGCCTTTATGTCACTATATGTTATTAAAAGTCATAAACATAGACAGACACAAGCAGCTGGGGGTTTGGAATGTGTGTGGGGGAGGTATTATTCAGATTGAGTTTTAAGACTCAGTGTTAGATTAAAGTAATGTAATACTTGGTTTTTAAACGATCAAACAACATTGGAAACAAAACTATGTCACCCCATTGGCAGAAATGTTCCTATGATTTCACAAGATCTTTAAGATTTAGGAGTAAATATGCCTGCAGTGTCTCTGGAACCAATTTGAGGTGATCTGGACCTTTTGACACGGCTACCACTAAATTGAGTCTGAAGTGTTTATAAATTCTCTTAAAGCTTTTCTGTGTGGCCTTTGTTTTTGACTTATTGCCACATTTCATTGTTTGTCCCAGTTCCAGACTCCACGTGCACAGTCCCCAGAGATCCAATAGCAAAGCGTGGCATGTTTGCTTGATGATATTAATGACATTAACAGTGGTGTGTTGTGGATTATTTAAGTATAGGAGGCAGGAACAATAGAGGAGCTGTTGTCAATGAATATTCTTGCAGTAATTAACTCGACTTGCCAGGAGGATATCTGAAGTTAGAGAAAACATCCAAAAAAACAGCCTTTAGCTCTCACATGTTGAGTAAGACTGCTAGGATGGTGATCAAACAGCTCAACAGCAGCAATCTGGGCAGGCAGGGAGGTAGGGAATTAAAGCTCTGATCTGTTTTTTAATCACTGCTCTGCTCGTCTCTGCTTCTCTACTTCTGACACCAGACAACTTTGCAACTCTTAAAATCTGTCATCCGGGTATAAAGTGGAAATTCCCAAAATATTTCCCCAAAGTAATGACCGTGGCAGGGCAGAGAGGCATGCCAAGACATATAATACCGTGTCCTCTTGAACTGGATAGGATGGTTTCAACAAATACTTTTTTCATGGATGGTTTTAACTTTATGAGGTACCAGATGAAAAAGCTTTGTCACAGATGCCAATGCCACAAATGCATAAAAAGAAGAATTAAATTGGCAAATACTTGAATGTCAATGCTATTATTTTTGTGTAATCTTGATATAGTGAGCTTAATTTATCTGGTAGATGTTGGACAAAAGAAACCACCAAGCTAAATATTTTAGGAAAGATGTTGAAAACTCTTGTTGAATACATGTCAGTTGTGGTTAAATGTGCAAATGTGCATCTTTTTCTGTTCATTAGAACACATCTAAGGATTTTTTTATTTTGCTTTTTCAAACTTTGATGAACCAAAACTAAAAATCTGAAATATGACTAGATAAACCACATACAACAATTGGAAGATATTTGTGGGATTTGACCATTTATAAATCTAAGTATGTATAAACACATAATGGGGATTTTACACAAGGTAAAATTGAACAGATTTACAGTAGACAGTGTTTGCTGGGAAAATTTGGAAAAAAATCACCCTCCTGTGTGCCATCCAACGATTACCACAGAATATTTAAATACAGCCACTGTGGTAGCAAGGCATCATGGGGCTTTATTACTGCTAATCAATTGTAGTCTCTCATTTTCCTCCCCATGCAGATTTTAAAGTCATTGTTCTGATTGTTATACACAGTCTGCACACTGTTGCAGCACATATATTCACTGTGGGCACAGTTACACGCTGAATTCCTTGGCTGAAAAACTCCCAAACACAGCCATTCTCCACCCCTCGTCTCTTTGTTCCCATTTTTACACTTCTACTCTCTCCTTCCCCCCTTCACTACCTCTTTATGCTGTTTCCTTTGGTGTTGCTCCTCTGAGCGCCGCACTCCCATAGACCTCACTGTGCCGCAGAGGTTCGATCCCAATTCCCCACATAGCTGTTGCCTGGGCCTCATTCACAGACCCCGTTGACTGGCAGTGTGAATGTCCAGGCCTCATGTTTCGCTCTGTACCCAAAACCTTTTCCCCCATCAATCATGGCAGAAGAAAAACATGTCAAAGCTAATACTTAGTGAGGAGATCTTTAAGATTACTTCATTTTTAGTTTGGAATAACTGACGTTTGTGATAATATAACAAAGATAACTGAAGCCAAAGATGCTTGATATAAAGTTTATTTAATAAAAACAGCTTCTCTTATGAACAAACTGTGTAAGTGAAGCTGTGTTCAACTCTCTCCATGAATAGGTGATGCAAGTATAGAATTTATAAACCTGCAGAATATCAGCAAAATCAACCAAAAATACCTTGTTACACCAATCCCTTTCCACAGTTATAAATATTAAAGGTTTATTACATTATTATAAAAGAATGTCTGCCTCTGTCACAATTTTTTGAATCACTGTAATGGTCACATTTAGAAGGTGAGTAATGTACTGTAGTTAACAGGGGGAAAAGAGCATTAATCCCTGGCCTGTAGGGTCTGTATGGTCTGTGAGTACAGTGATGTGTCTGTCTAATATAAACATTGGGATTGGACCCGGACTAATTCCGCCTTGTGATTTGAACTCTATTTTAAATGGAAGTTGCAGCTGCAGATGTTTCCATATTCCAGATGCTACAGTTGAGCTGTAATTGCCAGTACAACCTCAGAATGAAATAGTGGCTGTATTTTTACAACCTTACAATGTAGAAAACTGCAGTCATGTTATCGTAAGTTTTTGGAAATATATAGAAAACGGAGGGGGAAAACTGTTCCCTTAATGAGCGAGACAAATTGTTTTAAATATTGCAAGCATAAGAAAGAAGTGCACATGTCAAAATCAGCATTGATAGAGGATTAAAAGAATATATTCTTATGAACCTACCATGTTTGACTTAGAAATAATAGAAATCCAATAGAAAAAGAACCATGAATTGATGTAAAAGCTACTATATTTTGTTTCCTTTTATCAGACCCAACAAATAACTATGCTTTTTACGCTGTTACTAAAAAAACAACTGCACTGACAGACCTGAGGGGTTTTAACTTCAGATATGCTCTGCGTCCCGTGTGTGAATTTTTCATGTTACTGTACTTTCAACGCCTCTGTCTCAACACTGCTGTATTTTCTCCTTCATCGGTGGGGCAGGTGGGAGCTGGATTACCTGAAGCAAAACCGTAGCTGTTTCGGCCTAAGATAGAAAAAAAGCTCTTGACATGGTGCAGGTGCAAATGCTGGAAGAAAAAAAAAAAGCAGTGAAGGTTTAGGCAGAATGTGACTCAGGAGAGGATAAGGGGATTTCACAGACAGCAAAGTTTGTTTATCACTGCAATGATGGACGCTTATGGCAACATACAAACAGAGTCATCCCGTATACAGCTTGTGATTCACCCACATGCAGCCAGATACACAAATTCAGAATTTAATGGCAATTGCGGTGTGTGAGTTCATCTTCGTCTCTATCATGAATGTAAGTTTCCTCCCAGGTTTCCACAGAGAGGCCTTTAAAAGGGCTCTTAACAGAAAGCAGGGCACTTTTTTCTCAGGCAGAATTGTGAATAATTCAAAGCAAACTTACAGCAAGTTACCATGTTTCCATACCTACAGAGAGTTGCCTCACATGCAAGGCTAGACTGGTGTGTATTTATATATTGGTTGTTCCGATGTATATTTACATGTTGGACTTGTGGTCTGTGTTTTGTTGGCTGTTTTTTGCATTTTGGTCACCTCATGGCTTCTGTTGTAATACAAGATGTAACCAAATAATAACAGTTAAAAGTAAAGTGCTTGAAATATATAGGAAATGGAAAATAGTGGAAAGAAAAAAAAATACATTTCTTTCTCTTTTACAGATAGATACTCAATATAACTATATACAGGCTCCTACATTTAACTGTAATAGTGCCAAAATAATTAGATATAAATAAGTAATTTATAAGTTGATCAGAAAGTTAAACTAAACATTTATATTGTTGAAGCCCCATACCTTTACCTTTGTATTTCAAACTTAACTATCCTGCTGTCAATCAAAGCTTTTGATACGAAGAAATTAATTCAAATTCACTGTGCTTTAAAAAAAGTGTAATTTCTTTTAAATTCACATACGTACCCTCCACTGTCTTTCAGCCTGTCCGTCTGGCTTTTTCAAGCCAACTCAAGGAGATGAACCCTGTATGCAGTGTCCCATCAACAGCCGTACCACCAGTGAAGGTGCCATTAACTGCGTTTGCCGCAACGGATACTATCGCACCGACTCAGATCCTCTCCAGATGCCATGCACAAGTATGTATAGTACTGAAATTGTTATATGTGAGCTTTGACTTACACTCCACACAAACACACATAGTGCACCCACATGAATACACGCCGACAAAGCCTTTGATTTCAAATATGAACTTTTTGACACATACACATTTCACAGCCGCAAGCAGAAGAGCCCGGGGATCAAAGGACAGTGGTAGTCTGTGTAACTCCAAACAGAGAAACCCTGTCAGAGCTGTCCCTCACACGAACACGACGCTGACATGCCCATAGTGTGGCTGTCCACAGATCTGACCCAACACACAAGGCTCGGCTGCCCCTCCTAAACATCACACAGCCCGTACTCCAAGCCAGACCAGAGGTTACTGGGCCAGGGCGCGTAGCTTTGTGAAGGGGCAGGCAGGGAGAATGAGCCCAGGCGAGACTCTCTCTTGTCATGCCAATGAAGCTGTTTGAATTTGAATTTGAATTTGAGGCTGACACTGAGGTTGAGAGAGAGAAGGAGAGAGAGAGAGAGAGAGAGAGAGAGAGAGAGAGAGAGAGAGAGGGAGAGAGAGATGGAAGGATAGACCAAAGCCAAAGTGAGCGAAGGAGGAGTAAAGCGTGAGGACTCGAAAGGAATGAAGGAGAAGGAGTTTGAGTGAGACGGAGCAGGGTTGTGTGCATGTGAGAAAGACAGAGAATTGGTGCATAGAGTGTGGTCTAACTAAAACAAAACGGGGGTGAGTGAGAAAAAAAAGCCCCTTTCAACGTTTTGGTAGTGTTTTTTTCCTCACTCTCCCTCTCTGCCTGTTGAAAGGGAGAGAGGAGGGAAAAGATTTGATGGTCTCCAACAAAGGAGATTTGCATAAGCCTGGCTCTGGGAGTTGAGCAGCTGTTGTGAATGAGAAAGCAGCAGCGTCACGTCACCCGTATTAAGCGCAGCAGGGCCCGGCCTGATTAAAGCAAGGGAATGGGCCCATCAGAGTGGCCCGCCAGCTAATGGGGGGGATATTAGTCCTCCTCCCCAGGAAGGAGATGCCAAGGAGGAGTTATGTTTCCATGTATGAGAGACACCAAGAAGGGCACTCCAATGGGCTTCCTTCCAGAACCGGAGATCTGTTAATTGCTGCCAATTAAAAGGAGGTTAAATAAGAAATGATCGATTTAGATTTAGGATGTTGTGGGCGGAGTGGAATTGTTTATCTCATTAGTCCTGGAGGATACATCTTCCATAATTAGGTGCACATGGCTGTAAAAGATAAACAGTTCTCAATGTTTGTTTGTTTGGCCTGTCACTCAACATGTAGCACCATGTGGAAAGTTTCCACCCTGTAATGCCTAGCTGCTAAGAATGTCTCAACAGGAGGAACAGTAGGTTTCTCTCCACTGCAGTAACTCTATACGATGCACCATGAGAAAATTGTCAAGAATAGATCTTAAGAAAACACTTGACAAAGTGGACACCAACATGGAAAATGAGAGAATGTAAATGGACGTCCCGTGGGAAGAGACACAGCCAGCTTGGAACACAGACTCAGACCTCAAAGAGGCTATAGTATGTTAGTGAGTTTGTGGATTTTCCCTTCTCCTGTATAGGGGTTATTTAGGTGATGTTGGTAATTATGCCCTCCACACCATCAACTACACAACACGGCTTCCATCATAAAATTAGAACAATGCTGTGGAATGTAATGCAATGTGAATGCAAAAGTAGTTTCCTTGAAGTTGTGGCACGTATGAGAGACAACAATTTCCAGTCTTTCTAGCAAAAAATGCCAATGAAAACTACTGAATGCTACGACAAATGAAATTTACATAATCAAATTTTCAACCACTTGTTAGATTGTAAAATCTTTGGTCCTTCGCAGGATATCTTAAAGGCTATAATCAAAGATTTTTATATTAGGATCATATGTAACTCCGTGAAAGGAGGTACTTGTAGTGACAAACCCAAAGAGAATTTTCATCAAACTCTGCAGTTCCCCTCAGGGTTGCTCTGCTCACTGTTTTGGTTTTACGGCCTGCAACTTAACTGTTTTGATTCACTCTCACTGCTCTCATCAACCTTGTTTCCAGCAGCAGGCAGCTGTTTTCAGTGAAAAAGCCATGAAAAAGCCACTGTACACTACCTGCCCAGCCCCAGCGGCAGAAAGACACAGTTGGCGACTTGCTGGTAAACATAGTGGAGCATTTAGCAGTTAATAGCAGCGATATATTTCCCCTGGGAGTGTTTGAATATCAAAAACAGAGCTAAAAGGACAGTGAATATTAGACTTACATTTGCCAGGTGGGCATAAACACATCTCAAATAAACCCTAATGTTGCCCTGTGTCTGCTGGATGTGTAAATAAACAACTGTTTTACAGTGTATTTACCCTACATATATATCCATGTGTTATTTGTAGTTTTGTTGCCAAGGTGTCAAAAAATCATTCAGTGAAGGTTTGAAAACTTGGTAAAACATTTCATTGTAATTTGATAGCCAGGCTTAGGGTCAGCATATAAGAGAGCTGTTTTTGTTCCAGATCCTCATCCAGTTGTGCCATTTTGAAGCAGTTTGGAACCAAACAGTTTTTCTGTGTTACAGGAAAGAGTTATGAACATCAAAACAGATCTGTGAGAGTTCTGTGCAAAACTGTTTTGTCACAACGTTTCCTTTTTCTTCTTTTTACTTTGTATTTAGAATTTTCATTATGATGTATGTCAATGCCAAAGTATACATCTGCAATTTAGTTCAATTGACAGCTTACTTCCCAAAATATCTGTGCATTGGTTTATTCACTCAAGTGTTAAGAGTCTCTCTTGTATTTTGCAGCCGTCCCTTCAGCTCCACAGACTGTTATCTCCAGCGTGAATGAAACCTCTGTGATGCTGGAGTGGATGCCTCCTCGGGATTCGGGGGGCCGTGAGGACGTAGTTTTCAACATCATCTGCAAGAGCTGCGGAGGAGGCCGGGGAGGCTGCACCCGCTGTGGGGACAACGTTCAGTTTTTGCCCCGTCAGCTGGGTCTGACAGAATCTCGGGTCTACATTAGTGACCTGTTGGCCCACACGCAGTACACGTTTGAGGTGCAGGCTGTCAACGGGGTGTCAGATCAGAGCCCCTACTCCCCTCAGTACGCCTCAGTCAACATTACCACTAACCAGGCTGGTAAGTGGGCCCATCTGTCTCCTTCTACACTTTATATTCCCCAAGTGGTTTCCTCTTCTCTTCTCTTCTTTTCTCTTCTCTTCCCTCTTCTTTCTTTTTTCCATGTGTATTCCTATGCTGCCCTTTTGTCGTTTATTCCCTGTATAGTACCTCTTCATCACACTCATTCCTCTACAAGCACATAATGCACAGTGCATAGAACTCCACTAAGTAAGTTTCTTTCCTCTCCTCTATGGTGATGTATGCAGATTAAGGGCTCTAAAATGGGGAGGAGAGTGCCGTTGATGATGTGACAGACAGAATGTGATGGCCTGCTGGTCTTTACACTGTGACCTCATCATCATGTTTTTCAGACTGCGGATCTGAGAGCCGGCTAGCTGCTGTCTCGCCACTTCATATACTGTTCAGTGATTACATATTATATTTTCATCCACCCACTTGATTGTAGTGTTAAATTTTTTTTTTTTTTTAAACACAGTGTATGTAATAGTATATAGTAACCGTTAGTATACAGATGTAGACACACTATGTATGAGCTACCTTGTAAACTCAAACACATTCCAGCATGTTCTGAGGCCTAATGAAAAACAGGTTGGCGACTGGGGTAAATTTTTAATCTGTAGGATCTTCTAGAAGTGTACCTCAAAATCTCCTCCAATCTCTCTTCTGCAACTATTGGAGCTTTGCATGCTTTCCACTGTGTGGTTTGCGGTTGACGTTGGCTGCATCTGTAATTATTTCACATAGGGAGCAGCATTGATTTGCTCTTTAATTGTCTTTATGAAACGCATCATTTGGCGTGCCAAGCTTTTCTCCCCCAAGCACTGATGAGTGGGGGGTTGGGGGGGTTGGGGGATACAGGCAGGGCTTTATCTTTGCGCTGGCTTTGCATCCCATTAGCAGTATACGTAAGTGCCTGTCATCTCTCATCATCCATCCGTCTGCACTGAGGGCAGTCTTGTATGACTGAGCTACCTAAAGCACTATGTTACCGTGCTTTTATTACAGCGGACATATTGGGTTTTGTTTAACTACACTCTCACTCTCTCATTACTTTCCTCTGGAATTCCCAGATGTCCAGATGCCTGCATGGAAGCAGTCAAATAGGAAGGTATACAAGTTGGATGAACACATTTAAGAGAAGATTTTTCTACACATAAATTGACTCATTGTAGCAAACTTCATTGTTTACAGAAAACTGTTTGTGTAAAAGCTCCATAAAGTACTCTGTTACAATGCTGAAACTCTAATCACACTAAAATGGAGGCCTTTATTCAAACGGCGACCCCTTTTTATTGTCTGTTTTGATTTGAGTCACTGGTGTGGTGGGTTAATGAGGGCCTGTGAGTGCAGTTAAGCGTTGTAATGAGGCCCCTGCCCCACTCTTTCTCACTGGGCCACAATAAGTCTGCCACCCCAGCCGTTGGCTTCTCTGCTTCCCCTGCCGTGGGGTCCTGGCGGAAATTGGGGGGCTCTGCGCCCTCTCCACTGAAGTGCCCGTCACTTTGGATTAGGCAGCAAGAGCTCCCGTCGGAGGAAGCTGTGAAAAGAACTCAACTCTTGCTTGCCCCCACTCAACCTTCCCCCCTCACCTTGCAAAACCAGGCTCACCCCAGGGACACGGGATTGCAGTTTTGCGGCGTGATGCTACAGGGTTGGGGTCACAGGAACCAGGAGCCCATAATTGCATCTGGTTTGCGAGGCTTGGAGGTTACATAAACATCATGTCACCCATGATTACCTCAGGCAATTCTGTGCCTCCTTATTACACTGAGAATGAGAGTGTTAGAACAAAATATATTTGCAATAGATACGTGTGTTAGTCAGTCGCTTAGTAAGCTTACACTGGGCCAGAGGCTGGAGCGTTTCATGAAAGCAACAAATAAATAATTAAATGGAGTAAGTGGCGTGAAAGAGTGTCTAATTTCTAGTGTGGATGGCTGTCGTCCTCAGCAATGTCTTGTTGCTGTGAAGGGCGGGGGCAGGGCAGGAGAGTGGTGTGAGATTTGAGCAAAACTTCTCACTCACCATACCCAATCAAGCACCCACCACACTCTATTACCCACAGGGCTTATCCTCCCACCCTGTAGGTGGTTGGCGACAGTTTCTCTGTGATAAAGGACGTGATTGCCCTGGAAAGTGCGGCGCTTGATTACACACTGTAATGCCACACAAAAGGAAATGCCGTGCCGAATGGCATTTGAGCCCATTTTATAAGCATATGACTAATTCCCCAAAACTTGTATTGTGTAGAAAACGCAGGAGCCTTGAAGTGCCTCCAAGCCTTTTTATAATAATGAGTCACAAGTAAGCCATCTATTTTGGCTTTTCTCTGTTACTCTTTGCATGACATTAAATGACATGGCAGTGGGACAGAGTTGCAAATCTGATGCTTTCTGTCAGGGACTGAGGGTGAAAACCATCGTGTGTCTTGGTGTTACAATGATTTAACTGGGTCTGACAGGTGAGACAGTGATGACACAAGACCCGTCTCACACGTATGGTAACATGTGGGGGGGAGGGGTCAGATTTAAATGTATTACTGCACTGATTTTTCACTAACATCTATCTTAATGCAGTTGTTAAAGAATACCTCCTGACATAATTAGGATATAGTGTATGTCAAAACAATAATGTGTGTCTGATATTTTTTTTTCTGCAAAAAAGTATTTCCACATAAAAACAGCATCTCCGTCTACCTCATTTAGAATGCCATAAACTATGAGTATGCTAATTTTGTTCATTTTTAAAGCTTTTTGCTGGACACAAGATGTCTCCTGTTTCCCTGTAAAGCCCATCCTCAGTTTATGCACTTTGAACATACATTATTCTGCACAGTGAAGCTCAAACATCCAACTGTAGGAACAAGAAGAAAAACATATTTTTGAGTGGAGGCGGACTAAGTTTAAAAAAAAAAACATGTGCTAGAAAGTTGAGTTCAGCAACATTATGTTGATCCTTATGGCACACTTATTTACAGCATTTTGAATATTGCAAAAAAACAAGTTAAACATTTAGTGGAAATGAACTATTCTTGTTAACTTGTTTTAAGGTCAAGAGTTAGGACTTTAACAGACTAGACGAGTGGATTGTTAATGCGTTTAATTTTGTACTTGGCTGCTTTTAAATCTTTTCCTCAGGCCCTGTTTCCCAACATTAGCCGTTGTTTTGCGTTAAATCATTATTTCAGTTCAGTGTTTCAGTTAATCTGTTACACATAAGAGAACCCAGGCTTGTTTAAGTTGTGCATTTTTATTAGAAAATGTTAATCAGGGCCCCCGTAATGTGGTGATGTATTATGTTCTTTTTGGTGATGTTCTGTTTGTGATGTTGGGGCAGATCATCTGCTCAATCAGATAGAGTGAAAACAGGTGTGCATTGTTAGGCCCTCTCAGCAGAGGAGTGACTTTATCTAATGTACTGAACAAAATCTGCTGTGCTTTATATGACATGGAGTCATTACGTTACGTCTTTGCAGCTTAGAAAATACTGGAAAGGTGACTAGTACTAGGTGACTGATTAAGACTATCATCTTGTGACATGAAGGTCATAGGTTTAAGTTTGTTCATAGACAGAGTGCCCCTCTCTTTGCTTGAAGAAGACACTGACTCACTTAGAGCACACATTTGCCTTTTGAAACCACTTTACCATTTCAGACCACCTATTTTTCTCTCCTCCTTTTCCATGTGCTATCCATCCCTTCACCTCAACTGGCATACATTCATTATTGTATGAAGTGAAAATTGTTGCTGAAACCACAGTGAAGTTTAATCCAATGTTTTTGGCAGCTGAGAGGCAGTATGTGATTTTGTCCTAATAGACTTCACAGTACCACATCCTGCCATTTTGTTTTCCCCTCAGTCTGAGACACATGGCTGGATAGGCAGCCTACAAACACACACGAGAACACACACATTATGTATTTTTATGCACCTACATATTGCACACACATGTCAGCTGGTGTTTGATCAGGGTTGAATATAGAGTTTCAATGTAAAGTCTTTCCTAAGATCTTAGTCACTACTAACTACTTGAAAACTAGTGATTTACCAAATCATGTTTCGCCATTAAAACTTACAAAAATCACAGTTAAAGGCGCAAAAGATTTATGTTTTGTAAATGTAGCTATGAATTTGTTTTATTTATGTCTGTATACATGGACAGATATGTGTGTCAGAGTTAGTGGTATTCATATAGTTTAGAGTGAGAGAAAAATGATTATGCTAACCCAACTGACATTATTTAATAATTTAGTTTGTTATTGGCATAATGTTTGTTATTTTTGTGAAATGTAAATCTCACATTCATATACTGTATTAGCAAGCTTACGTTTGTTTCTTTCAGTTGGTTCAATTAGCTGTAACAGTTAGACCCAGCAGTTACAGGGTGTAAGTATTTAGAAACAAGTGATCTCTATGTAAGAACTAGTTTGTGTGGTGCAACTTGTTTTAATTTAGTCATGTGTAAAATCCCTCTTTGGAAACACTAATGTTAGAATTAGGCTAAGTTTGAACTAAGAAACAGCTGGTGCAACTGGCTCCAGGTCAGCACGTCCAAGCCTGTGTTTAAGCTGTCAGTAATATTTAGATGGCATGGTTCTGATTAAGAACGACTTAAGTGTAAGTTGAAGCCATCACTATACTGTGTCATCCATGCGTGTATGAAGGCAGCAGAGTCTATTTAAGTCTATTTTAGTTATGCTATGGATTACGATATAATATATTCTCACTGTATACAGACAAGACTGCTGTTTTAAATTATGAAGACACAAACAGATAATTGCCAACTAATAATGTAAGTGCCAGTTATTTGCTATGTTACTGAAGAGCTGCTGTATCATCAATTTCAGTGCATAGAAGAGAGATTATCTCCTACCTGAATGCACACTATCAGTATTCTACGAGAGAATTCAGCATTGCACAACAGATAAATTAGATCTCCATATACCCGGTGTGTATGCAATATTGCATTCTATAGTGGTTGGGTATATTAGATTCCAGAGGACATATTTGTTTAGGCATTTCATTAACTCAAGGTGAGCTGTGGCATCTGCTGCTAATGCTATCGAGAAGCAGAGGGACTGAATTGGTTTCTTATCAGGTGAACTGGCTGATTGTGGAAGTGAACCACATCATTCAGAGGGTGGGGGGTGTAGTCGGGTGCAGCCTTTTCATATGGTCTAGAGTAGATTTATGACTTAATTATTGTCCAAATTGCCCAGGTCCACTGTAACCAGGCTACCAGGGACTTTGCTGCTCCACTGGGCCATGGTGTGAAAAGCACTGGTGCAAAGCCAGGTGGGACTGCCAGAATGTGTCAATACACCAGCCAGCCAAGTGTGGCTACTACACTGTTGACTTTAAGACAGTGTCACCAGTTCAAAAAGTACAGATACTATGTGGTCCAGTAGCACATTCATGGCAATGACTGGGCTTTCTAGTGTGATTATCTGCCTTTATCTTATGCAGGGTCACTTTAATTTTAATTACTTTCTATATAACAGAACTAGCACAGAGCTAGCTTATACACAAAAGCTATCCTATGTGCTGCTAGAAATATTTTTTAGTTTTATAAAAATGTTGCTAATATACATCCTTGTGTAAGTGTCGTTCTTGTAAATAATAGACCAAGAAATGTAAAACCAATAAGTCAGTTCCCTCATGACATGAAGTCATTGGCACGTAAAACATAATCACAGCAGAAGATACATTTTACCCGTAGTAAGAAAATATATTGGCACTCTTGCAATAAAGCAACAACAGCTAATTCAGGCTGCTAAATTATCTGCAAAATTCAGCCGTAAATACATGACAGAGATAGGAAGATGCAGGCTGAAAGATGAAAAAGAGGCTGAGAGACAGAGAGTCAGACAGGGACCACCAGTATACATGGCGTGCAGTGTGACAGTGACAGAAGGTGTTAAGAAGGGCACATATGGTGGGTGCCAGTGTAGGTCAGCCAGGCAGACAGACAGGAGGCCTCAGCATGCACCTGGAGCTCAGTACTGACAGAGCCTTGAGACAAGGCTGCTCTGGTAGTCAGCCAGCCAGCAAGCCACACATACACCACATTCATACTACTGTTGAAACGGAGCAACCTGTTTACAAAGACATATTCAGACAAGCACTGCAGCAGAGAGGGTGAGATTAGCTTGGCGATAAAGTGTGTGGTAAGCAGCCTGCAGCGTAGTGGGGTTCATCAGATGACTTTAAATTATCTTTGCATGCAATATGAATTTGATTATGACTCCCCAGCAGAGAATTAGCACACGGATTGTCAAAATTAGTTAACTAATTGATCATGTTCATAAATCATTCAGTAGCCAAGTGTTTTTTTTTTCTGGTTACATTATAGGGATATCTTCCTTCAGGATGTGATCTGAAGGACTAAGCCTTTGCAGGGAAGAGATAAATAGAGTATGCACATTGCATGCATATAAATCTAGGTTAAAAGGCCACGATCCTTTGGCCCAGTGGGCTGTAAACGGGAACATAATGTGAATATACAATTAATTATTGTTGAGTGCATTAGCTGTATACAGAAATGCTTGAATAATTGACCATACTTTAATGCAGTCATTTATTTACTTTTAACACACAAGAGCATGATGATGTTGATAATTAAAAAAAAGGTAATAAATAAAAGGGAAGAAGCAAAAAGGGGTTCTGACCCAAACAACACCGTGTTTTTGAATTTATTAATTTTTATATGAACTTTATGGAGTTAACTTCACCAATTAAGAAAATGGATCTGTGATAAACACAATGGCACTCCCTCCTCTCTCTTTTTCTTTCTCTCCCTTTCTCTGCCAAAAACAATCTAAGGTGGATACAAAACAGAGTTGTCATTGTCTCTGTCTGGAGTATCTGGTTTGAACCTGATGAGCTGCTTCCACCTGCCCCTACTCAAATGTCACTAATTCCTCTCATTTTTTAATGTAGCCTCACATAGATCACACTGATCGTGCCATCTGCATCCGCCATCATCCTACCGAAGGTTTTATGTGTAAATTGGGGTCAGGAACTTTATAAGCGGAGATGATCTTTTATAATCCTTCCTATTGTGTGCCACTCATTGCAGCAGCCTCATACTGTGTAGATAAGCATGACTTCAACATTAAGCCAAACGTCATTCCTGTGCATTGACATAGAACGGGAGCAGATGTGCTCTTTGCAATTTCCACATCTTGTTTATGTTGGGAATATGTTACTTTGGAGCTACATGATTTGTTGTGTAATTTGAATGAGCATGAATCAAGACATTGGTTAATAGTCAAATAACAAGCATGTAGTTCCACATTTATCAGGAAGTCTCCATTATGGACCAACCCAGGAGTGTTCATATCAGAGGATTTCAGATGTACTTTAGATTAGATTTACTCTTCAGTATTTGAATCCCAAGTTTTATGTAGTGGCACATATGCATGTTCATTTGGTTGCAGTGGTTATTGTCAGCTTAACATGGACTGAATCATATAAATCCACACCTTTTTGAAACAGCTATTCAGCCTTTCTGCTCATGTCAGCGTTATGTTTCTTTTTTTGCTGTACCAACAGAGCTATTAACTCGATAAAACAAAATATTTTTGCCTGCCACTGACCAAATCAGAGAAAAGAAGGCTTTTTAAGCAACATTTCCCTTTCCAACATTGTAGAATATTGACACGCATTCTGTGGTTTGTGGAGTTTTTCTCCTTGCAGATGCCAGTTTGGAAGTTGTTTAAATGCAGAAAAGCAGCTTGCTGATTAAACAGAGTCCAGTTTCCCTCAAAGTTGTGTGAGTCAAAACCATCCCTGTGGCAGACAGCTCAAACATTGTGTCTGTTCAGCCCAAATCAGCCCCTAGAGAAAGAAACACAGTAGATCTGTGTATCTTAGAATTTTGGCAAGATTTAGGTTCTTTAGAATTTTTTTTTTTAATAATTTAAGAATGCTTTTTGAGAATGGGCACAGTTTGTTGTATTAAAAGAAACATGTTAGACAGTCACAACTCTTTTTTGGTTTGGTTATTGACGACATTCTGATTTGTTAAAATAAAAAGTGGTGTTATTTTTATCATTGTCCTTGGTGCTTTCACAGACCACCCACTTTTATCTAAATGGACCCTTCCACATTTGGGCTTTTGCTGCTTTAAGACCATCCATCAAATTCAAGGATGTTCAGAAGAACATCACTAAAACCACTGAAGGATCATTTGTTTCTTTTATGGAAGGTAACATTAACTGTTAACAACTGCAGTAAAGAACTACAAGAACTATTTAAAGTTCATTTAAAGCCCAAAGTCTCTCAAATACTGAGGATTGTATTCAGCACCACCCACCAACATAAAATCTCCAAAGAACTAGAAGAAAAGATTTTTTGATTGTATGTATTTAGCTCAGTTGCTGCAAAAGGAGTGTCTCTCATTTACTCTGCAGCATTGTCTACATGCATACTTATCTGGGTTGTATCTCCTTGGTCTACAGATGTAAACCCTAACCTCTGCAAGCATCAGAAAACTCTTCGAGCCCCTGAAGAGCCTATTTTAGAATTAGCTTATGGTGTGTATATGAGTGTATTATAGTCCCCAATCTTTTCCAGTGCAGATGTTTTAAAGCTTGATGAACTGAAATCTCACTTTTGTAGCTTTACTGCACTGGAAAATCTTTATAGATGTAAAACCCACAATCCTTTGCAGCTGGGGAAACAGGGCAAGCTGCCAGCATGCTAAAAGTACATGCAAATATGGGCCTCTCCCTTTAAGACGGCTCGATGCGCCGCTCATAAATGGACGGCAGTCAGAGAGAGTGGAGCGGTGGCAGCCTGTTTGGGAGGCTGCCTGGTAGAGGACCAGGTGGTTTGGGCCCTTTGGGGGAGACTGCGCTGTGGGGAAACTGATTTTTACAATGAAAAGGAAAAGAGATTTACGAGCCTTGACCTGTTCTCGGTACCTCCCCCATTTTCCCCAAATCATAGCGTTGCTCTCTGCACCAGAACGTCTAATCATATCAGAGCCACATGGTTGTAGACACATTAGGATGTTAGAAAGATGCAGATAAAAGGCCTTAAACATATACTTTCTCAGAAGCATATGATTCATGTGCCGGGAAATGTGGGAGGTTTTTCCTTTTTTCTTTCCTTGTTTGTAAAGGCTGAAACAGGACCAAACCAAAAAGTATCAAATCATGGTGGTGTCATCTCTTGCTGTCAATAAAATATGTCAACTGCAAGAAATAAAAGCCACTATTTTGATTTTGATTGAATGATTTTTCTACACCTGGTCCTCTAAACGTGGCTCAATGTAACAGTTACTGTCCCAGAAGTCACATGGGCACCCATGACTGAGCTCCCCCTGCTACCATATATCCACAATGGTCTCACTTCACCAGCCTTGCTTAATGAAGATGCCCATCATGTTCATTGCAGTTCTTAGTAATGAGGCTTAACAGTAGAAATCCAGCTTTCCTAAACAAGGAAATGGTCAAAGACAGAGTGGAGAAGCCCACCAAAAGAGTGTAGTATAATAAAAGATAACAGAAACGTAAATTAATAGGATGGATAAAAGCCTCACTTCTGTGTCTGTTAGCACAAGCATGCTCCATTAAATCGGCTTGGATTTTAATGAGTGGAAATATCCCTGTCAACTCCATCTTTAATTGATTAGGGAAGTCACTAGGTGTTCAAACATAATACTAAAACATCTAGTAGAGATGTTGAGCAAAACAGAGCCTTTGTGTTGTTGGGCCAAGGCCAGAGCGTCATGCTAGAATAGACTCCAAAGCACCGTCTTTCATATCAGATCCCAGGCTGAGTAATCATGTGGGGTCTGAAACCTAACTCTTTGACAACAGCTGGGGCCTCCCATCCTCTCACAATTAAGCAATGTGATATACAACCTTGAAAGTTTCAAATGGACCCAGGCCCCAGCATATTCACTCTTTATTGTCCCTCTGATTATCTTTGAGCTACTTCCAGACTTGGATATATTTGAGACAAAAAGCAATACACTGTATTTTTCAATTGAACTGCATGTTAACTAACATTGAGCATGTCTGGCCAAGAGGGAAAATGAAACACCTTGTATGTAACATTAATAATCATCAATGATGAATTTTAACTTTGGGCATGAGAAATAGGATCTGATATCTGCTGTGATTAGCACTATCCCCCCTCCTCTGTCTGCTCCCTCACTCCGCTGTGGTATAAGGGTAAGCCCTGTTAGAAACATATTCATCAAGGCAATTTATCTTTCCAATTCAGCCATCTAATTTAATTACATAAACGTACAATCCCTGTCTCTGTCATTATAACCGCTTCATTAGTTTTAAGAACATGAATAGAGCATTCATTGAGAAAACCTATAAATAAAGCATCCAGTGAAAGTGGAGCTCACCCATTTTGAAAAAATTTATATGACTTGACATAGTTTCTGATGAGTTGGCTTCCAGTACATAAATGACTGGGAAACTTTCTTACATCTTTGTTTTTAATTTCTAATTGTCTATAATGGGCTGCAATCCACATGACTTAAAGATAAGTATTGTAACAACAAAGAAAATGGCTTGAAACAACTAAAACATGTATTTAGTGGCATAACTCAGTGAATAATGTTGACACAATGAAAACCAAGTATTTACTCAACCCCTTAAATTATAGATCAAGTTGGGGAAAAAAATTCTAGGTACACTTGAAGATTTGGAGTACAATGGAGACTTGTAGATTTGGAGTACATAAATTAGATGTACGAAAATGGTTTTCATATGTGGATCATTGCTGTAGGCCTTGCTGCAATGAAACGTCGACTTGGCATACCACTACATTCCAGAGTCAATTGGTGGAATGTCAGCTTAGCTTGAAATGCATGTACTAAATTGACTTGAAATACATAACACAGCTGGATTGCTATTTTCTCTACGAGCCGAACGTTTTAAATTGTTACTTTTTTTTTACACAGTTGCATTGAATGTCATGTCTTCCTTTAATTTAATCTCACTTTGTTGTCTGTTTCGCCAACCCTTATCGGTTTCTTGAGCTCAGACATGGCGACTGCCACCCCGCTGTCTGGAAGTTGTCCTTTAGCAGAAGAAAACCACAGTGTTCTCCTCCAACAGCTTTTCATGTTGGCATGTGTCCATCCTTTGTACATGAATACATGAGCTGCCTTTGTTTCTCTGGCCCTGTATCAGGTTACTAGGCATGGCTGCGCCGTGTGTTTAATGGAAATGCTATGCAGGAAAAGGCCATGTGGCAGTCTTGAATATATGTACATCCGTAATGGGATACTCGTGAGTTCCCCTTAGAGTAACTATTTGCCTTATTAGGCTGTCGTCTTGTGACTGCAAACAAACTAGTGAGTACAGTGAGATGGAGGAGATTCCCGAGACTGGTGTCCTGACTGGATACTGTATACATTATTGTATCTCCGGCTCCAGGAAAGGAGCATGATGCATGTACACTGCAGAGTCAGAGGCCATCATGGTGTAAGTGCTTTGCTGAGATGAAATACAGAACATCTATTTATTATCTGCTGGCAGCAGCACATGAGGACACACTCAGTCCCTTCACCATCACAGTTTATACGAGACATCATAATTTGTTGCCACAGAAGGATGCTTCGGTTTGGGTCAGAGGGCATGCAAGGCAGTGCTGATTAGCTGATGAGAATGAGTAAGGTTATAAAAGAGACTTTTTATCATTGGCTCTGACTCACTGTGGTCACCTACACACAATATGTCTCCCCTGATTTAGGACAGTAGTTACAAAGACATGTCTACTTAATACTTAGTTGTAAGCATTTCTTTCCACGAACAACAACAAAATAAAGATGATATACAGAAGATTTAAAAACCACACACACGCAGCCTTAGAGTCTTAGATTATAGAGGCGTGTCAGTTGTAGTTCCCCAGTCAGTGGATTTTCCATAGAGAACGCGTGCCGGTGGAGAGACTTCTCTCTTTATTGCCGGGACTCAGGGGAGCCACTGTGCTGCTGGCTGAGGGCTGCGTGTGTGTGCAGCACGGGCCTGCAGGGGATGAGCGTGGGGCTTGGTGTCCATAAATCTGGCCCAGCACCCCTCCCTCTCTGACTCCCCAACCCACCCTACCCTTTCAAACATACAGAAAGGCTCAGGCACAGAGGCCTGCAGGCCTTGCCAGGCTCCCCAGACAGAGCTTTTTATCTTCAGCTTCTCTTAGCTTTACACTGACCCACGGCACCCTGAACTAATCTTAATGGTTGTTGAAGTACTTGAGGTGATCACGCCCCCCTGACCTTATGGCTACGCTAGAAAGAATGTACAAAGTTTTAGGTCACTGGGCTATGCAAGATTATAATAGGCCACCCATGATGTAACAAGTTATTTAGTCTACCACTGAGTCTAAACATTGTGTTTGCTTGAAAATATGTGAATAAAATCAAGCAACAGGATGCAATTATTTGATTAAAATCAAGACAATCCAATCTTTGGTAATGTGGCATAATCTTGAAAAACAACAATGATTTTAAGAAAATGCATGACTAAGTGAGTCTTTTTTAGAACAGTCTGGCAATAGTATTGAGTTATACTATTGCCAGACTGTTCTAAAAGCAGTTTACATGCAGTCATACCTTTTAGGCAATTTTACTGGCTTCTGCTGAAGCACCATATGAACAGTTTTAACTATTGTACAAATAATGTATACTTCACATTACAGCTGGTCGTTTTCAAATGCATTTAACAATTGTATAATTGATTAATTAATTAAATAATTAAATTTGTTTTTAGTTTGATTGGCCCTTTTTGCAAAAAATGTTGATTTCTCTTCATCTTAGTATGCTTTAAAAATCAACTTGCAGACTAAAAAATCTATTAGTAAGGTTAGCTGCATTGTCAGTGAGTGGTCCTGCAGTTCCTTCCAAGAGCTGGCGGTATATTTTGGGATACTGCAAACTTCAAATGGTAGTAATCAGCTGCCATAAAATATCTTACTGATGAGCTCTTTTATCAGAAAGTCAAATCTAGAAGTCAAACAAGCAGTGTTGTAAAAAGTTTACTATAACTCTATTGGTCGAATAAAGATAACGAAGTTATGTTTGTATTGACCTATCCATATAAAGTATGCTTAAACTTTTCTGAATGCCCTTATGAAAGGCACAAGAAAACAATGTGTGTGCCTTAGAAGGTAAGAAAATAATCTAAACAATGTGGAAAGATTGTTGGCAGCAATTTAAAGCACATGTAATTTGTAGCATGGAAAACCACTGCTTTGGTCCTTTAAGCTCCCATCAACAAGGAAATATGCATAAACAACAAAATAAAATTAGAATGTAGCGACCAAACTGTTGTACAAGAATGATGTTGTGCAGCACAATTGTGACTCATGTGATTTACTATATGTGTTTGTTTAGTTTATGTGGTTGACAAAATGGGCTTACTTCATGTAATATGTGGTGGTCTTTTGATTTATATGGAGGAGGTGGTCTGTTATCAGCAATATGACAAGTGCAAATTAATATCATGAAAATCAGTTGATGCTGGGAAGTCCCATGATGCTGCTTATGTGGTTTAGCCAGTGCTGTAACTTGCCAACCTGCATGTCTAGCCGTGAGACTCTCTAAAAGGAGACTGCAGTATATTACATAGATTTTATGGCATTACGTATTACACCTTTGCAGAACCTGGTGTTTGGCTGGGAGATTAAAGATGCTGTAAAATTCTCTGTGCGTGACTGTGAAACCGGTAGTGATTGATTCTTTTATACACTGTCTTTGTCTCTTCGCAGCTCCATCTACAGTATCCATAATGCACCAGGTCAGTCGTACTGTGGACAGCATCACCCTCTCCTGGTCCCAGCCTGACCAGCCTAATGGAGTCATCCTGGACTATGAGCTACAGTATTATGAAAAGGTATGAGTAATGCAGCATCACAGTCTTCCTTTAAACAATCACTGCTCCATATAAACATACGTCCTATTTCCTTTTCTCCTTATAAAACTAAACGAATTAAGCGCCAATGGTTAAAACTGACTCTTTTGTTTAGTTGTGCATTTAAATTCAGAATATCTCCTTGCGCTCGTTTGCATAACAGCACATCCTAGGAGGCATGTAGACAGAGCTTCTGAACATTGCTTAGAACTTCTGCTCATTCTCTTTCAATTATAATCACGGTCAGTCACTGGGAAAGGAAACCGCGCTCAGCCCTGCAGTAGGGCCACTGGGGATTGATGCGCAGAGACTTGTGGTTAAAACAATGGTGCGCTGACTGCTGTAAAAATAGTATTCAAGGGGCAAGCTCCACAGAATCAGCATACTTTCTCACAAGAACACTTGCAGTCACAAATGTGCATTGATTCAAGCACAATGATCACTAAAATGCATACAGCCCATTCACAGACGTACAGAAATGCATGTACACGTGTGCACACGCACATATACACAGCATTTGTCAAGGTTTCGTCTACATGCTGAGCTGTTCCACTTTTGAGAATAATTCCCTTCTCTGACACTGCTGGAGAGAGCTGTCAAAACAATTGTCCCGGCCCCTGCTGTGGCTCAGAAGTGTGCACTGAGCAGTGGGTTGAAGGGAGCAGCTAAAAGAGTCTCAGTCTCTGCTCTCAGACCTGTCAGCATTCTGGAGAGGAGGAGTATGGCAGTGAAATACAGCTCTGATCATCAGACGGCATGGCTCAGAAAAGCCGCCTGACCTAAAACTGCCACCAAATCTACCTTCTTAACTGCAGCCGCCTCTTTCAGTCCTGCTGCTTTATCAAACATTCGTTTTTTTTTTGTGGTAGCAAATTATTCAGATTAGATCTATTGTGGTTACTGTGGATGTTTGTAAAATAAATGTAGAAATGAGGATTACAGCTTTATTTTCTGTTCCTTTTCTGCTCCCAATAGTTCAGTTACAGTGTTATAAGGTTTAAAAGAACACAAAATGTCAGTATAAGATTTGTTCTGTACATGCGTTACAATAGTTTTCACCTATTGATAGATGTTGGACATGGTTAATTTATCCCATCAATAATATTCACATTAAAATGACAAAAATCATATCGACCAACGACCAAATCCAAAACTCTATTGAGATCATTTTAATGTCTTTTGCGGTCTGAGCTTACTGATACTGTTGTATCATTTGTTCCTCAATCTTAACCTAGTATGTAATTTATTCATGTGGCATCTCATAATTGTTAGCCTTTGCAATTGGACTGTAATTACTAATGTGCACAAATTTAACATGTTCTTTTTCCTCTCCTAGGACCAATCAGAATATAACTCTACCACCATCAGGAGCCAGACCAACACAGTGGTCATCCGTGGCCTCAAGCCAGGAAGCATCTACGTGTTCCAGGTCCGGGCCCGCACCGTAGCTGGGTTTGGACGCTACAGTGGCAAACTGTACTTCCAGACCATGACTGAGGGTGAGAATTCAGCCAATGTTCACCAAAGCACGCAGAGCTGTTATCACCTCTCATGCATGGCCTATCAACACACCATGTCGTATAGTATGGATACAGACAGCTGCGGGAATGAAAGGGAATTACGTTGTGAAGTAAACAGTTAAAATACTGCAAAACCAGATTTTAGTGGCTTGAAATTATATTCTTATTTTCATCATGTCTTTTTTAATGTTAGAAAACATCCCACACATTATACTATATCATTATTTTATTATTCATATATCAGCATTCAAGATTTATTTTGTTTATGTGGTACGCAAATGTTCTCCACTCTCACTCAGACATCTTTTTGTCATCTTGTGCAAGTCATGGATGAGGTGGAAGCTGCCTTATCTTTGTGCTATGACACGACTGGGAGAAGAGGGAACATTCAGTAAACATCAGTCATGTAGGTTAATGTTAGAGCCAAGGCCTGGGTTTTCCCCTCTGAACATCTCATTTCCTCCAGCCTGCAGTGCCCAGGGCCATCATTAGCCTAAACTCTCATACAAACATCCCTGATGCTGCCACACGCACAGATCCTAGCACTAAAGATACACGAAAGCTGACTCATAACTGTAAATATTGAGTAAACTAAAGAGATACAGTGCTCATTGCTTCCAGTTTTTACCGAAAAGCATTTTTTAACGGAAATGTAGATCAGTTCGAAGTGATTGTCACCTGGATTGTATGTCCCACAGCACCCAAAAAGTTTCCTGCTGCAAGAAGACACTGATTACCATAGTTTAAAGTAAACTTGTACTTTTGTGATGAGCACAGCTCTAAAAATGCTACAAGTGAAGGAAAAATGAACAGAAAGGGAAAATGAATCCCTGTCAAGGAGTAAAAAAATAAAGAAGATTAAACTACAGTGTTCGCACAAAAGATATATTTTTTAAATCTGATTATTGTATCAGCTGGATTTTTGTTACAGATTTTTATATCCAATGTTATTTATATTATATGTTATATAATAGTATGCAATATTATTATTCAATATTCAGAATAAACACTTTTTCTTATAATTCGTATTCTTAATCTTATTTTATAGTACCTCAAAATCCAAGCCTGTTGTACTTCAGTGTTATAAACAATACAAATATATCTCTCCAAGGAGTTCACCCTCTCTGGTCAAAGATTACTTTAATTTCCCTGTTGAGCATTTATAAGCACTATAGAAACACTTAATAAATAGTAATAGTAACTCTATACTTTTCTGTTTAATGTTGTTTACTGCAATACATTTCACACATATATATTCACATTTATATTTATAAGGATTCTGATTTGAAAATATGTTTTTAGGTTTGTTTTCAGTTATGGCTACAGGGATGCACTGATCAAAATATTTCTCACCTGATAAAGATTCTGACACGTGAACTCTGGGTATCTACCAATATGGATTTCTGATCTGATATTAGTTATATAAGCAGATAGAAGTTTATTAATTATTTGTCAACAACTTTAACTCCTCCTGTGGGCCTCCATAAGTGGAGGCTGTTATAGAAACAAATAATCAATAATTGTAATTATATAAAATATGTCTCCATAGGATAAGTTATAATTGTTAACTAATACTGTACATTAATAAACACTGACCTTACATTTTTACTTACAACTACATCATACTGTATTGTTAACCATTTCATAAATGTTCATACAGTGCTTATACATTGGGGGCATTACAGTAAAGTGTTTATAATAAGGGTTTTACCATATAAAATCTAATATTTAGGCTATCCAGAAGCACGTAACATTGCAGGGAACTAACCAACCCGTGTATCTGGCTAAAACTGTGAAGTCGTGTGTCATCTGCAGTTCTCAAGAGAAGGGTCTGGCTCTGCCTCTGTGTGCCCATTCAGTAGCTGGATTCCTGCTCTTGGCTGCCTGATCAGTCTGGGTCTCACCCAAACATGCTCTCTCTGCTCACTTCACACGCTTTCTGCCAGATGATTTGTCAATATCCGCGGCATCTGAGCACATTCAGTGTGCTTTGGAAAATGGTCCATGCTGCCAGTCAAGATGCCAAGATGCTCATTGGTTCAACCAGCCGTATGTCTGTCTGTCACCCATTGCTCCCTCCATATGCAGTGGCTCAGATGCTTGCCCATATGTTTCAGCCTGTGACTCTGCGTGTGTGTGAGTGTGTGTGTGCATGACACTATGTTTATGTATGTGTTTTTTTCTTTTTATAGAGGAATACAACACCAGTATTCAGGAGAAGCTACCTCTCATCATTGGCTCAGCAGCCGCTGGCTTGGTCTTCCTCATTGCTGTGGTCGTCATCATCATCGTCTGTAACCGGTGAGTCAGTCCTGTCCCAGTCTTTTAAAAAGAGCCTGTAAGCCCCTCGCCAATAAATCAACCGCACAAGCTGGCCAAGTGGACACTTTTAGTTTGTTCTTGTTTTTAGCTTTATGTCTGTTTCTGTCTATCTTTTGAAAATGGTTCTTTGAACTCTGTGTTCATTGAGAGCAACAAGAAACCACAGTCAGCTTCCTGGTATGCGTACAAATACTTGGCCAATAAAGCTGATTCTGATTAATACTGTAGACGTGAGATGTGGAGTTTAAACCATCTCAAATAAATTAATTTGTAATCAATTCCAGGCTTTCAGCAGCAGAAAAAATATATAAAAGTCAACATTGATAACATTAAAGTTCTGTAGGTGCACCAGCTCAATGGGTATCAAATGTTTGTAACTCTGCCAAGGTTAGAATTTCACTTCCCACTGGGGCCACTAATATTAAAACTGTAGCTAAGCTCCTGTGCAGTTTTTTGATTCACAGAAGAATGTATAAGATGAATGTATTCTGCTTGTGGTTTCCACCAATATTTATTTATTTATTTCTTGGATGGTAGTCGGACTATTTCGCATATATCGCTATCTTGTAGTATGACGACCTAATGATACAGGTTATACTGTACACTGTGGGATAGTTTGGGAAGATCACCAGAACGAAATGAAAGAGTGTGTGATTGAGTGTTATGAAAACTGCTGGACTGTCGAAGAAATAAAATGGTTCTAATACACTGTGAGGGCCCAATCTTAGACCTTGAAACGATATTTTAATATGTCTTTGTCAAGCTGTTTGCCAGTTAAAACTTAGCTGACAGCAACTCCAGCACACGCTTGTAATGAAGTCGAAAAGAGGTGCTCTGTGTTTGAAGCTAGTGCTGAATAAAAACTCTTTCCCATCAGAAAAAAATATGGTTGATGATTGATTCTGATTTGATTTGTTTTAAATTATTTTGCATGGCTATTGGGGTTGTACCGATCAAAATTCTCTCCCAGTGTGGAGTTCATAACCTCGACTGTCGATATCTGCTGATATGGATTCCTGCTCTGATGAAAGTGCTCTCTGTTTTCTCAAATTTGAACTCTGTGTAAGTCCCTCCGTGGAACTCTTTGGTAACAAATTTTCTGTTTTGGCAGTAGCTGTCTCTGTTGTCATGTTACCAAACTATCACACAATGAATCACAGAACCCACCTCATTAGCCCTGTCTAAATGAAAATTGGTGATATTTGCATGCTCACTATGTTTACCTACCAGGGATTTAACTGCCCAACTGGAGTTGTAGCAAATAAACAACAAAGACCTGGCTCTCCATGTGATCTTACTTGGTGTATCTTTAGTGTAGGTAGACCTGGGGGTGTTTGATCTGTGTTTCTGCCCCTCCCCGCTCCCTCTCTTTGAACCAGTGCTAGAGTTCTTTGTCTTTCCCCCAGGAGGCGTGGCTTTGACAGGGCTGATTCAGAATACACAGACAAACTGCAGCACTACACCAGCGGCCACAGTGAGTAAACCAACACTGCCTGCGTTTACCGCTGGTTTCTCCTTCAGCACCACATACACCTGTCTCCATGACTACCATCTCACAGTCATCTCCATGGCTATCATTCAGCCCTCTGCTGCCTCACACACCTGTCTCCATGGCTACCACCTTGCATGCTGGTGTCCTTGGCTACAGCCCAGCACAGCACCTCTTCATTTGCCCGTCCCCCACTTACCAATAATCCTGCCTGTTGTTTGACTCTGCTCACTCGGAGCCTGGATTTAAACACATCAAAACCAGTGTTCAAGTGTGTGTTCTGTGCACATTTCATAGTTAACTAAATCCATTGTAGGGGAAATAGGTCAGCCTTCACTCACGTTAACGCCATTAGCATGCTAATGCCATATGAGTTATTTGCCATTGTTAAAAAATTCAAAAGACTCGGTGAATGAATGGAATTTCTCAATGATTTCCGTTCTTCATACAGTACGGCAGCATAGAGCCTAAATGACAATAATGCAGAAATAAATCTGTGAGAAAAGGCTGAGAAGGAATTCCACCATGGCTCCATCGATGATATTAAAGCTCATCCATCTTTCTACCGCATGATTGGAAATACACCGATCTTTTTTCATCTTAGGTTTATGACCCCATTTTAATTTGTTTATTTTATTGTGCAATTATGACCATGCTTCATCCTTTCTTATGTTAATTCCGCTCTAAAGGTTATAGCTCTCTCAATATAATCCGATCCTACTGTGCAATGAAGTCCAGTTTGTTACTGAGTTAAAAGTGTGCCAGTAAGAGATTCAGGTATTTCACAGCTAGTAACAGCAGAAGCCAATGTGTCCTGTGTGCGTCCTGTCCTCACACCAGTCACAGTTCAGGCTTCTGCCCCTGTTTTTGGTGGTCTTTGCCATCATAGGAAGGTGGTCTGTCGAACAGTGCTTCAGTTTGGGAAGAGATTGTAGGGTTTTAGTAATGGGGGGTTTTGCCTGGTCAGATCCTCTCCATCTGTTCATCTCTGCAGCACGCTCCTTCAACGTAGTGTGCCAGGTTTTGAGGCAGCGTGCATGCGCTTCTAGCTCTGCAGTAGGCCAGGCATGAGTTCAGTATCCATTCAAATAGCCTCAGGCCTGATGTGGAGGTGAGAGCCGAATAATCGGATTTAAAACTCGGGACACTTAAGTCCCTGAACACTTAAAGGCCACCTTAAGCCAATTTACCTGGCATCAGGGCTTAGGAGAGCCAATTTATTTCTTGGAGTGGAGCTGAGCGATGCTGATATAGGGCCCAGGTTTCTCTAGTGAGTGTTAATGGCACTCTGACTCAAGGAGATGATATATATATTAAGGTGCCTTATCACAGCTAAGAAGACTGGAGGTATCATGTCCTTGCTGGCTGAATAGCTATACACAGTAGCCACGAGGCACTAGTCGTAACCAGCATTTCTAACTACACTACCTCCTCCATCTTTCGACCTTCATCACCTGAATGTCATAAAAGAAATCACATACTTGCACAGGACTGTGCGAAAGTGAAGTGATTGTTAATGTGCCTGAATGCATTTGACTGTCAACCCCTGCAGGACTGTAAGCGTGACCATCGGAATCAAATATTATAGAGGCTCTTTCCTTTTTTCCAAGTGACTCCAGGAATGAAGATTTATATTGATCCGTTCACATATGAGGACCCCAATGAGGCTGTGAGGGAGTTTGCCAAGGAGATTGATATATCCTGTGTGAAGATTGAACAGGTCATTGGTGCAGGTAATGGAAAAATCTGACTGAAACGTGAATAGAATAAAACACTGTAAAATAGCTTGTTTTTAAGTTGATTTCAAAGTACAAATGGATGCACAAAAGCTGCTTACTTTTACTAGCTCCTATGACTGTAAGCTTAATAGAACCATTACTTTTCTCCACGTCATTTCTTCACAGGAGAATTTGGCGAGGTGTGCAGTGGTAACCTAAAGCTCCCAGGTAAAAGGGAGATGTTTGTGGCCATAAAGACTCTGAAGTCTGGCTACACAGAAAAGCAAAGGCGGGACTTCCTTAGTGAGGCAAGCATCATGGGCCAGTTCGACCACCCCAACGTCATTCACCTGGAGGGCGTGGTCACCAAGAGCAGTCCTGTCATGATCATCACTGAGTTCATGGAGAATGGATCGCTGGACTCCTTCCTCAGAGTAAGTAAACACAACACCTACAACACAACGATTTCAGGAAAACATATATTTTAGATTTTTTAAATATTTATTTTTTTACCAGCATTGCAATTGCAATTCAAATATTCACAAACATATTTGGTTGCTTCATCTCATTCTGTAAATGAGTAAAGCTGCTTGTCCTCCCAGGCTGTATGGTAATAATGACAAACTGCTAAATCACACTTGACAATGTTGTGATATTAGAGTGACTATACCAACTGCCACTGTTGACATCTCTGCGCTGTAGCTGCAGAGCTAACGTTAGCACAGACTGACAGCCTGAGCTGCTTCACTGCTTATCCCAGAGGTCTCAATTCAGAGCTTTTATTGTGATAAGCCTAAGAAAAATGATATGATGATCTTAAAAGTTTAATAGGAGTTTCTGACAGCTCCATCCGTCACTGTCTGTTAAACTCGACAACTGCTGAGCTACCTGCTAGCCACCTGTGAGAAAACGATGAGAGGTAATCACCCCCGCCATGCAAAGAGCATATTATTAACCAGCCGAGATTTGTTTTTTGTTGTTTAACCAACTCACAGAATTAGTTGTCAATATTGCCAGTGAAATCAACCATTGGAAGTTTAAACTTTCCTACAGATTAAGACATGGTTAACATTAATTATGTTAACGTATACTTGAAAATGCAGAGATTAATCATTAATCCCTAGTAGTAGTACTTAACTTAAGTTATTCAGACACCAAGAAGAACTCATATCCTTGTTGCACACACACACACACACACACACACAACTCTTGCATGTACACACATTTGTCCAATAATTTGACATGGTTTATACACTCATGCACAGTAATCCTACTTCAAATAAATATATTCATTATTTACTGAATCTCACCTGTGTTGTTACAATAGTCAATCACAAGTTCCTTAGAGATGTTCTGTGCTCTATGCAAACCTGCTTCACTATTAACTCTCACAGAATATGTGTTTTCCCATGGTATTGATTTATTTACTGCTTTTCTCTCTATTTTATATTTTCTCTGTCAGTCCCATCGATGAACCACAAAATAACAGGACAGGACATTTGTTTCTCTTTGATGTTTCCCTTGTTTTGGCTTTGCGCTAGCCCCACACACAGTCCACTGCTCATTATGTGGTACTGTATATGGATGCATATGGGAACCACACACTTATTCTTCCCCGACTGACTCCCCCAAAGAAATATGCAGTGCTCATAACTTCATGGGATTTTTAATTTTCATCATCTAGCCAGAGAAGGATATTACAGAGAACCGGGCATGCTCCCCCCATTGATGACCGGCATAAATAATTCAAATACTTTGCAAGACTTAAAATGAGATGTCAGATGTTTAAAAATGAAGCCAGCACTGAGATTAGATGTCACACAACCCTTCACCATCTGTCTTGGGATGTTAGTGAAATAAAAACACATTTTTTTCTAATATGACTTGTTTTTAATGATTTCATCTACCCTAATTACTCTCTTTGCATTTTTGGAATGAGCAGAAAAGGGCGTTTGATTTATGGAAATTGGAAATGTATGATCTTTGCCAAAAAAGGTTTATTTTTAGTTTAAATTAAATAATAATAATTAAAGTTTCAAATTATGTAATGGGAACTCTCTGTATTAATGTGAGTATGTCAGTGAGAATGCCGAATTATGAATTCACATTGCCTGAAATAAGCTATGCACTGCAGTATAGCATTGTACAATAGACAGTTGTTATTTTGTGGATTACAGATGTGCAGCATATACATTATGTACGCAATTAATAAGAACCATTAAATTTCATGTAAATGACTGTAATTTAAGAATTGAACAGCATTTTTAAATTGCCTGAAAACAGTCTTTACCTCTTTAAACGATTTCCACCGGTTTAATACCCACCCTGACAGTTTAAGCCCTCTACTGCAAGACTACATCAAAACCATCCTCAAAAAGGAGTCATGCAAGCTCCTGTCAGCACACTGTTCAAACTGGGTTCAGAGTCTTTATTTGCATTCTGCCTCCAACCTCTGAGACACAAAGCATCAGCTCTTTTTGGAATTTGATCTCACGGTGAAGGGTTTTTGTGTATATGTAGATGTTTGCTAAACATATTTGACAGCACATTGTATTCAAAACAACGGGGAACCTCTGCGGCACCTCACGGTGACAGTTTATGACAACAATTGCTGACAGTGTCAAAGTCTGTGAACATGGTTTGTGTATTCTCTGAGGTGATTGGTGGGTAGTTGTTTACAATGGTCACTGCAGTCTGTACTGTCTCTCCTGCTGCATCCTGCAAGGTAGAGACAGAATAGGAATTGGGGGAATAGATCGATCAGAGCTGGACTGGTATCTGGAGCCAACTATATGCAGAGAAAGTAAAGAGAATGAAAGTTGGTCTTATTTATTATACCTTATACCTTTATACCTTATTTTGTATAAATAAATAATGCTAGACCTTGATTCGCACAGTTTTACCATTTCCTAGTTATTTTGTCCACCTAACCTAACCCTAAAGACTTTGGAGGAATCTTTCCAATTAAAGTATATGCAAACACAGCACACAGATTAGGTGGCAATGCGTATTTGTGAGAAAGGTTTCATGAATAATGCATTCTGCTTAATTGCTGTGGTACACGAGGAAGAGCAGCTTGATGTGAGGAGAAGCATCCGCTCGACTAATGAGCAGCAAAGTATTTGAAAGAGAAATAGGCCAGTGGAGCGGTCATGCAGACTGTTAATATGGCTGTGCTCGGGGGCCCTGCTCGCCTGCCCTTCCAATTCCCTCTATTGGCCTTTCCGTCTGTCCACACCCGTCCCCAAGCTTCTACGCTCCTTTCTCTGGAATCTTCTGTTCTCTGGGCGTCGTGGTGGGTGGTGGGGAGAGTGCAGGTGTGCGCAGTTGGAGGCACAGCTGCACCACTGCTCCAGACGCTCCCCATGCATGGGGTAAAGCCCTCACCAAACCATGGAGGGGAACAGCTGTAGACAGCCAGCCAGACCCAGCTTAGCCCTGTCCAACCCTGCCGAGGCCAGTTGAGCCCAACCCAAACCTCGCTGTTAGTATCCTGCAGGGCTTCTTCACAGAAACTAATACTACAAAGTAACTTTTCTGCATTAGCCACACATGGGTTGGGTTACAAGTAGACATGTCAACATTAAATGTTCATGATTTAACATAAATCAGTTAAGTGGGAATCAGTTTGCATTATTAATGGCACATTTTGTTAACATGGGGGGCATGGATGATGAATTTGAAAATAATCATTACCCTTGTGTAGATTTGTAAATGTGATTATAACATTTTTTTTTGTTTGTACAAAAAAACAATCCCCAACAAAATTGACTCAGTCTGTGTTTTTCGGCCCTTTAGCCCCAACATTAATGCGGCACACTAACAAGCTTCTTTTTGCATCTTTGCCTGAAATTAGAATATTCAAGTTCATTCTGCTGGCCTGACTATATGTAAATATTCTCAGGCAAGCCAGAATTTTTAGCAGCGCCTCTTATTTATGAACCACTAGATGCAAGAAGGTATCATAACACAATATTTCTGTTTTACAGCAAAACGATGGGCAGTTTACTGTGATCCAGCTCGTTGGTATGCTACGTGGCATCGCCTCAGGCATGAAATACCTGGCTGACATGAACTACGTGCACCGAGACCTTGCTGCCCGAAACATCCTGGTCAACAGTAACCTTGTGTGCAAGGTGTCAGACTTCGGCCTCTCGCGCTTCCTGGAGGATGATACATCAGATCCCACTTACACTAGCGCTCTGGTAAGAAACATTCACGTCTTACCTTCCCCTCATGATTAAACTGGGGTCAAATAAGTTTAGTATATGGTATTGTTTCAATAAGAACTTGTATGACACTATCTGAACTGCACTGATTGAGAAGCCCATTCATCTGGTGCTGCCAGTTGGTTTTATTTGATCCATGACTGACGTACACTACAGTTCACTCCCACACTGCTCTCCCTATCAAGACAAACATCACCCCTTCACCTGTTCTTCCCTTTCTCTTTCTCCAGTATTTCATGAACACACTTCACTCCCAGGGGTTTTGTTATATCCACCTCCCAGTTTGGATTACAGTCAGCATTGTTGCCGTGAACGGTGTCTCTCTCCAGAGCCAGGACACTGTGACGGTCGGGTTTCGGTCTTGCTTCCCTCACTGAGGTTTTTGCCCTTTGTGTTCACAGGGAGGGAAGATTCCTATCCGATGGACTGCACCCGAAGCTATCCAGTACAGGAAGTTCACCTCTGCTAGTGATGTGTGGAGCTATGGGATCGTCATGTGGGAAGTCATGTCCTACGGAGAAAGGCCTTACTGGGACATGACCAATCAAGATGTATGTATTTAACTTTCCTGAAGTTGTTCTGTCTATGTCAAATTTCCTCCTTAAACAGATTTTTGAAACAATGCCTCACTACACACATACATTTTTTACTTCTTGAGTTTCATTACAGCCTCAGACTCCTCAGAGATACATTTTGTCATTGTATCTGCTTTCCCTTAGCTAAAGAGCAGCTTTCACTCGTGGGTTTTATATGAAAATTCCCCCACACTCACCACAGAGACATAATCAGATCATTTGAAATGCACGGCAGTGCTCAGTGGACAATTTCTGCTCTTGACTGGAGCCTCCATTTCCTATCTCCCCCCGGGTAGCAGAGGAGAGAGCAAATTATGGGGAGAGAGATAATGAAAATAGTTTCAAATTGAAAGTGAGAACACTAATGTGCTAAGAGGGACTGAGGACCTCAACGGTTATCTTATTAGCAGCTCCAGATAGTGTTTCTGCTCCATCGGGGTGCTCGTTTGGGGGTCTCATGAATGAGATTAATCTGGGTTTGAATGGAGCTGCTTTAATGGCTCTGATAATGAGCAGGGGATTGTGCGTCCTCGTCACAAGTGTCCTTCGGGTTGTCTCACTCTGTTAACCATGCACCACCTCTGCGTGCCCCCCGACCAACAGCATCACCGGCCGAGTCAGACGTTTAATGTGGCTTTACAGAGAGAGAGAGAGCATTAAATACTTTGTAAAGGCTGGAGATGAGGTCACTGCTGGCAGAAATGGGAAGTTGGTGGAATAAGTTTGTTCTTAATGACCTAACAGGTGTTTAAGAACTCTTCACATGAAGAACTAATGTGGTGATTTGTGCACACATATTTATATTTATCGTTTATATGTATTTATGTTTAAATAATAACAATAATTTAACAGTTTTGACTCACAGGCAGTAACACTCACAGTAATGACTACAACAGTTGTTTTCACCACATGGTGAGAGACACAGATGCTCTTGTTCATCAGAAGACCAGCATCAGTGCAAATATGTATTCCATATTAGACCTGATTATTGTGAATTTACTTAAATTATCCAAAAAGATATTTTTTACACACTCATGGCCTTTGTTGGTAGGACAGGGCTTATATAACCTGAGAGGATGTTTATCTAGAGCATGGTGGAAAGGAATTCAGTACATTTAGTCAAGGACTGTAGGTACTTGTCCATTGTATACTTTTTTATACTTCTGTGGTACATTTTTCATTCATTTTTCTCAACTACATTTATCTGACAGCCATAGTTACTAGTAACCAAGGTACTACGATTTAAGATACAATTCAGAAAACATATTGTTAAAAATGAAATGTGTGGTTCCCAATCTTTTTAGTTTGTGACCCCTTACAAGAGAAATGAGTTGTTACCATTAGAGTTACATTTGCCCCTTCTTCCCACATGCTTTCATTTGAAGAGAATAAAAGTGTTTATATAATATTTTCTACAGAACAAGCAAAGCTTAGTGAAAAGTTCAAATAAATCTTGAAAAAACTTTCTTCTGATTTATTGTGTAAGCAATCTGAATGTATATAAAGTATTTAGAGCTCTGTATCAACAGTAAAATGCTACTGGTGCTTTGATACATCACTATTAAGAATCTAATAATCTAATATACAATAATATATCAGTCACAAGGGCCATTGTTGCATAACAAGTACTTTTACTTTTGATATGTAAAAGGTCACAATTGTTTGCAAATGCTTTTAGGTGTAGAATTTTTAATGCAGGACTTCTACTTGTTATGCAAAGCTTTTTCACTGTTGTATTGGTACTTCTATTTAAGTAAAGGATCTGAGTACTTCTTCCACAACTGGATCGCACACTCTCTCTTCTCCATCAATCGATCTCCTTTTTTGTAGAGCCTCATAGCAACCCTTAGAGATCTGTGTCTCCCCCTGCAGGTCATCAATGCCATAGAGCAGGACTACCGGCTTCCCCCACCCATGGACTGCCCAAGTGCGCTGCACCAGCTCATGTTGGACTGCTGGCAAAAGGACCGCAACAATCGGCCCAAGTTCAGTCAGATCGTCAACAACCTTGACAAGATGATCCGCAATCCCAACACACTGAAGGCCATGACCCCGTTATCTTCAGGGTGAGTGGCAGGAAGGCTGTTGATTTAAATTAAATTTGTTTTATGTGATTTATTTGTCTTTGCATTGTCTGCCAGTGATGCTAGCCATAACACATGCTGTAGACTAGTGTTAAGTGTATATTCTTCTCTTTTCCTTTCTATGCCCTTCACTCTGTGTGCGGTATCTGCATGTGTGTTTTATCTCGTCCCTGTAGGCATCCCACAAGACAGGCCTTTGGTTTTAGCATCATTTCACATTGATGTGGATAACATCTAGAACAATATTATGCATCTGATTGTCTCTCAATGTAAAGGCTTTCCTCTTCCTAACAGGAAATTCATACTCCTGCTGCAGTGCCATCCATGGCACGGTTCACTTTTTTCCGAACACAGTGTCTCTTGTTTCTCCTGGCGCCGAGCGGTTATGTAAATTAAAGCCTTTTGGTTTGATAGATCAAATCCTTCCCACGAACGCTTTGGGCGAAAACCTGGATTGAAGCAGTTGTGCAATTTTCAAAACAAAACATTTTGAAGCGTTTCTGCTCTGGGTGTTAGTTTCCTTTGAGAGCCAGGGTTTACTGATTTCCATTATCCCTGTCTGTACTTTCATTTGTGGTGGAGTGCAGGACCGAGGGCCAGATTTTCCACAGACACTGAGTGGATATATTGGCTCCCTGAAGCCTATCACTTCATTTGGAAAATACACTTTATGAAGAATCAGTTTGGAAAATATTGGTTCATGGATGAGGCCAGTGGAATTCTCTAAGTTCTGTCTAGCCTTTTGAAAATGTAATGTAATAATTCATGTTTGAATCATACGCAGGTGGTCTGGGTTGACTATGATGTTAGGCCTGCCACTTTTTATTATCATTATTCCTAATGGCTCCTGCTTGTGTCCCCCTTAGTGTTCATCTCCCTCTCCTGGACCGCAGCATCCCAGACTTCTCCAGCTTCAGCACTGTGGACGAGTGGCTGGATGCCATCAAGATGGGCCAATACAAAGACAATTTTGCCAACGCTGACTATTCTACATTTGATGTGGTGTCCCAGATGACCATGGAGTAAGTGCTGATGATTTCTGCCATTCTGGGATAAGAAGCATAAGGAAAACGATATCATGAGTCCGGTTTATTGAGCCCTGTATATCCCCAAAACCTGAATGAGCACCAGACTCTGCTTCTGGCCCGCTATAAAAGACGTCAGCTGTTCTGCATGTAATTAGCAGATCGTAATACTGCAGTTGCGAGGCTGAACAGTGGACACAATAGCTGGGAGCCATAACAGTGCCCTTTATTCTCTGCCATGTGTTTAACAGGCCTGTTTTTGACCTCAGTTTAAGGATTGAGAGGAGGTATCGTAATATGGGGTAGGAGAAATCGAGAAAAATCATCTTGACAGACAAGATCATGTTAAGAATGCCACCCGTGGAGAAACAGATAAAATCATTTCCTGTCAGCTACGGATAACAGTATCACGAGCCAGAGATTAACCCGCAGAGATGATGAGCTTCAATTCTTGAACAAAACAGATGGTAATGTGTAATTCAATAAGCATGATTACTGTTGAGATTCAGAATCAGGAGAGAGTAATTTCATTGTCTTGTGAATAAGAAACAGTTCGATAAACACTGAGTAAATTATCATGTTTGGAGCTGATGCCACTGCCTGGATACAAAGTGGAACTTCCTGTTTATTTTGGAATTTTTAAAAAACACATGACCTCTGCAATGAATGTTGTGTCTGCAATATACTTGAGTTGAGTTGAGATGTTGTGAATTTGTAATTCTTGGCATTTGTTTTGGTGGTATGAGATGGGAGGGGTTCACCACATCAGTCAGGAAGTTAGTCAGTCACAGAAAAATACCCTAAAGTGGCATTCAAACATTCTTATGTGATTATATAAGCTCTCTGGCCTCAGAGATGGATGCACACGCAGCTGTTTCTCTGGAAAATGACAATGTTTCATGCCTGTTACTTTACTGTCATTTCAGTTTTTATATACCGTGAATACTGTGTTTCTCTTCTGCTTGCCCTTTTGTCATGCCTCCATATGTTATGTTGTAGATAGATAGATAGATAGATAGATAGATAGATAGATAGATAGATAGATAGATAGATAGATAGATAGATAGATAGATAGATAGAGACGGAAAGACAGAGAGATTCTTCAGAACTGTTTATAGTCTGTGGTAAGATTAGTCTGACATCTGCTTCTGTCTCTCCTGACAGGGACATCCTGAGGGTTGGTGTGACGTTAGCAGGCCATCAAAAGAAGATCCTCAACAGCGTCCAGATGATGCGGGCACAGATGAACCAGATTCAGTCAGTGGAGGTTTGACCCTCCGGAGCGGAGCAGAGGGGGAAAAAAAAGTCGTTTGGGATGCAGGGCTCTGGGTGTGGAGGATGGAGTGGATGTTTTTTCGCGTTACAGTCTGTCTGGTCTTCCCACCAGACTACCATTCATTCCCTGTTCCCCTCTCCACTTCCCTCTCTCCTCCTCTTATCCACTCACCCTGACTCTCCCTCCATCCTTGGGATCAGCTGTGGAGAGTCGTGGAAACAAAAGTCCGTGTAATGAGGCGTCAGAGGGCCCACAGCCAACCCACCTTTGGAGCTTGAAACATGGGAGGTTAGAAATGACCAGCAACACATTTTTCAATCTTCCACCAATTTTCATTTGATGTTGAACATTTATTTTTTTGGTTTGTTTGTTCTGATAATTTTGTAAAGAATTTTTTAAAGAAAAAAAAGAAAAAACTGAGAAAAGGCACGGAGTTTATCTAAATTTATAGATGATATAAGGTTGTACACTAGACGAACTGAGTAGGAAAGCTACCCTTTAAAAGGGCCAAAAAAAAAAAAAAAGAAAAAGAAAAAGAGGAGTTGAGGAGACGAGGCCATCCTCAACAAGGTGTGGATAATGTCTTTGCTGTTTTTAATTTTGGACATCATGAGGAAACACAGAGTTCTCTGTGGCCCTCTAAAAGGCAAACTGCAGAGGAGACTAAGGGACCCGACGTGCACTCCCAACTGTTTCCCCAGGAGAGAAAAAAAATTAAAAAACCATGAAATGGACACATTTTGGCATAGACTGATGTCAAAAACACCTTCACAGTGAAATCAACACTCAAGAAAAAGAAAAAAAACATTTTTTTTTCTCATTGCAAGTAATTTTCTATATTGTGTGAAATTTTGTGATGAAGATTCCGTCTCACCATGCTTCCTCTCACTATAAACAAAAAAAGTTTTTTTTTTCTTTCACAGTGAAATACTCACAGCTTGCCAAATAGAACTCTTCCCTTTTTGCACCCCAATCATGATCCTGTACTGTACATATCAGATGCACTTGACCTGCCACAACGCGATGACTCAGAAACAGTTACGATCGGTCAGTTCAGGAGCAGAAGAACTGACCGCAGGGAGGGTTTAAGTTGTTGTCACAATCAGTTTCTTTTCTTATTCTGTGAAACAATAATAGTTTGTGGAGAAAAAAAACAGCCAACAACTTCCTACATAGGTTCACACAAAAAGAAACAGGTTCTACTGTTTACATCAGAGTCCACACAGTATGTCCTGTTATAGCATCCTCCTTCACGTTGTTCATCTCCAATGCCGTCTGTGCACATATTGCACGTGCATACCACATGCACAAAGAAGCAGTGGCTCCCGTTGGGACTCGTGTTTGATAGCATGCTGAGTGAGTGGTTAATTTCACAGTGCTTTGATTTGCTGCAATTACTAGAACTCTGTTTGGTAAGAGCTTGGATTTGACACACTTTACAGATTATAATGTGGCTGCATTATATTCAGTGTTTCTTCTTCTTCCAGTTTTTCTTTTTGAAAAGACATGTTTATGTTTAAAATATTAAAGTTTTGATACCACACATGGTTATTTTACACGCGACACACACACACACACACACACACACACACACACACACACACACACACTCACACACTTTATATAGACTTTACAATCAGGCGTTTGTTGAATTTAAAACAAAAATGCAGCGTGTTATATTTTTGCAATTTCTGTATGGATATTATTGAATTGTTATTAATATCACTTTTAGTTTTTTTTTTTTCTGCACTGAGTCGACTGACTCCAACAAACACTCTGAATCTTCCATCAATGCTTAGAAATTTATTTTTAAACATGAATCATGTTGGTGCACAAAACCATGTAGATAAACGGCATTTCCCTGTAACAGGTTTTGATTTCATTTTATAGACAGTATATGCATTTATTGTATGGTTTCCTGTGAACAATACTGTCTGATGAGTACAGAGCTGTCAGTCATCGTTTGTGTTGTTATCTGTAACCTGGCGTGAGGGTTGTGAGGGGAAAGATGGAGTTCATAGCAATGCAATGATCCCCTGGAGATGGTGAATCAGCTGTGGGTTTATGTATACAGCCACTAAATGATATCAGCAGTGCTGGGCTCCGCTCCGAGACCTGACAGCCAGACATGGACGTCCAGCTGTGAGCCATCGGTAAGATGTGTCCGGTCACAGCGGGGTGGGCCGCACCCGGATCACAGCCGCTCTGTCCAGGCACTGATTCCCTCTCTCTCCCCTTGATCACATACATGCCTGTCAGCCACCTGTCTGCCGCTCCCACTGATCTCCACACAGTCGGCGTTCAGCAGTTGTCTGGTTTTGTCTCGGCGAGTTTAAAAAGAACCAACAGCAGCAGGCGAACTGACACTCATCAGTGGGGCAGTTGTGTCTTGTCTTGTCCTGATGCTGCATGCCTCTGTGTATGTGAAAAAAAAAAAAAGATTCCTCCAGACCGGATGGACAGTGCTGCCATGTTTGTTGGTACCAAATTCTCAGACTTGACCTGAGTTTTTGTGGCGTCACTGCAGACAGCTTTAGCACCAAAGCTCTGGGTAAAGAAAGTGAGAAACCTCAGTTATTGCACCCCTGTCATCTTACCTTTCATTATCCCAGGCTGTCCAGAGAATTTAAGACCACGAGTGGAGGGATTTTTATTCTCTTTCTGCTCCATAATCCTCTCCTTGGTTATTTTCAGTGCAACACATCAGAACGAATATTTCCCTGGAAGCTTTTATAACATATGAAACTGGAGGAGGAGAATCATGAGCTGTTAGTCATAGCAAAGAGGCGAGTGAGAAGTGATGCTGTGACCTAAATGCCACCGATGCCAACATGCAGTTTGCTTTTTAACTGAGCTTTAGACTGTCTTCCTTTTCCATTTCTCAATACTTAACAGCTCATCAGTTTTATGTTGTGAGGCTGTACGTCTTCTCATGGTGCTGCAAATATTCCGTCGTCAGGAAAAACACTTAATGTTGTTTGAGAAATTAATCTAAAGTATACACAAGGCTGGTGAGTTTCTGCTGCGGCCCCATTAAAGCTCATTCAGATGCTTGTCCATGGATGCTGCCAAGACTTTGAGTTATTAATCAAGCAATTATCCTTGAACTTTGCTTGGATGAACTTCCTTAAACAGGGTGGGCAGACATTCTTATTGCTAGACATTAAATAGTGCTGAAGTTGACTTTATGTTGCATACTGTCAGTATTTTCTTGCCGCTCAGAGAATACTTTTTGTAGAACTCCTTCTGAGGGGTTAGTTGTTTTCCATTTCGTCTAAAGGAGTTTAAGAAGACCCTTTGATTGAATGTGGAGTGTTTGAAAGCACTGCATGAAGTATTTATGTATCTTATGATTTTGATGGCACAAAAGAGACGTATTGTTACAGTTCAAGCTGAGCAATGATAGTGGAAGAAGAAATTGACGCACTTATGTCAAGTGTTTCAAATGATTTTGCCTTCCTTTTCAACAGCAGACTGGCTGCTTTCTTTACACCAAAGCCCAAGCTGTGAAAAAAACCCTGATATCCAAATTCTAGACTGTTGAAAAATGTATAGAAACAAAGTTACTAATTCATCTGGCACAGTTTTTATGGAGGGCATATTTCTAAAATACATTTTATGTGGTGATAATTCTTTTATCACCTCTCTGAAACTGAAAAACAAAATATTTAATTTAAGTGAAATTCTTTTCCATTTCCGTAAATATTTTTCACAGTACAGAAGTGTCGGATATATCTGAATATCGGATCACTGGGAAATTTAAATCTACTGTATGTCAAGTCAAGATTTGTATATACAGAACGGTATTTGTGTCCTTTATGTTTAATTCACTTGCTTATTTCCCCTTTAAAGCAGTTGTTTTCTACTGTTCACTTTCCAGAAACAATATGTATTATTTAACTTTTCAGATGTAGTTTTATTGTAAATTTTTACAGCACCAAAAATATGCCATCTACACATGCAGACTCCAGCTTCTCAAGTTATAAAACTTTTTACAGTTTTCCTCTGGAAATTGAAGTAGATGCAGCGTGGTTGTGATGGTTTCACACAACGTTTGCCTACAGCAGCTTTCAGCAAAACATACTGTACTTTCTCCTTTTACATCTGTGAAGCAAAGTAAAAACCACTCAGTCCTGCCCTCACCGTGTGCCAATTTTTGAAGGACGGAGGAAAACCGTTAAGTCTCAGTGTTACTGTTACATGATAGTGTGCATAAACACGAGCTGTGCCAGGTTGTACCCACTGGGCTGCGTTTGAACGCTGCCCAACTACAGTATGGTCAGAGTGAGAGGTCTGCCTCCTGTTGTGGAGGACAGAAAATGGCTCCTGTTTAATGGATGCAGCACGAAGCACCAGAGCGCCCTCTGCTGCTGTGGTGGTCAAATGTAGCTTGTTGGATTGACATTTTCAGGTGCAGATAGTCTGTGAATGTTGCAGCAGGCAGAGCTCCAGTGTTCGGGACACGTCAGCAGGCTGCTGATGGACAAACGCTGGCTGCTGCTCAGAACAAGCCTGTGTCTTTCCCTCTGTTGGACAAACTTTCATACCACTACGGCACCCTGCCACCTGTGTTCCCCTATATGACCCTGCTACCCTCTGTTACCCGCCTCCCCCTCCCACTCCCACTCTGGCTGTTGGCTAGTACAGGCGGGGGATCATCACGAGTTCCCCGGTCCTTTAAGCCCACATTATAGACCAGTGCCGGTTCAGACCACTGTGACTGATGTGGGACATCCTGTATTTCTGTATAAATGTATATTGACTGTAACCCTGTGAATGATGTAACAATTTCATTATTTGTAATATTGTCATTGGTTTATTTTCTAAAAATGGAAAGCCCAACTTGACTCTCCTCAATAAAAAATAAGATCTGTTATAAAACAGTGAAGAGTAGTTTGTTCATTATTTGGTCATTCAAAACGTGTTCATGTTTTTTAATCTTTTATTTTCTTGTTACAGTGGCGATTCGGGCCGTATATTTTACAATGGTGAATAAACATGAGCATAATGTTTTGCGTAAAACTAATATTTGGTAACAATAAATAATTAAATGTTAAACAAAAATGTGAATTAGTTGAAACATATTTTATGATTTAATTTTAAAGCACTTGAAGATGATCATGTTACTGATGACTGGAATTCATTTTATTATAAGAGGTAAAATGTACATATTATTATTAGTAATGGGCAAAATGCAGCAAACCGCATAATTGGTCAAAAACAGAATTTACGTTTTTGACTGTTCTACAATATAAAATTAACCTATGAAATGTATAATTTCTGTGAAAACAGCAACTCCAATATTTGGAGGAACTACAATACAGATGTGGAAGCTATAAGCCTCACTCACTTTTTTTGAAAATCTCTAGACTATAAATCAATGTAGCACTTATTTCCCACAGAGAAATAGATAAACGCAAGGGGTATGACTAGTCTCAATTAAAGCTAAGAGTTTACCTGTAAATGTCTTTGATTTTGATGAAATGACATCATGGTGAAATGAGTTAGTGATTCCAGATAACTTTAATGAGGCTCAATCAATCCAATAGCTAAATTCCTGCTGAAGCTAACTGCCTCAGTGGATCTCAGTTGGTTTCTGAGCTAGTGACAGTAGCTACCATTTTAGCTTTTACTCTAATGGAATTCAACTTTATTTAACATATTTAAATTATGAAAATAAAATTATTAAATTGTAATTTATATCCCATTCTGTAAACAAGAAAACTTTCATTTTATTAGTTCATTTTAGTTTTAACAAACTAGTTAAAATGGACAATAAAGCAGATTTTTATGTATTTTCTGAGGATTGTCCGAAGTGAAAGTGCAGTAACTTCTTTTTTTAGGTATTATGCAGGTTCTAGTGGGGGGGGGAATAATCAGTCTTAGGGAATAAAATGAAGGCATGGCTATCTGAGAGAATTTGAAAACTTTAAACCCAGTCCACTGCGTCTGCAGTTACTGGTCCCTGCCTTTATATGACAGTCAATTTTTGTATCAAAATTAATTAAAAAAAACTTAATAGTATTACAACTATTATAAGCAGGACATTTGTTTCCATCTAGCATTCAAATTAGGCTTTTAAAGATCAATCAACAGGCCATTCCTCTAGCTCAGTACACAATGTTTCAAAAATGTAGGCTACAGCTTACACATTTCTTGAGTAAATAATTTAATGAATTACAAACATGAATTTCATCAGAATCCATAAATGCCACACCATGTGTAGCATGCATCATATTAGACTCACCAAATCTGCGCTGCAAATAATTTTTTGGTCAAATTGAGCGTTTGAGCGAGCCTCACTTCTCTCAGTGTATCCCCCAGAGCCAGACTCCTGCACATTGTTCTGTGGTTTTATGTCAGAAGTGATTTGACCAACAGTGCTGCCGTCTCTCCACAGCTCAGTTTCTCGAGTGGAGGTCAGACTCCCTTCACCTTGCTCTGAGATTTTGAAACCTCATTAGCAGCCAACGTGTGAAAGGCTGGAGACCTCAGCCTGACCCGGCGGAGAATGGCGCGTGTGTTAAACGGCTTACTCTATGAGCAGGAAAGGAGGGGTTCAGGAGTTCAGTGGAGGAAGGACCCCGCTGGCACACCAAACCCTTTCTACTTCTAGTCCCGACCACCCATAAGTCTCCCCACCTTCTTACACCTTGATGACTCGGGGCCCAGCACGGCCCGAGCATGGGAACAAACTGGGAGAGGCTTGTCATCTGAGCTCTGAGGGTCATAATGTACAACTGGGGGAGGAAAAGAGTGTGTGAGGGAGATTAGAGAGTGTTATGTGACTGATTAAATGTCAAACAGTAGCAACAGTGAGTTTTCAGAAGCTCCAAACTCATCTTCTCATTTGGAGAACATGTCTGATAAAAGGTGTGCTTATGTTGGGGGAAGGTAGGCAGAGACTTTTTGTAATATGACGGTTGAGTGTGGAAGAGGGATTCGTAGAGGTGCCATCTCTTCTGCATGCGTCCCATAATTCATTGCTACAGTCCATCTCATCCTGCCCTGAAGAGTATAAACAAATAACAATATAAAATCAATGGTCATACTAGCGAAGGTGATTCCGTGTTTGAGGCATCCTGGTGGATTATGGTCAGTGGTGGAAAGTAACTAAGTATATTTACTCAAATACTGTACTTAAGTACAGTTTTAAGGTATTTGTACTTTACTGGATTATTTTCATTTCCTGCTGCTTTATATGCTATTGTAACTTTTTTAATGTAATTAATAAATTATGATGTAATGTTATTACATTAAGAGCTAACTTAATTGATCCCCAGGGGGAAATTAAACCAGCGTTTAATATATATATATATATATATATATATATATATATATATATATATATATATATATATATATATAATAGTTTAAATTGGCTTTACCAACTTGTATAGTAAAGTGATGTACACATGAATGCATCACTTGCAAACCAATAATGTTATAAACATTATTCCGAGTAGTTTCAGTTCTTCTACATTTGGTACTTTAAGTATATTTTGTTGCCAATCCTTTTACTTTTACTTGTAACTTGTACTTTTTAATTTTAGTAATGCTACGTTTACCTAAGTACAAGATCTGACCATTACTGCTAATGGCAGAGGTCCGACATTTAATTTTTTTAAATTTAAGAATAAATTAGATTAAAAAAAAAAATTCATAGGATTGTATCTGAAGACAGATACCAACTTATTGTCATTAGTAACTGAAGGCTAACAGAGTTTCAGCAGCATGTTGATACTGTTTGGCAGAAAGGTTACCCACATAGCCTGCTTTATTTATGGTTGAATTTAAATGCTGTTTTTGCTTTCTTTTAAAGAAATGCCATTTCAATTAAAATGTCACAAAATACATGGTTTTTATTTCTCTTCATTTAAAAGTTTAATAGCATCGTCATTTTACAATGTGCAATTACATATTCAGCTAACAGCCATACTCCATCCATGATTTGCAAAATGTCTTGTATCATTAAACGTATCCAATTGGATTCCTCAAAGTGTTTTACAAGCCCAAGACTCTTAAAAAATTCCACCCACCACCTATGAAGAACTACGTAATCCTCTAAAGCAAATTAAACATATAAATCATCAAAAATACTGAGTTGGAATGATTATTTAGAAATACATCATCAAAATACTGTTTGAAGTAAAATAGAAGTAATTGGTGGTGAACCAATCACTCATTTTCTATGAATTTTACCACATCTGAAAAACGGCTGCAGAGCATCTGGACCAAACAACCCCGAAATGAGCAATTCAATAATAATGAAGATTTATGGGTTTCTCACTTCCTAATAAACCATAAAGTCAGCAGTTGGAAATGTTAATAAATTGTTAATAGATGGACTTTAGTCCAGATGGCCTGTAGCGCTTTTCTAGAAGTTAAGTGGTTGTTTGGCTATTTCTAATTAATTAAAAAGCAGCTAAAAAGACAAAACAATTAAAAGTTATGCTGGAGGAGAATTACCAACCAACATTGTTTATTTATTTCTGGCAAACCAAAAAGTTATCCATACGAAAGCCTTATTACCGATTTATGAGGCATTAATACATTCTTATTTACATAAGTAAACTCCTATATAAAACTATGTATAAGTCATTAACTCACAGACATTAAGCAAACAACTAATAAACAAACAAGGAGTATGCCCTATTAGAAAATGGCAGCAACATAGGTATAGTAAACAGTACTACCATAATTCTGCCTATTATGGTATGTTTTTCAGGTTTGACGACCTTCCACCAGGTTGGTAGCTGCTGTTCTGTCTGACGGTGTTCAAGCAAATGTCCTCATTCTCCAGACAGTCTGGGAGGCAGGAGGTCACTGCAAATTTTCCATAATGGTAGCTGTGAGATGAAAAACTGTATGTGGCCACCGATGACATTAAGGCCAATGTGAGTGAGCGAGGAAGGGTTCACCGGCTCATGTTGTGTAGAAAGACCTCCAAATGGGTCAGAACTGTCTCAAGCCATTTCCATCATATCCGGCTCTCGAAACATGATGGAAAGTGGAATCAGAATGAAATAAGACATAGTGATTCCTCCGGGCACAGGAGGAACGGATCTGCTTACCATACAACTGCCCTTAATTGGCAAGAAGCTCAAAAGTTCGACCCCAGGAGCCAGATTTTAAGAGAGTTACGAGACAGTGGCTAATGCAGCACAGACTGCTAAAAGACCCTTTGCCTGGATTGATGAATTAGTGCGTCCAAGAAATCTGGACATCTGGGCTAAGGGTACGGAGAATTACATCCAACTCTAACTGGACTCAGGCTCTGCTTAATACAGCCCAGCAGGTACAGTAAATAAGACTGAGAGGTTAATGTGGACCTTGCAGGGACCTTGGTTGTAAATAAAAACCATGTTTGATCCACACTGTTCTAGCTTGGCAAGGAACTCTGAGCAACTTTTCAACAGAAGCCATCATTCATGGACAGACAGCAGCTTTGTTATTGGTGTTAATGATAAGAAGTTGCCAAGTTCTGTCCTCAGAAACCTCCAGGAAAATGTGTCCGGATTCCTTAATGTTACACTGCAGATGAAGAGTATTTATATGCCAAGGTAACTGCAAACAAACAGATTTTAATTACTGATTAATATGAATATTCATGTGTAAAAAGTTTCTGCAGGTTAAATTTAATTTAATTTAATTTACCCTTTTAAGACCATTATGAATGGAATTTAAGACCTATTTTAGGTCCCTACTAAAAAATGGATATGAAGAAAATTTGGTAGTGGTTCCATGTCTGTTTCGTTTTGTATTTGTTACAGCATGATCCATAGAAATCTTTCATCATATTTAACTAGTGACTAGTGTGTAGGATTTAGTGGTATCTAACAATGAAGTTGCAGTTGAATATTCCTATTCCTATATTCAGGTGATTATACACTAATGAAAACATATCTATGGATATTATATTCAATCTCTGTCAATAGAGCCTCCTCAATGATACACCCAGGACCTTTAAGTCCTAAAATTCAAATTTGCTGGATTTTAGATGTTTTAAGACCCAGAGGACACACAGTAAAAGACACACCCTGACACAATAAGGCACACAAATAACCTGTCTGTGAAACACGCAATGACACAGTCACACTCAGTAGATTTTCTGGACTGTATTATCATAAAACTTATCTGGCTGCAGAACACAAACATCAAAGCGTGGATTGAACATTTTCACTGCGATGCAGAGAGACATGTGACCTCTCTGTGACCGCTTTTAGAGTCCCTGAACTCTTTTTCTTTTTAATTCCCTTCAACTTGAGTTACACAACCCACATATGCCACATCATGTCTGGCAGAACCAAAGGGGATATCTTCCCCCTCTCGCAGTGAAATGCTCATTGGGTTTTAGGCTGAGCTCCATCTCTGCCTCCAGCAGCAGGAGGGCGCAAAGCATTTGAGGCAATGGGGGGCATCTGCCTGATCTATATGGGAATATACACCCCAACGACATTTGTATTTAAATTTAAAAGACAATATTCAAATTCTGTTTGTGCAGTTCAAGAATCTGAGCAAGTCTTGGAAGCTTTTGAAATAATTGATCTTGATCACCATCTAGTGGTGAAGATACAGTATTACATTATATCTAATGTGCTTTGAAGTTACAATTTTAAGTAAGTAGCTTTAGTAGTTTTATGTATGTAGCACAAAATCACACAGCTTTAACATCTTAACAGCATATAACAGTCCCTATCCTTAGACACTCAGATAAGAAAAAAGTCCCATAGACGTTTTATGTAGATAAGACGGAAATAACAATACTGAAATATAGAGATATAGAGAAACAGATTCATCATTCATCACTGAATAAAATAAGATTGATTTATACAATAAACAAAATTCAAATCCTATATCAAGGGGTAAGAACCAGAAGGTTGTAAGTGAATTTGACTTTACAGGAGAGCCAAAAAAAGAAGACCACTGTGTTCAGACTTTGTTTATCTAATTCAACATTAAAATGTCATAAACACGTTGATGACAATATACTTTTTATAAAATATTTTAAGTGCACTTATGCCCCTTTAGCCCCAATTAGTTAAGTGTGTTCAGTTTTAGGTATTTTGGTTTTTGAATAATAACTCTAGATTGGTTTAGAATTCACATCTACCTTTTTGGCAATATGTATTTTCATATATATAACTAATTTTCTGCTAAAATATCACTTACACCCCTCTGGTTCACACCCCTGATACTGTATATTGCAAACATCAAGAAGTAAAAATGCAGAAGTAGTTTTTTTCTTCTCCATAGGCAGGGGTACTGCAGTTGTTCATCACCATGTGCTGAGTGTATTGAGACGCGAGAGTCAACAAGTTTTTCATTCCATCCAATCAACACAACAGCAGGTTTCAGTGATTACACGTTCCTCTGCGGCTGAATGTGTGCAAGTAAAATCAGCTGCTAGAATGAAGAACCGCAGACTCCCGAGCCTCGATGGTTGATGGGAGAAGTGGTTATGGAAAAGATTAAATGTAATCAACAAAACAGCTCCAGCACATGTTTAATTTGATGGATTTTTGCTGAGTAAGTATGATTCCTTTTGGGATTTTATTTTGGCAATCAGTTTCTCAAGAGATGCAACTAGATACTTGTTTAGAGATATTTAGCAGTATGGGGAAATACTATATCCAAATATAAAGATTTTTCAATCCACAGTTGTAAAATAAGCAATCCATCCAATGAAGGTAACCTGTCGGTCTGTAAACAGGTGACTGACAGCTAGATGAAGGAGAGTCTTCAACTGTACTAAGATACAACAATTACTACAACTAAAAACTAACATCTACACAACACCTTTAAAGCAGCTACAAGACGTTTTCAGTGGTTACAAAACAGTTACAAGTGAATGCCTCTATACAAACCATGAGCAAACAGACTATCTATGATTAGATTAACTATATATACAGTTATTTTTATATGTCTGTCACCGGTCTGATTTTCCCCGTAAAATCAGATAAAACGATTCATGGCACGCAGAGGGAAAGAGACAAAGTTGACATTTTCCCAGGCAAAGTTTTGCAGTGAGTGCTACGTTGGCCAGTTAAAAGGAAGCAGGAGGAAAGTTTTATTGAGAGAATTTTTTTTTTTGCTGTGGCTGACACTGGGGCAGGATCAGCAAAGAGAAAAAAAAAGGAATTGCCCGCAAGCAAAAAAAGCTAAAAGTGACAGCGATAGAGCACAGACTAAAACTCAAGTCAACCTTGGTCGGTCATTCAAGATGAACATTGCATCTCTATTTTACTTGCTACCAAAACAAATGCACACACTAGCCAGATCAATATCTTTTGGCAGCGGTGGTGCACATGGGAAATGTAGTCTTCATTCCAGGAAACACTCCCCTGCTTTTGTCCACAGAGGGCACCCAAGTCAACACAAAAGTTCCTTAAACAAAGTAAACAAAGGCGCTCATAATCCACAATATACATGTTAACACAGATCACAACAGAAAGGCACAAAAAAAATAATAATGAGTCAATCTCAGTCCTTTGAGATAAATAAAGATCCAAAGTTCAAAAGAAAAAGTAAAGACAAGAAAGAAGAAATCTTCTAATGGCACCAGCCAATAAATAAAATATGGTTCTCAAAGGGTTATGCTTTCTTGTTTTCTCCAGAGGGAACTCTGAAGTCACAATCAGCAGAACAGAAGCACGGACTTGGTAGGTATTCAGTTGCCCTCTCTGATTGTTCAGTAAGCCCACTGTTATATAGAAGAAGTCAGCTTCCCTGGATTTCAACCCACCCCTTGCTAACTAGGGTTTGCATCAAGTGGCCCTCACAATCACTATAAGTGTTACTATAACAAACTGTCCCTATAAAAATAATAACAGAAAAGGTTTAAGGCTTTTCTTTCTTACAACCTTTTCACATTGCAGCATTGTAGGTGGACACAATTAGACTTAAACAACTTTTCAATTACATTTAATCTTCTAAGTACTAGTACTGTGTCTAGCCTAAGAACAAGGAGGTCCTTGAAATATATTCCATCCTCATTTGGAGACATAAAGCAGTCAGCAAATGCTATATCTAATAATACAGTTTGGTCAGTCAGGAGTCAATCCACACATGCACCACAGGAATTTTGGAGTGTGTTGCCTGCTGGAAGTTAGTATTTTGTTCAGTTGCTCGAAGGGGGATATATCCTCCCTTGATATAAAACATTTCACTTTGTTTGGCAGCCGTCTTCCATTCAGACATTCTGGGGATTTCCCCCTCAAAGGCAGTCCATGGCTTGTTGAAGGAAATCCAGCAGGGTGAATAATTTACATGAGTGCCTTGAGGCTTTTTTCTCTTCATTCGTTCTTTCTGCGGCCTTCCTGGAAAAAAATAGACAACCATTTCAAGAGTTGGAAATCGACTTTCTTCACTAGACACTCAACAGATTCGGGGAAAACAAAGATACATTTGTCCTTCGGAACTCTTTAAACAACCTTTGAACATGTGGCCGTTCCTCGCAGAAACTATGAGGAAGACCAGGTCATTTATGTGGCTGTCAGTGTGGCTCAATTTTAGCAAAGATTTAGAAAGCAGTTGGTGAGACCAAACTTCTGCCAACACTGTAACTTTTCATGCCCAAACACACAATTTCTATCAGGCCAGAAACTGTTGGCTAAATGTGTAGGCTAAAAGCGTGATTCACTTCAAGCCAAAATCCAGTGTAAACACCTGCTGTGGGATGATAGTCAACCAAGTAAACATACATCAAGACGTTAAGAAAATTGTTTTGGTCCCTCTAAGGTCTAGACAGTGTTTCCTTGAAACTCTTAACAAGCAACAGCCTGCTTGTGGGTCAGACATTATCATGCTGTGCAGCTAAACATGGTTCAAACCCACAGAACTTTATTTTAAATTGTAGTAGACATCCAAAACTTTCCGTTGATACCAAAAATGTCAGATTGAATTTGGAGGAGTGAGTAGAAAGTGAAGTCAAAAACATTCTGAATATTTCCTTCTCATGGAATGGTGCAGCCAAAAAGAGCACCAGTCTTGTGTGAATATTTTACTTATAGAAAATATATAGCCTCTGGGAAGATTTGGAACAATACATAACATATATGATACTGTCATTTGAAACAGGATGATATTAAAGCTACTGAAAGGGAAACAAAAAGGTAAAACTGTAACAAATGACATTGTACTGTACAATCAACAGTTTTCACCACATGGGGGCAGTGTTGGACAACTGGTCAACCAATGTCACGCTCCGGAGGACAAATTCCCCTCCAAGGTCTTCGCCTGTCTAGACAACTTGTAATTTTCCTCTATTTTGTGAAAGCGAGCAAAGAGAGTGTGAACATTTCTACCTGAATGGTTTAAACAGACAACTTCACAGCTTATCCACTGTTGTCTTGTCTGAGCTGATGAAATTTGTCAACAAACAAAATGAAACTGAAATTGGCTTCAAGGAGAAACAGGAGGCATATGGGACATCAGTCAAAGCAGGCTGATAAATGTCAGTAGCAGCAAGGTAATATCTTCCCCCTCTTTTCTCTCTCCGGTCAGGTGGAGACACTGGAGGAATATTTTAAGATGCAGCGAGGTGTGTCCTCAACTCTCAGCAGATTATTGGGTCTGTGTGTAATCCAGGAAAGGTCATAGCTCACCTTTAATCTCCTCCCATGTGACATTACACACGCCGTTATCACTGCGGTTCCTCAAATGATTGATTGGAGGACATTATTAACATGGCAGTCACACCGTCCCATCTGTTCATGATTGACTACAGATGAGTGTCATCATGAGATGATGTGCAGGATATTATTTACTGACTGTCTGGAAGGCCTTGGATGGTTTTTGTATGTGAGAGTGATATCTGTGGCAACTTGAGTCTCAATTACATTGGTGCGTTCACAGTGTGTGTAATGCATAAAAGCGGAGCAAGAGACTGATATATATATTTGTGTATGACATACATAATGCTATACTTGTGCATACCCTTATTGAGAAATAAATTGTACAATAACTATAAAGTCAGACGTGGTAAGAGAAATCTTGTCTTGTGATCAGTGAGTTAGTAGACTGCCCAAACAATAGTCATACTCATTGAAAGTATGGTATTTGTGAAATAGACAAACTTTTTTCCCCCTGAAGGTTACCGTTTTATCTCATAGAAATGTATAAATTCTTTATGATGCTGACGCAGGTGGCCTTTGCTTCAGGAGAGGTGGTTGGCCTCGGTCAAGATGTATCGGTCAATACAAATCTTGACATTTGTGCTACAATTTGTTGAAAAGTGAAGGTTATTTTGTTATCTTGGTAACATGTAGCTAAAAATCAATATAACGAAATATTTATACGTGATTGCTCTCTATTTCGATACAAGTACAGTAGTTAGGCCCTGTTTTCTATTAACTTTCCTTTACATTTTACAAACATATTGATTGTAGCCACCTTTATTTAGCAGCATACATAGTCTTTTACGACAACCAGTCTGTTAACAGTCACATATCTGTTTCGCTGAATCCACTTTGACATCTTAAAGTTAAGTATTTGCAAATAATTGTGAATTTTAAGTTTCAAAAACATGTTAAACATAGACAAAATCATATTTATTTCTATCTACTTGACAATATAAAAACCAGATACTGACTTTTAAATGTGTTTTTCTGAAATGTGCTGAAGTGCTAAACCCCACCCGCCCGGCACTCCATGTGACAAACAATTCGGAAATTTGTCCAAGGCATTTCTACCCAGGACTACTTCTTTCATGGAGTTGGAATAAACAGCAAGTGGAGTCCATCCATCACAGTCTTCAGGGCAGAATGACAACTGAGTGGAGGGGGTGTGGAGTGGAGAGGAGGGTGATAGATTGAATTGCTTTGACTAATGCGGGTAGAGGGAAACGTTTCACGGTAGCTGTCCCCTCTACCCTCGCTACCCTGCTGCCTCCACATCACCTCTTCAATCCATCTCACACTCAGATGTCTTAATGCCCCCTACTCACTCACTCACTCACTCACTTGGTCACACACAACACACATTGCACACACATGCACTGCAGAGTCTGGTTAGGCTATGACACGCTGACATTTGCCAGGCAGGAAGGTGTTGTGAATGATAAGGGAGGGAAGCATGAGTGATTGCGAAACTCCTTGCTGTGGCTCCCTTGGAGACATCCATTAGATTGGAGGAGAATTGATGGGGACATTTGTCTCCCTGAACTCAGTTTTTTCTTCATTGGAGTTCAAATCATGAGGACTTTTAGAGGAGGGAGCAGTAGGGGTTAGACATTTCGTGTCCTGTCATGTGCAGCGTCTCCGCCCGTGTAGTTCACTGACTTATCTCTTAATGAGGCTCTCTGCTGCGTCCCTTCCTGTCCTGTGTCCTTTGTTTGCCGTCCTGTCCTTGTAACGTGTGTTTTGACATTTTCTGACACGGTGCATGTTTGTGCATTCGTAATCAGCATGTTTTGTGGATGGTCATGATTTTTTAAAGGTTTAGACATTAAAATGCAGCGTTGCAATCTTGCTTGTGTTTGAAAATCTGCCTCATCTGCAGTTAGGATATAAACACTTAAGTTTGACTGTTTCTCACTAGATACTGATATCTAAACTCAGGGCGTCTGCCAATACTGAACACCAATCCAGTGTCAATGATCTTACTTTCACCACAAATCTGTAAACCCCTCTGTGTGGAACTAATTGATCCTCCTCAATGTCTAAGGTTCATACGATTTTTGAAATTTTACTTTGTCAAATTCAGCTTAATGAGTTTAAATAAATGCTTCTGCATCTCTTCATCAACTCACTTTTTTCCTCACATACCCAAACCAACACAATGCAGCTCTTTGCAGTGTTTGCCATTAATAACATGCAACGTCTTTGCTTGTATATGATTTTAGAGAAACTAAATGGACTACTGTGAGAAACACTGGTGAAGTATGAGCAGCAGTTCTACGTATCAACGTGAGCTTGCCACAGCAAATGAAAACAGAAAACTATGTTGTGGTTTGGTCACTTCTGGATAATTAAATGCTTAATAAGGTCAATACCAATATAGGTCAGAAAAGTGCATCCCCATAAAGTTTAGCTGCCTAAAACCAGCTGTCCAAACATACATGCAGTTTTACAAAACCTACATAATTTTATTAAAGATAATTATCTGATTTAATTTTAATAAGGAAAAATAAACTAAAAGCAATGATAACTGACCATAACTATAGAAACCCATTTTAATCATAACCTACAAGGTCATGTGATATTAATGTTTCTTGCGCAACTCAACAACAGCACAGGACAGCAGGGGAGGACATGAATATATGTATTTATGCATGCAATTGTGTGTGTGTGTGTGTGTGTGTGTGTGTGTGTGTGTGTGTGTGTGTGTGTGTATGTGTGTTTGTGTGTGTGTGTGTGTGTGTGTGCTCCTCAACAAACGCATGTAAGACCCATCTACTAATTGAAGCTCCAAATCTCTAAATGTCACCACAAATCCATCCATCACCTCAAAATCTTCCATGGTTGATTTAGGGAACTGGTGACATGCCACACAAAGCTCAAATGTCATCACTCTCCTCAACTGTGTGTGTGTGTGTGTGTGTGTGTGTGTGTGTGTGTGTGTGTGTGTGTGTGTGTGTGTGTGTGTGTGTATCTGCACTCAGAGTGGCATGTGCTGACAGAACATCCTTACACTTGCTGACTAGCTGTGAACAAGAGGAAGATTTCTTTGGTGACAGTCAGAAATATTTTCCACCACTCATCACATGCAAAGCCATGACTTTGACGGTGATCTTGGAAAAAGGAAAACAGGCAAAGCCCCCACCTACGTCTCCTTGGTGACGGTGGGAGGCAGTGGGGGTGCTGGATGCTGAAACATGATGGTCTGACGTAGCAGGAACGAAGGACTGAGATACACTGAGGAGAGGTGGGAGGAATGCTAAATTAAAAAAAATCAGTGACGCAGAAGTCACACCTCATGCTCACAGGACTTATCTCCGTGGCAACTATCTCCGCCCGCTTCAACTTGCACCAATTGAAATTGTCTCTGTCTCTGTGTTTCCATCTCTTTCATTAGCTGACTCAAAGTTAATGTGCCTTTGAATGAAATTACGCATTCAGTCTGAGTGCCCCTACGCAGAGTAGCCTGTCTAATTTCATCTTCCTTTGGACAGACTTGAAACAGAAGCACATATTTCATGAAGCTGCCAACGTAAACACTGTTAACCTTGGATTCTAACACCCCTCTTGGACACAACCAAATTTATTTGGTGAGATCAGGCTCAGTGTCGGCTGCCAAACGCGACGTGATAGCAAAGGGCTAGATGGACAACGTAGAATGCCTCCGTCAGCTGATAGGAGGAGGCAGAAATTTACACTCGTGTTATTTTTGTCCTTCCACCCTGCAGCGCCACCCCGCATGCCCTCTGACTGCCATCACGCTGCCCAGTGGCACTGAACTAATGATGTCATCTTTTCAAGGCATCTCTCAGCTGGACCTCTTGACCCCTGAGCTTGTGTCAGGGACACATTAGTGACGATGTGTGGTGTGCAGCTGTGGACATGACAAAACAGTCTCATGCCAAGATATTTGAGAATGCCTAAGTGCTGGAAAATCCCATTTGAGAAATCTGTGTGATTGACGTTTGAACTGCTCGAAACTACAGCCGTCATCTTGGCAGATTATTTGTGCTTACGGGCCTGAACTAAAACACTAAAAGATCAGCCTGCTCCAAGCTGAAGGGAGAGAAATCAAAACATAGCTGATGATGTATGGCTGGGTTAAAGCATAACTAACACCCTGGCCTTAGATGTAGCAGATATGACTAGGAGGAGCTGACCTGTGGCTCCTGTAATAGCTGTGATCTGTCTTTGGCCTGTCAAAACACAAAAGTATGTTTCCTGTGACGTGAGTGGTGACCGGTCCACACTGACAACTTGTAGACTGTCCTAACATCCTCAAAACTCCCCCCGTGATGATGAAATATGCTGGGATATGTCTTGTTACAATCCAGGAAAGCCATTCTTTTGCTTCAGCTGCCGTGTAGGGAGGCAGCTGTCAAAGAGAAAGGCCTGTCAATCAACCCGTCCCTGTGGCAGCTGACAAGGTCATTAGGCTTCATGTGACTTCCATTTCCTTGCATCAGCAGATTACTATTTGTTTGGCATGTTTACGTGTCCTCATAAACTCTGAAAGCCACATGTGATACAGCCGGCTGCACTGACTGTGTTTGTCTTTAAAAACTGTACATACTGTTAGTGAAAGTTCATACACAGTCACAGGGTGATCGCTTACTTAAATAAATGAATCACAGCTCTCAATGAAAATCCCTGGTTGTATTTCAGCCCGTCAATCACAGCAGAACTATTTTCGCATGTGTCTGAACCCCAGGGACTTCTGCCGTCACTGAGCGCATCAAATGTGTGACATCTTTACAATGGGCTCGCTGCAGTGTTTTGTGGCCAATCCCTGAAGGATTTTAGACCCACTTTCCCAGCAGATCCTCAGTCGGAGTTAAACAGATGAACCTCGTGCTAAACTGCTCTCTCTCTGCATCGATGTAAAAGGTTACTTCTCTCTTAGTTGTAATAGAGATATGCTGCTCTTTCAAATGATTTAACCAGCGGCCATTTTCAAAATGCATGTCAGTCCCCTGTACAGATTTAGCTCAACTATTTCCATTATGTAACACACACAAGGCATTTCTAGTTAGATAAATTCACACACATTGAAAAACATCATCTGACAATTTGTTTTTCAATGTAAAACAATTTTTTTTGTCAAAGCATCTTGAAATGATTGCTGCTCTGACAGCCCGCTGGTATAGGACAAAGACACAACAAGTTTAGGCTAATAAATGTACATGGTTAGGATTAGGAAGGTTATCGTCATGACAATGAATTGTCCCAGCTAATTAAATCAGCCAAAGCCTCATATTAGATTACTACTCTGTGCCATCGGTGAGCTTCACCATGTTCCATGCACACTATTGTGCTGCTGAAAATATTCCCCAACAAATGCTGTATGCTCCTGTTTAAAACTACAGTGCCTGGCTATTTAAAAGTGCTAGTATGTAGGATTTAGTGGCATCTAGTGGTGAGGTTGGAGATTGCAACTAACTGAACACTACTCACATCTGTATTAATCTGAACCATTGCACCAAAATAGAAAAAACATTAAGCAGAGGGTTAGCAAAAACTAGCATAAACTCCCGATGCATCTCAATTAGTATACATTTGAAAAAGAGAGCAGTTCCACAGACTCTCATGCAAAGTGGAGGCCGGTGAGGTGGTCCACCTATCTCTGTTTAAAATAAATGTTAAGACATAAATTAGTCCCAAACAGTCGACTCTATGTCAGCATTGGTCTTGCAAGGTTCAGTGTGATTTAAAACAGTAGGTGGCATGTTTGAAGCATTTTCAACCCATGAAATGCAGATTTTCTAAAATTTGGTAAGAATCAATATTGAGAATATAGGAACACACTCTTGCTCCATATATATTATTCTTTTTGTTTAGCTGATGATGTTTTAGCCCTCAATATTATGTCACTGTCAATATTAATGTCAGCATTGATGTGTTTCAGCAAAGTGCAGTCATATTATTCGGTTCACAGCTCAAAAAACCCGTTTTAGTGTGCAGTACCTCTTTAAAGCTCCCGGTTATATTGCTTTATTTTTACTCCCCTGTGAGACTCAGTGCTGCCTCGGATCCTGAGATAGGGCTCTGCTGTCTGTTCCTAAGGTCAGAACCCCTGAACTTCCTGTCTGAGGAGCTCAAACTGCAGAATCAGTGACATCTTTCGAATCACTTCTCAAAACATATCTTTTGAAAAAAATGTTTTTATTAAGCCTAGCACAGATTTATTTCCAACGTGTCTTATCTGTTTTATTATTATCATTATTATTATTATTATTATTATTGTTGTTGTTGTTTATTATCTCATATTATTGCTGGGTATTTTATTGCATTTTAATTGTCTGATTTTATTTTTTTTTGCCATTCTGAAATGTTTACAGCTCTTTGTAACTTTGTTTTGAAAAGTAGATAAAATGTATTATTATTATGATCATTATAATGTTATATTTGTATACATTATATATATTATATGTTATATTTGAGCCACAGACAGACTGGATAAGTAAGACAGTACTAAGAGACAAAGTAACGCACCGGTGGTCTTTTCATATTTCTGACAATTTAAAACATATATGATTGCATCAGCCTTATCAGTCTTTGTTTTTCTTGCAAGGATGGCCACAAGGTTAGTATTCATTCACCATCTCTTAATAGCAAGTTTAGTTGGCTAACTTAATCTAATCTAGCTGCTGTCATAATGGCTAGATGTACAACAATGTAAGTAAGTATGGATGGATGTAAGAGGGAGTGACAGCTGCTAATGACTGACATTTGACCAAAATGAAATATTTAATTCAATACATAAATGCATTTCTTTTAAAGCAGTTCATTTGCAATTTCCCAGCTTGGGATCCATAAAGTATATCTATCTATCTATCTATCTATCTATCTATCTATCTATCTATCTATCTATCTATCTATCTATCTATCTATCTATCTATCTATCTATCTATCTATCTATCTATCTATCTATCTATCTATCGAGAAAAACCTGTGCTTGCTCACTTTTTCTGAATCCTGTATTCCTGTAAAAATGTACAACCACTGTCTACATAATGTTAGAAGGCCCGAGCCTTGCTAAGTGCAGTAGTCTTGTTCTTTCTAGCCAGTCATATGAGAAACAGATGTTCCCTTAATCTTAGCCTCATGGGTCCATCTGTGCCTTCTGTAGTATTGTCTGCTGTCATGAGCAGCACTTATATTTCTCTTTTTGTCTTTAACATGCTCACAGTAGCCAGACTGAGGGCAAAGGCAGAGACTTCACTTGGAGAACCAGTCACATTGCCCTTTCCACTAGCACCATTCCACACAGCCTGAGGGCTTCTGGGTGTAAGAGGCTGTCCTTGGTTTCTGTTCCTCTGCAAATCTATTGTGTGTTTGTGCGTGTGTATCTCAAGGAGAGAGTGGGTAGAGAGACAGAGACAATGAATGAGTGATGTTAATGTGACACTGTAACTTGGTCACTCAACTTTGTGCCCCAAAATTAAAGGGATTGCACCAGCGATAAATAAGATTAGATGAGTCAGAGGAAAACGTGTGTGTGGGCGGATAGTTACCAAACATGGGTTTTGATCACATTGTACTAAATATAATTTTCAGTGTGATTAGGATTCATGTCGACTCCCTTTGTTAATATCTCTGTGACTAAGGTCAAACTGTATTTGAATGGTTCAATATGTTAAATTACTATAAAACCCATGCAGTAAGTTTTCACATTAAGCTTTCAGTTTGCCTATGTTGACCTCTGAAGAATGTTCTCTTATTAGTGGTATTTCCAAAAAATGACAATGTTCACTAATGCATTTTTCTAGAGACAAAAACTAGCATAAGTTGGTCTGTCTGTTCACCACTTTGACTAAAGTTTGTAATGGAAAATACTGGATGGATTTCCATGACCTTTTGAACAGACATTTGCGGTACCAACAGATGAATCAGCAGGTCAAAAGTTTAACTGACCCAGTGAAATATTCAGTTAAATTTTTCAATTCCATTTTATTTGTATAGCGCAAATTCGTAACAGAAGTTATCTCAGGACTCTTTTCAAATAGAGCAGATCTAGACCGAACTCGTTATAATATCTCAAGATGGATTCCCGAAAAAATTTATACAGACATTCATGGTTCCCAGACAATGTATACTAATGATTTTGGAGATTTCCTGACTTTTCCTCTTGCACCAGCATGAGGTTGACATTTGTGATTGAGAGTGAAATGTCTCCTCAACTATTGGATGGATTAATGAATTTGCTCCAGACATTAGCTGTTCCCTAAATGTAATACCTTTGATGATCCCGTTACTTCCCCTCTAGTGCCATGAAGGTCAACATTTGTTTTATGCTGTTTGAAGATCAAATACCATCAAAACTAATCCCATTTTTGTTCGGTGCTACATAGCCAATGCTAGCATACTCACAATCCAAACTAAGATAATAAACATTATACCTGCTACACATCAGTATGTTTACTGTGAGCTCTGTTAGCATGCTAGTGTTGGCATTTAGCTCAAAGATCCATTGGCTTAGCCTTGACTGCATATATAATGTAAAATAAATGAAATATTTTGCCTCTATCTGTATGCAAATCAATTATTATTGCCACACATTTCCCAATCACAGCCCAAGGGAATCTGCTAGACTGCCACTACTAACAATGACATGGCAGAAAATGTTCAGACAGAGCTGCTGGCTCTATACAGATGGCAGCTAAATCTGGTGGCGAGAGAATTACACAAATTCAGACATGTAAGGGCATAGTTAAACCCTGATCACCAAATAAACACGTCCCTCAATAGCTCCGCTGAGAGAGAGGAGTGGAGCTTCTGAGGGTAATACAAACCCTCCACAAGATCAACCGACCATCTCATTTGTCCTGGCAGTTGGCAAGGCTAGGGAGGTGTGTGTTGGCGGTTGACAAGTCAGGGGAGAGTCCTGGGTTGACAGGGCACACTCCTCATCAAGTGGCAAACAACGTGAGTGGAAAAAGCGAGCAAAGTTGTGACAAATTCTGTGATTTTATTCTCTGTTTTATAGTTTTAGGATTCCATCTCTCATTCTCAATCCACTTTATTTTTCACATTCTGCCTTGTCTCCTCGTTTTTCCCCCCCTTCACCTTCTTTTTCTCATGCTGGGAGATGACACAGTTAGGAGGCCGTGATTAATCAGAGCTCATCCTCGGGGCGGAAGGATGTAGCCACTAGGTTTATATGGTTTCTCTTCACACTGTCTTGATTTCTGCAGTGCTAGCCTCACTCTCTGAAATAGCCAGCTGGCCAAGAATGAGGGCCCGAGACCTTTTGATGGATTGATGGAGAGTAATACGGCATCATGTGAGCCCCGAGGGTTGGGTTCAATTAACTTTGCACTGATTCCATAATGAAAACAGCTTGCAATTTATGATGTGGTCATTCCTCATGACATTTCACACCAAAGATTTATGATGCTTGAATTGTACAAGTTAAATAATTTATGCAGTCATTGCATGGGGTGTCATATTTTGAGATAAAAACATCTAATGTGAATTCTTAAACCTTCTAGTGTCCCAAATCACCACACTTCACTGATAACTGACAGTGTACTGGGAGTGTGTGTGGTTGTGTGTATGCCTGTGCATGTATGCACATCATCCCGCAGTGCTATTGCTCGAGGGTGTTTACAGCTGTCTTTCAATCCAGTGCACAGAGCTTTTTGAGGCTTCAGTCATGGTGCTGTTCCCCCTGACACATGGAAACCACCGACAGCTGACAGAGACACACTGGCCGAGGCAACAATGGCCAATGACAGCCTAAATCTCACAGTGCCATTTCATAACATCGCTGGGAACAGACCGACAAGCACACAACAAAAACAGCTGGTACTCAAGGCGTGGGCTGAGGGCCCACAGAGGTCATTGAAGGAGCTCTGTGGGGTCTCCAGTAAAATGAGGAAATATTTGGTATTTTTCCTGATATATATATATAATATATATAATATAAAATATAATACTTTAGGGTCAACATAGGGAATTTAAAGGTACCTCAAGGATTTTTTTTCTTAAATAAGGTTATGTTATTATTCAGGCTTATCCAATGTATACCCAATGAATGCATTTCCTTTTTCATAAAACATCTGTAAAGCTATTCTTTTAAATAACTGTATAATAAATTAAATAATAACTTGGTGCAGTGCTCCATTTCTTGGTATGTTACAGCCACCAATCAGTGACATAGCATGAAACCAGCAGCAGAAACGTTTGGCGCATCGCACTCATGACATGAGATACTTCATGCTCGGTCTAAAACTCCACCCCTAAAGAAGATTTTTAATAAAATTCAATAAATAAATCGAAAGCATATGTGTACAATAACAGTCTTGTGAGCTGAATTTTGCAGTTGAAATAAGAGTCTATTTGAATTACTGTGTAATAGAAAAGTTTAGCATGGTTTCACATTTGGAAAAAACTAGTTTGTAGATGAGAAACAAGCTTTTTGAGTCTACCATGAAATATAAGATTTGTTTTATTCTATTGGCCATAAAACACTGCAAAATAAATGTTTCATAGTCAGCTATATGTGTGATGGTTTTAATGGTCCAGATGCTTACAGCTGGTAGACTCTTGAAATATCCTGGACAGATCACACAGTCGATGTTGACGTTGTTCGCTTTGGACTTTGGGACAAACACACAATGACATCCGACATGATGTGAAGTGAAGGGAACATTGTTTTTATACCTGTGGCCCTTCAGCTGCAGCTGTGTGTAAATGACTGCTCAAAGGACTTATGCTTTCTTTTAAGGACCAACATTTTGTTTAGGTGCTAAACTTTGAACATGGATTACAAGCACCAGAGGCACAGCTGTGGGATAGAAGGGCGTCTGGTGCTTCATCATCTTTCTACAGATAATTGCTTATATCTGGATAAGCGAATCACTTGAATATGGCTCTGATGGATGTCACTCATATACTGTACGGTGGTACCGTCTGAACCGAAGCCTAATTCCTTTCCTGAAGGGGAATGAAATAATGTCACTCTAATGTTTAAAATATTACAGAGTGGTCAGAAAGCAATAATGTCAAAGTATATCTGACGGTCATTTGCAGCAAACAACCCATGATCCTTCAACTTTGAAGTGGAAAGCGACAAGATGAACCAGATGGTGAGCTGTGGTGAGCATATTCTCATTAAACATATCTGCACCTAGAGTGAAAAACACATCCACCCTGTTAATGCCCACTTAGTTTTATGCACAGCCATGCTTTTATGCTTCTAATCACAGCATTAAAAAACACTTTTACAAGGGAGTTTGTCCTTTACTCATTTAAAATGTAATTTGCACAGTAAAAAAATCCAAAAATAACATAATTTCATTTGGTGCATTTTCATGTTGTTCCAATAATAATGTAATATTATTAAAATTATTCAAAATACACATTCACATAGTTACATATAAATGTATATAACTCAGACAAAATAATGTTGTCAGTTGGAAAATGTGTCTTAAAAATGTCAACCTTATAAGACTTAAGGAGTACCTTGATATCTTAGCTGGTAAGGATTGCATTTTGGATTATTGTCTGGTTCCTTGAAAAGGGTTTAATTTGCCAAGAAAGTCAGATCATGGAAAATGCTCCCGTAATGAACTTAGATAACCCCACATCCTCTCCATGTGGCTGGAGGCTCATGTAACCTTGAAAAGCTGTTATTAAAGACTGCATGTCAGCAGTGTTTTGCACAGTGACTGTGTAATCTAAGTGGACAGAATGTTTTTATTGTTGGACTGCAGGAAGCTACCCAGCGAGTGTAGACTGTTCTGGGCTTTGACTACATTCTGAGAGCTTCTAAAATAATAATAACTCTGACTCAGTCTCACTCACCTCCAGCTGGTAAAATTGGCAAAAGAAGGAACCTTTCCCACAGCCGTGAGAAGGCCAGTTAGTCATGCAATAGTGATACCAATATTGTTGTTTTTGGTAGATAGCACAATTGTAAACAGAGCTAAAACACAGTTATGTTGGTGACCTGCCATCTGAGGCATAAAATATTAGGTGTTACTCTGTCAAATTGTTCTCAGATGTTCTGCCCTTTCCTTTAACCTTTGTAAGTTTAGGTCATGAGATGGTTGCAAGAGTTCAAGTCCACCCTAAAGTGGAAAACACTGTGTTAAGTTACACAAATAGTGTATGGTGATACTGAAAACCACAGCGATCGTCTGGAGCAACCCCTTCTACTGTGCCCTTGGCTGATAGAAAACACCCCTGTCCTCAATCCCACTTCCTGTGTTGGCCCAGGGCAAGCGGCCCAGAATCCCAAATGTCAGCGGATGGCTTAAGAAATGGCAGCTGCCGCTGCATCTTGAATGTCTACCGCCACATTTCAAGAAGTGTTGAAAAGGACGAAGTGACATTTGCAGCGGGGTCCTCTTAACATCCTCTTGTCTCCTCTCTCCGTGTTTCCACCATGCCACCCCTTGTTTCCTGCCCTGCTGTGACCATGAATCTACATAGGATACTAGTCTGCTTACCAGGCCAAACATCATGCTGTGTTTGACATTCATCATTTATTGATGGACTGTTCTTTAATTGCAGCAGGAGAGTGCTTAGCTTCTCTGCTCTCACACTGGCTAATCCATGGGGAAGGCCCTCCTACTGGGGGCCCACATTTACTTAGCGCGCTGGGAGCACCACTGTTGACTTATAATGGTTGTGACACACAAAAAACAACCTGCAGGGTTGCTTTTTTCATTTTGTTTGCATTTCACTCTCTCATACACTTCTTCCATTCAACACTCTAGCTGAGACCATAGGTGGGTAGGGGGCAGAAATGAAATAAATAACTACTGAATGGAAGTGGATTCAAGGAGGGCTTCAATTGGCATGTGAGACTCATCAAGGGCCTCTTAACCTGAATATACAGATACCTGTAACAAATCTACTACGGGGATAAAGGATTTAATGGGAAGGGAAACTACAGTCATATTCAGTACTGTTCAAGGGCTAAATTATATTTATGTGTTACTAAAATTAAAATGAACTTTTCACAAATCAAAAGTCTTGTGAAGAGGGGTTTTCTGAACCATGCCTTGTAAACCAAAAATAATCCCTCCACGTGCTTCACCATCATGCTCTTTCTCTCATTTACAACCACTCACACATGGCTATCCCCTTTCTCATCTAATCTGTAGCTGGCCTGGATTAATTTGACTCCATATGCAGCTGCAGTTGGGGCAGTTGGTTAATTTTAGCTGTAAGAGGGCAGGGATTGAACTGTGATGGTCACCATTACTTATGGAAACATTTTAGTGTTTTTACAGGCAGTGAAGGGCACTCATCACTTTTACAGTGATGAATGCCATGGTAAAAGTAAATATATGTTTGTCCATGTGTACAGTTTATAGACTAATCCATGAAAGCGTGAGGAAGTAAACAAGCCATTATTGTTGTCAATTTGCATGATAATGTTGTACTGTATGCAAATGGCTTTAAATGCTTTGGTATGGCTTTAGTCCATAAATATATCAAGTAGATTCTGTAGAACCAGCTGTATGTTGAAAATAGTCATGGAATTGTTGTTGAAACTACAGTTATATTAAAACAGCAGATATAACTTTCATCTTTTTGGGGGGATTTTTTGCTTTTATTGGATAGAGAAGGATATGACATTACACAAAGGTCCACAGCCAAAATCGATACAGGGACATGGGAAGTATATTGTACACATCTTAGACAACGAGGCCACCAAAGCCCCTTAAAAATAAATACATTTTGTTTTAAACTGATGCCTGGATGCCTGAACACTAACTGTCCAACAGCAGGAAACTTTAACTTAGTATAAAGCAGAAGCAGCTAACCTCCTTGAAATCTTTTGTTGCATCTTTCACACTCAAAGATGATAACTCTATGTTGGAAATTTCAGGTTTGAGATTTTTCTTAAATGAAATGATGCATTTTTTATCTGATGACAATGTAAACCATGATTTAAGTAATACGTAAAAGTAATAAATTATGCAGTAAAGTCTCGCTCCCCTGGTTGTACTTCAACCTAGATGACAACCTGAGGACACGTCAGTAAAGTAAACCCGGATTGATGCCATGTCTCCACTGACAAGGTCAGTAAACCTTCAAGCACTGACTTGTTCCCCCCTCGTGTTACATTTACACTGCTTTTAACACTGCAGCTACGTGTCATTGCTGCAAAGACTAGAAAATCAATTTGTGCAAGCAGCTGTTGAGAAAGCAACACTCTGTGCATTCCTCTTGTGGACACTCATATCAAATGGCAGGTTTTCAAGGTTAGTAAAAAACAAACTGTAGGAAAACAAGGAATTTTCAGTTTTCCCACCTCTGGATACTTTAAAGCTGAATAAAAACTGGTTACATTAGGAGAGGGACATTGTTTTTCAACAAAACAAACCACATACCACATATCAATATAACCCCTGTAAATTTGAGCCAATAGATTCATAAAGTTTACTGCAGCAGAATGACTTTGCTGTTGCTTTATTGTCAGTTGTGTTCCAGGTGAAAGCCAGTGGAAATCAACATTTATTAGTTAGTTTTAACACCCACTAGGGTTGGGTGATTGAACGACTACTAATAATCGGCTATTCATGGCCAATCTATCGCTGTTTTTTTGGGTTGATTTTTGTCTTTTGTTTTAACTAATTTAATGGTCTGCCTCCAAAGAAAGAGAGCCGCTCAGTGACAGACGTTAAGCGGTGCATTTCACACACTGAGCTAAGAACGAGGGAGTGGTAAAACAGCTGTAGAGTCTGTGTATTTTCACATCTAACTGCTGTGAATTAAGATTTTATTTCGACTAGTTCGACTACAGGGAATACAGTTACAAGGTGAATCGCAGATGCTCCAAACAAGATTTTAACTCCGAGGAAGATGAGGACAGAGGGAGGTCGAGGAGCAGAGAGGCAGAAACAGCGCGTAAAGCCAGAATATTTTCACATCAAACTCTGTTACACAGTTAGACACCAGAGTTGTGTATTGGTAGAACATTGCAAAGACTAATAAACTCTGTTGAATTTGAATGATGTTTGTTTTAAGATAATTTAACAAGGTCTTAGTTTGGTATATATTTTGGTATTTGCTGCAAACGTCATGAGCTGCACATTATTCTTTAACCATCTAATCACCAACAGTCTTGGAGTGCAATTCACTTATACATCACGTCGTAAATATGAATAGCTGTACACATACATTTGTTATTCATTCCATTGTTTGATTACTTCAGTGCTCATGTTCCTTATTTTCATTTTATCTTGTATATTATTTTTGTTTTTGTAAAGCACTTTGTAACATTGTTACCAAAAGTGCTATATAAATAAAGTTTATTATTGTTATTATTATTATTTGTTTTTATTACATTACTTGTGATCAACTAGTGAGTTGACAACTTTGCTAACACGGCCAAACATTGAGCAAGTGCAGCAACACAAGACATAGCAAGGCTAATATTACTTACTAGTGCAACAGCAAGAAGGCCAGCTCAGGCATTTGTCTTGCAGCCTTTTATATTCCGAAGCTCACGGCAACAAGATTTACTGTGCTTACTGGTGTAAACACAAACACTCCCCTTTAAGCTTTGCTTTGAGCTCCCAATCCTGGCAGCACAGCTAACTGAGCTAACTATTTGCTGGCAGCTAAGTTACAGTTAGCAACAGTTAGCAGTTAACTCATTTTAAGTAAAGCTTCCATCAGGAAACTCAATAAATCACCAAGGGTTGAGGCAGAGCAGCGGGAGGACACCAGAGGTAAACCAGAAAATAATATATGATCAAGTTTTCAGTTGATAATGTGGGATGTAGTGCCATAAAGTGTTACACACTGCTCCAACCTGGCAACCTGACCTGTTCGTACAAGGCGCAGAGTGGGAATGGCACCATTCTCCTCATTACAAGTCAGTGTAACAAAATTACTATTTTAAGGTAAAATAGTTGCAGAATGTTGCTTTAAAGGACCAGTGTGTAACTTTTAGGAGGATTTATTTGCAGAAATGAAATATAATATTCACAGGTACGATTTCATTATCACCTGAAAATAAGAATGGTTATGTTTTTGTCACCTTAGAATGAGCCGTTTTTATTTACAGACACTGCTGGTCACCTTCCATGGAGTCCATGTTGAACCGCCCTGTTTCTACAGTAGCTCAGAAGGGACAAACCAAACACTGGCTCTACATAGGGGCAGGGAGTTGCGATCTGCAACTACACCGCTGGATGCCACTAAATCCTACACAATGAGCCTTTAAGTGATTGTGAATGCAGCTCTATACCTGGATGACAAACTAGCCAGCACACTAAAAGGTCTAATACCCCCATACAAACACATTTTCAAGGCTTTTTGCACTGACAAATTGCTGTCAAGAGACTTTCGGGATAACAGTTTGGGATTGGACATCTGCATGACTACCCTCAGCAACAGAGTGGCCATTATATCCGCCAGTGGCAGTGCTCTAATTGCATTTCAATGTGAGTTATCTCCATTTTAAGTATCTCTAAGTCCATTTCATCTGAGCTGCGCTGCATGTAATCAGCTGACAGCGAAAGGACAGAGGAAATGTTTTGTTTAACATGTAAATTTTTTCAAGAACAGATTTTCCTGTACCTACTGCAGGCCCTTGCAGCTGCAAGGTAAAAATATAACAATGAAAACAAGAACCTCTACTACGACTGAATGACTAATATTAGTTCAAGCATTAGTCACTTAGCGAGATCTACAGTGGCTACAGGTACTGAACAAATGGATCTCACAATTGCACATACTGCATTCCCACCTTCATGTCCCTTATTTCATTCAGCATTCAGAAATTATCTACATTGTTATTTAGTTACATATACATGTTTGCTCACATCTTAGCATGCCTCAGTTGCAGTAGGATGTAGGATGATAATTTCATCCTACAGGGGTGTAATACTGGATCACAAATCTGGTATCTATTGTAAGCCATTTATTAAATGTTTATGCCTCTTGTAAATGCTATGTGTTGATACTAAACAGTACATAATAAATACATAAATACAAATAATGCTATATATCTTGCATCAGATTTGCTGCAGATATATTAACATATCCATCTATCACCTAAAAAGACAGTTGATTAGAGATGAATGTCTATTGCAGCAGCAGTGATGTGAGGACAGGGAGAAATTCAAGTGGGCTGTAACAATTATGAATTATTTTCTGTTTTATACTGTAAGAGGCTCTCCTTCACAGTAGCACATCAGAAAAAGTTCTCTAGAGATCAGTTGCATCACTGCTTTTGTCTGTAAGAAACTGCATGAAAAGCTATTTTTTTTTTTATACTAACATCAAAGCAGTCCATGAGGTAGAAGATATGTCAGCATTATATGTTAAATCATAGCACCACACAATCGAATTATCATAGTAAGATATAAAGTTGAAATGTGTTTGCAGGAAACAATTGAAGCTACCGCAGCATTTAGTGTTTTTTTTAGCTAATATATGCTGACTATGATCAAAATCTCCTTTTCTGATGAAAGAGCTGCTCTCTTCCCTGTGGCACAAAGTCAACATCACTGATGAAGCTGCAGACTCATCTGACTTCAGTGGACGCCTCAGGCAAGGACTGGTATTATTAGATTACCTGTGATGAAGTGACTTAGATGTTATTGCCAACTGCCAGGTTGTTATGAGGTGTGTATATGGTTCATCCATGTGCTTGCACTTGTGAATATGTGCGTAAACTTAATAATGCATTACATTTGCATTGTGAATATGTTGTCTGCTTGGAAATACACAATTACCATCCATGACAGCTCTACTTCCTTGGAAATTTCATGCTACCCTTGTCTTCACAGGTCTAATTCGCCGTCCCCCTGCAACAACCTTGGTCTAATTGCATTTACCTGTTGAAGCAAATCCCATTTGGGAAATTCAATACACATTCTGAATTAATCGTCTTCACTCCATTATGGTTTAAGAATGATGGCAGCTCTGTTTTACTATCCATATTGAGGTCATAAAAATACATAAAGGCAAAGGCAAATCAATTAAGATAATTTTTCAAGCTGACGGGTGATCTGCTCTGGCATTTTTACCTTTCCCCAAAATGTGTGCTAATGCTGGAATAGCAGGCACATAATAAGTAAGTAAATATGGATAAAGGCTAATGCTGTATATTTTAAGAGGTCACAGTTTTACATTTGTAGACACAGTTAATGAAGATTCTCCAAAAGGTCAGCCTGTGTTTAACAAGATAGTCTTTAAAACGGTCAAACCAGTGAGGCTTACTGTCAAAGCACAAAGGATTACAAAGCAGGTGAAAAGATTAGATATAAATATATGGAAGGAAATGAGAATGTACATTTTCCTAAAAAAATAAATGATTGTTTATATTTTGTTTAAGGACATGCAGCAGAATGTAATATATATGTATTAAATATGTAAGAAAATAAACTAACAGTATCATAAGTATGCTTTAAAATAATTGAACAGCATCATAAATGTCTTCTGTGTTTCTGATTTTTCCAGATACTCATCGTCATTTCTTCTCACTATAGGAAGTGACATCACATGTTGACAGCGTGGTTCAGGCACGCCTCCCTGGAAATAGGGAGAGGGGAGAGGGCATGAGATAAACCGTGGTAGATTCAGAGGCAGACATTGGATTGGCATGGCTGTGTGCAGCTCAGCAGCACTGCGATCTACATGCATGAGGCTTCTGCCTGGACATTTGGATTCTCTCTGCACAGCAACACAGCGTTGTTGATGTTGCAGGGCATTGGGAGATAGAGAGGGAATAATAAGGGGGGACAGCCTTACAACACACTTGAGCGATGTACCGTGAGCTTCTCTCTCTCTTGTTTCACACCGTCAGGCTTTTCAACACGGAGACCTGGGACTAATGGAGGGATGCAATTATGTTACTCTTTGCTTGTCATGCTTGAATCACAGCTTCATATATCCTTTTGTGTCAGAGACCTTATTGTCTTTGTCTGTCACCGCCGCCAGATCAACTGTGGGGTAGCGTGGCGGACAGAGCCCCCTCCTCAACCCCCCTCTCCCTTGTCTGTGCCCCCGGCTTCTCATCACTCCCAGCTCGCTCGTGTCTATTTACCTCTCTTAAGCTACCCTCCCCTCTCTGTTAAGCTCCGTCTTTCTTGCTCTCCCGCTCCCTACTGCTTACTATCTCCCTCTCTTTGCTCCTACAAAGCAGGCAGTCTGTTGTTCTATGCAAGCAGCTTGCTACATGATCTACTGGAAAACAGTTTTTGCCGCTCCTCTGCCACCTCACAATTCCTGAGCCCTTCCAGATTTCCATCTCTACAACGGCAGGATGTTCCTTCACGAGGATTGATCCCCATTCACCCCCTTTCACTTTCCCCTTTCCCTCCCTTGTCCTGATCTCCTGCCCTCTGACCCTCACCCTCTTGTTCTCTACCCCCACCCACCCTCTCCTATTCGCCCTTACCCCAAGCCTCTTTCCCCCATAATTCATTTCACCCTCTTGACCATGTTGCCATGTGTCTGCTGGCTCCAACTTATCCTCATCTTGCTGCCCTCTGTCTTATGGACCCGGGGGGAAAACTGCCCAGCAACCTGCCTGTGCCCAGATCCTCACACTGTGGACTGCAGCGGCCGTGGGCTGACCCGTCTACCCGATGAGATCCCCCTGGATGTGCGCAGACTTTTACTGGCTGACAACTGGATACCCCGCATCCCCTCAGACTTCCTGGTTCTGTACAGTGACTTGGTTTACCTGGACCTCCGGAACAACTCCCTCTCCCACATAGAACCCGGGACTCTCAGCACCACTTCCAGGCTGGTCTTTCTGGACCTGGGCAGCAACAATCTGACTGAAATCCCTAAGGGGACATTTGGGGAGTCCCGGAGCCTGATCAAACTACGCCTGGGCAACAACCCATATCTGAGCATGGTGAATGAGGAGGCTTTCCTGGGCCTCACCTCTCTGAGAGAACTGGAACTGGAACGTAATGCACTTTCTACCCTTAAGGTGGGGGCACTCAGTCAGTTGCCCTCCCTGCGGGTGGTGAGGCTAGAGGGCAACCCCTGGGTGTGCAACTGCAACTTTGCCAGCCTGTTTGCATGGCTGATGGAGAACAGTCACAAGCTTCCTAACGGTAAGTGGCAGGTTCAGAACCATTTGCTTTCCATGTGCTTGACCCAAATAAAACATATCTGAGCACAACATACAACAGTATCATTGCAAATCCATTGCCATAACACTGCTTCAGTCTATTTATGTTTTCCCTGTAGGAGAGGGAACCCCCTCCCTCTCCCTTGTTCTAATTTTATCTCTTTCTTCTTCCACTCCCATAGAATATAATGTGTGAGACTGAGTATGTAATATGAGACAATAGCTCTTGTTTTGAAGTGAAAACTACAAGGATGCTTCGTTTTGGAATTTTGATTAATTAAAATATTTAAAATAAGACACCTACTCAAAATGCAGTGTTGTCCAATGTGAAAAAGAAATAAGACAACTCGTACTAAGATTTTTAGCTTGCAGGTTCTCTGGTTCCACATGCTTATAAACTGAGCAATGACCTCTATCCTGCGTGGTAGTGAAATCGATCAATTTGCAGCTTATATTTATATAATACTTATTTATATAATACTTGCCATTTGGTGGACACTATAATTCAGCAATATTATCAATGATTTGTATCATTAACACCAATAAAAAAACCAACCTCCTTTTCTGATTCCTGTGTTTATCGCTCTATCCATTTTAAGGCCCATACTAAAGAGTCTGTCTACCACTGTGATTCAGCCTGGAGGATTGAGTTAGATAACAGAGCTGAAGTTTTGGTGTGTTTGAGTGTGCAAGGATGTGATTGAATGTGTGCTTGCATATCTGAAGAACATCACAAGACACAGGATCACCACGAACCTTTAAAGGCATTTTACCGTGAGGAAGATCTGCTTACAAGGGCTTTTTGGTCTCAGTAATCAAACATCTACTGGATTCAAGGGAGTTGCGATATCCGCCCTCTGTAAAACACAAACCATCACAATTGTTCAAATCTGTGTTAATAAAGTGGACTGTATGGGATATCTACAACAACATCTGTCAGAAGTAATTTATTCCTCAACAAATCATAATGTTTTATTCTGAGGGAACCATAAATGTTTTACTCAAGGTCAGCCATATGTATATTACTACTAATGTCCTTACGAAGGACTCAGACAGCAGTTATCTCGTAAGTACAAGCCAGCACGTGGGAGCAGAGGAGGCAAAAATAAACAGATCAGCCACACATGACTAGTAACTCGTGCTGTTATCATATTCAGATCAGAGTGTAGATTTCACGCATTACACGATTTTGTCTTAATCTGAGAATTTAATATGAACGTGGCTCGGGGTGTTGTGACATGTGCCCGAGGCTGTACAAGGTGTATTTTATAAAACATAATTCATTTTTTAAATACAGTACATAATGTTCAGGTACAGGGTGTTATGTATAAAGGTGTGCAGATAAGGTGTTGGAACATTTATTTCTGTCACTGTTCCAAGGTTGTGAAGCGTTGACCTATGTATACAAAAAGATATACAAAGGATGAATAGCAATGGCCCAAATATTCTGATTCAAGATATGTTTGTTTTATAGATAGATAGAGAAATGACTGTGGACCAGATATAAAACCCAGAATTCAAGCAAAGCTGATAGCCAACCTAACCTCATGAAAGTTGTTCGACATCAAAGCCTCTGATGTGTATATTGTAATATGTCATATATGCAAAAGATCATTTTTCTACTTACAAAGTCCCAGTTGGGATCTGGCAGGCAAAAGCTTTAACTCAGCTCCCCTAAAAACTGTCTGGCTTTTTAAAACTGCTGACAACTCACAAAAGCAAACTTATATACATTCAGGCCATGGTGTACCCTGCTATTGATACTTCTGCTTTTCTCTCTGGTCTGTCTACATTTGCCCCAGAAACAGACAAGTTTGGGCCTGTGAGGAAGCAAAGTTGATAAACTGGCAAGAATACCTAATTCCCCTTAGTAGGAAGCTACGAATGCATTAATCACAAGTTCTAAGTGTTGTCAACTGCAAGGCCTAATGAATTGCATTAGTAGTGCTGGCCAGGCAGACATCAACAACAAAGAAGAAGCCAAAGACCTGGCCAAGCTGCTGGCATGGCTGCCAACTGGCCCCATTGCATATGCACACTCAAATTGAGTTAGTAATGCGTATCTCACCTCATATGCAGCTCTTACATCTCCATCAGTGAGTGTTTGCTTTATGACCCCAGAGACGAGTCCACTGACTTGGACAGAACACATACACATACATGATTATTTGTGTGGGATATCTAAAGTGGTCTACATTTGGTGTTTTGTATTATTTTTTAACATTGTCTTTGGCCAATAAAATGTGTCTGGAATGTACTTTGTAATGCTAATAATGCTGGAGGATTGGATGACAAATAACATTTTAGCAAAAGGAATAATTGGGCTCTTCTCATGTAAGACAATGCAAATTAGTTCTGTAACAGGTCAGAGAGGACAAAAAGATGTTTCAATGAACTGAAAATATCCTCTTCCTTTCAGTATAATTTACAGAAGAGTTTACTTTGTTTTTCTTACTGCGGGATATAGTACATGTGTCTTTATGCTTATATTTGTAACGTGTTAATCCATTTTAAAAGAGCAATCCGTCACAACAAGAACTTTATACTAACCTGAACTAAATGTAATGAGTTTTAGACCAGCTTATCAAAAAGAAAGTTGTAACCACATGTTTGAACTACCTTTTTTTTTTAACAAATATTTCCCGTAGACAGTCCACTACTATGAACTTGCATTGAGTACTACTGTGTACCAGTGTACTGTGTAGTGTTGTAGAGATTACAGTTGAACAAACACAAAGTAGCAGGGAGGATTATAGAGAGTTGGATTTACAAACATGCAGTTCACACATGCATGCATCATACTGCCGATCCTAATGACTGAGCTCTTGATCATGGAAAAATATGATGACCTATTCCCTGGAACGCTATGCTGGAAGTGGTTGCACAATAACAGATGGACACTCATTAGTGAATGAGGTTGATTTGATAAGCTTTACAATATGTATCAACTCGAACAACCATCATCAGTGTGGGTGTTTTCACTTAATATCTCATTCATCATTGAGAAAATCAATTACAGAGACAGAAATTACTTTTTAAATTGTACATCAGTGTGTTTTTTCCATCCGTGTTGGTGTTGCATACTCATGTCTGTTTCATCATACAACAAATCAGTTACAGACTCAGAAAATTGCTATTTAAAATGTATGTGTCGTGGCCTTTTACACTATATACTAATTCTAATACTTTTTCAGTATACAGTGTGTCCAAACTGACACTCAAAGTTGTCAGTAAATAATCTGCTTGAGTTTTGAGTGTTAAAAAGTAAGCAAAAGTTGTGAATAATGGCTCCAGAAACAATTTAGAAAACAAATACTAAGTAAAAGTATTAAATGGCAGTAGTTTCTGATGTCAGTTGGCCTACATCTTTTATCATTTTCCGTTAGCACAAAATATTACATTAATTTCCTCTATATTATCTGCAAGACAGGTTTATTAAGAAAAGTATAAGTGTATATGTATGATAGAGGTATGTTTGCTCTTTCAAGCGTTGGGTTTTACTTCTGGACAAAGTAAACGACAAAGTATAGGTGTTGGGAATCAGCTAATCAGCTAAAACGAGGTGTGCCTGCAGATTCCTCAGAAGCATTAATTAGGCTGATGACATCACAGGCCTAGAGTTTTGATTCACTGACTAAACGTCAATGCGTATTAGTATTAAGCAGTCATGACTTTCATAAAACTGTAAAAGAAAATGGCACTTAATGTAAATTAGAAAAAGTCAATAAAATATGACAAAACTGCGCTGCTATTTTAGAAGTCATCCTGAGATATCCGTGGTTCCCTCTGTGATGGCCTGCATAATCTAGCAGCTGCGGAGCCCATGCTGTAAACCCAATTCCCATTCCATTTTCCACATCTTGATTTCCCCTGTGATTTCAAGTTCACAAAGCAGCACACTTTTCTGTTTGCATAACTTTGATTACTGCAGGTCAGCATGATGAGTGGGTGGAAGATGCTTAAAAATTTAAAGTGGGGTTAGGAGAGAAAAAAACAGATCTCTTTCCACATGGCTGTGTTTTGTGTCCTACATGTTGCTAAATATTCATTTTGAGCTGCAAGCGATCAGACAGACACACTTATAGCAGTCTGCATTCTTCTGCTTTTCTTTTTTGTTACCATTTATGGTTTTTTAGACACCAATCAGGTTCATAAATGTTTTAATGGAGGGATGAGTGTAAACATGATCCACTGCTGTCTCCAGTGCTCTTGGGTTAAGGATGAACAAAGACCATATATAATTCAGAGTGACACAGTTCTACGGCACATTGGCCAGGGTAATTGGAGCCAGAGCTGCCTACAGGGCAGGGCAAGCCAACTCCCATGAGAGATAGAGGCTGAAGCCCATCGTGGCATTGCTATCAACACTAGACATGACCTGAACAGTTTCACTACAAAGTACCAGTTCATGTGACAGGGTCGAAGTCTGAATTTTCCTTCGCAGCCTATCGTGTTGCTCCCCAGAGACCTGTTATCACACTGCACAAGCAGGTCTGAAAATGTGATGCCATTGACCAGCGCTACAAAGCACACACATGATTCCATACTGCCCCACACGACACTACTTACTATCTTTACTATGTGATGAAAAAATATCTATTCCATTAACACAGGCTGACAGCTTCTTTTATCTTGGCCTAATTTAATGTTTATTTAAAGTTGAGATGTGTGAGACAGCGAGCACTGGCAAGAGAGAGCCGAGTGTGAAAAGGTGGACAGAATTACACAGTGGGATGACATCAGCTGCTGCATGTACAGAAGCAGAAAGGGATAATCTGCCGGTGTCAGAAATAAAAGGTGAAAAGCCGAAAGCATTATTTCACTGGCAGTGTGCAGCGTCGTGCATGATGGATACTTTCCTTTCTGCCTGTGTCTGCCTGTGTCTGCCTGTGTGCGGTCGTGTGTGAAGCATGAATTGCCTGCATGACTGTTTAGAATTATAATGAATTGTGACCGTGGACAAACTGCTTTTTATTGTAATGGAAAAGTGAAAAGACTTCTACTATATTCTCACTTTTAATCATCTCTTATATTGGGGGAATATAACATTTCTATGTGTGAATCTGTGCTTTTTGTGATGAGATATTCTGAATATACTCATGGCGCAGTGATGTCAGTGAGTCTCCACGCAGAAGGAATCCCCTCCTGAATGATTCACCCTCGCCCCACTGTCACATGAATGCTTGTCATTTTGTGCATTCATAACACACATTCTCCACTCTGTTCCTCTCTAACTCCCACTCTTGGCCTCTTCTTGTATCAATCTGTCATATTTTTCCTTGAGACTTCCCTCATGCTCCTCCTCTGATCGCAACTGAATAATTCTTCAATCTCACTGTAATTATGTTGGCCTGGTTCTTTTTACATAAACTGAGAATTGGACTTGAGAGGAAGATCCATCTAATCTAATAAAGTAGGGAGGGGACAGTTTTGTGAGCTATTATCACAACCGGATTATTTAGGAGGACTGTCTAGACACTGCTGGTTTGGGAAGGAGTGAAGACTTTAGCATGAATGCCAACTCCTGTAGGAGTCTGCAGATGTAAGATTGTGGGGATTTTGCCTTTGCTAGTGGTGCAGAGATCAATCTGGACAGACAGTGTGGTGTTGAGGGAGGGAGGATAACACAAGCATCCAATATCAGTCTGTCACAGCTAGGTAGATCAATCACAACTGAGACAGCAGATAGCCTATCCCCACGGCTGGCTGTAATCCTAAATGTAATCCATCAACTCTCTGCACCAGGAATGTAACATAGCTGTGTGGCCGGACATACCTGATAGTGTAATGGTATGATTTGTGTTACATCATCGTATGGCAGCCTGCTCCAGACACACTTTTTTGTAATCTTAGTGGTGTTTGGGATAATTTATGAACTCCAGAAATTGTACTGTATCAGCTAACCCATTTATGAAGCTGATATTGACCCCACCGTACGTGTAGGTTTTATTAAAAATGGTCTCTTGATTAGTAATGTCATCCATTGAGATACTTGTGGAGGACTTTATAATGTCCTTTAATATGCTGAATTATGTAATTCTTTTATTTTTCTTTTACTAAATTATTCTGTTGTAAATTATTATTTATGTACCAAGGTTTTTGCTGCCACAGTAGGTGGGTTGGGATGTCAATTAAATTAATGTTCACAGCTTTAATTATAGGTTTTGGTGAAGAGATTTCGTCTTACATGAAACCCACAAGCCCATGTTTAACCTGCATTTGACCCATTCTTATAATCCTTGGCCATCAAATCACAGACTCCAGTCTGCAACTGTAGTTCCATACACAGAATTGCTAAACAGAATGGCATTGAATAAAATTGGTACCAAATCAAGTTATAGGTATAAGCACCAAACAAAATTAGTTTCTATCCCATCCCCATGAGACTGGAGACTATTGTAAACTGTCTTTCCGTGGTTATGTCTCCACCAATGTTTTAATGTAAACTCTTGGCCTTGTGTTAAACAGCAGGTGATGTGAATACTTACATTTATGGTGCCATGCCATTGTCTCAACGACCCATAATTCCGAAACCCCAATAGTCTGGATAATGTCTCTTTGGACTGAAAGCCCATTTGTCTGCCAGCCCATTATCTCAAATACAAATGCCTATTCCCCAAAGGACCATTGCCCCAAAAATACACATTCTCCCTGCAGTTTCACTGTGTCAGTGTCACATTTTGCTTCGTCTAGGTGTGAAAAGTACATGGTGGACCAGTGTGTGTATTACACTCTTTGGGATGATTTTATTTGAATCCAAACCATGATCTTTTCCTAAAGTATTTTTGGTGATGAAATCTAACCAAGCTGCAGCCATCACCTGACATATTTCTCAGCACTTTGTTTTGAAAGTCTGACATTGAATATTTATTATAGCCAACTTAACTGCGCTAGAGTATACTGTGACAGAGTCATGTTGTGCCTTGCCTAGGTGTGAAAACCACACTTTGGAGTGTTTGGTATTTTCAGAGCAATGGGCCTTCGTACCAAAGGGTGCTTGTTTTCAGTTCCAAAGGGACATGTTTCAGACTATTGGAGTTTCAGAGTAATTGGAGCAATAGGTAGAGCTCACACTTGATGCATTGCTTTCCAGGTAGCTCATACTGAGTCCAGCTTGGTCTTCCAACTTGTCAAACAATGCCACTAGCTCAGTGGCCCTCCACTTCTAAATATGACACTGTAGGTGTCCCTTAGCAAACAAACACAGGACTTGCACACAATATTATATGATACAGTAGTAGTACCCTCATTGATAGCCTTGTGATTTCAAAGTAAATTCAAATTGTGCATACATTTGCTATTTTTATTGTGTGACATATTTGCCGTGGTTTGTTAACAGGTGAAACCAGATACCAGCAAAAAGTGATTAGTTCCTTTTTAATCAGCTTATTTTTACTGCAGTCCTTTTGCCACTGGTTTGTTGACTTTCTTATAGTTTTCTCTGCTAAGTGGATAAGTGTCAAACATATTGTGAATTTGACATAAGCTTTCTCAGTGCTGTTGGAGTTTTTAAGCTGTAGTATGCTATATGTTTGCTTGACATAAATCAGCTCACGGTCAATAAATTAAGGGAGCAGACTCAGGTTTCAGTTTCCCACACATCTAATCTGAGGTCACATTCACTGAGTCTGGACATCCTCTGTCAGTGAAAGATGTGCACTTTTTGTCTCAGACAAACTTATAATACTGAGAAACTATAATTATCATGTTTGTTCCAGAAGATTCCAGCTTTGGCCAAATACCACAGCTGTTCAGTAATTATCCCTTTTGTCAGACAGTGTAATACGTCTGTGTGCCCTATTGTGTAATTTTAGTTCTTAACTGCAACTGTGTGGCTCCAGTGGAAAGCTACTATTGCAAATCCTGTGCATGTTATTGAAGAGCACATACAATGCCCATTTTTATTAAAATAAATGACAGATATATGATGATATGTAGGTTTTGGTATTGTATGGTGCACCCACATATTTAGACTAATATAAAAAAAAATTTAAGATTACCAATATAAAGAATAAAATTTTGTGTTACTGTTCACCATTGGTTTGTTCACTAACTCCCGATAATTGTAATAATCCTGTAACTTCTGCAGGGGCATGTGTTTACCTGGTAATTTCAGTCTAAAATCTTTTTAATCAAACATCTAGGACAGGCAACACCAGACACAACAGTCTGAAAGGCAAAGGCCAAGTCTCTGAGGTGATGGGTTACTTTGTCATGCAATTTGTGCTCTATGAATATAAACATCATCCATTTATCTCCGGCACAAACAGACAGGACAGGCACTTCAATATATTGGATTTCTACATTTTGGAAGTTTCTTTGTCTTTAGTAAGATGTGTGCCAATGACACTAAAGGGGATTTTTTTTTTTCACTTAAACTGCTGTTGAACAAGGTCAGTGCATTCTGTTTGTGTCTGCCTCTGTCTGAATGCCAAAGTTTTATTCCGTTCTCTGTTGCTTATGATTCAGTATTTAACAGTCAGACATTTATTGGAAGGATTAGTTTTGTACAAAATCAAAAGCAAAGGCTTCCTTATATTGCAACAATTTGAAATTATTGCTAATTTCAAAACACTGTATTATTATGACAAACCACATACTGCATGTTTACATAATCCAAGATCCAACCACTGCCATTCACAAAATGCTGGGAGAGAAGCTAGAAATGTTACAGTAAAAAAAAAAAAAACTCTGCCCTGCTGAGTCAAAGTGTAATTTGGAAACTGAACTGATGCTTTTCAAGTGTGAGTCATATGACATAGTTATGCAACACAATTCTTAGAATATTATATTTAAAACAAAACAAAACATTTTCAGTTTATAACTCTCACAGATGAGATTTACCATCTCTACATGTATTATACACTTACTTGTAAGGCCAGAAGCCAGCAGGTCAGTATTGCCTCTTCCGTAGACTTGCATGTTACTCAGACTGAGCAGTTTTCTTACATGCAGTAGGCTTTGAATTTGTTTTGATCTCTGATTCCTTCAACATACGGTAGACATGCCTTAGAATGAATCATGCCAGGAACTGGCATGCTCTTTTTGGCGCCAACAGGATTGTTGTTATTGGCTCCTAATCAGTTTGGAGCCTGATTCTTGTTGCTGGGTTTGCTTCTGACTCACTTCATCTGCTCCTGATTCAAGGCTACTTGAGTTTTCTGTGGAGCTTGTCCAACATGCATTTGTGCTACGGTTCTTGGAAGCCTGGGTATGGCCTGTGTGTATGCTGTGATAAGAGAAGTGCCGGCAATTTATAAAAAAAAAGGAGACAAATTTGGATTAAACAAGTTACATCCATTAATGAGGTGTGAATTATACTCCCAAACAAAATTACCAAAGCAGGACTTGATGACATTTTCATGTAGGAACAGTAACATTTAAAGGGTAATGCTGGTGATATTCTATTTTTTTATTATCAACAAATCCTCTGAAAAAAGAGCAAAAATAATGCATTTTTCCTACTAAGGAGCAATGCATGTGTAGCCCACCCCTGATATAGCTTATTTATCAGTGCCATTAATCTTCATTCTCCTCTAAAGACTAAAAACACATAAATGATCCAAACCATAGCACTGGGTGACATGTTCCTTTATTACGATGAACCTGAATACTGTACTGTGACTCAGTTCCAGGTTGTTGTTTTTGGTCACACAGGCCGTTGTTGTATCATATAGACATAATCTTTTCAGAAATTCTACTGCTGTGACAAATACATGTTATATGTTGAACAACAACAAAAACAAGCATATATATTATATAAAAAACATAACTATAATTTAATGGCTGCCCTATAACTGGCATTTTGATGTGTGTGTATGTCTTGTGACCTCTACTAATTGAATGTTAAAAGAAATATGAGAATCTGTTTCTTGTATTAAGGGATTAGTGTCAAGTTTTTATCAAGCTCTTAAAGAGTTCAGTTACAAACCTAATTAATAGTGTACAGAGTTAATCGGAGGAGCATGAAAACCAATTCCATGCCATCACAAATTTCCATTATTTATTTTTCCATTGTCATTTAATACTTTTGAAGCTGTTTCATGCTATTTTCTTTACTGTACAACACGGTTTTAAATATAAACAGACTAGTAAAGGACATTATTAGATTGTTTTTCATTTTAAGTTGAGTTTAGTACTTATTCCCTTTGCTATAACAATTAATGACACATTTAAATGTCAGACATTAAATGCCAAATTAAATCAGAATCAAGGTAGTCTAATGAATGAACATAATTGTACCCAATCACAGGAGAAGCAATTCAATTTGTATTATAACAAAACATGCTGCAAATTGTGCTGACTGTTGAGCAAACACCCAGAATTGATGTACTGCCAAGTGTGTGCATTTGCATGTGCAGTATCAGTAGAAAGTAGCCACCCACATTGCAAGGCTTCAGCTCTACCCACCTATAAGCTAGCATTCACATCAATATGTCTAGTTTTTCATACAGTGCATTGCCAATAGGAAAGTAGTTACTGGCTGTATATATTATCTTCTGAAGTGTTTGCAGACTATGTCTGTTATGAGATATGTATCACCCATTGTCCTGGAACAGCAAGTGTCTAATTAGCACTTTTATCAAATTAAACTCAAAGGTTAACAAAGTTGTTGGTAAAACAAGTTGAATAAATGAGTCTGTAAGCATTTGAAACTGAACACTCTGTACTGTAGTTTCAGTGGTAGTATCAGTGGCCAGTCTTTAACATATACATGTTTAAACTGACCCTAATGAACTGGTGTCATTCTCATATGTAATCAGGAGTTGGAAAAGAAGAGTCACTGGAAGACGTATGCCCTTGAGAGCCACAGACGCTGTTCTTTTCCATTTAAATGATGTCTGTACAATAAACTATTGAAAGTGACACGGTGAACAGCACTCTCTGATTTATCATGCTTTCATCTTGAGATGAGTTTGGTCAAGGTGCCCCTGTCTCAGACGGTGCCCTTTACTGATATATGAGTACATTTTTGAGATGTAACCAGGAGTCATGTTTAATTAGGAAGCATATTCTTAGAAGTTTGCCTTGTGCAGTTGTGTCAGCTGAAATGAAGGTGATTTAAATTAATGTTTATTTCATTCTCAAAATAATGTCCAAAGGATGCAGAAAAATTTGTCTTTATGTAAGAGGCAACGACACGGCCTACAATCCAGAGCAGCTTACACTACACTACAGCCACGATAGGACAAATAAAGTCTCCAACACAAAGGAATCATTTTAAATGTTCTGTACAGTAGATAGTAGATACGTATATAGAATGTAGAATGTAGTATCACTGTGCTTCACAGTTTCTTAGCATTTCGACTTTGCTCCCACAGTGAACCTGCAGTCATGGTGTGGGTGGGTGTACTGTATAAACACTGCAACCTCAACCCATAAGTGAAGACTTCTGATTGTCCTTACAGTTATTAAATCAGCAGAAAGAACTGCACTGCTCTGTTGAATTCAGATGCTCTACAAATCAACACTGTCTTGCGTACAAACAGGACACCTAAAAGCATGCACTGAGCAAGTGTGTGCTATGTGAGCTACTGTATGGGTCTAATTCTCAAATATGCCTCACCTTAAATTTTAGATCATTTGGGGAGTCTCTCATTTGTATGGGCTGTATATCGCTCAGCACTGAGACACAGCTGTACTCTGTGCTTTTTGTGTATCCCTAACCAAGCTCATAAAAGTTGTGTTATTACATACACTGCATCTCTAGTTCAGTAGCCTAGTAAATCTGCCTAATCTTATTTCCTGTTTTCAATGCAGGGGTGGAAGGCATGGAGTGCTCCCTCCCCATGGATGGCAGACGTGTATCTCTGACACAGCTCTCTAAGGACAGCTTCCGTGAGTGCCAGGCCACCCTGACTCTTACAGACCTGCTCATAATCATTTTCTCTGGCATCTCAGTGTCTGTGGTGGCCATCATGACAAGCTTCTTCCTGGCTTCAACTGTTCATTGCTTCCAGCGCTGGAGTAAAGGCACCAAGGGGGATGAGGAGGAGAGTGAGGAGTAAGAACGATTTACTTTTAAGGACCTGCATGGTCCAAGTACTTCAAACAATGAGGACACTGCAGACAGTGTGTGCTACATGTGACAAGTTTCATGCTGCTTCCTCCCTGGTGAATATCCAGGACTGTTAAACGGTAGGATCCTGCCCTGGTACCGTTGCAGTTTTCTTTGCACATGGACATCCAAAATATGGTAAAGAAGGACATTCCCAAGGAATGAGCCAAAGTCCCAATAATAATTAGCGAGTGACCTGCTCCACTCACAAAATGTAGAGATATAGAGATCATATTTTTGTCTGTGAGAGCCTATAGTCCTCTTTTATGACTAGAGGCTCTTGGCTTGATGATGTAGGCCTACACAAATAATGCAAGGTTAACACCTTTATAATGAGAGAGAAAAATATTTTTTAAAAAGAAGTGTTGCTGCAGTGCTGTCACGATAGTCTTAGACAAGCCAATAACTTCTCAACGTGTAATCACATTGGACATGCAATTCTGGAGTTTGAAATCCTGTAAAGTGACATCAAAGTTAGTGCAAACTTTTAGATGATTTCCACTGGGGCTTTATCTATGTAGTGCAGAATGCTCGATCCCATAAAAAAAGGATGTCATACCGACCAATGACCTCAGTATTTAACTGCCTATAAGATGATATGCTGGTATATCCTGCCATTTACAATGTCTTTTTTGGACAGCCTCACTCACTAACATTCAAAAATGGTTCACAAGCACTGGAGAAGGCAAATACTGTTGTTCCCTCTGCATGTAAAATTAGATAGTAGCAGAAGTGTTACTTGAACAAGAAGGATTTGGACAATGGTGAGATTTTAGTTAGTTGATGTACTGTAGGAAGGAAGAGTTTCCAGTGGGTCTACACATTGTTTCAGCAGTATATTCATTATATAATCACAAATTTATGTACAAAAGAAAACAATGTACAGTCAAACATATAAATCAAGAGAATGTACTGTACGTACCTTAGATTGATAACTGTGAACTGTGTAGAAAGATATAGACAGATATCTAAAATAACAATATAATCTTGAAAATTATGGCAAATACGGTATTAAAATAGAGTCTATGTAGAATTATTGTGTCAAATAATGCACTTTATCTGGTGAACCTAATTTTGGCAAGCCCCTAATTACACTATGTAGACTGGTTTTGTCTTCATCTGCCAAAGATTAGGTTTAGGTGAAGGAGACATATAAGGACTTTGTTGTGGATGGTGTGTTATTTTGTGAGTTAGGCTTAACAGAAGGCAACACTATAGCCAAATCACACTCTGTATACACATATTGTACTCAGTCAAACAGTTATGGTCTCCAAAGATAAACATTTTATTCTAGTCTGTCTATGACTAAACCAGCTGTCGTACATCGCTTCACACACGGCAGTCTTTAACCTCTATTTTACTTCAGAACAAATAGTTATTTATTGTATGAGGGTGGGGGGCAAGAGGGTTGTCTCTTGAGGAATAAATAGACAACTTTTGTTTTGTTTATGATATCCAGAATGGATACACCATGGACTCTCAGTCAGCTTGTACTCCTTTTACTAATGATCTTCCAATACCTTAATAAAACTGCTGATTCTGGAAAAGTGTCGTATCAAAACTCTTACTGTATCAACAGCATCTGCATTCAGAAGAGCGACAGTACAGTATAATATAAATTAAATAAAGCAGCGCCCCAAATGTTACGGGTTTGTTATTTGCATCCTGTATATTTAAATCCTCCTCCATTAGGACTTGGAATGCTCAAAGCTGGACTCTTTGTATTTTATTCCCCCCCAAAGCTAAGGTATGTTGCATTGCTTCTCACATTCTTGTAAGGCATGAATAATTCAGTGAAATTGAAACATGAAGCAGAAAGAATGTCAAGCTTTTTAATGTAAACAAGCAGAGGATAGAAAAAGAGCCATGAGCAAATAGAGTCATCATTTCAGGGTGGTTAACAAAAGATAAAAAGGAATTCCAAACGCCTATGTCCCTTTAGAACAAGTCATAACCCTGAATGTGCAGTGAAGCACGCTTTGTAGACATGACAAGTAAATGTGGCCTTATTTATTTTTGTTATTTTCCATTAGTATCAGCATCAATAAAAGCACAAATATATCACAAAAAACTAAAGTGATTCTAGTACACTTTTTAAAGGTTGTGTCGCATCATATGTTGTTGTATATTGTCACAGTATGTTTTCATTGATGTGTATCGTCATGTGTTGAAAATGCCACATCCTTAACATGAGATTTGTAGGCTACTGTATGTATGTCGTCTATTTACCAGAATTGAAATCATGTGGGACACTTTGAAGACGAATGTCCATTGGAAATACTCATCTACAACAGCCAATTGATCTTTCGCTAAACCTCATCCCAGCAACAGCAACTGACCAATAGCGGCTTAGTAAACTAGGCACGTTGGCAGGCCTGTCAAGCTTTGGATTTCTCCAGCCCACACTAATGAAGCAGTGTACAACGGTCTCTGAAGAGCGATACTCTATGTCTCAAGAGTTTAGAGAGTGGTGTTTTTTTTTTTTTTGTAGTCTTTCAAAAAATCTAGAACAAGCAAATGTGTGTGTGCAAAAGTTGATTAAACTTTGTCTTTATCTGCTCTACCGTAGGCTGCAAACATTAGCATGTCCAGCTAACTAGCTTACTAACTACAATACCTCTAGCCAAACTGTTAGACACCACTATATTTGCCAAACTCACAAATTTTCCTCATATCCTCAAATCATCTTCTTTTGTGAAAGTGAAGCACTTTGTTTCAAAATATGAACAATAAAGCTTAGCCTAAACCTAACACCTGTATTGCTTTTCTAAGTAGGCTACATTTTTTTTATATTAAGCATCCAAACCCTTCAAGGGTTATGTAGCTATACTATGGGGCTAACTATACACTCTCATACACAAACAATGCCGTTACTTAGTTTACAGGTCCTGTACCTTACGCCTGGGACATGTAGCTTTAGCCTCAGTCTTTTAGCATTATTCATGTACACAGCTATTAAGTAGCCTACATGTTTAAGCCCCATACAGGACTCTCATTTTAAAACGTGTCAGATTTAAACAATAAAGTCAGCTGGAGACAGACTTCTCAGTTGACTCAAGAAGTTCAAGCATTAGCATTAGCTTGAGTTAGCAACACCTCTCAAATCTGCTGGCGAGAGTCATCCTTTCAGCCAACCAAATCCATGGTTGTCAGCCAGAAATGAGAAGCCTGCTCTTGTTCACACCTGTGTGGAATTGTAGATTAAAGACTGTTTCAAAAATTACTGCAAATTTCTATGTTAAATCTGCAACCACTATCACTGTAAGAGAATGGTAAAGCTTGACAGGCGTAGCAAGGGTAACTAAGGAGGGCTTGGCTTAGCGAATGGTCAATTCCAACATTGGATTTGCTAGCCTACTGTCTTAAAGGGTAATGCCACTGAATTTCATATTTGAAGTCATTCTTCTTTCTTATGACTGTTCGGTCAATATTGAAGAACACCTAATATTCCTTATAGCCAGAGTGAAGGTGCCCACAGTTACTGTAGGTTAAAATGAGGATATGGACATTTAGGAACTCCAAACAAAAAAGAAAAAAAACATTTTGAGTTTCCAATTGTTGGCTTGAGAGGAGCAGGTTCTCATGTTCATAAAATAAAAATAAACATTTAAATGCTTAATACAAGAATAGTGAGTCACACAAGAAAGTGAATATTAGGTGGAGAGATGAGAAACTGCTTTTTTATTGGCTAATTGATATCTGAAGGGACGGCCCTTAGTCAAGGAATCAGAGGGAGAATTTTTATACATATCATTATCATTTCCAACTACTGTGTAGTTACTGTATATTAACAAATTATTATGTTAGCTTAGCTGTTAGCTTGAAGCATATGTTAGCATGACCATTTCCTTTCTCTTACTCATTTTATTAAGTAACAAATATCAGCACATTAGAGCATGCACTGTTGAGTTACCTACAGTATAAAGTTCAGATTCATGTCTATTTTTCTATTCAACCTTTTAGAATGAAGCATTTATTTACGCTGTCAGTCCCCAAAGTAATTTTCTGGCATTGTGCAACCTGGAAAGCGGAGACACTGGTGGCTGCTTTCGTACAGTATGTCTTGACATTGCTTAAAATACCAAAATCCATGTTATGTTTTGTCAGATAAATGTCAGAATGGCTCAAATCTAAATTAAATGACAGAGAACAGTGTGACGCTGTTGCTGCAGCTGAATGCATTTCCAAATGTCAGACAGACACTGTCAAACAGACCGTATCATGTGTAGCTGTATATTGATGTTTGGTTAAAAAATGGAAATAAAATCCCTTTTTTCCATCCTCTGGTCTGTATTTGTTAAGCAGATGTATATCAGTGTGTAAATACAGATATAAAAGCTGGATGATCATTTAGTATTAATGCAATATGTCAACATAGACAACACAGATCATGCATATACCTGTAATATAGACCAACCTGCACAGGGCAAGTAAAAGTATTTAATATTAAAGATCAGTAATACTTTTATTTAAACAAGCGCTGCCTTACATGCAGAGAATGTGGAAATGTGACTCTCAGCTAAGCAATATCTACTGCAAAGTGTTAATAATGACAATAGAATGTGCTCTAATCTTCCCCTCATTTCCAGGGGTTGACAGATTTCGTCTTGTCACAGCAGCAAATGAGAGCGGCTCATCTGTAAACACAGCTCAGTGTGTTATTTCACACAGCACTGTTATCACACTGCAGGTATGCAAATGGATGCACTATTTTTGGAAAGGGTGTTAGAGAAATTAGAGACTTAAAAAAAATGAAAATCAAATATCATCCGCTTACATAACAAGTATCCAGCCTGTTCATGGACAATCTCTTTCATTGAGAGCTTTGTGTATTTTGACAATCTGTAATAAATCAGGCAAAAATGAATTGACATTCAATCCTATCTCAGCACATGAATGTTTTTTTCCTGGCTGCCTCCAGTGTTTTGTTTTTTTGCTTTGTCAAATTCTTTAGCTCATGTAAGGTGGAGGAGATACTTCTAGGTTTGTGTTTCTTTTTTCATCCCTTATGCTAATGATTCATTTTTCCATATTTTTCTCACTATGTTCCTTTGTCATGTTCTGTCGTGAGGCAATCTAACAAGATACCATGCTTCTCTAAAGAAGTCGGATGTCAAAGAATCGCAGGATGAAACCAACCTTAACCTTTAGGATATGCTACGTTGGCTAGAAAGAAAGCAGAGTCACGGCACACACCACAGAACGATGAGCAAAGAATCCTTTTTGGAGATATTTATGATTCCTAACAGGAACACTTGACAGGGAATCGCTTGCAAGAAAGACTTGCACATACTACATTAGTGCACCACTGCAAAGAGGCCTGTGAGGGTGGTGGTCGTGATGAGGATTCTCCTGCAACCATTTACCTCATTTGGTTGTCATGGCTACACAGCCGGAGGCCTGAGCTCTTGGACGCCGAGGCGGGAATAGGGAAAGGGAGGGATGCTGGGAAGCATGGCCCTCAGTGTGGCTGCCTCGCCTCTCATTCCATGCATCATCTAACTGGACCTGGCATTTAAAAAGAAAAAAATGTCCACAGCACTGGAGCTCCCTGTGAACCAATCTGTGACTTTCACATCCATCCTCTCCTTTTGATTTGTCTGTAAAAGGCATTGTGATCGGTCAGATTAGGATATCCATCATAACATCCACAGCATAATTGGAGCATACTGTGGTCTAATGCCTTTAAAATATTTGTATCCAGTGACTGTCCCCATAGTCGCAGAGATAGATGTCAGACATCACGATCGATATTGAAATTCATGTCAGTTGAGCAGTGTGAAACATGACTACCGTAAAACTTCTAATAAATAGACACAGATCTGCATTTACAAGCCTGGTGTGGCTAAACGTTTCGGCGACTAAACACAGCTCTCCAATAAAGGCCTGGTCTGGATTTTATAGAAACTATCTTGATATATAAAACCTCTTAAAACCCACCAGGTCGCCCACTTGAGCGAGTTTTAAGCCATTTAGATCAACAACACAAACTTTTGTCAACATGGACGTGCTGCACATCATTACATCAGTTGGATTCTCCACAATTCAATTGTTCAGTTCATTTTACAGAAACTATGAACACCAAAGTATAACAAGGCTCTTTTCTCCACAGTAAATAAACTTCTCAAACCCAGTGACAATACCGCCAACTCATTCACAACTTTGTTCCTTTAGTCCGTAAAAGCTCCACCGATCAAAAGGCTCAAAGGGTTTCATTAAAATTCATCTGAGTTGTGAATATTTTCATGTGAAGTCCGTCGCTCACTGTCTGCATGCTGGCTGCCGTAAATCTTCGACTGCCGTAAAATGCTGTTCACGTTCAAGTGAACAGAGAAAAGAGTACAACCTGAAATTTACCGTAAGCTGTTTGTTGTCAAATTTGTTGAACAGTACTCAAGAGAAGCAGCACAGTTGGAGAGTATTTCCATCTGTGCTGAGCAAGAGTTTTGCACTAAACAAATTAAATGCCTGTCCCAAATAAACGCCTGTCCCCAATAAAGGAAGGGTGAGTTCAGTTGTTTAAGTAAATAAACGCTTGGGTTATTATTAGAAGTTTTACAGTAGATGCTCATATTGCAGCCCACGGCTAGCACACACGCAACAAACTCCATACAACAAGTACAGCTAAGTATCACTACTAATATTTAGTACTTAAACTATTAAAAAAAAAAAAAAATCCTTGTGACTGAGTCAATTCTGAGAAGTCAGATTAGGATATGCATCATAGGGTCCCCATCATCGAAATTTAAAGGATTATCAGGGTAGCTGTCATTCTGTGCCTTGGCTTTTTGTGTAATTGGTTTATTATTATGTAGCTGCATTTTAGCCAAAATGTTTCATTATGCTAAAGTGAAAGTAAATATTTTTGACCAACTATAATAAACTGAGAAAACTGGTCATTATTTACTTTTATACGTCAGACACTGAACAATGATCATCAGATAACAAATGATTTGATGAATAAAATCTGTGAATTGTGCTTTGGAAACAAAGCCTTTATTTATTTATTTACCAACTGTCTCTTGTTACAGTCTGTTCCTACAAAGACAGGAAGCAAGCAGGACAGAGAGGAAAGTAAGCCAACCCTCAGAGAGGAAGCTTTGAATGAGTAATGACCTGCTGGTTTACAGTGGGATTAGGGTTTGGAGAGGAGTGGGCAGCAGAGGGGTCAGGTTGCAAAGTTCAAAAGGAGCGACACCTGATGCTTCTCTCTGTCTGTGTCTGACAAGCAGAATGGGCATTGAGTTCAGAGAAGTGGGGCTTTTGTGGAGACGTTGGTGACAAATGGGGATGGTTGGGGTGTCTTCACTCACAGTAACTTTTCCGCTCTCTTTTTCAAATTCAATCACCTATTCTCACAACATTCTCTTTCCTGGCAATTTTTGTCTTCTTTATTGTGAGGTTATTTTTTATTCTGTTTTTTTATCATAAAATATTGATCTACTGTGGTTCATTCTTGGCTTTCAGTGAAATAACAATTGCTTTTTGGTTGATATTAAAGAAACACTCTAGAGATTAGGTATTGCACTAATTTGGGGATTTACAAGAGGCAGCTTAAAAAAGAATGGTCACAATTTAAGTAGCAGAAGCAGAGATATCCTGACTTTAATCCCCTGATGACGTCATTGGTTTTCAAACTTTAGAAATCACCTTTAATAAAAGACATTATACAACTGTTTCCACAGACAGAGTAGTACTCCTCTTGATGAGTAATCTGAACTTCATTTGTAAAACCAATGGAGTGCCTCTTTAATATCCAGCTCCATTAAATCCACTACTGGTACAGTATAATATGATGATGTACAGTATTAGTATGAAAAAAGACTGTTTCTGCAGCAATCCACATCACTACTCTATTCAACCAATTAGGTATGATTTTGTGTCAACTGACTACAATACCATTATTCTCACTAGCCCAAATGAATAAAATAATAATAGAAAAATCCCTAACTTAGAAAGAACACCCTCAGAATGCACAACTGTTGTGCACAGGAATGAAGATGGGCGTTTGTCACTGCCTGATTACAATTTCTGGCAGCAGGGCTGAAATATCATTCAAACTAGAGAGGGTGAGAGGTGAATCGGGGACACCGCAGCCGTGGGCAGTCATGAGCATCAATGCATTCTTCTGGCAAACTGCTCACCCACTGCACCAAAACACAGGCTGGCAGGCTGGCGGAGTCAGTTACTCTCAAATTGTGTTTCATATATACAGGAAAAAAACCAAATATTTCTGAAGATGGACGTTGAAATAAGCATTATGATGAAGGCACCAAAATCTCCCTTGTTCATCAACAGCGCAGTTTTTTCATGCACCACCGTTCAGGTCACGCTTGAGTTAACAAAAGTCCACAGGATCTGAATCCTCATCTGATCTGTTATTTACAATGCTTAATGTTGTATTACTGTGGGATAAAAAACATTTGTATCCAGTTACTGTCCCTATAGTTGGCAGAGATAGATGTCAGACATCATGATCATTATAGAAATTCAAGTCAATTGAGCAGTGAAAACATGATGCTTATATTTCAGCCCATGGCGCGTAACAAACTACAAGTACAACTAAGTATCACTGCTAATGTTTATTTTATTTACCCTTGTGAAAGATAAGTCGTTGATTTTTTTTAAGTGAGAGAGAAATTTGAAACAAAACAAAGTATTTTATATAATCATCTATTAGAGAATCATTTTTTCCCTGTGATTTATAGTTGTCAATCTTGAGAAGTTAATCCAGTAATCTGTAATGCTTAACAAAAGTTTTATCATTATCAGTACATAAGTGCTTAAACAAAAAAGGAAAAAGAAAAAAGAAAACTGTAATCACCCAGTAGGGAGTCAGGTCACCCTGTGATTGATGTGTGTTGAACTGGAGAAATTAATCCAGCACAGCAAACACATTAAAGATGAATGAGGGAAGATCAAGCTGGTAGCACCAAGTGGCAGGAGGAGATGGATCTTAGCATCACTCATCCTGACTCACTGGAGGTCTAATGGGGTCAATATAATGCTCGTTCATCAAATTCTGAGGAAAATACTACATTTGTATGAAGCACCTCTGCTGAGACAGTGAAAGCAGATACAGGTGTGGTCTGCAGTTAAATAGAAGCATCAGAAAAACAGTGAAATTCAATAATTGTTCAGCAACATCTGGATGCATCTTAGCCTCCTATTAGTCATGTTCTTGTTACAATAATTGCCCTGTATGGGAAATCCACTGAGGCATTGATATAAGATGCTCTATTTAATACAGACTTGCAATTAGAGTTGCATTACTGTATGTAATATGTTAATAAACACATCCATCTTATCAAATGATGCTGCAGCAGAGTTAAGTGTCTCATCCCTTTAATGTATCATTGTTGCTTCAATGTTTCACCTTACTGAATATTTAAGTTCTTATAAAAATAAAATAAAAACAATATATCATCTGCACTGTTGACCCTTGTGCATCTTTAAATTGTGCCATCAAAGGTAAATCTCAATATTTTACTTTTGCTTTGGCTCTCTTTAGAACAATTAGAGCTTCTTATCTGCTTTTTCAATTCCTGTGTCAACAATTGATGAAACATGCATTGGTTGAATACATCAAAGAGTCACTGACTGGTACAGCAAGAGAAGGAGGGGGAAAAAAACAGTAAGAAACTATATATAAATCAAAGAGAGAACACCTTAATTTAGTGATATTCTATAAATAAATATAGGCTTCCATATGGCCTACTTAGAGTTTGAAGATGAATTGGGTTCGAGCAGCAACAAAGTGCTGGAAAGTAAATGGAACAAAAAAAGACTGGAGACAGGCCACATTTGTTCTATTCTGTGCTTCACTCAGTAAAACATCCTCACTGTTTACTTCCCCTTTACAACAACATAAATGTCAAGGCAGAGTCTCAGCTGTGACAGTGTTCAAACATACAATATGTAGGATTTTCCATACTACGATGACAGGGCTGTGCACCACAATAAATCACTTGCCATGTAATGAATTGTTGCTGATGGATAAAAAGATAATGCCTGCCCTTATCCTTCAAAGTTGTTGATGCACAATACAACTAAAGGATAGTCACCTAGAAAAGGTCAGCCTTGTTAGTTCTCCTTCACTACGTCCTCAGGTCCGGAACAATTAATACAGGCACGGGGAGGGGACAGGTGGGTGGCGGATGGACAAGGCGATAAACTCAAGGACGTCCATTAGGATGTCCAAATGTTTCTATAGTGTGTGTGGCGATGGTGGTAAAATGGACGTGATGATGCAGATGAATGGCTTAATCAATAACTGGCTCAACAGCATCTGGCAATATATTCCTGACAGTGTCAAAATAGTCCACAATCAATTGGCAGTTTATATATCAAACAAATAAATCACTCGAGTGTAACTGTCGATTTCCCAGCTGGGTTGACTGGCTGTACATTCATCCAGCAGGGTAAATTAAAAGGGTGTTGAACTGTGATCTACTGATAATTATACACTTTCTTTTCAATAGTTAATTATAATTGCAAGAGCCTGTCTCGTCAATGAATCAATTGACAAGAGAGGCGCTTCCTCTCTTCCTCACAGCACAGAAATAAAGGCTGACCAATCAGTGTTCCTGTGAGAGCTCTGTGAGTTTATGAAAAAAAAAGGTGTCTTTAAATCAAAGGCCCAAATCTTGCTTGATGTGGTTGCTTCTTCATGATTCTTCTTCTAAACTTTGATTGGTGCATGAACCTATGTAACATCACCTTTTTCCAACTCTAACCCGGGAAGAAAAGCACAGACAAAAACATAAATACAAAAATATCTAATGTGAAATAACTAAAACTGTGCTGACTTTGAAAAAAAATCTTGTGTTCATGAAAGATTCCATTGCTCGTGGAAACATCAACAACAGCAGGGGACAAAACAGGTGTAGTTGACAAGGCAATCTTTTCTCAGCTGCTATTATGGTCAAAAATTAGCCCTCAAACTTAACTCTAAGCCAACATTGAAGAGAAGTCATGGGTCCTCAGCAAATGGAAATTTTAACTATTGATCATCTGCTGATGAAAAAATATGATTACATAAAAGTCATAATTATCACATAAAGACAGAAGAATTAAGTCATTTTTAATAGCATGATGTCTGAATTCCATTTTAAGAATGTTTATTTAATGTATATAATTAGTTGATAATAAGCAACCACTGGAATAAAAATCTGTTGACAGACATAAAAATGCAACATAACTAAATATGTCTAAAAATGAATATTAATATGTATGTAGCCTAATTTACTTTTCTGAGAATGTTTTTTATGTAACTTTCATCAGTCTGACCCTTAATTAGACTTAAAATGATGAGGATTTACTGAAGAGTTTCACATATAAAAAGTAGCAAAACACTTGATTTTAGATTAGTTTAACCTCCAACACATCCCGGATTGCGACATTGATGTATTAAGACTATAAAGCTGGATGGGCTGTTAAATCCTTGCTGCACTCTGTGTCAGGTCTGTGACAGAGACCACATATACAGACGGGATAAAAAGGAGGAATAGGAGGGAGGGGCAGGCAGGGGTCCAGATGTGGAGGTCTGCCCATCTCAAAGAGGGCTGGAGCACAGCAGATGGCACTCTCTGCTATCACTGGCATGGTTGAGATTAGTTGATGTGAGAGGGGGCACAGGACTGATGGGGCATTGAGGGAAGTCCACATCTGTTTAGATTATCCAAGCAGGGAGGAAGCCGGGAGGACCGCAGGGGAGACCATGCATCTCTCGCAGGAGCGGGCCGACTAATATAACAAAACATCTGATCGTGGACACACGAAAACAAATCAGCTAAAATTTAAAAAACCAAGGGTTAGAGGTTGTGAGATGCCATGTTTTGTAATCTCGCGCTACAGCCTTCAGGATTCAGACTTGTTAAAAAAAATATGGGAGTCCTGTGAATAAAGGCTGAAAACAAAGCCAAAGATAACAAAACCTTCATGACTCATGCTGACTCATTTGCTCAAAATAAAGGAAAGATGCTATGTTATAAGGAGTTCGGTCTAGACCTGCTCCATTTGAAAAGTGTCCCGAGATAACTTCTCTTATGAATTGGCGCTATACAAATAAAATTGAATGGAACTGAATTCAGTGTCAAATGTTAACTTCAGGTTTGTGGCCTTTTCCCTCCAATACTTTTATTTAAGGAATTATTTCAGCTTGGGGCAACTGTTCAGCTAATTGTGACCAGTTAGAATGAGACTCAGCGATCACTGCCAGTTATCCTAAAGCGGAGCG